>NC_137128.1:705000-1410000 GCF_949319135.1 Squalius cephalus | reverse complement strand
CAGGGTTAGTTTACTTCAGAGGTGTTCAGGGTTGGTTTACTTCAGTGGTGTTCAGGGTTAGTTTACTTCAGAGATGTTCAGGGTTAGTTTCCTTCAGTGGTGTTCAGGGTTAGTTTACTTCAGAGGTGTTCAGGGTTAGTTTACTTCAGTGGTTTTCAGGGTTAGTTTACTTCAGAGGTGTTCAGGGTTAGTTTACTTCAGAGGTTTTCAGGGTTAGTTTACTTCAGAGGTGTTCAGGATTAGTTTACTTCAGAGGTGTTCAGGATTAGTTTACTTCAGAGGTGTTCGGGGTTAGTTTACTTCAGTGGTGTTCAGGGTTAGTTTACTTCAGAGGCGTTCAGGGTTAGTTTCCTTCAGTGGTGTTCGGGGTTAGTTTACTTCAGTGGTGTTCAGGGTTAGTTTACTTCAGTGGTGTTCAGGGTTGGTTTACTTCAGTGGTGTTCAGGGTTAGTTTACTTCAGAGATGTTCAGGGTTAGTTTACTTCAGAGGTGTTCAGGATTAGTTTACTTCAGAGGTGTTCAGGATTAGTTTACTTCAGAGGTGTTCAGGGTTAGTTTACTTCAGAGGTGTTCAGGATTAGTTTACTTCAGAGGTGTTCAGGATTAGTTTACTTCAGAGGTGTTCGGGGTTAGTTTACTTCAGTGGTGTTCGGGGTTAGTTTACTTCAGTGGTGTTCGGGGTTAGTTTACTTCAGTGTTGTTCAGGGTTAGGTTACTTCAGAGGTGTTCAGGGTTAGTTTACTTCAGAGGTGTTCAGGATTAGTTTACTTCAGAGGTGTTCAGGGTTAGTTTACTTCAGAGGTGTTCAGGGTTAGTTTACTTCAGTGGTGTTCAGGGTTAGTTTACTTCAGTGGTGTTCGGGGTTAGTTTACTTCAGAGGTGTTCGGGGTTAGTTTACTTCAGTGGTGTTCAGGATTAGTTTACTTCAGTGGTGTTCAGGGTTAGTTTACTTCAGAGGTGTTCAGGATTAGTTTACTTCAGTGGTGTTCAGGATTAGTTTACTTCAGAGGTGTTCAGGGTTAGTTTACTTCAGTGGTGTTCAGGGTTAGTTTACTTCAGAGGTGTTCAGGGTTGGTTTACTTCAGAGGTGTTCAGGGTTAGTTTACTTCAGAGGTGTTCAGGGTTAGTTTACTTCAGAGGTGTTCGGGGTTAGTTTACTTCAGAGGCGTTCAGCGTTAGTTTACTTCAGAGGTGTTCAGCGTTAGTTTACTTCAGTGGTGTTCAGGGTTAGTTTACTTCAGAGGTGTTCAGGGTTAGTTTACTTCAGAGGTGTTCAGGGTTAGTTTACTTCAGAGGTGTTCGGGGTTAGTTTACTTCAGAGGTGTTCAGGGTTAGTTTACTTCAGAGGTGTTCAGGGTTAGTTTACTTCAGTGGTATTCAGGGTTAATTTGCTTCAGAGGTGTTCAGCGTTAGTTTACTTCAGTGTAGTTCAGGGTTAGTTTACTTCAGTGGTGTTCGGGGTTAGTTTACTTCAGTGTTGTTCGGGGTTAGTTTACTTCAGTGTTGTTCGGGGTTAGTTTACTTCAGTGGTGTTCGGGGTTAGTTTACTTCAGTGGTTTTCGGGGTTAGTTTACTTCAGTGGTGTTCGGGGTTAGTTTACTTCAGTGGCGTTCAGGGTTAGTTTACTTCAGAGGCGTTCGGGGTTAGTTTACTTCAGTGGTGTTCGGGGTTAGTTTACTTCAGTGGTGTTCAGGGTTAGTTTACTTCAGTGGTGTTCGGGGTTAGTTTACTTCAGAGGTGTTCAGGGTTAGTTTACTTCAGAGGTGTTCAGGGTTAGTTTACTTCAGTGGCGTTCAGGGTTAGTTTACTTCAGAGGCGTTCGGGGTTAGTTTACTTCAGTGGTGTTCGGGGTTAGTTTACTTCAGTGGTGTTCAGGGTTAGTTTACTTCAGTGGTGTTCGGGGTTAGTTTACTTCAGAGGTGTTCAGGGTTAGTTTCCTTCAGTGGCGTTCAGGGTTAGGTTACTTCAGAGGCGTTCGGGGTTAGTTTACTTCAGTGGTGTTCGGGGTTAGTTTACTTCAGTGGTGTTCGGGGTTAGTTTACTTCAGAGGTGTTCAGGGTTAGTTTCCTTCAGTGGCGTTCAGGGTTAGTTTACTTCAGAGGCGTTCGGGGTTAGTTTACTTCAGTGGTGTTCGGGGTTAGTTTACTTCAGTGGTGTTCAGGGTTAGTTTACTTCAGTGGTGTTCGGGGTTAGTTTACTTCAGAGGTGTTCAGGGTTAGTTTACTTCAGTGGTGTTCAGGGTTAGTTTACTTCAGTGGTGTTCGGGGTTAGTTTCCTTCAGTGGCGTTCAGGGTTAGTTTACTTCAGAGGCGTTCGGGGTTAGTTTACTTCAGTGGTGTTCAGGGTTAATTTACTTCAGTGGCGTTCAGGGTTAGTTTCCTTCAGTGGCGTTCAGGGTTAGTTTACTTCAGAGGTGTTCAGGGTTAGTTTACTTCAGTGGTGTTCGGGGTTAGTTTCCTTCAGTGGCGTTCAGGGTTAGTTTACTTCAGAGGCGTTCGGGGTTAGTTTACTTCAGTGGTGTTCAGGGTTAATTTACTTCAGTGGCGTTCAGGGTTAGTTTCCTTCAGAGGCGTTCAGGGTTAGTTTACTTCAGTGGTGTTCAGGGTTAGTTTACTTCAGAGGCGTTCAGGGTTAGTTTACTTCAGTGGCGTTCAGGGTTAGTTTACTTCAGAGGCGTTCAGGGTTAGTTTACTTCAGAGGTGTTCAGGGTTAGTTTACTTCAGTGGTGTTCAGGGTTAGTTTACTTCAGTGGTGTTCGGGGTTAGTTTACTTCAGTGGTGTTCGGGGTTAGTTTACTTCAGTGGTGTTCGGGGTTAGTTTACTTCAGAGGCGTTCAGGGTTAGTTTACTTCAGTGGTGTTCGGGGTTAGTTTACTTCAAAGGTGTTCGGGGTTAGTTTACTTCAGAGGCGTTCAGGGTTAGTTTACTTTAGAGGTGTTCAGGATTAGTTTACTTCAGTGGTGTTCGGGGTTAGTTTACTTCAGAGGCGTTCAGGGTTAGTTTACTTCAGTGGTGTTCGGGGTTAGTTTACTTCAGTGGTGTTCGGGGTTAGTTTACTTCAGTGGTGTTCGGGGTTAGTTTACTTCAAAGGTGTTCGGGGTTAGTTTACTTCAGAGGTTTTCGGGGTTAGTTTACTTTAGAGGTGTTCAGGGTTAGTTTACTTCAAAGGTGTTCGGGGTTAGTTTACTTTAGTGGTGTTAGCGCATATGTGCCCTATTTGTGAGGCTCCAGTGGGCGTGACAGATTGCGCACAATATTACATATATAGTTATATCGATATATAAAGCGCTACTAAAACAAAGTAATGTTTCTTTTATTCTAAATTATAGCACATCTCACACATCGTTGATCTGCATTCAGAGGTTTTTTTTTTTTTTTGGAACAGGACGTTTTCTATGCTATAATGTATTTCTACACTGAACACCACTGAAGTAAACTAACCCTGGATCATGAGCTGCTTCGGAGCAGGTTCTGTTCAGAGAGTAGGTAACAGTTTGCTCAAACTAATCTCAAACTTACCTGGGTAGCAACTGAAACCAGCTTTGTGCAACAGGCCACTGGAATATACTCCTGAGGAGTGTTTGTGTTCTGATGAGTGTTTGTGTTCTGATGAGTGTTTGTGTTCTGATGAGTGTTTGTGTTCTGATGAGTGTTTGTGTGCTGATGAGTGTTTATGTGCTGATGAGTGTTTGTGTGCTGATGAGTGTTTATGTGCTGATGAGTGTTTGTGTGCTGATGAGTGTTTGTGTGTTGTGTTCTGCAGTCTCTGGACGGAGAGGTCGGAGAGGTCGGAGTTTGGGGCGTGTGCCAGCCGGGTTTCTCTGAGGATTTCTACACCACAGTGATTCCTGAAGCTGTGCTGCTGCCGGGACAGCCCGTCTTCACCGGTAAACATGATACCTACACACACACACAAACACAGTATATCTGAGTCCAGTGTATCTGAGTCCAGTATATCTGAGTCCAGTGTATCTGAGTCCAGTGTATCTGAGTCCAGTGTATCTGAGTCCAGTGTATCTGAGTCCAGTATATAGTATCTGAGTCCAGTGTATCTGAGTCCAGTGTATCCGAGTCCAGTGTATCCGGATCCAGTATATCTGAGTCCAGTGTATCCGAGTCCAGTGTATCTGAGTCCAGTGTATCTGTGTCCAGTGTATCTGAGCCCAGTGTATCTGAGTCCAGTGTATCTGAGTCCAGTGTATCTGAGTCCAGTGTATCTGAGCCCAGTGTATCTGAGCCCAGTGTATCTGAGTCCAGTGTATCTGAGTCCAGTGTATCTGAGTCCAGTGTATCTGAGTCCAGTATATAGTTTTGAGTCCAGTGTATCCGAGTCCAGTGTATCTGGATCCAGTATATCTGAGTCCAGTGTATCCGAGTCCAGTGTATCTGGATCCAGTATATCTGAGTCCAGTGTATCCGAGTCCAGTGTATCTGAGTCCAGTGTATCTGAGTCCAGTGTATCTGTGTCCAGTGTATCTGAGCCCAGTGTATCTGAGTCCAGTGTATCTGAGTCCAGTGTATCTGAGTCCAGTGTATCTGAGCCCAGTGTATCTGAGTCCAGTGTATCTGAGTCCAGTGTATCTGAGTCCAGTGTATCCGAGTCCAGTGTATCTGAGCCCAGTGTATCTGAGTCCAGTGTATCTGAGTCCAGTGTATCTGAGTCCAGTGTATCCGAGCCCAGTGTATCTGAGTCCAGTGTATCTGAGTCCAGTGTATCTGAGTCCAGTACAGTATCCGAGTCCAGTGTATCTGTGTCCAGTGTATCTGAGTCCAGTGTATCTGAGTCCAGTGTATCTGAGTCCAGTGTATCTGAGTCCAGTGTATCTGAGTCCAGTGTATCTGAGCCCAGTGTATCTGAGTCCAGTGTATCTGAGTCCAGTGTATCTGAGTCCAGTATATAGTTTTGAGTCCAGTGTATCCGAGTCCAGTGTATCTGGATCCAGTATATCTGAGTCCAGTGTATCCGAGTCCAGTGTATCTGGATCCAGTATATCTGAGTCCAGTGTATCCGAGTCCAGTGTATCTGAGTACAGTGTATCTGAGTCCAATGTATCCGAGTGTATCTGGATCCAGTATATCTGAGTCCAGTGTATCCGAGTCCAGTGTATCTGAGTCCAGTGTATCTGAGTCCAGTGTATCTGAGTCCAGTGTATCTGAGTCCAGTGTATCTGAGACCAGTGTATCTGAGACCAGTGTATCTGAGTCCAGTATATCTGAATCCAGTACATCTGAGTCCAGTGTATCTGAGTCCAGTGTGTCTGAGTCCAGTATAGTGTATCTGAGTCCAGTGTATCCGAGTCCAGTGTATCCGAGTCAAGTATATCTGAGTCCAGTGTATCTGAGTCCAGTGTATCTGAGTCCAGTGTATCTGAGTCCAGTGTATCTGAGTCCAGTGTATCTGAGTCCAGTGTATCTGAGTCCAGTATAGAGTATCCGAGTCCAGTGTATCCGAGTCCAGTGTATCTGAGTCCAGTATATCTGAGTCCAGTGTATTTGAGTCCAGTATAGAGTATCCGAGTCCAGTGTATCCGAGTCCAGTGTATCTGAGTCCAGTGCATCTGAGTCCAGTGTATCCGAGTCCAGTGTATCTGAGTCCAGTGCATCTGAGTCCAGTGTATCCGAGTCCAGTGTATCTGAGTCCAGTGTATCCGAGTCCAGTGTATCTGAGTCCAGTGTATCTGAGTCCAGTATAGAGTATCCGAGTCCAGTGTATCTGAGTCCAGTGTATCTGAGTCCAGTGCATCTGAGTCCAGTGTATCCGAGTCCAGTGTATCTGAGTCCAGTGTATCCGAATCCAGTGTATCCGAGTCCAGTGCATCTGAGTCCAGTGTATCCGAGTCCAGTGTATCTGAGTCCAGTGTATCTGAGTCCAGTATATCTGAGTCCAGTATATCTGAGACCAGTGTATCTGAGTCCAGTATATCTGAATCCAGTACATCTGAGTCCAGTGTATCTGAGTCCAGTATATCTGTGTCCAGTGTATCTGAGTCCAGTGTATCCGAGTCCAGTGCATCTGAGTCCAGTGTATCTGAGTCCAGTGCATCTGAGTCCAGTGTATCTGAGTCCAGTATATCTGTGTCCAGTGTATCTGAGTCCAGTGTATCTGAGTCCAGTGTATCCGAGTCCAGTGTATCCGAGTCCAGTGTATCTGAGTCCAGTGTATCCGAGTGCAGTGTATCTGAGTCCAGTGTATCTGAGTCCAGTGTATCTGAGTCCAGTATGTCTGAGTCCAGTATAGAGTATCTGAGTCCAATACAGTATCTGAGTCCAGTGTATCTGAGTCCAGTGTATCTGAGTCCAGTGTATCTGAGTCCAGTATAGAGTATCTGAGTCCAGTACAGTATCTGAGTCCAGTGTATCTGAGTCCAGTACAGTATCTGAGTCCAGTGTATCTGATTAAGAGCTGAAGCGGCTTCTCCAAGCTCCTCCACTGCGACAGCAACCGCATTAGTTTAAAGATTATAGGGGCAAATGAACCCGTGAACAGTTAATCAGTGAATCATTGGGTTCATCTATAGATTTCTACAGATATAATTTCTATAGTTAGTGAGAGGGTTTAAAATGAACCACTTGCTTGTGAGTGTAGAACCAAAGTAATATAAGAATGTACTAACCTTTTGACAATATGGTCGGCAAATAATCAGAGAGTTAAAGTTGTTGAAAAGAAGTTTAAAAAGAAGGATTCAAAATGACAGATAAAATGTGTATTATATCCTCGGCATGATTCAGTGAAACAAAGCAGACCAAATTCATCAAAGTTATATAAACATTTGTATGTTCAACCAGCAGAAGATTGCTTATATCTTCTTAATAGTTTGCGAACATACAAATTGCTGTGTTAGTGTTTTTCCTACTTTTTATAACTTTGTTTCTCTGTTTTTATGATGCTGCTGTTGTTATATTTGTCATGCGCTAATCATTCAGAGCTAATGTTTAACGTAATGTTTATTTGTTTGTCATTGGTAATGTAATTTGATTGTTAAATATCGGGATCTATGCACATCCGACTAAGATTCCTGTGTGTATTTGTTCTCATCACGCTGACGTATGTTCAAGTGCTTGTTTTTCCAGTATGTTTGTTTTAGTTAGTCATGTGATGCTGTAGAGACGGGATGTAACTTCATGATAGACAGCTGTGGTAGCGAATGAGTTTGCGGGAGCGGGAGTGTGGGCGGGACTTGATGCCGCGTCTCCACCTCAGCATCAATAATGACGTAATCGATCCAACGACCGTGTCTGGGATATTTTGACTTCATTTTTCTACAGTGAGAGGATGTGGATCTTTTTAACAGTCTATGGGCTAGATGGTTGCAGTTTTCTACCATTCTTCCTGCCGCTGTGACTATATATAGCATGAGGTCACACTGGGAATAGAGGGAACCTCCTTGAGATGCTTGAAAGGTTTAAACTGGGTGATGGTTTCTTAAATGGGTCAGGTTGCTTTATAATGATTTACAGCCAGAAGTAATAACAAATAACCATTAGATTCAGATGCAAATGCAATTTCGTAGACAGACAGACCTCAAAGTCCTAATATTAATTCCAATAATTCCAAATGATGTTAAATGTCTGCTCTGTATTGAAGCACAGAGGTCTCCACAGACCGCATTAATTCACCAACCATGATCGCAAACAATATGGTCAGGAATCATGTTTGTATTTATTACAGGGTTCGACACAGATTTAGTAGCAGCAAACAGCGTCGTGAAGGAACACAGACTGACTGTATGACACTTTCATTCCAGCAGATGTTCACAATCAACATCGCTAATCTCCAACACACACGTCTGTCTGTGTCTTCAGATCACCAGCACAGAGAGAGCGGGCGCAGGGTTGCCAGATTGAGAAGATTAGCTAAAACGCTGGGCAGAAAATGGATCCTTTTAAGAGAAACGCTCACTTTGGGGGATTTATTCACTTAACATCTGGCAACCGCAAATAGGAAAGCTAGTGGAGGCTTGTTACCAACGTAAGACAACGTCAATGTTTTCAGGACAAATCATCACCGGGGCAAATATTGCAATGATTCATTTTAATGAATCGACAGAAGCAGAAGTCGTTATCACGATGCCTGATGTGTTGATGTTGCCACAGTTACTTTGAAAAAGTAATCTGATTACTGATTACTCCTTTAAAAAGTAACTTAGTTACTTTACAGATTACTTGATTTTAAAAGTAACTAAGTTAGATTACAAGTTACTTTATTAGTTACATTGAGCAGATGCCGACAACACCCCCGCCGCCTCAACATAATTATGACAACCGGTTTTACCAACACTCACTTTATGGAAGTGCATTTTTAACAGTAACGTCAACAATGTATCTCCTGACATTTTAAGTTGAACTTAAAAACTATTTCCTGAAAAAATACATGTTTTTTCTAAAAAATAAAGGCGGGCATACACTATGCAATTTTTTTTGTCCGCTTTTGAGCCGAATTCTGACTCGTGCGACTCTTTTTAGGGTCGGGCCAATTTTCAGCTTTGTCGTGCGTCGCGCAGTGTTCGTGCAGTGTACAGCGGGAAACGAGAGGCGATAAACCTCTCCCGACCGGCAATCGGATGGTCGGAAGAATTTCTGGCATGTCAGAAATTTTGGTCTCTCCTCGTGACTATATCGCGCAGTTGACGCAGAGCTACGAACCGATCACCCTAAACTTTTTCCACTCACTGCGCCTGCGCGAAAACAGAAGTTTAATCATTTCATCCGCAGCAAGACAGAAAATGAAAACAGGGAGATCTTAATTTCTGTAGATATCAAACTAGCTACAAATTACTGTTGCTAACCTCCAGTTCGTGTTGCAAAATGGATAAACCATATTACCCACGTCTTCCAAGCCACCTGTGATGTAGCTACACCCTGCCTCTTTTATTAATTTGTTAAACAATGTCCATGTTAAACAAACTGTTTTTGAAATAAAGCTGTTTTGACTAAGTATTGCAGTGTTCGGAAATATTATAGACTGTAAATAATTTTAATTATAGGCCTATAATTCATTGTAATCGACCTAAATGTTTTTAGACAATTTTTAATGAGGATGAGTAAGCTTCTATGTAATCTTGTATTATCCTCACAGTGTGTTGGTTATGCGGTGATGCGCTATGAAATTATTGCGTGGCAAATTAATTATAATAGCCTATCAATTTATTAATAAAAGTAGGCCTTCCCTAATAATACTAATAATACAGTACTACTATTAATAATTTAATACATAAATTGGAAATGCTAAATCATCTTAATATTTATAGCTGATGCTTGTTTTGACAATATCTCTGGATACAAGATATCATCTATTGGTGCACCCCGGCATGGCGGTTTATCGCACATAATTCACACGTACAGTGTGAGCAGTGCAGTCACAGCCCGACGTTCAGACCGTATAGTGTGAGCACATAAATCCTGAACTTTGGCTTTACGTCGCATGCAATCTACTCGTTTAGTGTGAGTATGTACCTTGCTGAAATCGCACAGACATCGCACAGTGTACGCCCGCCTTGTTGGACTGTGCAGTGCTGCGACTCCAAATGTTTCTTCAAATTAGAAGTAGTGTTTTGAAGCTAGATAGCACTTTGTCGCCACCAGCACAGTGTACAACGAACCTTAATACTGCCATCTTTAGCTGACGCAAACTCAAAATAGTGAAAATAGTCAAAATAGTATTTCCAGCTAGAAAGCACGCATCTCTCTCCTCCCTCCATTGCTGTGTACGTTTGTGTCGCTGTGTGGTGTGTATTACACGTGATGTGTCCTCATGCTGAAAACGTGACTTGCCGCATATGTGACTTCACTCCCCGAGACGCAAGAAGAAAGCAAAAATATATATTTTTACTAAGGAAAATTACAAAAATAGTAACGCACAGTGACTTGGATAAGTAACTTTAATCTGATTACTGGTTTGGAAATAGTGACGCGTTAGATTACTCGTTATTAAAAAAGTGGTCAGATTAGAGTACCGCGTTACCGGCATCACTGGGTGCAGCCCTATGTGTGCAGGGAAGGCCTGAAGTGAAAACTTATCCGGATCCACCATTGTCAACCATAGAAAATCACACTTTAAAACAATGTACCCTTTTTTAAAATATATACTTTTTAGAAGGATCAAAATTAATTCTTTATCCTACTACTCGGCATGGAAGAACGATCTTCAGGAAGAATGGAAAGAATCTTGTCTGTTTGCCCAAACCCATCGCTTTAACACTAGGTGCAAAGCACTACATATGGCTCTTCAGGGCCGGCATTTCCCCAGTCAAATTAGGCTTGAAACCGTGGAAAAGCTTGTCTTTCTAAATAAATGTGCTGGACGGGCATCTTCTGTCTCTGCTTCGACTGTTCAGAAGCTCTGAGCGACTGATGCCGTGATGAGGACAGCACAATCCTGCAGTCACTGCGGCTGACGCTGGTGATCTGTCGGAGGATATTGCTCAGCACTGTCTGCGTTCGCTTCTTTAGTTGTTGCTCGAGAGACGTTGATGAAGTTGTTTCTGATGAATTCCTGCTGTAGTTTGTCGGAGTCTCATTCCAGGTTGATGTGTTCATGTGTCCTGTCACTGGAGAATGTGACGGCCTCATAAATAACGGATTATCTAACCGTTGATTAGTTTATCACAGAGAGGTGCTTATTAATCTGACACAGAGCTGATAATGGAGCACTTTCAGTAAGACACACTTCACAAGGCTGAATAAGCGTATGCTGTAGAAGTTAAATGCAGACCTTGTGTAATGGTATTGCGTGGGATAGTTGGATGTTGACCGTGTTGATCATGACTATTCCTGGCCCGGCTGACTAGTGCTTTGATTCTCAGTCAGTTTCTTTTGATTAGACTTCCTTCAGAGTCAATGATTTAACATATGTTTGTGAAGTTGCCATGTCCTGTGTCGGAACATTTTTCTGTTTGTTCATGTAAATCACAGACGGACTCGATGATGGTGAGATCAGATCAGACCGGCTGTGGTCAGACTCCTTCTGCATACACAAATATCATTATGACAGTTAAGGGCAACGTCTGGAAACATGAACTGATATTTCTCACTGATACACTACAGCAAAAGTTGCCTTAAAACCTTTTTTCTGAACGCAGATTCAACTATCAATTGGTAAACGTATAAAAATTCAGAAATGTGCAAACACACTTGTGGATGGTTGTGGATTTGTAAATCATATGAATTACAGTATGTTGCGAGTTTGTAAATTGCTGTTTGCAAATATACTGTATATACCTTTCACAATCAGATGATTCCTTATAGACAATCAAGTCTTGCCCTACATTCCCATTGAATATCACTGTAGTACGTCACATTAGGGCAGTAAAATGGTTGTTGACCATAAATCTCAGGCGTCTTAAAGTGAGGACGTCTCTTAATTTCTATTCAATTCTATCATCTAAATGTGCAGCAGAAGTGTGTGTCCGGCTGTGGACAGGTGATGTGTCGACGACTGATCTGTTCTTTCTCTGTGCTGGCTCTTTCCTGGGCAGAGAGGTGAGGATCTGGGTCTCCACAAAGCAGGGTCTGTTTGTGAGCTGCCAGTTCACTGAGCAGTGTTCATTGAGCCCTCATTACACAGGCCCGATGCACCGAGGACCAGCCTCATATTCATCATCAGAGAGGAACAGGCTGTCTCTGGCAGGCCGTCTGTTGATGTCCATCAGATCGCCCTTTGTTTTGGGTCGGGTTTCACTGCCTGTCTCCCACTTCCACTGATCCGGAGGGTTTGCTCAGAGACTGTTGTGATAGGTCAGAGTCGTACCTGTTGAGATGTGATGTGTCATGTGATCGCTGTTGTTTTAGCTCACTGACAGTATTTGACCCTGCTAAAATACACATGCTTTACTCTCTTCTGTGCAATACTAACATGATGTTTGCTAACAGCTGGACTTTACAAATGATGAAAATCTCTGCATTACGGTAGTGATAACATTAGCTAAATCTTCTTAACTGTGCTTGATCTTAATGGTTGTGTGTTTGCTTCTATCCTTGCACTATTGTCTTCCTCTTGTTCTGAATTATTTTAATCTTATCGTGTTAATAAACGACCTGCGATTAGATCCACCCTGCAAACCTCAGCAATTTTAAGGGAGTGAATTAATACAGGCCCATTTCCTAATCCTCAGTTTTGGCTAAGGCTTTACATTCTTTTGTGAGTGATCGAATGATTCTGTCTACAGAAACGCAGCGGCTCAGTAAACGGCACACTGAGACCGATAACTACAGACTCAGGGCTATAGCTACAGACTCAGGGCTATAACTACAGACTCAGGGCTATAGCTACAGACTCAGGGCTATAACTACAGACTCAGGGCTATAACTACAGACTCAGGGCTATAGCTACAGACTCAGGGCTATAACTACAGACTCAGGGCTATAACTACAGACTCAGGGCTATAACTACAGACTCAGGGCTATAACTACAGACTCACAGACTCAGGGCTATAGCTACAGACTCAGGGCTATAGCTACAGACTCAGGGCTATAACTACAGACTCAGGACTATAACTGCAGACTCAGGGCTATAACTGCAGACTCAGGGCTATAACTACAGACTCAGGGCTATAACTACAGACTCAGGACTATAACTACAGACTCAGGGCTATAACTACAGACTCAGGACTATAACTACAGACTCAGGACTATAACTACAGACTCAGGGCTATAACTACAGACTCAGGGCTATAACTACAGACTCAGGGCTATAACTACAGACTCAGGGCTATAGCTACAGACTCAGGGCTATAACTACAGACTCAGGGCTATAACTACAGACTCAGGGCTATAACTACAGACTCAGGGCTATAACTACAGACTCACAGACTCAGGGCTATAGCTACAGACTCAGGGCTATAGCTACAGACTCAGGGCTATAACTACAGACTCAGGACTATAACTGCAGACTCAGGGCTATAACTGCAGACTCAGGGCTATAACTACAGACTCAGGGCTATAACTACAGACTCAGGGCTATAACTACAGACTCACAGACTCAGGGCTATAACTACAGACTCAGGGCTATAACTGCAGACTCAGGGCTATAACTACAGACACAGGGCTATAACTGCAGTCTCAGGGCTATAACTACAGACTCAGGGCGATAACTACAGACTCAGGGCTATAACTGCAGACTCAGGGCTATAACTACAGACTCAGGACTACAACTACAGACTCAGGGCGATAACTACAGACTCAGGGATATAACTGCAGACTCAGGGCTATAACTACAGACTCAGGACTATAACTGCAGACTCACGGCTATAACTACAGACTCAGGGCGATAACTACAGACTCAGGGCTATAACTACAGACTCAGGACTATAACTGCAGACTCACGGCTATAACTACAGACTCAGGGCGATAACTACAGACTCAGGGCTATAACTACAGACTCAGGGCTATAACTACAGACTCAGGACTATAACTGCAGACTCAGGGCTATAACTGCAGACTCAGGGCGATAACTACAGACTCAGGGCTATAACTACAGACTCAGGGCGATAACTACAGACTCAGGGCTATAACTACAGACTCAGGGCTATAACTACAGACTCAGGACTATAACTGCAGACTCAGGACTATAACTACAGACTCAGGGCGATAACTACAGACTCAGGGCTATAACTACAGACTCAGGGCTATAACTGCAGACTCAGGGCTATAACTGCAGACTCAGGACTATAACTACAGACTCAGGGCTATAACTACAGACTCAGGACTATAACTACAGACTCAGGACTATAACTACAGACTCAGGGCTATAACTACAGACTCAGGGCTATAACTACAGACTCAGGGCTATAACTACAGACTCAGGGCTATAACTACAGACTCAGGGCTATAACTACAGTCTCAGGACTATAACTGCAGACTCAGGGCTATAACTACAGACTCAGGGCGATAACTACAGACACAGGGCTATAACTGCAGACTCAGGGCTATAACTACAGACTCAGGGCTATAACTGCAGACTCAGGGCTATAACTACAGACTCAGGGCTATAACTACAGACTCAGGGCTATAACTACAGACTCAGGACTATAACTGCAGACTCAGGGCTATAACTGCAGACTCAGGGCGATAACTACAGACTCAGGGCTATAACTACAGACTCAGGGCTATAACTACAGACTCAGGGCTATAACTGCAGACTCAGGGCTATAACTACAGACTCAGGGCGATAACTACAGACTCAGGGCTATAACTACAGACTCAGGGCTATAACTGCAGACTCAGGGCTATAACTGCAGACTCAGGACTATAACTACAGACTCAGGGCTATAACTACAGACTCAGGACTATAACTACAGACTCAGGGCTATAACTACAGACTCAGGGCTATAACTACAGACTCACAGACTCAGGGCTATAACTACAGACTCAGGGCTATAACTACAGACTCAGGGCTATAACTACAGACTCAGGGCTATAACTGCAGACTCAGGACTATAACTACAGACTCAGGGCTATAACTACAGACTCAAGGCTATAACTACAGACTCAGGGCTATAACTGCAGACTCAGGACTATAACTACAGACTCAGGGCTATAACTACAGACTCAGGTCTATAACTACAGACTCAGGACTATAACTACAGACTCAGGACTATAGCTACAGACTCAGGACTATAACTACAGACTCAGGACTATAACTACAGACTCAGGGCTATAACTTCAGACTCAGGACTATAACTACAGACTCAGGGCTATAGCTACAGACTCAGGGCTATAACTACAGACTCAGGGCTATAGCTACAGACTCAGGGCTATAACTACAGACTCAGGACTATAACTACAGACTCAGGACTATAGCTACAGACTCAGGGCTATAGCTACAGACTCAGGGCTATAACTACAGACTCAGGGCTATAACTACAGACTCAGGGCTATAACTACAGACTCAGGACTATAACTACAGACTCAGGGCTATAACTACAGACTCAGGACTATAACTACAGACTCAGGGCTATAACTACAGACTCAGGGCGATAACTACAGACTCAGGGCTATAACTACAGACTCAGGGCTATAACTACAGACTCAGGGCTATAACTACAGACTCAGGGCTATAACTACAGACTCAGGACTATAACTACAGACTCAGGGCTATAGCTACAGACTCATGGCTATAACTACAGACTCAGGGCTATAACTACAGACTCAGGGCTATAACTCAGGGCTATAACTACAGACTCAGGGCTATAACTGCAGACTCAGGGCTATAACTACAGACTCAGGGCTATAGCTACAGACTCAGGGCTATAACTACAGACTCAGGGCTATAACTACAGACTCAGGGCTATAACTACAGACTCAGGACTATAACTACAGACTCAGGGCTATAACTACAGACTCAGGACTATAACTACAGACTCAGGACTATACAGTGCAATGCATAAGTGAATACACCCATGCTAAAGTTGACTAAAAAGAGGAATAAAAAATCATATTTTGGAAATTGAACTTAATGCCTTAATTAAAAAAATTAGGAAAAATCCAACCTTTAAGGACACCAATTTTCTTTGTGAATGAATAATGTATCGTAAATAAATAAATGTTCTTCCTTAAAATACATGGTGCATAAGTGAGTACACCCCTATGTTAAATTCCCATAGAGGCAGGCAGATTTTTATTTTTAAGTATTTTTTAAAAAAAAATTTTAGGATACTATGCATCCTGATAAAGTTCCCTTGGCCTTTGGAATTAAAATAGCCCCACATCATCACATAGCCTTCACCATACCTAGAGATTGGCATGGGGTACTTTCCATAAGATCATCTCTCAATGCAAATCAAACTAGCTATTAGGCTAACTGAAATAAAACCATGCCAATCTCTAGGTATGGTGAAGGCTATGTGATGATGTGGGGCTATTTTAATTCCAAAGGCCAAGGGAACTTTATCAGGATGCATAGTATCCTAAAAATTTTTTAAAAAAAATACTTACAAATAAAAATCTGCCTGCCTCTATGGGAATTTAACATAGGGGTGTACTCACTTATGCACCATGTATTTTAAGGAAGAACATTTATTTATTTACGATACATTATTCATTCACAAAGAAAATTGGTGTCCTTAAAGGTTGGATTTTTCCTAATTTTTTTAATTAAGGCATTAAGTTCAATTTCCAAAATATGATTTTTTATTCCTCTTTTTAGTCAACTTTAGCATGGGTGTATTCACTTATGCATTGCACTGTAACTACAGACTCAGGGCTATAGCTACAGACTCAGGGCTATAACTACAGACTCAGGGCTATAACTACAGACTCAGGACTATAACTGCAGACTCAGGGCTATAACTACAGACTCAGGGCGATAACTACAGACTCAGGGCTATAACTACAGACTCAGGGCGATAACTACAGACTCAGGGCTATAACTACAGACTCAGGACTATAACTACAGACTCAGGGCTATAACTACAGACTCAGGCCGATAACTACAGACTCAGGGCTATAACTGCAGACTCAGGGCTATAACTACAGACTCAGGGCGATAACTACAGACTCAGGGCTATAACTACAGACTCAGGGCGATAACTACAGACTCAGGGCGATAACTACAGACTCAGGACTATAACTACAGACTCAGGGCTATAACTACAGACTCAGGCCGATAACTACAGACTCAGGGCTATAACTACAGACTCAGGGCTATAACTACAGACTCAGGGCTATAACTCAGGGCTATAACTACAGACTCAGGGCTATAACTGCAGACTCAGGGCTATAACTACAGACTCAGGGCTATAGCTACAGACTCAGGGCTATAACTACAGACTCAGGGCTATAACTACAGACTCAGGGCTATAACTACAGACTCAGGGCTATAACTACAGACTCAGGGCTATAACTACAGACTCACAGACTCAGGGCTATAACTACAGACTCAGGGCTATAACTACAGACTCAGGGCTATAACTACAGACTCAGGGCTATAACTGCAGACTCAGGACTATAACTACAGACTCAGGGCTATAACTACAGACTCAGGGCTATAACTACAGACTCAGGGCTATAACTGCAGACTCAGGACTATAACTACAGACTCAGGGCTATAACTACAGACTCAGGTCTATAACTACAGACTCAGGACTATAACTACAGACTCAGGACTATAGCTACAGACTCAGGACTATAACTACAGACTCAGGACTATAACTACAGACTCAGGGCTATAACTTCAGACTCAGGACTATAACTACAGACTCAGGGCTATAGCTACAGACTCAGGGCTATAACTACAGACTCAGGGCTATAGCTACAGACTCAGGGCTATAACTACAGACTCAGGACTATAACTACAGACTCAGGACTATAGCTACAGACTCAGGGCTATAGCTACAGACTCAGGGCTATAGCTACAGACTCAGGGCTATAACTACAGACTCAGGGCTATAACTACAGACTCAGGACTATAACTACAGACTCAGGGCTATAACTACAGACTCAGGGCGATAACTTCAGACTCATTGCGATAACTACAGACTCAGGGCTATAACTACAGACTCAGGGCTATAACTACAGACTCAGGGCTATAACTACAGACTCAGGACTATAACTACAGACTCAGGGCTATAGCTACAGACTCAGGGCTATAGCTACAGACTCAGGGCTATAACTACAGACTCAGGGCTATAACTCAGGGCTATAACTACAGACTCAGGGCTATAACTGCAGACTCAGGGCTATAACTGCAGACTCAGGGCTATAACTACAGACTCAGGGCGATAACTACAGACTCAGGGCTATAACTGCAGACTCAGGGCTATAACTACAGACTCAGGACTACAACTACAGACTCAGGGCGATAACTACAGACTCAGGGCTATAACTGCAGACTCAGGGCTATAACTACAGACTCAGGGCGATAACTACAGACTCAGGGCGATAACTACAGACTCAGGACTATAACTACAGACTCAGGGCGATAACTACAGACTCAGGGCGATAACTACAGACTCAGGACTATAACTGCAGACTCAGGGCTATAACTACAGACTCAGGGCGATAACTACAGACTCAGGGCTATAACTACAGACTCAGGGCTATAACTACAGACTCAGGACTATAACTGCAGACTCAGGGCTATAACTGCAGACTCAGGGCGATAACTACAGACTCAGGGCTATAACTACAGACTCAGGGCGATAACTACAGACTCAGGGCTATAACTACAGACTCAGGGCTATAACTGCAGACTCAGGGCTATAACTGCAGACTCAGGACTATAACTACAGACTCAGGGCTATAACTACAGACTCAGGACTATAACTACAGACTCAGGACTATAACTACAGACTCAGGGCTATAACTACAGACTCAGGGCTATAACTACAGACTCACAGACTCAGGGCTATAACTACAGACTCAGGGCTATAACTACAGACTCAGGGCTATAACTACAGACTCAGGGCTATAACTGCAGACTCAGGGCTATAACTGCAGACTCAGGGCGATAACTACAGACTCAGGGCTATAACTACAGACTCAGGGCGATAACTACAGACTCAGGGCTATAACTACAGACTCAGGGCTATAACTACAGACTCAGGACTATAACTGCAGACTCAGGGCTATAACTACAGACTCAGGGCGATAACTACAGACTCAGGGCTATAACTACAGACTCAGGGCTATAACTACAGACTCAGGACTATAACTGCAGACTCAGGGCTATAACTGCAGACTCAGGGCGATAACTACAGACTCAGGGCTATAACTACAGACTCAGGGCGATAACTACAGACTCAGGGCTATAACTACAGACTCAGGACTATAACTGCAGACTCAGGGCTATAACTACAGACTCAGGGCGATAACTACAGACTCAGGGCTATAACTACAGACTCAGGGCTATAACTACAGACTCAGGGCTATAACTACAGACTCAGGACTATAACTGCAGACTCAGGGCTATAACTGCAGACTCAGGGCGATAACTACAGACTCAGGGCTATAACTACAGACTCAGGGCGATAACTACAGACTCAGGGCTATAACTACAGACTCAGGGCTATAACTACAGACTCAGGACTATAACTGCAGACTCAGGGCTATAACTACAGACTCAGGGCGATAACTACAGACTCAGGGCTATAACTACAGACTCAGGGCTATAACTGCAGACTCAGGGCTATAACTGCAGACTCAGGACTATAACTACAGACTCAGGGCTATAACTACAGACTCAGGACTATAACTACAGACTCAGGACTATAACTACAGACTCAGGGCTATAACTACAGACTCAGGGCTATAACTACAGACTCACAGACTCAGGGCTATAACTACAGACTCAGGGCTATAACTACAGACTCAGGGCTATAACTACAGACTCAGGACTATAACTGCAGACTCAGGACTATAACTACAGACTCAGGGCTATAACTACAGACTCAGGGCTATAACTACAGACTCAGGGCTATAACTGCAGACTCAGGACTATAACTACAGACTCAGGGCTATAACTACAGACTCAGGTCTATAACTACAGACTCAGGACTATAACTACAGACTCAGGACTATAGCTACAGACTCAGGGCTATAACTACAGACTCAGGGCTATAACTACAGACTCAGGGCTATAACGTCAGACTCAGGACTATAACTACAGACTCAGGGCTATAGCTACAGACTCAGGGCTATAACTACAGACTCAGGGCTATAGCTACAGACTCAGGGCTATAACTACAGACTCAGGGCTATAACTGCAGACTCAGGACTATAACTACAGACTCAGGGCTATAACTACAGACTCAGGGCTATAACTACAGACTCAGGACTATAACTGCAGACTCAGGGCTATAACTACAGACTCAGGGCGATAACTACAGACTCGGGGCTATAACTACAGACTCAGGGCGATAACTACAGACTCAGGGCTATAACTACAGACTCAGGACTATAACTACAGACTCAGGCCGATAACTACAGACTCAGGGCGATAACTACAGACTCAGGACTATAACTACAGACTCAGGGCTATAACTACAGACTCAGGGCTATAACTACAGACTCAGGGCGATAACTACAGACTCAGGACTATAACTACAGACTCAGGGCTATAACTACAGACTCAGGGCTATAACTACAGACTCAGGGCTATAACTACAGACTCAGGGCTATAACTACAGACTCACAGACTCAGGGCTATAACTACAGACTCAGGGCTATAACTACAGACTCAGGACTATAACTACAGACTCAGGGCTATAACTACAGACTCAGAACTATAACTACAGACTCAGGGCTATAACTACAGACTCAGGGCTATAACTACAGACTCAGGGCTATAACTGCAGACTCAGGGCTATAACTACAGAGGAAAAACAAAACTGAAGACACTCACAGTGGGTTATCGGACAAAATCACTTAAAACGGCTCCAGAAATATAGAAATGTATTGACAGACTCTCACTCTCAGGTGTTGTTTCGAGCACAAGACTCTTCATCAGACACTTAAAACACTCCAACGACTGCTCTTTGTTAATTAACCGATAAAGGTCACATGATGCACTCATTATCTGAGGTGTAAATCCAGAAAGTATGGCGACTCTGTAATGCTCCATAAAATAAAAATACATTCTGAGAACCATTTCCATAACACAATATATATATATTTTTTTTAAAAAGGGTTACAATCTGGATTATACACCGATTGCTGTTCAAACATGCCACAAAATAATACTGAAAAATAAAATGGACGTTGAATCGCTTTATGCTAATGTCATATTTCAGGATAGTCGGGAAGCGATGGAATTCTTAACCCCCTGAGGTCGACGGTATCGCCGGCGATACCAGCTCGCTTTTTTTTTATCAGTGTAAAAGAAACTCATAAATACTCTGTTGACTTTGATTTTCCATAGGAGTTTCATACATCAATCGATTCTGTTAAATGTGTATTATTTTTGTGTATACTCACAATAAAAACAAAGTGTTGTGCTTTTTGCCAAATAAAGAAAAATAAACACGAAGCGAGTTCTGCCTTCTCTCTGCCAGTAAAGTCCATTCTGAAACGCGTCCGAAAATGAACTGTAGCTCAGCGAATACTCAGTCAAACAGGCATACAGACACACAGGCATGAAGCTTGAATTCTCTTCTTTTAAATGAAGTAATTTATATAAAAAACAAATATTCTCATCTTGTGAAATCTGTATTAAAAGAGAGCGATTCCAGTCGACCTAATTACAGCTGATTCAGATGTAATGTGACTCCGCCCACGGAGAGCGCGCGCTATTCAAACGCAAATGGCTGAGGCAATCCGCGCAATCCTGTGAACGCCCCCATCAGCTCGAGAAACACAAGTTTATTCAGATCATTACTTGTTTACACCGTCTCGCAGCGCTGTGAGGAATAATAATAATGGAAAATGTACCTCAGAAGTGCGGGTATATCGAGGAGCGAGCTGAGGAATACTAGTAAGTTTTTTTTCCTTCTCACGTGAATCGGGTTTCTGTTTATGAATGAATGAACGGCAGAGATGCGCGCTGTTTACCACAGCTGGCAAAGACAGTTTAAATTTAAATCGCGTGTGTGAATGAATGATGATGTTTTAGCAAACTGTATTGCTATACTGAGATGAGTAAAAATCGACTGAAATATGTTGAAATAAAATGTAGGCTATTTGTATAAGCAACGTATTAAACTGCAAATTAACAATATGCCCTAATATTTCATGAAAACAACGTTACAGTCAGGCGAAATATGAAAGTTTATAAAGTTTAAGAAATATACAGTTTTTACTGTAGAATATACTGCCTCGTCAAATAAGCTTTTGTTTAGCAATTTCTATATATAAAATACTATTTTTGTCAAAAATAAAGTCATCAACTAAGATGTTAGCTGTTCCAATGTTGGCTATATTCAAACTAATGAATACATAGATAAAATGTAGGCCTATAATCATTTTTTTTACAAAGAAAGAGTACACTTGAAATATTGTTGAAATTGTAATTATTGTTGTAATTGTAACCTTTTTAATAAAATAGCAAAACATATTTACAAGATAGATGTAAGCAAAATCTTAAATGGTCAATATAAGTCTTCTTCTAAATATATCTTTTGTCCTTGCATTGTGGCTCAGTCAGTGTCACACCTGAATGAATGGCTAATTATGCAGAGTCATTATGCAGAGTGGGTGGGACATTGTATTCTAAGGTGTAAACTACTCCTCCCCCTCGCATATTGGCTTTCCAAGCAAAACCTGTTTTACATCAATTTAAATCAATGTATGGTTTTATGTGAACGATAAAGCAAGACTATTTTCACATAATTTTGAAGAAAAAACTATAGGCAACGACATCCATTAGTCAAAAGTCTTATTGCCACATATTTAGTATGTGTTTTGTGGCCTTATTTCAAAAACTTTCATTTTTAGTTTTTTCGATAACCACGCATAAACATTATTCTCTCAAAAATGAAAACATGTACATACATGTGGCTCACATATTATTGTAGTCCTGTTTGTGCTATATAGAGTGAATTTACACCTTTGCCATTAATATGTTTATAAGCAACTGAAAAAAGCACAAATGTCAGGGCATGTCAGAACACCCCCAGGGCCCAGAAAACCGCTCAGACTCCAGAGGGTTAATCAATGATCTGTACTGCATGTCTACTGGATTTGACCAAACTAGTTTTCTCATGTAATTTCTTTCTTTTGGGGTCTGATTTTTATCTAGAAAAAGGGAAGACAGCAGTCTTTTTTCTGTGTTTTCTCTGTTTCAGTCGCTCCACTCATGAACCGCTCACACTCACGGCTAATCCACGTTCACTCTAATCCCGCTCCGACATACAGTTCTCTGTACCATACGTCTTTCTGACTGTAATGTCTGCATTACAATAGGCCTACAGATAACAGTTATGATATTTGTGACATTAAAGCTATACTGTATAAATAAACGTGCCGAATCTCAGAGCTGGTGTAAACATGTATCCACATCTCTATGATCAGATGATTTCTGAACATGTGTTATTGTGTTATTGAGAGGAAAGAGCAGCACATATTTCCATATTCATCTAAAGGTCGTTCTCATCAGTGTGGATGGTGTCAAACTTCTTTTTATCCATAAGCAAAAAACTAAAAAGATCTCTCAATCAGATTGGAAAAGGTTTATCCAGACCGGTTTGGGCATTTTTACTCCGATTGATGTTTTTTACATGGAGCTTTTTCATTCGGATTGGACTTTTAAACCGATTGTAAGTGGAATACAATGCTGCATGCAAACACACCCAGTGATAGTTGTTTCATCGTATAGTGGTGTTTCAGGCTCTCCTCATACTGTAAGTCTGAGGAATTCCTGACCTGGAAAAGAACAGCAGTGTCCAGCCAGTTTGGGCAGATTATGGGAAGAATGTGACCCCCGCTGAGCTGCTGCTGTTCGATTGGCTGAAGTGAAACGCACCACATTTCTCTGTGCAGGAGGCCAAACATGTTCATTCTGTTAGCTGGACACTCTTGTTCATATCAGTGATGGACTGTTACAGCGGGGTTAACACCCTCAAAGGCCTGATGCTCGACTCACTCATATGGTGTCGCCCCAGAATCTGCTCATCTGAAGGCTTTCATTAGTGCGAATCAGTTCTAACAAGTGCGAGAGAGCAGGAATGAAGGAGGAGAGCGTTTAGCTTTGGCACACTGGTGAGAATCGTTAATCTGGTGGAGGCCGAGCGTCACTCCTCCGTCAGTGCTGAATGGGTTCTAGAATGCTTGTTACATTTTACACAAACCATACAATGAAATTCAAGACCTGAAATCATTAGTCAATATGAAAATGACACCTACTATGTGATTATAACTCTTGACTCAACTTCTGAAGATCTCTAGTTCTTGTGACTACCGTAACAGGAAAAGTTTGTAAACACTTTCTGAACGAATAACACATATGATCACATTCTGTTAAACCGACCACAGCTACCTTAGAAACATTTAAATGAAAAATAATATTATAGGCTAATATTTAAACATAAATATGAAACTAAATGGGTTATGTTTTCTGTAACCCTCTGGACGACGAGTGCGCCGGCACATTCTGCTTTTCCCTCATGACATCAGAAACTCTCAATTCTCTGTCATTTTTGTCCATACAGATACGTGCAAGACATCATTATAGACTATACACTATATCTACTTTTATTTGTGCACACTCACAATAACAACAAAACCTTCTGCTTTTGTAAAATAAGAAAATAAACAGTGTGTGCTTCAAGCTGTCTCAGTCTCTGCGAGACTCAAAAATGAACTGAAACTCAGCGAATTCTTAAGTTATCACACAAACGTGAAACATACGTTTAAAGAAAGCCTGAAATGTTTAACTATTCACATTAGTTTGGGTAACTATATTATAAATTCCAAAGCTTGTAGAAGGTTCGTATTGGTAAGACCGACTTACTACAGGTGAAATTGTGCCTAATATCCCTTCATGCATTTACAGTAAACAATTATTTTCAGAAGAATTACTGTAATTCACCAAAAGGTTTGTTGAGCGGCTACAGGAGAGATCGTGCATTATTCACATCTGTTCACCAGGAACACACTACAGCCATGGCCAGCTATGAGCTCACCCAGGCCTGGACCTCAGCGTCTTCCCAGGTGTATAGAATAAAGGGTTCACAAGTGACTGTTTTAAGAATGATAAACGACCAACAAAAATAATCAGGCAAATTAATAAACTTTTGAATAATTTTAGCATTTAGAATTGAAAATAGGCCTATATAATTTACATGACATCCAATAATTTTAGTAACTGTCAATGTGAGAGAACAAGAAACCTTAACAAAGCCGTTTTTATCATCTTTGGCATAAGATTAATAACGATTTTGTACATATTGTGAATTAATTGAATAAACTTAGTTACCTTTCCTGGTAGCCTTTAGTAAATGAACTTGTCTAAGACCCTGTGTGTACTTTCTACACTGACGGATGGAAATGAAAAGAGGATCAGTCAAAGCTCAGCTTTAGGAGGGGAAGAGACAGAGCAAGATGAGGACACTGAGAGATAGAGAAAGAGGAAGAGTGATGGAGATGAGGAGAGATCAGCTATCGACACATAATCTACTGCTCACTGACATGCTATTTCGCATCAATAGTTTTGGCCTTTAAAAGTCTTGCACATATGTAGATGACCTTGTGACCTCTGTGATTATAAAGCCTGACTACAGCCTTTGGAACATTGGGGAAAACCTTTCTTGAATTACAGTCATTCTTATCCCAAAAAATGATTTTGTACTGTACAAGTGAGATATTGGGAGATATTGGATATTGTCTGTTTATGTATGTTCATTTACTATAAGCTTGTAAATATCTTCATTGGAATGAATGATTGGTGTATATTTGTGGGCTGTGAGTGTAATTGTGCAGCAGCGACGGTCTATTGTATGCCAAACGCTGTTAGCATGGATATGAAAACGGTTAATGTGATATGAACTTCTGCTCTTAAACGGCGTTCTCCATATTTAGTGCTATAACTTCAATGACACATTCATTTATTTTCAAGAGCAATATTTTCATTAGCTATGCTAAATGTGTGTGCGATTCAGATCACGTGTCCGACTCACGTTTTTTATAGTCTTGCGGAGTGATTTACTAAGCATAGTTGGAGCACTTTGAGTTGTGTCTAAGCTACGGAGGAGAGTTAAAGTAAATAAGTATTCACATTCAATGGGATCACATGTTACCTGAAAAAAAGACCTCAGTTATATCAAGGGTAATGCTTTCATTAGCTGTGCTAATACGTTTATGGAGCGTCAGAGCACGCTGTCATTCATTATTGCTGCTAATGGCTTTTCATTTATCAAATAAGAGTATAAGGGTTATGCAATGATTATCAAATGACTTAATTGATGATACTTGCTCAGGTAGTTGCTGGGTTCCTATCTCTATCAGCTAGCAATGTTATTTTTATTGTTCACAAGAACACATTTCTAGAGTTAAGCCGGTCGGCAGTGTTTGGGAAGCTACTCTGAAACTGTGGTTTCACAAGCTACTCATAAAGTTAACTAGTTAAACTACAGTCAAGATACCCTTCTGGGAAAGTAGTTAGCTACACTACAAGTTAGTATCAAAAAGTAGCTAGCTACATTAAAACTACTTTAATTTATTTATTTTTTACAATTAAAGTGTATAAGAAACTATAAAAGCTATATTGCGATTTTGTTTTCTGTTCAATTGACCGATGCTTTGCCAATACAATGAAGCAAAACAGTTCATCACGCTAGTGATCTTTCAGGTTCATCCCGCTAGTGATCTTTCAGGTTCATCATGCTAGTGATCTTTCAGGTTCATCCCGCTAGTGATCTTTCAGGTTCATCACGCTAGTGATCTTTCAGGTTCTGTGGCGGGACAGATTGCTAAACTACGGCGGGTCACCACTGTAATAGAGTGCAATAAAGCCGGATCATCAGCTTAAACAGGCTATTGTACACCTGTATGTGCTTGAAGTCTTCGACGCTGACAGTGTTTTGATCATTTGCTTTTATAAATTAAGTGTAACCTTTACTTTACTTGATTTGTGTGAAGCATCAGCCCACTCCTGTACTCTACGTAATCATCAGACGACCTCTCCTCGGTGAAGCTGCAGCGTGTGAGACAGAACAATGATGGATTTTAGTTTGGGATATAGCGGATATAATCAGAAGACGCTGTCCTGCTTCAGTGCACCGCAGGCTCGTCCAAACACTAAACTGAATGCATCTTTTGGTCGTGCTACACCGCTACTTGCTGGAAAAAGTAGTTAGCAACTGGAAACGCAACACTGATGTAAAAGCAACTGAGCTAGTGTCAAGATACTGAATGATGTAGTTAACATCTCCACAAACACTGCCAGGTAGCCGAAGCACACAGAGTAAAACGTGGTCCACGGAGAAGGAAAAATAAAACAGTATTGTATTGTATATTTCTCTCATTACCCTGTGCTACTGTGTAAGGTGAAACGTGGCTTTATAATGTACAGTAATAGTCTTCTTTCAGCTTCTGCTCAACAGCTTTATCAGCATTGGCTGACTGACACGTTCAGATGACCATCTCTCATCCCTCTATGATGCACTGCATAAAACACAGTTATTTAAAGCACAGTAAAGTCTTTATAGATTAAATAAAATGTATCCAAACCTTTATTTTGCTGAAGAAATGCACCAATACGATATTTTAATTACTGAGTACAAGTACAGTTATTATAATTCTGGTGACTATAATGATCATGGTCTGTTCAGTTTGAAGGAGCATGTCTGCATGTTTGTGCTCTCGCTCAGACTGAGTGCCCACACTCCTGAATCACGAATCGTGAATGGTGAGCTGTAGATCTCAGGTTATGGACTGGCCTGAACTGGAGCGGTCTGTTGAACCAGACTCTGGTCTTCCAGCTGGTGGATGGAGATGAACAGGTCTCCAGAAACCCCGTCCTGACTGGAACTGCTGATCCTCCTCAGGCCGTCTCTTTTCCACAGCGCCAGTGCTAACATTTCTTTGACCTGCTGCTCTAACGATTATCAGAACGATTAACCCTCTGGGGTCTGAGGGGTTTTTGGGGTCCTTGAGATGTTCTGACATGCCCTGACATTTGTGCTTTTTTCAGTTGCTTATAAACATATTAATGGCAAAGGTGTAAATTCACTCTATTTAGCACAAACAGGGCTACCATAATATGTGAACAACTTGCATGTACATGTTTGTATTTTTGATAGAATAATGTTTATGCATGTTTTTTTCAAAAACAAAAAACTAAAGTTTCTGAAATAAGGCCATAAAACACATTCTAAATATATGTAAATAAGACTTTTGACTAATGGATGACGTTGCCTAGAATTTTTTCTTCAAAATTATGTGAAAATCATCCTGCCTAATCATTCACATAACACAATACATTGATTTAAATCTTGTAAAACACTTTTTGTTTGGAAAGGCCATATGCGGGTGGGCGTGATTCACACCTGCGGAGACAATGGGGCCCGCATAATGAGGCTGCATACGTAATGAGCCTTTCATTCAGGTGTGTGACTGAGCCACAAGAATGCAAGGACAATATATAACTGGTTTGTTGTTTTTTCCACAAATTTTGCTTGCAAATTGTACAATATCCAAGGTAAACATTTCTAGTAATTGTGCAGTTAATTGTTCTCATTCTGTATTTTCAGATTTGGAATATATTCTCTTCCCAAATGTGTCACTAATAAAGCATAATAAAATTATTTAAAGAGAAGGCTTATAATGACCTTTTAAGAT
Organism: Squalius cephalus; assembly: GCF_949319135.1. Lineage (NCBI taxonomy): Eukaryota > Metazoa > Chordata > Actinopteri > Cypriniformes > Leuciscidae > Squalius > Squalius cephalus. The sequence goes on along the minus strand of NC_137128.1, from coordinate 1,381,798 downwards.
TTTGTTTACATCTATCCTTATATATATATATATATATATATATATTTTTTTTTTTTTTTAAGGTTATACAATTACAACAACATTTAAAATTGTAACAATATTTCCAGTGTAATCTTTCTTTGTATTCGCGATTCATATTAAAACAGTATTTTTGCCAGCTGTAGTAGCTCCACAACAGCGCGCATCTGTGCGTTCATTCATTCATAGAAACGCGATTCATATTTAAACAGTATTTTTGCCAGCTGTAGTAGCTCCACAACAGCACGCATCTGTGCGTTCATTCATTCATAGAAACACGATTCATATTTAAACAGTATTTTTGCCAGCTGTAGTAGCTCCACAACAGCACGCATCTGTGCGTTCATTCATTCATAGAAACACGATTCATATTTAAACAGTATTTTTGCCAGCTGTAGTAGCTCCACAACAGCGCGCATCTGTGCGTTCATTCATTCATAGAAACGCGATTCATATTTAAACAGTATTTTTGCCAGCTGTAGTAGCTCCACAACAGCGCGCATCTGTGCGTTCGTTCGTTCATTCCAATACACAGAAACGCGATTCATATTTAAACAGTATTTTTGCCAGCTGTAATAGCTCCACAACAGCACGCATCTGTGCGTTCATTCATTCATAGAAACACGATTCATATTTAAACAGTATTTTTGCCAGCTGTAGTAGCTCCACAACAGCACGCATCTGTGCGTTCGTTCGTTCATTCATTCATACACAGAAACGCGATCAATATTTAAACAGTATTTTTGCCAGCTGTAGTAGCTCCACAACAGCACGCATCTTTGCGTTCATTCATTCCGATTAGAACAAAGCAAACAGAACTGACCTATTCCTCAGCGGGATCCGTTTGCTCCTCGAAATGATACTTCCAGAACTTCTGAGGTAAATTTTTGCAGGATTATTATCAAGATAGTATTTTTCCTCACAGCATCGTAAAGTACATAAGTCTGAAAGTGAACTCGCGTGTGTGTTATCCAGCTGATGTGGGCGTTTCACAGGTTTGTTTGGATCGCCTCACATTTGCGTTTGAATAGCGCGCGCTCTCCGTGGGCGGAGCACATTAAAACTTAATTAGCTGAGATGAGAACGACTGACATCTCTCTCTTTGCATACATATTACATAAACTGTGAATATTTGTTTTTTATAAAAATTACTTCATTTAAAAGAAGAGAATTCAAGCTTCATGCCTGTGTGACTGTATGCCTGTTTGACTGAGTATTCACTGAGTTACAGTTCATTTTCGGACGCGTTTCAGAATTGACTTCACTGACGGAGAGTAGGCAGAACTCGCATCATGTTTATTTTTCTTTATTTGGCGAAAAGCACAACACTTTGTTTTTATTATGAGCATACACAAAAAAAATACACACTAAACAGGATCGATTGATGTATAACACAAGCATATAAGATAAAAAATTTTTTTTTTTTTTTTTTTTTTTTTTTTTGCACTCATACGGAAAAAAACGAGCCTATCGCGCCGGCGCGATAGCCGACCTCAGGGGGTTAATCGACTAATCGGCAACTAATCAGTGAGTTTGGAACGATTATTCAGCTTTTTCAATTAGTTAAAACACTGAGTTATATATATTCAAACTATAATATAAAAAAGAAAATCACTTCAGCTTTTGAAATGGATGTTTTAATGAACTTTGAGCAACTAAACAGGTCATTCTCTTTAAGTTTTCAGATTTCCGTCCAACTCAAATCACACACAAATGCTCTCTAAACATTGTTTAAATATTCTGTTCTCTTTCAATAGAAAAAAATAAACACAAATTAATCAGCTGCATTACAGACAAACTTAATCTGCAAACAATTATTATAAGTATAAAATAAAATAAAAATTGACATGACAATTGAGCTGACAGAGACATTCTCATTCACCTTTTAATTTACAGTATGAAAAAAGTAACACATGATATTCTTCATAACTCCTTTTGTAATTCTTCATGAATATGGAACAAAATACAGGCGAGTGATTGGCGACATTTACAGGCGACAGAAGACTGTAATACCTAATAGTTAGCCTGGATGCCAGCCGAACTTAGCCCCGCCCACAACATTTTTAGGTCGGGAACTTCGGTCTGGACTTGATCCGTTGTGGAGCTATTATGCCCGAACAAAAGCTGTTCGGACCAATCAGATTATCGGGGCGGGCTTTATACGATGATGGACAGGTGATCAACAGTAACGTAAGGAGCGCTTGGGTTGAATTCGTTTACAACAGTGGTTCTCAACCTTTTTTGGGCCAACGCCCAAATCCAATATCCAGGTCCCTGAACGCCCGGAATTAGTTAATGCCTAAAAATTTTACATAATAAATAGAATTTAGTTTCATTTTAAAATTTGTCGCCAGAGTGAATGGGAACATGATTTATTGAAAATATTTGAAAAAAATATAAGTGTTTCTTAAGTCAATACTTTTTAATGGCTTGTCAACTTTCCATTCCATTCTTACTTTTGAATAAGAAATAATATCAAGTCGTCAAAATACTACGTTGACGCATTGCTGCCACATACATATTATTTTTCCCCCTCAATTATGTCGTAATAACGAGATCTTATGTAGTTAAAACGACATATTTTCTTGGCCTTATAAGGACATGTGTAGTCATGTACAAAATATGCCTTTATCTACATAAAACTGATATAGCCTATCATGTCTTTATCATACATCTACATTCAAAAAGCTGAAGCAATAGCAGTGAATTAATAAAATTAATAATTAAACGCAATGTTCGTATTCTGGGCTCATCTGCTAACCCGTAGGCTACACATGCTTTATTAACTACATAAGATCTCGTCATTACGACATAATTGAGGGGAAAAAAATATGTATGTGGCAGCAATGCATCACCGTAGTCGAGCAACGACACAGAACTGGAATAAACTCAAAGATAGTGTACTTTACAGAAGAGTTAGCAAAAACAGAAGACTCCTGTCTTGATAATAGTTTGCAGAGCTGGTAATTCTCGTGGCAGTAACAGTCCTTGAGTAAAGGCCACTGAGCCGCAGAGAGAAGACTGAAGAAGGCCGCCAGCAGAGGGAGGACAGGGCAGAGAACGCACACAAGACGAGCACAACTAGACTAGACAAGACAAGATAACAAGGTAAATCTTCAAGGAGATACCATCTCACACAGGCATGACTCACATACACACGAAATAATCCAACAAAGAACAAGGGGAACAAACGCTAGAAGTAGAGAGAAGGTAATGAGACTAAAGTGAGAACAGGAGTCACAGAGAAGCAGCGAACCCTAACTGCAATGATGAACAGGTGGGGAAATAGACAGGCAGGGCCAGAGCGAGAGAGAAGTAAAGATAAAGAGAGAGACAGAGCGAGAGAGAAGTAAAGATAAAGAGAGAGACTGAGCGAGAGAGAAGTAAAGATAAAGAGAGAGACAGAGCGAGAGAGAAGTAAAGATAAAGAGAGAGACAGAGCGAGAGAGAAGTAAAGATAAAGAGAGAGACAGAGCGAGAGAGAGATAAAGATAAAGAGAGAGACAGAGAGAGACAGAGCGAGAGAGAGATAAAGATAAAGAGAGAGACAGAGCGAGAGAGAAGTAAAGATAAAGAGAGAGACAGAGCGAGAGAGAAGTAAAGATAAAGAGAGACAGAGCGAGAGAGAAGTAAAGATAAAGAGAGAGACTGAGCGAGAGACAAATAAAGATAAAGAGAGAGACTGTGCGAGAGAGAAGTAAAGATAAAGAGAGAGACAGAGCGAGAGAGAAGTAAAGATAAAGAGAGAGACAGAGCGAGAGAGAAGTAAAGATAAAGAGAGAGACTGAGCGAGAGAGAAGTAAAGATAAAGAGAGAGACAGAGCGAGAGAGAAGTAAAGATAAAGAGAGAGACAGAGCGAGAGAGAAGTAAAGATAAAGAGAGAGACTGAGCGAGAGAAAAACGTGAAAGTCTTTTTTAACCCTCTGGGGTCTGAGCTGTTTTCTGGGCCCTGGAGGTGTTCTGACATGCTCTGACATTTGTGCTTATTTCTGTTACTTGTGACATTTTCATGGCTAAAGTCTAATTACACTGTATTCAGCACAAACTCTGCTACAATAATATATCAGCAGCATGTGTGTAAAAGTTTGTAGTTTTGAGATAATGACATTTATGCGTGTTTTGTGAAAATACAAAAAAAAATTCTCACTGAAATAAGGTCATGAAACCCCTACTGATTATTTCTTCACAAGACTTTTGAAAATTGTATGACGTAGCCTAGAATATTTGCTCTAAACTGATGTGAAAATCACCCTGACTGCTCATTCAGATAAGACAATATATTGATTTAAAATTTTTACGACGTGTTTTGTGCCACAAAGCTTTATGCGGGAGCTCATTAATATGTAAGCTTTTCACACCTGAGAAAGACAAAGACCCTCCCCTAACGGCCCTATTAGGAGCTATCAGGCCCCTATCATTCTGAGCAACCTTGCACAAAGAATGAGGAGATTTAAAAAAGAATGGCTTTTAGATTGTTTGATTTATTTACAACACAACATAATCCAAAGATAACCAATGATCCAAAGACAGAGACCTTTGTGCCATTCCTAAAAACATTGTACATACCTTTCATTTCCAAGGTGTTTGATTTTCACTTTACCAGGTTCATGTACAGAGACTCATGTGAATGTTGAAGTCAGCAGGAGTGGCATCTGGGCCCTGAAAAAAAAAAAAAGTGAACATACTGATATCAAGAGAAAGGCCTGCACGATTTTGGGAATACATTTTAGATTTTTCTGGTTAAAATTGCTTTTTAAAATTCACAGAATACACACACACACACACACACAAATGTTTCCAACAATAATATAATGAACACCAGGTTTGTTGTGCCTTGTAGGCATAGAGGCTATGCGCAGTGCTGCATAAAATAATAATAACAATAACCATAGCAGCCTATAAATCTTCAAAATATTTCAGTAACAACTAAGCTAGAGAAAAATATATTGATTATCATGTTACTTCAAATGTTTCCATTCGTTATGATGATATGAAATGAGATAGCCTAATAGTAAAAACATGAAGCCGTTTGGTGCGTTTTGCTTTTCGAATGTATCAAATATGATACATTCAAACGCGATCGCGCTCAAATATAAAACATTATGGTTACCACATATCTACGTTTGAGCAGATATCCACAAACACAGTAACAGTAAACACGGGTCTAAATATTATAATATTCACCATATATCTAGCAACAGTTTAACTGCAATGTGAAATTTATGCAACAATAACAAACTAATATGTAAGAATTTCTTACCTGTATCTTTCTTGTCTTCAAATCGCGTTCTTCTTTTTCTGATGTAAATCCAATGTAAGCTCACGGTGCGCCTTTCAAACTCGACGAAAAGCAGAGACTTGTGAAGTGTTTTGGTGTTTTGTTGTTGAGGTAATGAGTGCGAGCGCGTTCCATGTGGAGATTTGCATGTGAATGTATTTTGCGCGAGTGGGCGTGGCCAAATTAAAAATCTTGTTGGTTTTATACAAATTACTTAAACAGAGAATATTTGTTTTCGTTTTGAATCCGATCATTTAAAAGTACACACTTAAATGTTTATAAAGGTATATGGCTCATAAATGTGTGACAAGTATTCACTGAGTTTTGTTTCAGTTTATAGACGTGCTCAAGAAAAAAAAGTTCACCGGACGGAGAGGCAGAACGCACACCCTGTTTATTTTCTTTATTTTACAAAAGCACAATGTTTTGGTTTGATTGTAAGTGGACACATACAAAAGTAGAAATATCACAGATTCTTTTTTTATATTTCTTTTTTCTGTATGACCATAAATGACGGAGAAATTTAAGTTTATTGTGCTACAATGTGAAGAAAATCCAGCAAAACGCGCCGGCGCGTTTGACGACCTCAGAGGGTTAAAGGAACTACAGCTGAAAAACTTCACACAATTTTTAATCTTCAGTTACTAAACAGAGAGATGAGCTTTATCTGGCAAAAATCTTGCACAAAAACTGTATATCTTGGCTTTATTCTGGTAAAATCACTCATTATTACAAGCTAAAAGCTAAGTTAGCTGCAGCTTTGGCTCAGTGCCCAGCCCCCGGCCCAGCCCGATCACCATGGCAACCCCGGCGCAGGCAGAGTGCAGGGAGGTGCTTTACCCAGAGAAGTGCAGAAGTGTACAGGCCCGAAAAAAACACAAAGAGAAAACTCTCAGAGACAACCCTGATCTTCTGTATGCTGACTACATTCAACTCAATGGGAGAAGAATCAAGAACAACCTTATCTTCTTCACCACCTTGATAAATGCATGGAAATCAGCCATCTGTGAGGAATTCAAGAACATTTTCAAAGAAGGAATCGGTCGAGGTGGAAGATTAACCATATGCAAAGATGAAATGCTGGACACAGACAACCCAATCCTCACCATAACCTACTACACTAAAGGCACCTTCCTTCTGCAAGGCAATGAGGCAAGCCTGAACTCATTCGAGGAGATCTTCCCCCTGCTGAAGGCCAGAGTAGAGGAGGAGAGAGACGAGCCTCACGCAAACAGCACAGACTCTGAGGAGGAAGGCCCAGCCATTCTTTCACCTTCATCATCAGACCGTCGATTGAGAGACAGTTTAGCTTTACTGGAACTGGACTTCACTGAATTCAGAGAACACACTCAAGCCAAACTCTCAGACACACGCAACACAAACATCTCCATCCAAGAGCTCAAAGATGAGCTCAGGCAGCTGAAGACAGACACTAACTCCTCCATCACTGAACTCAACAGAGCTCTCAGAGAACTACAAGGAGAAAACCAAACTCTCCGCGCACAGATGTGCAAGCTAGAGGAGGACAACGAGAGAAAAGAAGAGAACTTCTCCAGACAGCTGCAAGAGATGAGAGAGCAGTTCCAGAAAAACACAGAAGACAACACACTTCACCACAGTACAGCTCCTTCTACAGACTACACAAACACAGAGAGCGAGCCTGCCACACACACACAGACACCTGCAGAAACACAACCCTCCCCCGCCCACCCTCCAGAACCTGACCCAGATGTTCTCCTCCTCATGGACTCTAATGGGAAGTTCTTGGACCCACAGAAACTCTTCCCACATCAGAACGTCTCTGCAAAACGATGCAGCACAACTGGCCACGCCCAGCAGATCATCAGAGACTTCACAGGACACCCCTCGTGTGTCATAATCCACACCGGGACCAATGACCTCCACTCGCTGCGCAACAACACTGCTGATGCTGTCAGAAAAATGGCGGAAATCACCAGCAAAAAGTTCCCAGAATCCCGGATCATTATCTCCACACTTCTCCCACGACATGACACACCACCACACATCATCCACAACATCAACACTGAGATCTCCCGTAGATGTTCTGCACTGCCAAACGTGCACCTGGTCCACCACCACCACATCGGCCTCCAACACCTGTACGACGGACTCCACCTCCACAGAGATGCAGTGCGCATTTTTGCAAGGACCCTTAAAGATGCAGCCCTGGGCCGCACCCCATCATCACCGAGACATCTGCTACCGACTCCAGAACACTACCGGCCCATTCACCCCTTCATGCCCAGACACAACCCCCCGACCCCGGCGAGGAATCACCGCTTCATGCCCAGACACAACCCCCCGACCCCGGCGAGGAATCACCGCTTCATGCCCAGACACAACCCCCCGACCCCAGCGAGGAGAGACGTCGGCCGGACGAGTTTCTCACATCATCCACCACATCCACACCCACCTATGGCTCACTACACACCTGTAAACCTGCAGTCACCAACCCCACGTCCACCTGCTGGCCATCAAGTTCCCATTAGCAATAAGAAACCAAGAAACCCCCCACACCCAGATAAACCCCTCCATCCGAGAGCACAGAGCTACGCTGAAGCTTTAGTCCGGCCCCCCGCTCCACCCTCCAGCTCCAGCTCCACACCTGCCAGCGAGCTGAGCCAGATCCGAGAGATGCTGCACACACTGTGCAACCAGCTCCTGAACAGATAAGAACACGCACAGTGCTCTATTGAGAAACAAAAAAAAAAAAAGTGCACTAATGTAAAATGTTTCACATGTATGTTTTCACATGTAGCTTCGCCTTATCTTCTCTCTGTCTCACCAAATAGGTTTTTCTTTTAGAATACAAATGCGTTCATTTCAGATAAGTTGCTGGAATATTCAGGGTCTTCACTCTTCAACATTTGGTTCTAAAAGCACAGACCCTGCATTTCTAAAAAATATAGAAGATGTTGATATTTTAATCCTCACTGAAACCTGGTGTCGAAATGATGCGCTCACCTACTGTCCCTCAGGCTATTATGAAGTTATTGTGCCCTCAGTCAAACTAAGTACAGTCCATCGCGGACGAGACTCGGGAGGAATCCTGGTGTGGTACAGGGAGGATCTGGCCAAACACATTTCTACCATTACAGTTGGAAAATTTCATTGCTGGTTAAAATTAAACCAAATTGGCATTTCAGCTACAGACACATATCTCTGTGCCATCTACATTCCCCCAGTAGAATCCCCTTATCATGACGAGGAATACCTCAACCCCCTTATCATGACGAGGAATACCTTTCCAGGCCCAGGGAAACGTGCTGCTGTGTGGAGACTTTAATGCCAGAACTGGATCTGAACCTGATGTCATAGATCCAAAGGGCAATGAATATGTGTTTGGCCAAAACCCCCCGAGTCTCACAAGAAAACTTCCACCGAGAAACAACCTTGACCAAACCGTTAATAAAAGCGGTAGAGAGTTGGTGCAGCTCTGCCGAGCCTCAGGCCTGTACATACTGAACGGCCGGATCAGAGGGGACTCTTTAGGGAGGTTCACGTGTTGTTCAGGTCTTGGAGCTAGTGTAGTTGACTATGCCATCACTGACATGGACCCATCCTCCTTCAATGCATTCACTGTCAAACAGCAAACTCCGCTTTCATTGCATTCTAGGAGATTCATTGCATTTTCAGTGCATTCTAGGAGAGATGCTGAAACACAGCACACCTGAGCTGCAGGCGGCTGTGCTCAAACTGTTCAACGTGTGTGTGTGTGTGTGTGTGTGTGTGTGTGTGTGTGTGTGTGTGTGTGAGAGAGAGAAAGAGAGAAAGAGAATTTGAATTTTAAAAAAACTGTTTATTACAAAAAGTCAAAAATAAAAAACATTGTATCATGAGTGTGAACAAAATCACACTAAATTAAAAAACACACTACAAGTGTGAAAAATTAAGTTCATCATTTACAACTGAGCATAATACTCCATTTACACACCAAATACTTTCAAACATTATTACATTTTCAGTTGCTTTGTAAAAGTGAAAATCTATTTGCAGTCTAGATTTAATCAGAGCTGCAAAAACCATTACAACATCTTGGTTTTGCCCATTTTCAACTTTGTTCTTTCTGCTCAAATAAATGGCCATTTTAGCTTGACCTAGAATGAAGTTCAGCAACTGGCAAACAGTTCTGCGTTTTTTGACATAACGAAAGCCAAAAATAAAAATCTTATCTGAAAATGTCTCATTGAAACAAAGAAAAAGTCTCTCCAATGTATTAAACAATTCCACCAATCTTGAACAATACATAAAAGCATGAAACACAGTTTCTCTTTCAAGACAAAATGGACAATTTTGACTCGTCTCTCGATTTAAAACAAAAATAAATGCATTCACAGCTATAATTCCATGTATAATTCGCCATTGCAGGTCCCCAATTCTTTTAGCTAACGGTGGCTTATACAGTGCTCTCCACTCTGGTTTTACCTCATTACCCAAACCAAGTACAGTGCGCCAAGGAGTGTCAACCTTCTGTTTTAAACCTTTCTGATGAAAAATTAACACAAACATTGTAAAACACTCTACCACAATTCCCATTCAAAGACAGAGGTTCAATGTCATCTAAGAAATGACCATTATTATCACCAAACTCTGGAGTTAACATAAGATTAGGAAAAGGGTCATTTTCATCTGCCCCAATTCTCCTCTCAAAGTAACCCTTTAACAACATCTTTTCCTCTACTGTAAGTGAATTACAACATCTCTGCAACAACTGAGAGACAACACGTTTTGACCTAATATTTAAAACACTTGCTACATTTTCACAGTTTTGAAAATCAACGCCAGCTACATCTAGCAATTGCCCAAAAGTGAACAGGCGTGACTTTAAAAGAACTTCAGACATTGCATTACTGTTACATGTTAGGTCTACCCGTGTCCCATAAACCAGAGGCTCTTTTAAAAGCCAAAACACAGAGGTTGTTCTCACAACTTTCTGCACCTTAAATAAACCCCACACTTTGAACAGATTTTTGTAGAAAATTGGCAGCTGTGAGGTATTCAATCTCTTGGGATCCATGAAAAACAGAGGTTTATCCATATCCAATTCTCCAACAGTTCTTAAAATCGCAATAGCCACAGGTTTCCATCTCAAGTCTTTTTGGTCAGTCAGTAATTTTTGAAGAAATTGCATGCGAAAAGCTGCCGTTCTACTTTGTACATGAACTAGGCCTTGTCCTCCTTCTTCTCTTGGCAGATAAAGAACACCTTGTGGAACCCAATGCATTTTATCCCAGAAAAAATCCAATAACAAAGATTGAACTTTTACAAGCAAATGTAAAGGAGGGTCAACACATGCCAATCTATGCCATAAAAAAGAGGCCACCAAATTATTGATCACTAGTGTGCGCCCTCTGTATGACATTTGGGGTTTAAGCCACCTCCATTTTTCCAAACGCCCTTTTACTTTGTCAACAATCCCCTCCCAGTTCTTTTGCACATAACAGTCATCTCCAAGAAAAATACCCAGATATTTAAGACCATCTTTTTTCCATGTTAAACCACCTGGCAAAATTGGTAAACCCTCCTCCCATTTTCCAACATAAAAAGCATCACTTTTTGACCAGTTAATTCTGGCTGAAGAGACAATTTCAAAACTCTTAGACACTTCAACCAAAGTATCCACATCACACTGGCCACTAATCATCAATATCACATCGTCAGCATAAGCTGAAAGGCAAAAGGTATCATTACAATTTGGAATGAATATCCCTTTTAAAGTACTCCTAAATTTTTGTAATAAAGGCTCAATCGCAAAACTATAAAGAATACCTGACAAAGAACATCCTTGTCTCACCCCTCTTAGCACCTTAAAGGGAGAGCATAAGCCACCGTTAATTTTGAGCATACTTTCAATGTCCTTATACAGTACTTTTATTTTATCTATAAAAATTGAGCTAAAACCAAATGCATTCAGAGTCTTCCAAAGATAGGAATGCTCCACCCTATCAAAAGCTTTTTCTTGGTCAATAGAGATAAAAGCTGTATTTAGACCAAAGACCTTGGATGCATCTAAAATGTCTCTAATCAACGATATATTATCAAAAATTGACCTGCCAGGAACACAATAGGACTGGTCAGGATGGATAACTTCTTCCATGACCTTACCCAACCGGGTGGCCAGTACTTTAGAGAGCAGCTTGTACTCTGAGGCAAGTAACGACACTGGACGCCATGATCTTATGTCACTTTGATCTCCCTTTTTGGGCAGAAGGGTAAGGACAGCTCTTCGGCAGCTCACTGGCATCAGCCCTCCGGCTAAACTGTCATTAAGCACCTCAAGCAAATCCTCCTTCAAATCAGTCCAAAAAGACTTATAAAAGTCCATTGGGAGTCCGTCCAATCCAGGCGCTTTCCCAGTCTCCATGCTTTGGAGCGCCTTTTGCACTTCTTCCAGGGTAATCACCCCACAGAGCATCTCATTTGAAAGATCTGATACTTGAGGAAGCCCCTCAAAAAAACTCTGTTCAGCAACCATGTCCTCTCTATACTCACTAGTATAGAGTGTAGCATAAAAACTGAAAGCCCTCTTGCGAATGTCAACGGGATCTGACAGTAAAGCACCAGTTTCAGATTTTAAATTATGAATCATACGTTTTTGTCCATTCTTTTTCTCAAGATTAAAAAAATACTTAGAGGGCGCATCCATCTCATTCACACTTTGGTAACGTGATCGAACCAAAGCCCCTTGTGTTTTTAGCCCTAGCAGGTCAGACAATTTAGTTTTCTGTTTAAAAAGTTTATCCAATAGGTCTTGGTTATTAGAAAACTGTGCCAAATTCTGAAAATGTAAAATGTCATTTTCCAAAATTTTCATATCCTGTACTGTATCTTTAGTGACATTGTAAGTGTATTGCTGACATAGCTGTTTTATCTGTATCTTGCCATACTCCCACCAACTTTGTAATGATTCAAAAGTATTCTTCTCAGCTCTGAAAGAAGCCCAAAAAAAACTGAACACATTTTTAAAATGATTATCACTCAACAAAGAAGTGTTAAAATGCCAGTAAGCACTTTTAGACCTAATAGAATTAATAAAGATGGAACATGATACTAAACTATGGTCTGAAAAACTAACTGGAACAATACAACAATTCCTAAAAATGCTTAGGTGGTGTTTAAAAGCATACAGTCGATCCAGCCTCGCAAGAGATACAGAGTTAGCATATATATGAGTCCATGTATACTGTGACACATTTCTATGCAAATTTCTCCACACATCACATAAATCCTGCGCTTCAATAAGTTGTACCAATTTTCTGCGTGAAGGCATGTGAGGTTCAAGATGATTCCGGTCTATGTCTTTCTCTGTACAATTAAAATCACCACCCAAAAACAAATATTCTTCACTGCAGCACTTCTCCAAAGTTGTACCAAGTGCATCCAAAAAACACATTCTATCTAATGTTGATGTTGGAGCATATACACAGATGAAAATAAAAACAGAATTCTCAAAATGTGCTCTCACTTTTAAAATTCTACCTTTCAAAACCTCTTCCACTGTATAAGAATGTGGGATAAAACTATGAGAGAACAAAATGGCCACACCACCACTAAGGGTGGTATTATGACTTAATATAGCAAGCCCATTCCACTCTTTCTCCCACTCAGTTGCATTAAATGCGTCACTATGTGTTTCTTGTGCAAGCAAGACATCTATCTTTCTCTGTTTTACCAATTCAAAAAGTCCTGCCCTCTTTTGACTCCCCCTTGCTCCATTTAAATTAAGAGTAGCTATATTAAATGTATTCATGAGAAAAGAAAAGAAAAGGCATGTTACAAAAAAGGAAAAGCGCTCAATAAAACGCATTCGTCTAGGCCATATCATCATTATTCGTCAGTATAGGATTGACCTTTGTCAGGAACTTTTTAAGTCGGTACACTTCTTTTTGAGTAAATTTACGTTCACTCATAAAGCACCTCGTGACTTTAGTAAAATTCTCAATATCAGGAAAATAATCAACAACTTGAACATTCTTCATGTTTTTGGTGATCTTGAGAAATAATTTAATTTCACTCACACCGTAACCTATAGACCACTGAATCGGCACAAAAAGCGGCGCACTTCCTTGTGAGCAAATGGAAGCACCCGAATCTGAGCAGTCACTCTCATATGCAGGCTCATCCGTACCAGTCGCTACAGGCTCATTTCCTGATTTTTTTGCAGACTTTACCTCAAGGCTCATTTTTCTTTTAATGGGTTTCTTAAACTCAACAAGGCTCGCGCCATGATCTACTTGCATATTGACCTCCTCACTTTCAAAACAAGTTGTTCTTTTGCTTTCATGGGATTCTTTGTCAATGTTACCCTGACCTTCTGCTTCATCATGATTTTGCTCTCCTTCCACCGCTGACGGAGCTGGTCCAACTGAACCCGCTCCTACAGCAGTGGAGGCTTGTGCTTCTGTTTTAGAGCCTTCAGTGCGATTTTGAAAAAAAGCTTCGCTGCTTAAATTTTCAAAAGATTCGGTAAAGATATCACTAGAAACAGTTGGCATTTCGCTCTGGGCCTGTGCACCATCATGTTTCGCTCTTACCTCTGCTGACGGAGTCGGTTCAGCCGGACCTCCTCCCGCAGCAGTGGCGGTTTGCACTTCCACATTAGGTCTATCGGCGCGACTGTCGCAATCTGCAAGCCTACTCTCATTAGGTTTACTTGTTCCCTTTATGGGACAAGTTCGAACAGTGTGTCCCGTTTTTCCACAACCAAAACAACGCATTGAGTCAGTTGACACAAACACGGTATAATCAAAATCATCAACTTTAAACTTAAGCGAAAGATTTAAATCCATATTGTGATTATTTAAGATCACGTAAACATAACGCCTGAAAGACACAACATGTTTTACGAGCTCAGATTTAGTCCCAATCAGCATTTTTTTAATTGGTGATATCAGCTTCCCATAACGACCCAATTCTCTTTTCAACATTTCGTCAGTAATAAAAGGTGGCACATTTGATATTGTCACCTTTCTAGCAGGTGTAGAGAGAGGAAGGACGGGAGTAAACAAACCGTCTACAGCCAAACCTTTCTCTACTACCTCATTTGCCTTTGTAACAGAGCTCAGAAAAACAACAATAGCATTATTCATTCTTGAAGCTGCAACCACATTATCGTGTCCAACAATGTTGCCTACCGCAATACTACACTCGTCTACGCTTAAAGACGATAACACTTTAATTGCGTGACGACGAGTGAGTGTATCAAACATTTTGAAACCTGGAGCCGCCATGCCTCCCAGTTCAAAAACTGGTCACTGGCGACCCACAAAAAACAGAAACACAAGAATAGGAGGCTCTACTCTTACCAACAATTAATTAAAACACAAGAAAGATAGAAATAAAGTGAGAAAATAGAAAACGCACTTTCAAGCCACAGCGGGCACAACTCACGCTCACAAACGCTCCTTCCACTCACTCCCAGCATGCACTCCGACAGAGAGAGAGAGAGAGAGAGAGAGAGAGATGCTGAAACACAGCACACCTGAGCTGCAGGCGGCCGTGCTCAAACTGTTCAACGTGTGTGTGTGTGTGTGTGTCTGTGTGTGTGTGTGTGTGTGTGTGTGTGTGTGTGTGAGAGAGAGAGAGAGAGAGAGAGAGAGAGAGAGAGAGGGAGAGATGCTGAAACACAGCACACCTGATGCAGGCGGCCGTGCTCAAACTGTTCAACACTGTACTTAGTTCAGGCTGTTTTCCTGAGATCTGGAGCCAAGGACTTATTACCCCAATTCATAAGAGTGGAGATAAATTGGACCCTAATAATTTCAGAGGCATTTGTGTGAGCAGTAATCTGGGGAAGTTATTTAGCAGTATTTTAAACAATAGAATTGTAAGCTTCCTTAACGAACACAATGTCCTGAGCTCGAGTCAGATTGGCTTCGTTCCAAATCACAGAACTACTGACCACATTTACACCCTACACACCCTAATCAATAAACACGTAAAACAGACCAAAAACGGAAAAATATTTGCATGCTTTGTCGATTTCAAAAAAGCATTTGACTCTATTTGGCACAACGGATTATATTACACTTTTACAAAGTGGTGTAGGGGGGGAAGTTTATGACACTATAAAATCAATGTATTCGAACAACAAATGTGCAATACGAATTGGCAACAAACACACAGAATTCTTCACCCAGAAAAGAGGAGTGCGGCAGGGCTGTGGGCTGAGTCCAACGCTGTTCAACATCTACATTAATGAGCTAGCGGTGCAGCTGGAGCAGTCTACGGGCCCTGGACTCTCTCTACAGGACAGGAGCATCAAGCTCTTGCTGTACGCAGACGACCTGGTGCTGCTGTCACCCACTGTGTGTGTGTGTGTGTGTGTGTGTGAGAGAGAGAGAGAGGGTCACCCACTGCACAGGGACTACAGCAGCACCTGGACCTGCTGGAGAACTACTGCCAGAACTGGGCCCTGGCAGTCAACCTCACCAAGACCAGCATTATGGTCTTTCAGAAGAAGCCCAGATGTCAGGAACACAGACACCAGTTCAGCCTAGGCAGCACCGCCCTAGAGCACACGATGCAGTACACTTACCTCGGCCTGGTCATCACTGCACACACACACACACACACACACACACACTTACCTCGGCCTGGTCATCACTGCATCGGGGAGTTTCAGTGTGGCAGTGAATGCTCTCAGAGATAAAGCTCGAAGAGCTCTGTACGCAATCAAGAAAAAATTCCAAAACATTGAATTACAGATTCCAATCTGGTGTAAAATCTTTGATAGTGTGATTCAGCCCATTGCGCTGTATGGAAGTGAGGTTTGGGGTCCACTCAGTGATCAGAGCTACACTAGATGGGACAGACATCCAACAGAAGCCCTACACACTGAATTCTGCAAAATGATTCTGAAACTACAAAGGAAAACACCCAATAATGCATGTAGGGCAGAATTAGGCCGTTTCCCATTGATTATTAATATGCAAAAAAGATCCCTCAAATTCTGGATGCATCTAAAATCAAGTCCCACAGAATCGCTACATTTTAAAGCTCTACAAACCCAAGAACTGAACCCCGAAAAGAGTCTCCTCAGTCAGCTGGTCCTGAGACTCACTAACCCGACTAACCCTACTAACACTAACCAGTCTCAGACCAGCACTGCTTCTCACACTAACATCAGGACAAACCAAATTATCAAACACTCTAAAAATACATATCTGGAACATTGGGACCAGGAAACTAAAACACAAAGTAAATTACAATTCTATCGAAATCTGAAATCAAATTATGAACTGGAAGAATATCTCCAGAGTGTGAGAGACACAAAGCAGAGACGGATCCTGAGCCGGTACAGGCTGAGTGTGTGTGTGTGTGTGTGTGTGTGTGTGTGTGTGTGTGTGTGTGTGTGTGTGAGATCCTGAGCCGGTACAGGCTGAGTGTGTGTGTGTGTGTGTGTGTGTGTGTGTGTGTGTGTGTGTGTGTGTGTGTGTGTGTGTGTGTGTGTGTGAGATCTTGAGCCGGTACAGGCTGAGTGAACACAGTCTAGCCATCGAGACCGGCAGACACAGGAAGAGCTGGTTACCCCGAGAGCAGAGGGTGTGTGTTCACTGTACGACAGGAGAGGTCGAGACAGAGACGCACTTCCTCCTTCACTGTCACAAATACAGTTCAGTCAGAGAACTCTACTTTAGCAAACTCACTAACCTAATACAGAACTTCACAGCCATGACTGAAGTAGATCAGTTAAAGATCCTGCTAGGAGAGGGCCAGACAGCAGCACTGGCTGCCAGATACGTGTGTGTGTGCCACAGCCTGAGAGACAGCAGGTGAATGTGTGTGTAATGTGTGTCTGACCTCAGTGTGTTTCCCCACTGTCCACCAGAGTGACCTTCAGTGACGTGTGTGTGTGTATGTTAAAACACTGTGGTGTAAAATGTTCCGATACTATAATTTGTATATATGTTAAAACACTATGGTGTAAAACATTTACAGATATTATAATTTGTTACACTGTTAATTTGTACAATTAATTTAAGTAGTACATTTAGATTTAAGTTATGTTGTAATACTGTATTATTTTGATGTCTTCTACAAGCTTTGGCAATATTGTAAAATGTACAGTCATGCCAATAAAGCAATTTTGAATTTGAATTTGAATTTGAGAGAGCGAGAGAGAAGTAAAGATAAAGAGAGAGACAGAGCGAGAGAGAAGTAAAGATAAAGAGAGAGACAGAGCGAGAGAGAAGTAAAGATAAAGAGAGAGACAGAGCGAGAGAGAAGTAAAGATAAAGAGAGAGACAGAGCGAGAGAGAAGTAAAGATAAAGAGAGAGACAGAGCGAGAGAGAAATAAAGATAAAGAGAGAGACAGAGCGAGAGAGAGATAAAGATAAAGAGAGAGACAGAGCGAGAGAGAGAACAAACCCAGCTCATGACAGAGAGAGACTGAGCGAGAGAGAGAACAAACCCAGCTCATGACAGAGAGAGACTGAGCGAGAGAGAGAACAAACCCAGCTCATGACAGAGAGAGACTGAGCGAGAGAGAGAACAAACCCAGCTCATGACAGGTGTGGGCGTGTTGTATGCAAATCACTGACCTCTGACTCACTGTTGCTCATTAGAATGTTACAGATTCATTAACATTAGAATGAGGTTAAGAACAAATTCCTGTGCGTTTACATGTGTTGTGAATTAGGCAGATACATTTTAAGAAAAATTCTTCTTATTCAAATACACATAATTCACGCAGTTCGGAGTGTAATTCCCCAGAAGTGTTGCTGTGTTTCCCTCAGAGAAGGTCCGTGAGCGGCGCACATGTTTTACACATCACAGTGAGTTTCATCCGCTCACAGAAACAGTAGAGCTGGATCTTCAGATCAGAGCACACCTTCACACACCTTCGCAAGTGTGTGTGTGCACTTACAACCGCTCTAATAACTGTGTCATGCGTTTCCAGGCCTTCCCACTGGTATACCCTCTTAACACGGATCCTAGATCCTGATCATAACCCTTCCTTTTCCACTTCCATTTCTCTGAGCTTTCCTCTTTGAGAACGGTCATGATTCCTGTCGTGGACTCTAATGTTCTGTGCCATGGTTTGTAGTCCTTTGTAGTTTTTCTTGTTGATTAGTTCATGATTGTTCCCAGGTGTGTCTTGTTCGCCAATCTCCCCTTGATATTCCCAAGTGTTTCTCGTGTCCTTTGTTGGATGTTTCAGTTTCTGGATTCTCCTGTGTTTGGATTATTTTGTTCTTTGCCTGGGTTTACTTTCTGACTGTTTTGTTAATAATACATGTCAAACTGCACCAGGATCCAATGCCCTGTCTTTACTGTTAATATAATATAATATAATATAATATAATATAATATAATATAATATAATATAATATAATAATTAGGGATGCATCAAAATTCAACATTTTTGGCCGAAACCAAATATTCTGGATGCACTCGGCTGAAAACCGAAACCGAAAATTACTTACTTTTTTTTTTCAATCTTATTTTAAATTAGTTTTTTTGGTATAATTGTATTATTATTTGACTTTTTAATTTAATTTATAATTTTACTAATAGTGAACGAGAGGGTCATTTTATAAAACACGAATGCAAACAGAACACACACACACACACACACACACACACACACACACAAACGGACCGCAGAGCGCAGTGCACACGGCTGTATTCCTACTGGCATTTTAATCCAATAAATGTTGGTAATAATAATTCTATATGAGGCAGAAATATATTATTTTTACATTTAAATGCGATGCTAAAGGTTACATACTCTGTTAATCATTGCCATGGTAAATAGGCATTAATCTTATACAAATACCAGACACCACAAATCCTATATGATCATAATAATCCTGTATTTATTTGGTTTTATATTTCCTCCTAGCATCTCAGGCCGTAGGCAAGAAAACACTGGATGTCAGTTCATCACAGGACTATAAAGATATATTTCTAACTCTTAATTATCATCTATTTCAAGACGGGAAGATGACAACATTTAAATGTATTAAAACTGTACATTTATTGAACTTTTATTGAACTCTGGTTCTATTTCACTGAAGGGACTGAAGGGAATTATGATTACTGGTGGCCTACTCTGTTTGGCCTTTTACATCTGCGAATGAGATGATTGACAGCTCTGTAGCTTCACAGGCTCCGCCCACTGACCACTACTGAGACTCCAGAGAAGGAATGGGTATTACTTAAAGGCATTCATTGGGCAGTGATCTATGCTGGTTATCAGCTGGTCTTTCCACAGGTTTTACTGAAGGTCATATAGATTGGGCCGTAACCCTTCACTAGATTAAAGAGTTTTGAGCCCTGACATACTCTTATTTAGTCCCAAGAGTATGTGACCAGCACAGCCCTGTCAGTGAAGTACAGCAGCGTTTACTCATGCTCATACTCTCCGCTGATGAAGTGGTGTGAGGCAAGAAGCCAACTTCAGTCCAGTATGACAAATCACTTTCAGTCCTTGAATCTGACTGGTCAAGCAGCAGTCCAGTCTGTGGGGTCTCGGCTAGTTTACTCCTTCAATATGAGCTAACTTTCCAGTTATACACTTAGCAGTATTCTGAAGATATTTCAGAGGGATTTGTTAATAAATCATTCCTGGCCTGATTTATGTGACATTTTAATCAAAAAAATATGCACTCAAAAAAATGATTCATTGGATGAACTCAATTAAGTTGTGGGCAGGATTTCCATCCAATAAATATATGTAGTCTAGGGATGGGCGATATGGCCTAAAAAATTTATCACGATAATTATTGCGATAACGATACACATGACGATAAATTATTTTCTTCTGTAAAATATCAGATTATGTTATGTTTAAGTTGTGTTGTGTTTTGTTTAATTCCATTTTTCTTTATTTAAATTTCCTTTTTTATTCTTTATTAAAATTTCGTTTTTCTTTATTTAAATTTCTTTTTTTTTCTTTATTTAAATTTCCTTTTTTTCTTCATTTATATTTAGTTTTTCTTTATTTAAAATTCGTTTTTCTTTATTTAAATTTCGTTTTTCTTTATTTAAATTTCGTTTTTTTTCTTTATTTAAATTTCGTTTTTCTTTATTTAAATTTCGTTTTTCTTTATTTAAATTTCGTTTTTTTATTTATTTAAATTTCGTTTTTATTTATTTAAATCTACCCTTTACTGTGTCAGTAATTTGTTAGTCAGAAAAATATTAGACTACATTTTTAAAAGTATTGCTTAAGTTAACAGACCTGTGTGTGTGTGTGTGTGTGTGTGTGTGTGTGTGTGTGTGTGTGTGTGTGTGTGTTTTATATCACTAGTGCAGTGTCCGTGCAGTGTCCGTTCTCGGAGCATATAAGCCCTGCTCGCGTGAGGTGAGCAGACACACTCGGTCTCTCTCGCGCACTTTCGCTCGCGCGCGCAGACACACTCGGTCTCTCTCGCGCACTTTCGCTCGCGCGCGCAGACACACTCGGTCTCTCTCGCGCACTTTCGCTCGCGCGCGCAGACACACTCGGTCTCTCTCGCGCACTGTCGCTCGCTCGCGCAGTTCGTTTCGCTTTTGTCCAGTCCGGCGCCTCATATGCCGCTTCCCGCTCGCGCTGTTCTGTAGTTTCTGCAAACTTTGCATATTACGGTAGTTTGCTGCTCATCTGATTTTCTGTAACCAAACCAGTTCCAAATTGTGGAGGTAGCTCCTCGCTTAACAACAAGCTTCTCCTCAGCCTCACGTCCGCCTTCCGCCATGCTTCACTCCGCACGTGAACAGTGAATCGGGCACGCACAAAACTACGTCATCAACTAGACTTATCGTTATTATCGCGAGGAGACAAATTTTTATCGTGGGGAGAATTTTCGGCGGTATATCGCAAACGATAAGATATCGCCCATCCCTAATGTAGTCCCAACTCAAACTGAGTACATCCATTCAACAGAATGTAAATCAGTTAACCTAACTCATTTGTATCAAATAGATGCAAAATAATATAAACGAGGGAGGCTAACTTATTTTTATCAAATACTTACAACAGTATGTAATTGAGTTAGCCTAACTAACTTTTACAAAATACAGCTGAAATAAAATAACTACATTAACTAAATGAAATTGATTTACATTTGTCCAATTCAAACTTACATAATTATTGGAAAGGGAATTATTATCAAATAAATATAATATAAATCATTTTTCATTTGATCCATTAACATACACATGAGACAAACCTGGTGCATGTTATTTTTATTTTATTGAAATACATTTACATTTAAACTTCATTTACTTAGAGCCCCTCCACTCAAAAATGTTTTTCTTCCTGTTGGATGTTTGAGTTTCGTGCTGAATGATGTAAAATAGAATGAAACAGAGCTGCGATAATGTGTGAACTTCCCCCATGGGGATCACTGAAGTGCCATATATTCTACATTATTCTACACAGTGAAAATCAAGCATGTATGTGCAGAGTTGGAGACATGAAATGCTGTTTTCAGCTGAAAGTGGGAATTTTCTCCAAACTCAGTGAAAATCCAGTTTGAACGGGCATGCCTACTTGCATGATTTGTGATATCACAACTAATTTGGAATTCAAGTCTGATCCAATATTCAATTAATATTAATGTGATGTAGAAACTTGAAGCTGTAAAGTGCACATACACTGAACATGGGGGTGTAGTAGGAGACATCTTGTGTCCAGCAGGAAACTTTAGAAGTGTTCATATTCATAAATTCTGGAAATTCTAATGAGGTAGGAATACATTCCCCTTTTAAGGATTTACATGTGAAAAGTATACTTTTTCTGCAAAAAAAAAAAAAAAAACATAAGTGAGAAAATATTGTTCCAAGCAGATTTGCATGCATCCTAATACATGTCTGGAGAGCATATTTCAATAAAAATATCAAGACATTAACTTTTTTTATTACATGGCTTGGCTGAATTCCAATGTAGAATGCGGTCTGTTATTTCTTTATAACAGACCGCTGCGAAGTATAACAGACCGTTGCCATGAAAAACAGCGCGTTGCTATGGACGCTGAACGGACTATTTTCTTTGGCGGAAGCAATACAATCGTTTTTAAATCAATAAACTCCTTTTTAAATAAATAATTTGTGTCAAATTATTTATTTATTTTGTAGGTAGCCATGTAATAAGCGGGATAATGTATAGTGAGCCGGTTGTTATAGTGAATAACAACCCCTTCAGGCTGATTCAAGATCCCTCCGCTTCGCGTCGGGATCCCGTTCAGCCTGTCGGGGTTGTTATTCACTATAACAACCGGCTCACTATACATTATCCCTTACTTACTAGATAAAACACAAGTATATTAACTTGAATGAACAGTATACTGGTAAACAATGAATGCCCAGCTATCCCAAACATCAACAATAAAGACACTATAGCTGGATAGAATGCACTGCAAAAACTCTATATGTAGTTGCTTGCCTTGAACTATCATTTACATAAAGGGAAAGAAAAAACCAATAGGCTATGGCAAATTCCACACTACTGTACATTTACAGTAAAAATAGCCTTGGTCGTTGGTGTGTTGTTGTAAGTGGTAACAAAAACAAGTATTGTGGACCACAGTTAAGACTAGCAAAATAAATAAAAAATAATTCTGAGCGATTATAAACAGCAAGGAAGACATTTTAATATAACTTAACGTAAATGTCACTTGCAACATAAAAAAAATATATAAATACAGCGCGTTGAGCTGTTGTGGTAGAAGAAAAAAACAAAACGAGCACCAGCAGCGCCGGTGTTGTGCCGAGTTGTGCATGGCTGTGTGCACCTTGCAGGATGTTCCAATCATTTATCACCATTGATGAACCACAAAGATTATTAAATCATTTTTAAACAGAAGCCTCGTTAGAATAGACCCGCGAGGAACCGTGACATGCATGTACTTGTCAGCAGACATGCACAACTCAGCACAAGACTGGTGAATGGCAGGTGAGCAGAGAGAAAATGGTTAACAATAATCCTCAGTTCAACTGTAAATGTACAGTGTACAGTGACAAGTGAATACACACACACGATTCGATGATCAATCGAGTATAGGCCAGATTTGACAATTCTGATTCGACTATGTAAACCTTTAGCACTAGTAAATACAATTGTGCAGAAAGTTATAATGTCAACTCATACATACATGTACACATTTACTTACTTCACTCTCCTGGAATAAGGCAGGCCATCTGTTTACGAAATCTTCTATCAGGGGCCTCTGCTCCACAATCTCTAGTCGTCTGTGGGAGAAGGTTTTTCCCATTTTTTCTTTTATCACCACTTCATTGTCACGCTTTTTCAGCTCTGACAATAAAGCAATTCTCTCATTCTCTAAGCTTTCTGTGGTCTGCAGAGGAATATAGTTAACTTCAGCCTTTCTAGGCTTTTTGATGTTGGCTGCAGCTTTGCCTTGGCCCTCTCGTTTGTGTTTCAGAGAGTTCACACGGATTTCAGGATGTCCAAGTCGGCCAAGTTCCGTACGAAAGTTTTGCATTTTATACTGAAGCGACTGTTTCCATCCCCAAAATCCTGTCTTGGATCCCAGCTGCCCCAGACATGGATGGGCCCTTCTCAAAGCTGCTGCTACCTCTTCACATTGGTAGTCTTTTGGATACTTTGTATATTTCATCATTTCTTGCGCAAGGCCATCAAGGATGACCCCTTTTAGCTTTGGGCCAGGGCTGAAGTATGTTCCATTGGTCTCAAACTCTGTGCTTTTCTGTTGTAGTTCAAATTCAGCTTCATAGGTGAATTTAGGAACTAGAAAAACCTTTGGCCAGGAGGCCAATTGTGAGGGCCGAGTTTCTGGGGATGAATGCGGTGTTGATGTGTACAGCGTATCGTCATTGCAGGATGAGGCTATTGACAAAACAGGGGTTTCAGGCTCTGAGCAAGTGGTAGCCGAGGTCTCACCAAAAGAGTCTATTGTGTACAAAGTGATGCAGGGCTTCACAGGTGACAAGATAGGATTACAGATTATTTTCAGTGTGCTTTTGTTTTGAATGTCAGACACTGAAGTTAGATTAATGAACTCATTAAAATCAGAATCCATGTATTGCATCCGGAAATCCTCTTTCAATTGAAAGAATGTCTTTATTAGCACATGTAGTTCTTCCACTGATGCCGGAATTCCACAAGGTAGGTGCAGTTTTCTAGAGTCAGACGCGTCACCAAACATTATCCGCAGGACAGCCGGACTTGCCATTTTGGAACACCTTTAATCTAGAGCAGAAAAAAGGGAGGAGGACAAGAAACAATAAATTAGTTATATTTGTGATTTAAAAAAAAAAAAAAAAAAAAAAACAGTTTGAGATTATAAGTCTGGCATCAAGAGCTCATACTATTTTTGTTTAACAATGACACTAACCTTTAACAATGATAAATCTTTTCAACATTACCATACGCAAACCCAGAACTATATATTCCACAAGGGGATAAGGGTCCACCAAGTCATCAAGTTCAATTAGGGCAACCTCTCTAGTGGGTGAGGCAGACAGCTCAAACCCCCATAATGCTCCCTATACCAAGCACATACATCTTTCACTAGAAAACACAACTTCTCCTTCAGAACACACAGCTGAATGATCTTATTCAATTTAGGCAGTCCATCTACAGATCCATGTACAATAAGCATCCCCTCACTGTAATGTATACCACTGCAAGACACATTTTTTGCTATATGAACTTCAGTCACATCTGGGTATCTCTGGTTCAGAGTAGACACTACTCCTTCACTAAGGACATCGACAGGCATGATTGAGACATCTGTGACCTCTAACAGTGATTTCTTGAGACTGGAGGAATGTGTGTGGTAGGCAAGCATGAACTGGTGTTTAATAGCTAGTGAACGAGTTCTATTCTTAAAGCAATTCGTATGACGTGCGACCTGCTTGAAGAAGCTATGTTTTGCCTCAAATCTCATAGTCCACAAAGCAATTAGAGGTCCAAAGCAACGAATCGTGTGTGGATAATGCTCTAAATGGTGATGTTTTGGTAGGAGCTTGATGTCTGGAAAGAGTTCAATGTAGCGGAGTCTGTGATCATAGATTCTGGCCTCAAGATATGCAAGAGTTTCCTCTGTATGAACAGGAGCCACAACCAACTCAACTATGTCCTTAAGATCTATAATTACCTGCCATGCTGGCTCACCTTCTGGCAAAATGTGTCCAATCAATAAGGGAAGAAATCTAAACAAGGCCGAATTTTCATGTGCATTGCCACCTATAGTGTTGCTAGTTTTGAATAAGCGTGATATTGGATGGGGGCGATTGGTTTTGTCCCCCCATTTGTACGGAAATGTCTGGATCAATTTGTTAAGGCCCTCAAGAGTGAAGTATTTTTTGGAAATCAACAAACTGAAACAGCGTGCTAGTTCAACGGGAACAACACCCTCAAAGAGGTTGTGCACAATATCAGGAGGGTAGCCAGTGCTTACATGAAAATGAGAAAGGTGGTCTGTTAAAACACACTGTTTTTTGACACCACAGCAAATAGTTGCATTTTCCTGAGCAGATTGGACATGAACATCATGGAGGTCTCTGGTTCTGAGAGTGAAAGCACCTGATATGACATCTGTAGTCTGAAACTCTGATTTGTCTCCAGTACAAAACCTGCATATGGACCCACCAGAAAAACTCTCAACAAATCCACCTATTCCGTGGGCTCCAAGATTGTCAGCGCTTACACACTGAACAGTACCTTTAACAAACTGACCAAGCTGAGAAACAAAGACACCATGCTGTTCTAATGCAACCAAATCTTGCAACAGAGGCTCTAAAACTTTTTTATAGCCATAGGCCTTCACATCATCTGATTTGCATAAAACAGCCAAATAGATTGAGTTTAGTGTTGAATGGGAACCTGGTGGCAAATTACCTAAAACCCAGTAGACACCACAGAGTTTGTGTTTCGTTCGAGATGTCCCAAGAGGGTTACAAATCTCGAAATCATCCACATAAAGATTTACTGCTATTCTCAAACCTTCATCAGACAGAAAAGGATTTTGTTTATAGTACTCACCATCTCTTATGGTTCTGTACTCTTTTTGACCAGATAATAGCTGGTTTTGTTGAGTTTTAAGGTGTTCAAGGACAGCTTGATGAGAGAGCAAATTTTGCAAAGATTGTAATATAGGGATGTATTGAAATGTCCTATTCCTCTGGGCATCTAATATATACTCAATTGGCTCTAAAACACCAAAATGAGAGGTATAGTACTGTGCGCGTTTATACGCAGTAGCAAGAGGGCCATCCTTTGCAATAGCTATTCCCAAAGGATTGGATTTGCATAGAGCAGTTGAAACCTCATCCACTACTGACTCTTCAACTTGTAATTTATGACTCTGAAATACATCCGAAACAACAGATTTTATGACAGGCAAAGATGCTGTACTTAAAATGTAGTGCAGTTCAGAAAGGACCTCATCAATAACCACCTTTGGAATGTGAACAATATTTTCTAATTTTAATAAAATGCAACCAATTTTATCGTCAATAAAATTTGGCTGGAACAATTCTGCAGCATCACCACAACTTAATGTTTCATTTTCATTATCTGCATCCACAGACTCTGTAGGCTCATCTGCACAATTGATTGATTGACGTAACTGACTTGTACTGATGACATTGGCTTTAAAATCTTTCAATGAATGTTGGTTATGTTTCCTGTTTTTGTGTGTGTTGAATGTACTATAAACATTAGTTTTAAATGTGCATCCTACAAACATACAAGGAACTGTTTCATCATGCCTGAGATGTCCATTTATGTGTTGGAAAAAAGCTCTTTCAGTTGCTAGTTCTCTGCATGAGCACACGTGACACTGGAATGTAGACCCTTCTACTGGGTTTGGACCTTCATATTTTCCATGACTTTTGTATGTGTGATTTAATAGCTTACTCCATGTATTAAAGGTACACGGGCAATCGGTGTTTGGACATGGATAGCGATAACTGCCCCTTAAGTGCCCATGAACCTGCCTAAAATGTTGCAACAACAAATACCTGCTAGCTAATTCCAAACTGCATTCTTTGCACTGCCACATTCATAATCCTAAAAAGGAGAATAAAGTCAATTAGCACATATCACATGACAATGATGCAAATCAGTTTGTGCTAGCATTGAGCAAGTATGTTAGTCTTATACCTACCATCAATAGAGGTTGCCACAAACTGCTTTTCAACTTAAACTGCAAAAGATGAGATACATATATTAGAGGTGTGAGCAATGGAGGAAATACTCAGGCGATGTATCCAAATAAAAGTAATGATTAATTATAGTCAAACACATTAGTACATAGGTTAATATTGTAGGTTGAAATAGAGCACCTATTAATATGAATGATTTTTAAGTTTTAATATGCAATACCGATACAGATTTAACTACTGTGACTTTAAAAAATCTTAAAATTAAATAAAACCACTTTTCCTAAAGTAAAACACAGTCTTCTTTTCAATTAATATATGCATTCTTTAGAACTACTTGCATACATTATTCTTTCAAGCAGACATATTTATTTGATCGTTGCGACGGAAGCGAATCAATCAAAACTAACTTTAGCTGGAAAATAACTTTATTAAAGAACTGCTATAAAGCCAAAACATTCTCTGTTACCTTAAATTATACGTTTATCTCTGTAAAGCTGCTTTGAAACAATCTACATTGTTAAAAGCGCTATATAAATGAGGATGACTTGACTTGACTTGACCATGTAAATGAGAGATTGTTTGTGCAGTGTAGTCAGATTCATTGATTATATCAGTTTTCACATGAGTTACATCTTCAGTGATTATAACAGGAGCGCTCTTTGCTATTTTTGACCAATTTAATATTAGTGACCATATATCATATTTATATTTAATATTAGTCATCTGGTGAATTGTTTACATATAGCAATAGATCACTATAAAACAACATCGCAATGTCACCTTTTTCCCCAATATTGTGCAGCCACAGTCACCGTTATGATGATCAGTGTTCACTTTAGTTGGGCAATTGGCCCTTGACTTTGGTTAAATTAATTCTCTTTCAAATAAATGTGCAATATTTCATACTCCTGACTGCAATTACACACTTCTTATTACAGTATGTGCACTGTTTTGAGTCAGTGACTGACACCTGGAGTTTGAGAGTTTTGTACTTGCTGTTCAATACATATTTAATGTCTGCACCCACCAATCTTACTTTATAACTATTGTTGGCTAATTGACACCACCTAAATAGTTCAAAATTATGCCAGAGCTCTAAACCATTTAAACTTTGTTCTGATATAGACAAATTTTTTTATACATATGATGGGGCAAATTAATCAAATTGCAATAAATAAACAAACAAAATGACGGTTGATTGAGAGTCTCTGTACTTTAACTCAAGCACATGATTTGTGTACTTTGTCCATCACTGTGTAAAATAAATCATAATGTTGGTCTGAAAATGAGTCATGTTTTTACCTGTGATGAAATTCAGATCAACAGCACTCTTGCTCCCGTGGGATTGCTTAAATAATTACAGTTAGACTCGTGTGTGTGTGTGTGTGTGTGTGTGTGTGTGTGTGTGTGTGTGTGTGTGTGTGTGTGTGTGTGTGTTAGTGTGTGTGTGTGTGTGTGTGTGCGCTCACGCACGCGTGTTGAATGGCTGTATTGAGGTGGATGTAATGTGTTGTGTGGTTTGAGGCATTAGTGTGCCGTCTCTCTGCTGACTGCATCCTGTCTACTGCTGCATCAGCCCTCCTGTAAGCATTCCACACACATTACCCACCATTCCCATCATTCAGCTCTCAGTGTGTTTAGTGTGTTATCTACTATTGATGGTGCAGTTGACATTCAGTATTGCTTTGAGAGGGAACTGAGCCAATAGCTTGTGACGTGGAATAGTTTAGCTAGTTAGAGAAATCTTTTAGCTAACATTTTGTCTAACATTTTTGGATTTTTTCTTAATTTCCTTAGTATATCATATCATTTTAGAATATCATGTCATTTTAGAATTACAAGCTCTTTCCCAAAATCATAATTACTTGAATAGTGCTTGAAAATTATGGAGCTAATAATATGACAAAATGATTTGAATTCGAATTGTGTAAATTTGAATTATTTACAAGTGTAATCTAACAAAATTTAATTTTAGGTGGTATTTTAAATAGTTCTGAATTTGATTTCTTTAAACGAATATTGAACATTTGAAATTTAACAAATTGAAATGTTTTTATGGCTGAATTTTATAGACGTATTTTCAAACAGCTATTTTTTTTGTTCTGAATTCTTAGACTGCAAATATTCAGTTTAAAAAAAATACAGATTCAAGTTTTCAAGATGAAGAAGAAATTCAGAACTTCAAATTCAGTTTTCTAAAATTCAAACCGCGGAAAATTCAGATCTTACAGAAAGTAGGTCACAGGGAAGAGTAAAGGATCTCAGAAAAGTCCAACGTTTTCTGCCGCAAACGCGGTGGTGGTTCAAGAGAATCCGTGTATCTTTCGTTAAGTCATTTTTTTAAATTTAATATTAAGAGTAGAAAAATGAGAAAACAGTTTGAGTATTAGATTTCTAATATTCTAGTAATAATAGTCCTCCGCTGCTGCAGTTGCACAGATTCTTAATGCGCTCATTGCAACTAGCCTACGTAGTAAAAATGTATAGGCTACATTTAATATTTTTCTCATCAAACAACCAGACTAACCAATGGCTCGACACAACACGTACAGAGGAAGAGACAGGGCTTTCTCTCTGTGTAGATATAAATTAACCTATGCTTTGCATCAGCTGGGTAAATGACGGCTGTCATAGCCTGCATAGTTAAGTTAAAAAAAGAAAAGAAATTAAGATATAAACCAATATAATTAGTAGTAAATTAAATTATTTAAACACACAGTAATACAAAAAGGAAAGAATAATGCATTGATTGGGTATATAATAGGCCTACCGTTCACGCATAAACTGTCATTCAGACTGACTATCAGAGATATTAAAATACATAATCTTCTGAGTTTTATGATGTAGGCCTTGTGTTTTATTTTAATTAAAATGTATTATAATTTACATCTCAAAAGGATGCGCTTTGTGCATTCTCTGACATTACATTTATTTATTTCATTAATATTGAGTATCAATTGATGTCAAAAAAACTGTGTGTTATTTTCTCTGGCAACTAAACTTCCAAAATAAAAAAAATAAAAAAATAAAAAAAGAACTTCCAAAGCAAAGCCATTGTGTGTTCTTTCCGCGCTCCGCAGCTTTTCCACACATATTTTGAGAATTGGTCAGCTAAACAAAATAGACCAAAGAAGTAGGCTAATGGCTAGTGTCTAATGGCTAATGGCTAGATGCGAGGTACGTTATGAAATAAACCAACCCGATCACACTAAATGCGTCTCTATAGCACGCATTATGTTTAGACGTGCAATTTATACGCCAAAATGAGTTTTTACGTGCATATGATACGCATGGGTAGGTTTAGGGTAGGTTTATTAGTGGTGTAGGGTACGTGCATATGATACGCATGGGTAGGTTTAGGGTAGGTTTATTAGTGGTGTAGGGTACGTGCATATGATACGCATGGGTAGGTTTAGGGTCGGTTTAGTAGTGGTGTAGGGTACGTGCATATGATACGCATGGGTAGGATTAGGGTAGGTTTAGTAGTGGTGTAGGGTACGTGCATATGATACGCATGGGTAGGTTTAGGGTAGGTTTAGTAGCGGTGTAGGGTACGTGCATATGATACGCATGGGTAGGTTTAGGGTAGGTTTAGTAGTGGTGTAGGGTACGTGCATATGATACGCATGGGTAGGATTAGGGTAGGTTTAGTAGTGGTGTAGGGTACGTGCATATGATACGCATGGGTAGGTTTAGGGTAGGTTTAGTAGCGGTGTAGGGTACGTGCATATGATACGCATGGGTAGGTTTAGGGTAGGTTTAGTAGTGGTGTAGGGTACGTGCATATGATACGCATGGGTAGGTTTAGGGTAGGTTTAGTAGCGGTGTAGGGTACGTGCATATGATACGCATGGGTAGGTTTAGGGTCGGTTTAGTAGTGGTGTAGGGTACGTGTATATGATACGCATGGGTAGGATTAGGGTAGGTTTAGTAGTGGTGTAGGGTACGTGCATATGATACGCATGGGTAGGATTAGTCGTGTGGGGTGCCTGTATTAGACGCAATAAAGTGCGTATCAAATGCACACGAAATATGCACGTAAAAACTCATTTTTGCGTATAAATTGCACGATAAACACAATGCATTTACATTTACATTTATGCATTTGGCAGACGCTTTTATCCAAAGCGACTTACATTGCATTTCAAGATACACATTTACATTCTTATCAGTTCTTGCTTTCCCTGGGAATTGAACCCATGACCTCGGCGTTGCAAGCGCCAGCACTCTACTGTTTGAGCTACAGGAAAGATGCTCAATGCGTGCAATAGAGATGCATTTTAACAGTGATTAAGCCCAAATGTGGGTGGGGGTAATGAACACAATATGTTTGTTTGTTTTTTGCCCAAATGGTCTCCACTCTATGCATTTTGTAATAATACAGCAACATTTTTTAACTGACCATATTTGCCAGAAAATAAGTTGCATGCACGTGAGTGCAAGTCACACCGGATCATGTTGAGAGAGAAACGCGTGCCTTACTGTATGATAAATCCTTAAATGAATGCAGAACAACAAGAATGAAAAATAAGTAGCCATGTATAATAAAATAATATATAGGCTACATAGCCTATAAAAATAGCCTAAACTGTGCCCTTTATTACAAACAACATTTAGCCTATTTTAAACGCCAAGCCTAAACAAATTTATTTAAATCGAAACGGTCGCGCATCTCTCATTCAGTCAAAAGTTTTCATATATGCAATGTAACATGTGGATGTTAACTATTAATATAAAGAAGGCTTCATACTTCAGTCGAGTCCCAATATACACGTATAGGCTAAATCAGCGTCTTCACAGCAAGGGAAATGTGTGCGGCACAGCTTGCCCTTTATATTGTACAACAGACCAGTTAAATTAGGCAGAATAACTTTTTATATGTTTCTCTGCGATATGAAGCAACGCCAGAACTGATACTATGTTGTGTGAGAGCGCGATGCGCCTGCGCCATCACTTGGATTTGTTCCACTGCTGGGAAATAACTTAATACTCTGTTATTCATAGTCATACAGACAGAGATGGGGACTCGAGTTTGAGACTCGGACTCGAGTGCGACTTAAGTCGCACACACAGTGACTTCAGACTCGACTTGAGACTCGTCCTCGAAAGACTTCAGACTCGACTCGGACTCGAGCTGCGGGACTCGTGAACAATGTTTATTTTTAGGAAACGTCTGATGAGCTCGCTGTTATTCCCCTCCCTCCGTTACCTATAACCTGCCTACGTAACACGTGAAGTAGGCTAGTATCTGCTGCGCGCGGCCACACATGAGAGGACAACAAACATGTCGACTGCACCGGCCGCTGGCTGCTGTGCCATTCATCGTAAGCTTTGGGTTTAAACTTTTTGGGTTAAACTTCAACAGAGCTGCCAACTGTCACGCATTCACCGTGAGACTAATAAAACGCGATTGACACTTTTCACACGCTCTCACGCCACACATCCATTTTCTCACGCACAGAAAAATCGCGAAGCAAAGAGGACACGGAGACCGACAGACTAGACAGAGTAGGTTAGCCTACTTACTCAGGTTGTTACTTGCTTCATTACCCAGCTCTCAAATTCTGTCAATTCTATTACGAAATTCAAACAATAAATACCGTTTTGGCGCTTGTAAATGTGACGTGACAGATCCCTAACGGCACGTGAACCGACCCTTTCTACTAGCTAATAGTAAATAAACACGAACACTGAACGATACAGTACAACTTACCGAAATGTATATTCCATCCTCATACATGATATCGATCAATCAGTGTTTTTCATCCGCGGAAAGGGGTCAATAAAACAGCTGGAGAACAAATATGTCACATAACATTTACCTCAGAAAAGCCATTTAATGACCATAATATGGGCTATCACGTTAGTTGGCTAGAAAAAAAAAGAGCTATAGAGAGTATTTTGCTAAATATGTGTACTATATTACGTATTTATTATATTTTTATTTGACGTATTTTATTTTACTTTTACTAAAGTTGTTATTATAATAAAAAAATGCATTATATTTAATTTGAGTTATTTTTAACCAAGTAATACTACCAGTTGATAGGGCTCTCTGTAGCTATGTTTACATCATTAGGTGAGATTTTTTTATTCTTGAGAAAAATTAACGCCTATATTGTGTACCTAATATTTATCCAAATATTAAATCAAATCACAAGAATTTAATTTAATTGAAATCGTGAAATTTGTGTCAAGCAATAATAACAAAATGTAGCTTACCAGAAATTGTACCATGTTAACATTGTAACATGTTGCCACTAAACCTAATAAAATTCAGTTTTTGTCATGTTGCAATAGCCTGTTTACACTGATTATATACCAAATTCAAAGCAGATACTGTATGCTAATAAATAAAGGAGTCATAATAACATATTACATGCTTTGAATTCCTTATGGCTATGCAGTGTTCTAAGCAGCCTGGATGGGTCGCTGTACGTGATGCAACACTTATTATAACGACAAGAGACTTGAGACTTGACTTGGACTCTAGCTCAAAGACTTTAGACTTGACTTGGACTCTAGCTCAAAGACTTGAGACTTGACTTGGACTCTAGCTCAAAGACGGACTCTAGCTCAAAGACTTGAGACTTGACTTGGACTCTAGCTCAAAGACAGACTCTAGCTCAGAGACTTGAGACTTGACTTGGACTCTAGCTCAAAGACTTTAGACTTGACTTGGACTCTAGCTCAAAGACGGACTCTAGCTCAGAGACTTGAGACTTGACTTGGACTCTAGCTCAGAGACTTGTGAGCATCTCTGCATACAGATGACATCATTTGAAACAGTAAAATGTATATTTTTATTTGTGCACATTCAAAATGACTACAAAATATCATGTCATTGAAAAATAAATAAAACAACATGATGCGCTGCTTTAGCGCGTCTCGGTCTCTTTAGATCTTTCTGGCGCTTTCTGTAGCTGTCTTCTAGCCAGGTTTCATTTAGAAGCATAAAATCCAGGTTGTTTGTGGTTATTAAGTCGTTGACTAGAAGTGATTTATTTTTAAGTGACCGAATGTTAAAAAGTGCTAACTTAACAGTCTTACTTTTCCCCACAGCAATATTAGTTTGAAGTGTAATAGGCACCAGATTAGTTGGGTTTACTGTACGGCTATTGAAGGCCTTTGACTTTCTATCATGTAATAGAACAGCAATAGAGAAAGATACAGGCACACTGGGTTCCCGCTTGTTCTGTAAACATTTGAGAAAGTTACTGTTATCATAGCGGGGAC
Source organism: Squalius cephalus (assembly GCF_949319135.1). Lineage (NCBI taxonomy): Eukaryota > Metazoa > Chordata > Actinopteri > Cypriniformes > Leuciscidae > Squalius > Squalius cephalus. The sequence continues at coordinate 1,347,163 of NC_137128.1, read as the reverse complement.
CCAACACATATCACTGAGAGCTGGTATCAGTTGTTTTTAGTTCACCTCGAGCAGATGGAGGAGGGTGTGGGCCCTGGCGTTGTGGCAGAGGCCGAAGAGCTCTCACAGGAGGAGGGGGAGGGCGAGCTGGGCCCGCAGGCTTTGGTGCGGGTGGTTGAGGTTCCTGCCGTTTTTTGGTTGGTATCTGGGGGCTTGCAGCAAAAGAGTGGGATAGTCTGGTTCCAGCATACACCAGTTCTTCCATTTTCTGTGAAAAGCACAGAAGTGGCGATGCTGGAGAGAGGGAAAAAGTGTCTGGTGAAAGGGGCTGTTGCTCTGGTGTTATCGGAGGCTGTGATATGCTGTCCTGGCTTCCCTGGCTGTTTTCCAGGAAGTCGTCCTTGGGTGCTGAATCTTCAAGCAGTTCTGATATGTCTCTCTGTGGGCAGGGCTCAGCTGAGATTGTGTCCGTGAGCAGAGGTTGTTGTGGCGGAGTGGTGTTATCATTGTCCTTGTGTGATATGTCAACCACATGTCCATTTTGCTGCTGAAGTGAAGTCCCGTGGTCATTCATACTGTGTCCAGGTGTGTGTGTGCCGTTCAGATTGAGTGGATTGGCACACAGTGCAGAAGGATGATTGAGGGAGAAGTAGATATTGTCCTTTAGCACTCTTGAACCAAGTTTGTTTGGGTGATGGCCATCCCGATGAAACAGTTGTCTCTGACTCCAGAAAAGATTGAAGTTGTCAATGAAGTTCACTCCTTTTAAATTGCAGGTTTTTTGCAGCCACGCATTAAGCCCAAGTAACTGTGAAAACCTGTTTGTTCCTCTTGCTGGGAGAGGTCCACTGATGAATGTTTGAACTTTCAGTCTTTTAAGTGTTTCAAAAAGTTCATTGAAATCCTTCTTAAGGAGTTCTGACTGCTCTTTATGAATATCATTCTTCCCCACATGAATGATGAGTCGATTTGCAGTCTTATGTTTCATCAGAATGTTCTGAAGTTCCCTGTTTACATCAGAAGTTGTTGCTTGTGGAAGGCAGCACGTAGTTGTGTCCCTGCTGCTAATGTTTCTGATTATGGAGTCCCCCACTATCAGTCCTGGGCTTGGCTGCGCTCTGAGCTGAGTGCCGCTGTCTGCTCGACCTTGAGCGCCAGTTAGCATCAGTGTTAGCTACTGGCCCATTCAGTCTGTGTTCGATCACATTCATCACATTTGGGGATTCCTCATTTACATTCATTAGCACTTCAAATCTGTTCTCAAGATGTATAGGCGGTGGTAGGAGACCAGTGTTTGCAATCCTTGTCAGAGCTGTATCTGGGGTAGAGTATGCTACTGCGGCAATATGTGATGCTTGTGACAATCTGATGTCTCGAGTGCCTTTGGGTCTCGCTCCCTGTTTGTGCCATCGATTAGTAAGTCGATCGTCTTGTTTCTCTGCCTGTCGAGGAGCACTAGTTTCATGGGACTCGCCGGCTATATGCTGAGGGTGTCCATGACGAAGCTCTGTTGTGTGTTCCGTCTGGTTTGGTGGTCCCGTAAGTAACTTTGTTTCAAGAACTGCAATCCTTTGTAAAAGTCTGTGGCAGTTAGTGCAGCAAGTAGATTCTTGAACCAGAAGAGGCATTTTCTCTTATCCTTGAGGCAGTTGTGTTTTCCTTTCCCGGAATGTAAGCTGGTCGAGTAAAAGAATTCTGCGTTTTTGTAGTAATCCAAACTTTGTCGTATGAGCACTGTGCTGATATGCTGAAGTTAAAATTAGGTGATAAAAGGAAATAAAATATAAAAAAAATAGGAGATAAAATGTAAAAGCGATAGAGCAAAGTGCGGAGCAGTAAGCAAGACTGCGTAGCAGCTCAAACTAATGTCACGTAATTTACGTCTTGTCGATGATTGGTTGATATGCCAATGTAAGTTAGCCTCCTCTGCCATGTTACTGTTCCCAACACTCCTAATCTCTGAAAGTGAAATACTTGATGGTAAGTGGCTAATTTTTTTTTTTTTTTCCCAACGGTGGCACAAGTCTCCGGCTATGGGTTTGCCTCCCCCTCCCTTTCTCTATCCCCTCAGACTCGCGTTTCGCAGTTTCATGCACTGGGAAGAAGTGTGCAGTGGTTACACTTACAGAGGTGACATTACAAACAATAAATAGACATTATGAGACATCACATTTTGGGTAGGCTGTGCCTCCCATGACGAGCCGCTATTGCATCTCAGCTTTTGAAATTGAAAGTAGCCTTCTGTCAGTGAGTTTCATATTTTTAATATATAAGCCCACTGCATTCCAAACAACATGAGCGATGTGTGTGTGTGTGTGTGTGAGAGTAATTGGAAGCAATCAGAATACAGGTGTTTCTAAAACACCCACATCTGTGCTCAAAAACTAAGCTCGATATCATTCCAGAATGGATTAGATAGAGTTGGTTGGATAGAGAATCTCGATGAATCGATGTTTTTCTCCCACCCGTAGTAGTCATGTACCAGATTCCTTTATCCAAAGTGACTTACAGAAGTCGTTTTACAAGTGTCTTAAACACTTGTTCGCTGAAGATCATGAAGATGTGACCATTTCTTCCTTTTATGTAGGCTTACTAAATAATATTAATATTAAAAAAAGGGAAGGGGGGGGGGGGTGCTCTTTTTCAGTTCCAACACATGCCCCTCAAAAGGTAAATGGTAAAATGGTAAATGGACTGCATTTATATAGCGCTTTCACAGACCCAATGGCCACCAAAGCGCTTTACAATATTGCCTCACATTCACCCATTCACTCACTCATTCATACACCAAAAGGTCTGTGCACGGCCCTGGTTTGAGTTCATATTGAGACATTTGACCTGGTGCACAGTTTGCAAAGTTGTTGAGATCTCTTCTAAAACCTAGAAGGAGAAAAATAAGAGGGTGTTAGAGTATATTTCTCAGGAGACAGATGTAAGAAATAGTAGACTGTGATGTTCATGTAACCTGATTTCTGTCTTACATCTCAAAGAGATGTAATTGTTGATGTTTGTTGTGTCTTGCAGTGAAGTATGTGGACTGTGGCAGACGGGCTCATGTGAGGTTTGAATGCAGTGAGCCTGAAGACTTCTGGATCTCAGTGGATGGAGTAGTGTACGCGCTCCGCCCGCTACACCTGTCCCACTCCTGGACGAGGACTCCTCTGCTCATTAAAGCCCAGGACGAGGCCTCCCGTCAGCAGTGGAGGACACAGCTCACACTGATCCCAGCCAGAGCTCATCCATCACAGGTACGACATCTGCATCATGAGTCCGAGCTGGAAGAGGCATTCTGGAGATATTAACACAGTTATAGCTGTAATGTGGTGATTCTGGAGATAATAACACAGTTATAGCTGTAATGTAGTGATTCTGGAGATATTAACACAGTTATAGCTGTAATGTGGTGATTCTGGAGATAATAACAGTTATAGCTGTAATGTGGTGATTCTGGAGATAATAACACAGTTATAGCTGTAATGTGGTGATTCTGGAGATAATAACAGTTATTGCTGTAATGTAGTGATTCTGGAGATAATAACACAGTTATAGATGTAATGTGGTGATTCTGGAGATAATAACAGTTATAGCTGTAATGTGGTGATTCTGGAGATAATAACACACAGTTATAGATGTAATGTGGTGATTCTGGAGATAATAACAGTTATAGATGTAATGTAGTGATTCTGGAGATAATAACACAGTTATAGATGTAATGTGGTGATTCTGGAGATAATAACACACAGTTATAGATGTAATGTGGTGATTCTGGAGATAATAACAGTTATAGCTGTAATGTGGTGATTCTGGAGATAATAACACACAGTTATAGCTGTAATGTGGTGATTCTGGAGATAATAACAGTTATAGCTGTAATGTAGTGATTCTGGAGATAATAACAGTTATAGATGTAATGTGGTGATTCTGGAGATAATAACAGTTATAGCTGTAATGTGGTGATTCTGGAGATAATAACACACAGTTATAGATGTAATGTGGTGATTCTGGAGATAATAACAGTTATAGATGTAATGTGGTGATTCTGGAGATATTAACACACAGTTATAGCTGTAATGTGGTGATTCTGGAGATATTAACACAGTTATAGATGTAATGTGGTGATTCTGGAGATATTAACACAGTTATTGCTGTAATGTAGTGATTCTGGAGATATTAACACAGTTATAGATGTAATGTGGTGATTCTGGAGATAATAACACACAGTTATTGCTGTAATGTAGTGATTCTGGAGATATTAACACAGTTATTGCTGTAATGTAGTGATTCTGGAGATAATAACAAACAGTTATAGCTGTAATGTGGTGATTCTGGAGATATTAACACAGTTATTGCTGTAATGTGGTGATTCTGGAGATAATAACACACAGTTATAGCTGTAATGTAGTGATTATGGAGATATGAACACAGTTATTGATGTAATGTGGTGATTATGGAGATAATAACACACAGTTATTGCTGTAATGTGGTGATTATGGAGATAATAACACACAGTTATAGCTGTAATGTGGTGATTATGGAGATAATAACACACAGTTATTGCTGCCAAGACTTTTACGTGCTTTTCCCAAACCACTGAAGTGACCTCGCCGTGCGGGTTAGCAGTAGCATGAGCCGTCAGGCAAGTGTTATTTAAATAAACTCCTGATGTACTTACAAACTTTCCAATGCCTCGTTTTATGAGTACAGAAGCTATTTGTACTACTGTAGAAGTTTGGTGCCATTCTGGGCATTATTAGTGGGGTAATTTACCAGATACATCATTGGATCCGTTAGCGCCTGCACTAAACCATCCGGCTGATATCTCTAAATAAGCTCTAACTTTAATAATGTTCAACCAAGGAATAAAGGCTTCTGGGGGGGTGTTCGGCTCGAGGTCATGGTGCAAAGGACACTAGGTTGAATTTACTCCAAACCGTCCCTTTAAAGGGGTGATGAACTGAGAAATCAAAGTTTCCTTGAGCTTTTGACATATAAGAGATCATCATACTATAATAATATCCTGTAAGTTTCAGAACTGAAAACTACCTTGTTAGTCCAATAAAAGCTTTTATAGACATCAGGCTCAGCAAACGACTCGTTTTTCAAAGTGGGGAACAATGACGTCAAAGAGGATAAAACACCGCCTCCACAAAAGAAGATCAACGCCTACTTCAACACGGCCTGTTTAGCCCCGCCCACCGATTCGCCCAAACATGCTAAATAACATAGGACGACATGATGATTGCTACCGGATCGAGCTACTTCCAAGCAATAAACATGCTGTTGACTAAATATTGTGCAGCGCCTGTTTGTGGAAGAAGACAGTCATAAGCTTCCTTCGGATTCCAGCATGGTTAAACTTTATTAAATCAGTCAATCACAATTTCCCGACACGGATCTGCCAGCAACATGTAAGTAACCATGTGTATTCTAATGCCTGATCTGCGATCAGTGATTTCGGTGTAATTATTCAAGTTCAGATATTTCTCTTAAAATCGTTCAATACTGTTTATGCATCAGTGACTAAACAATCAACTTCACATAATTTCTCGTAGTATTATGAAAATAATCTTTTTTTTAAACTGTTATTAAATTATATAGCCTACAGAAAGCGATCAAAGAATGATCCCTTTCCATTCGGAAGCTGTCAATCAAACAGCACAGCGCGAGCCGCGAGAGCTTATCTGGACACTTACCAAACTCGTGATGACATAATGACACTGTTACACTAGACTACACAACGAAGCTCTTACTGTGTACTCACATCGTGTTTGCATTGTGATTTGGTGTAAGCATTTGTGAGAGTGCAAAAATTGCGTTGCAATGATAAGATCTTTATTCACGCGATCAACAGACTGTCTGTCATCTGCTCAGTGCTCATCATGCTGCAACCTTTCATGCGATGGAATATATTTAAATATAATGCTTTAAACGATACTTTTCATGATGTGTTAATCTCGATAGCTGTAATAGTAAAAACGTAGTAAAAGTTTTCGAGAGAGTTCCTGTAATACTAGCTATTTCATTGCAAGCATGTCAGCCAATCACAGCAGTGGGCGTTTGCACTGCAGTCTCACAGCAGACACGCCCCTTAAAATGGAGCGTTCAAATCTGAGGCAGAAATCAGGCTTGGAAAAATGGCTTTTATTTATAAATTATGACAATTTTTTATGTAAAAATCATACTAACATTATAAGGGCACCCCAGGCAACATTATAAAATAATAAAACAATCCAGTTCATGACCCCTTTAAGTGTAAAACACAACTTATGTTAGTAATGTGACGTAGTGCTGATATTTACACTACGCCATGACACACTACGCTACTTCTGACGTCATAAGTTGCACTTTAGGTAAGTTTGCACTTTGACTCCAGTGATTCTGGATTTTGGATATAAACACTTCGAAATTGACCATATTCATAAAAGGAGATTTTCTGTATGCATAATAACTGACAATGGATATCAGACTCGACCATCACAACCACAGACTTCATTCACCACGTCTAAAAGTAAGCTATGGCTTATAACCTGTTCATTATAGTTCATTTGTCTAACGTTAAATCTAGAGAGAATAGTTGTCAAAACAACATGCCTCTTTATACAAAATTATGTTTCAAATGTAGCCTAAGGCTGTCAATAGATTCAAATGATAATTAATGATGGCATATGTTTTCTAATTAATGAGCATAAATTCGCTGACATTTGTTTCTTTCAAATCATAGTGCTTTAATGCCAAATATGTCGCTCTTTCCAATGACGTAAAACAACATACAAAACTATTGCTGGTGTTTTGTTGTGTTTTATCGATGTTTCTCTTGAAGCAGGGTCAGATGGTATCAGGGGATTGGGGGGCCAAATGCCAGCAGAATTAATACAATGCGCCCAAAAGATATGGTGGGAAAATGGCCCTAGAATGGCTGTTGAGTGGTCATTCAAGATCACGATGGTGGCTGTTGAGTGGTCATTCAACCCTTCGAGGCCTCGGAGTGAGAGTAGGCCAGTGCTGGATCTGCGGCACGCCAGGCTACCGTTCAGTTGATATGCAAAGTGTCCAGCGCCGAAATAAACACACACAGAATAAAGCAAGTACAACACAGCAGCACGCTAATATAGTTCATAGATACTACACATCCAGTCTGGCCAGCGCAACGCCGCATAACGAAACAGTCTGCAGCCCAATGCTGAACAATGATCAGTAATGTGAGCGTCAGCATACGAGAGTACAGCCACCAAAGCCCCGGCGAGAAGCCCACTGCAACATCTCTCCCTCTATGTCCTTCAACGGTTCAGACTGCTTGCAGTACGCTGGGGATTTAAACTCCAGGACATTAAAACAATCCAATACAACGTGCATTGCAACAATGTGCCACAGGATTCTTCAGTCCACACATACAAACACTCCCGCGCCGGAAATAGATGACGTCACCTGTGACTGTGAGACGCACATGCCTAAGACACCTAAAGCTGCCTTTATAGGCCAAACAAAACACGTGAAATAAGGCACGCCCCCATCAATCTGCAAAGGAAATTACTACCATTGGCTACAATCGCATGGCCATAAAGATCTTAGCTGGGGTTTCCGCTGGTTAGCTCAGACTGGCTGGAGCCCACTCCATTTATGGCCCTAGATTAGACTGCTGATCTGGGGTCTGTAGTGTTGAGTTCTGTGGAATTATGTTTGAACGGATCATCTGGAAGATTCATTTGTGTTTGGTGCGCCCTCAAATCCTCCAGTATGGTTGAACCATCACCTCCTTACAGACCCTTTTTAATGTATTTTTAGAAACACTTGTTTAAACCAGAGGTATGCATCAGCCTCACAGTCGTGCTACTGACCAGACCCAGGGTGTACAAGGAGTTACGCAGGTGGAAGATGGCATGGCAGACGAGAGCAGTAGCTAAGACTAAATGACTTCTAAAATCTTTCACCGTTGTGTCTTATAATGTGCGCGGACTGAATGTGGGTCACAGCGACGGGGATAAAGCACAACGCTGTATTGTGGATAAACTCTTTGAAACGTGTGACGTGTTGTGCATTCAAGAGACCTTTTTAGCGAAACAGGACCTTGATAATCTTAATGGATTACATAAGGATTTTCATGGCGCTGGGGAGTCCACCACAGACTTTAACTCTGGCTAAAGGTAGGATACCGGGTGGTGTTGCCATCTTTTGGAGGAAAAACTATGACGGGGTCGGGGTGGACTGGGCTATTGGGATTGAAGTCCATTGTAATGATTCTAAATGTATTGTTTTGAATGTTTATATGCCCTATGAGTGCCCTGATAATGAAGATGAGTATATAAATAGACTAGCTTGCATTCAGACATTCATACAAGATGCTGACTGAACTTGCATACAGGTAGTTGGAGATATGAATGCTGACATCTCTGATGCTAGATCCTCGTTTGGTTTGAAACGGTTTTGTCATGAGAGTGGTTTAGTTTTGTCCAGTCAGGTTATCTTGCCAGTGGAAAGCTATACATATGTCAGCGATGCCTGGCACACTACATCTTGGCTTGATCACTGCTTGAGTATTGTAGATGGACATACTTGCATTAGTGACATGAAGATAGATTACAATATGGCCACATTTGATCACATGCCTCTCATTGTTTACTGTAATGTGGATGGCATTCCTAAATATGCTACATGTAATGCCTCTGTAAATTGGGTAAATGGAGAGAATCTGGACTGGTCTAGTCTTACCTGGGAGGAAATTCATATATACACGCAGATAAATTAGCAATACCTGAAGGACATTGAGCTCCCAAAAGATACCATATTGTGTCGTGATGTGAACTGCTCCAAACAAGACCATGGTGCACAACTGCTCAGCCTATATGACACTATTTTGAATAGTATAATTAGGTCAGGCAGGCCCCTGTGTAAACCAAAGAATAATGCTTATGCTGGCAAACCTGGATGGAATGCATTTGTGGAAGAAGCACACACTGAGGCACGGCAGGCATTTAAGGCCAAGCAGGAAAGCCAAGATCTGGATCTGTGTTCGAACATAAGGAAAGGGCTAATGCTAAGTTTAAATATGCTCTCAGGTACATCAAGAGGAATGAGAATACCTTAAGGGCAGACTCCCTTGCATCTAACTTGCAAAATAGCTATAATGATTTCTGGAAAGAAGTCAGGATGCTTAAAGGGTTAGTTCACCCAAAAATGAAAATTCTGTCAGTAATTACTCACCCTCATGTTGTTCCAACCATGTAAGTCTTTCGTTCATCTTCGGAACACAAATTAAGATATTTTTGATGAAATCTGACAGAATTCTGACTCTTCCATAGGCTTCCAGTGTGACCGAAACTCGCCAACCCAGAATAGTTATTAAAAACATCGTTAAAATAGTCCAAGTGACTCCAGTGGCTCAATCTTAAGTATATCAAGCGACGAGAATACTTTTTGTGCGCAAAAACAAACAAAAATACCGACTTTATTCCACTATTCAATTCCTTCTCTCTGGGCCTCGTAGTGTTTTTGCGCGTCTGTGTTGCACGTCATCACGCATCACACACATGACCTGCTTCGGCCAATTGTGAGCCTACGTGGTGACGTGCAACACAGACGCGCTACGCAAAAACACTACGAGGCCCAGAGAGAAGGAAATGAATAGTGGAATAAAGTCGGTATTTTTGTTTGTTTTTGCGCACAAAAAGTATTCTCATCGCTTGATATACTTAAGATTGAGCCACTGGAGTCACTTGGACTATTTTAACGATGTTTTTAATAACTATTCTGGGTTGGCGAGTTTCGGTCACACTGGAAGCCTATGGAAGAGTCAGAATTCTGTCAGATTTCATCAAAAATATCTTAATTTGTGTTCCGAAGATGAACGAAAGACTTACATGGTTGGAACAACATGAGGGTGAGTAATTACTGACAGAATTTTCATTTTTGGGTGAACTAACCCTTTAATAGCAGTAGAAGCTCTATTTCATCCAATATTAATGGGGTGACTGAGACCGAGAATATATGTCAGCTCTGGCAAAAGCATTATTATGATTTGTATAACTGTGTCAGGGGTGCTGTGAAAAGGGGCGGGGCTATAGAAAGCCAGGTAGGAGTGATTGTTACTCCTCAAGAGGTGTATGATGCAGTCACAAAGTTGAAGAATAAGAAGTCTAGTGGGCTAGATAATATTACATCTGAACATTTAAAATATGCCAGTACAAGACTTTATCCTCTACTGGCCATTTGTTTTACAGGTTTTTTGGTACATGGCCTTTTGCCACAGTCACTTTTGCTGACTGTATTGGTCCCTGTGATTAAGGATAAGACCGGTAAACTTAGTGACATCAATAATTATAGGCCTATAGCCTTGGCAAGCTCTGTGTCAAAAGTGCTTGAAAGGATTCTATTGTCGAGACTTGAGCCATATTTGTACACCACAGCTAACAAATCTGGCTTCAAGCATGGGCATGGCACAGACATGTGCATTTTTGCACTTAAAGAACTATTGGATAAATATAACAACCAGGGGTCTACAATATTCATGTGTTTTCTAGATGCTTCTAAAGCCTTTGACCGTATTAATCATGGTAAATTGTTTGATAAACTAACAGAAAGAGGTGTTCCAGGATACCTTACTAGGATTCTTATTTTTTGGTATTCTTGTCAGACTATGAGGGTGAAATGGGGCGACTCTATATCTGACTGTTTCAAAGTGAGTAATGGAGTACGTCAGGGTGGAATTTTGTCTCCTTCTTTGTTCATTTTATATATTGATGACCTGTCTGTGAAACTTAATGAATGTAATACTGGGTGTCTTGTTGGTGATGTCTTGTGTAACCATTTGATGTACGCAGATGACTTAGTACTGATAAGCCCTTATAGTGCAGGCCTGCAGAAGCTCCTGAATATCTGCTCCTCCTATGGCGATGCATTTGATATTAAGTATAATGCTCTAAAAAGCCACATACTGATTGTTAAAACAAAAGAGGATCAGAAGTTGATGTTTCCAGACTTTTACCTTTGTGGAAATGTTTTACAGGTCACAGATGAGGTTAAATATCTTGGACACTATATTACAAATGACCTTTCGGACGATAGAGACTTGTTTAGGCAGAGGTGTAAACTATATGGGCAGGCTAATGTATTGGCTCGTAAGTTTCACATGTGTTCCACCAATGTTAAAATTATATTGTTTAAAAGTTCCTGCTCGCCTTTGTATGCTGCACACCTCTGGCGCAGCTACAAAAAGAAGAGCATGCAGGCTCTGATGGTGGCATACAATGACTCTCTGAGAATGCTATTGAAAGTACCGCGGCACAGTAGTGCAAGTGAGATGTTTACTAACAGTGGAATAAGATCTTGTGCAGCTGGCATTAGGCACTGTATCTATACATTTATGTGTAGAGTCCTGAATCAGTCAAACTGTATTGTACAAGCTTTGGTCTGTCCGAGGAAAAGCTCGGTCAGGTTTACTTCAAGAATCTGGAAGCACTGGCGCTCTTGCTTATATGTGTAAATAATGTATTATGGTTTTTTTTTTTTTGTTTTTTTTTTTGCTTTCATTATTATTATTTTCCTTTTTGTTTTTCTTTTAACACTATGGACCGGGATTCTGTGTCCTTAATAAAGATTGAATGAATGAATGAAACAATTGTAGGAAAATCTTGTGAAATAAAACCATTCTAACCTCGTTACAGCATCAGTATAATGGGCCATGTGTTTGGTCTTAAAGTGACAGCAGCCCTAATAAACCTCCTGCTCTGTGTCAGAACATCACTCACTGCTCTTGCCTGAATAACTGTTGTAGCTTTAATAAGAACACATTTATATTTAATTCATTCAATGAAGACTATGCAGTATTTTATTTTTTACATTTGATTATTAAATGTCTGTACTGTTTCTAACTACATGTTAAATAAACCTATTGCACCTGAAAATCTTAATTGGTTTAATTCATATTTTTGTTTTATTGTATTTGCCCTATTGTTTGTAATTTGCTGCTTTGTTTTTATTTGTAATAACAAAAATAAAATAACTGTAGTGATATATATATTGTTATCATGAAATAACATTTCTAATATTGTGAAATAATATTTTGGTGACATTGCCCACCAAATTTTGTTATTTAATTGTAAATAATGCCAACATGAAAAAATAAAAATAAAAAAATCAGTCATTTAATTTTGTATGAAATTCACTGATTAGACAATTCACTGACGCATGTACACACCTGCAGCCGTATCACTTTACATCTGTTCGCTGTTACACAAGTTTAACACGTTTCTTCACCTGAACCATATCTGCAGGAAATAGTGTTTCCTCCCCGGCTGGTGGACGTGTCTCTCAAGCGCATGAAGAGAGACTGGGTGATTCCTCCTATCAATGTGGCAGAAAACTCAAGAGGGCCTTTCCCACTGAAACTGGTTAGGGTAAGATCAACACACACACACACACACACACACACACACACACACACACACACACACACACAAAGTTATAGTAATATAATCTCACAGAATCCACATGGACTCACATACATGCATTACACAGTGTGAACACAGAATACTGTTATGCATATTAATGGAGGATGCTGAATCTGCTGTGGTTTCAGGGTAAATGATATGTTAACGTGAAGTCCAAATGTCCTTTAAAATCATGTCCTGCGCTAGATTTTTATTAAACCCCTGTTTGAGTGTGTTGCGAAGCTGCTTCCGGTTGTTCAGGGCTCTCTCTCTGCTGTCATGTAGATTCGCTCAGATAATGACGAGCGTGTGAGTTTACGCTACAGCGTGACGGGCCCCGGGGCCGACCAGCCCCCCACTGGAGTCTTCTCCATCGACCCCGTCTCAGGACAGCTGACCGTCCTCAAGCCCCTGGACCGAGAGCACTTGCCCAGCTTCAATGTGAGCTCCTCTACACTTCAAACTAGAATGTTCTTCTGTTGTTAAGCATGTGCTGTTCTTTATAACTGAACAGATGACTGTACTCAGTAATGGCATCAGCTGAAGCATGTCCACAGTATTGCTGCAGAAGTGATCTCTCTATACACAGAGTAGTTCTAAGCCTAACTCTAGTGCTGTGTTATAACCCTGAGTAGTAGAAGATTCTCCTGGCCTGAGGGAAAGAGGGACTGAGTCTAAGCTGAACATTTGACTGGAAGGGCTGGGCTCTTTCTTGTGTGTAAAACTGTAAGTTTAGGGTCAGTAATATTTAAAATAAATAAATAATTATAATAACAACAAATAAATAAAAATAATATTTATCAACACTGATAATAATCATAAATGTTTCTTGATCATCAAATCCTCATATTAGAGTGATTTCTGAAGGATCATGTGACACTGAAGACTGGAGTAATGATGCTGAACATTCAGCTTTGATCACAGGAATAAATTACACTTTACTGTATATTCACATAGAAAACAGATGATTTACACTGGAGTAATATTCCACTGTTTTACTGTAAACTTTTGCTGAGCAGAAGAGACTCTTTCAGAAACATTAAATATCTTACGACCCCACACCTGTAGATGGCAGTGTATGTTAGCTAATTCCTGTGTTCAAAACCAACTGTTCTGAACACAACAGCATGATAAAACTCTCAGAGAAGTTATAATACTAATAATAATAAACTTTATTTTATATAGTGCCTTTAAATGTTACTTCTCAAAGCGTTTTACACAGACAAGGATACAATGAGAAGGAAAAAGTTAATCGGTAGATAACAAGCGAAATAAAACATCAAAACAATAAAACTCAACATGCAACTAACATACAAAATATACAATCAACCAATACACTGCTAAATCACATAAAAGCAAAAAATGCACAAAATGAGTTTTAAGCAAGGTTTTAAAAGCACTAAAAGATTCAGCATGTCTAATCTCATATGGAATAGAGTTCCAGAGTTTTGGAGCCCGGTCACCCATAGAGCGCAAGCAAGTTGAGGGAACAGTCAGAAGGCCAGAGTCGGAGGAACGGAGATCACGCCTTGGAGTATGAACAGTTAAAGGTTCAGATAGATACTGGGGTGCTAGGCCATGCAAGGCCTTATAAGCAAGCATGAGTATTTTAAAGTCTATTCGAAACCTGACAGGGAGCCAGTGAAGGGATTCCAAAATAGGGGTGATGTGCTCTCTAGTCCTGGTTCCTGTCAGGATTCTAGCAGCTGCATTTTGGACATATTGCAATTTATTGTCTCCTAATTAATATGCAATAACAACCTGCTTATGACATGACTATTATTAGTCATTATCAGGGATAACTGACCAATCAGACCCAGAATGTCATGATTGGTCAATTGAAATGAAGCATTTCAGAGAGTCAAAATCTGCTTTAATTCAACCAGTCTGACCCACAGTGATAAAGCTGAGGACATGACACCAGCAACACTGAGATTTAACATTACCACACTTTACAATGATTTAAAGGGATAGTTCACTTTAAAATGAAAATTCTGTCATCATATACCCTCATGTTGTTTCAAACCTGTATGAATTTCTCTCTTCTGCTGAACAGAAAGGAAGATATTTAGAAGAATATCAGTAACCAGACAGTTTCTGGGTCCCATTGACTTCCATAGTAGGAAAAAAATATATATACTACGGAAGTCAATGAGACCAGAAACTGTGGTTACTGACATTCTTCTAAATATCTTCCTTTCTGTTCAGCAGAAGAGAGAAATTCATACAGGTTTGAAACAACATGAGGGTGAGTATATGATGACAGAATTTTCATTTTAAAGTGGAGTATCCCTTTAATGTCAGAAGTATTAACCTTTTCTAAACATTTTCTCAATGTATTGTGCAATAACTTGTGTATTTAAATGTTTGTTGCCATATAGTCAGTGAGCACAGTAAAACTAATCTACACTTCTTACTACCTTGACATATCAGCACAGTTACATGTGTTTTGCATGCCCTGTATTTGTTCATTTATATGCAGTCCTCTGTGTGTTATGGCCTCAGTTGAGGGCCCATGCTGTGGACCTGAATGGGAATCAGGTGGAAAACCCCATAGACATCATGATCAACGTCATTGACATGAATGACAACCGGCCAGAGTTCATCCAGCAGATCTGGAACGGAAGCGTTCCCGAAGGCTCTAAACCAGGTCAACCCATTTCACATGTGTGTGTGTGCACGACAAGCTTGTGTGTGTGTGTGTGTGTGTGTGTTATTATATTGTGTCTTCAATTTCCATAGGCACGACAGTAATGACAGTGACGGCAGTGGACAAGGATGATCCCAAAACTCTTAATGGGCAGCTGCGCTATAAGATAGTGTCCCAGAATCCCGAGAGCCCCAGTGCAAACATGTTCACCATTAACAACAGGACTGGGAGTGTCATCACTGTTGCTGCTGGCCTGGACCGAGAGGTACATCAATGCCACATGATCTGGTCATAAACCTTGACCTCTGCAAAGACATCTTGATTACCTCAAGTGCTTTACACTGAGAATATACAATGTAAAGGTAAAAAGTAAATGAATTGATATCAATAAATAAATAAAAACATGTGCTAAACATACATACAATATACAAACATACAATACACTGATGAACTAATAAATCATACATAAGCAAGTCTAAAAAGGTGCGTTTTAAGAGAGGATTTAAGTCACTAAGGGATTCAGCATGTCAGTTCTCCTGAGCCTGGTCCTCAGACCCCCACGGGCCACAGATGGGCACACATGCATTCGCTACATAAACAACGTGCGCAGGACGGGAAAGTGAAAACTGCGTCGGGCTGAAACTAGCCAAACACACTTGCATCGCACTGGTGTATTAGGGCCCTAAGGGTTAACGATCCGGCTGAACCAATGAGCACATCCTCTGTCTTATCACCTTCATGGCAAAGAACATTTTGAGACATCCATATTTTTATCACAGAAATGCGATGTTCAAGAAAAGCAACAGCCGTATAATCACCGGTTTAGAGTGGATGTAAATCTGGGTGTCATCAGCATACAAGTGAAACTGGAGACCAAGAGATCTAAGGAACAACTATTATAAAACATCTTGTGTAACACCCAAAAGCTGGCTGAAGATCTGAACATCTGAACATCTTCTGCTGCAGGTTTGAGAAGTCTATCAGCCTCTCGCTCTGCCTTTATTTATTTCCTCTTTTCCTGCTCCCCAATCCTCCATTTCTCCCTCCATTCCCTCCCTTCCAGCTTTTACACTCTGCGAGGAAGATGTTATTTCCTGTTTTTACTCCGATATCTAATAAATCACTGGAAGTGAGCAAGGTCTGGTCATGCTTTGTTCCCACACAGCTCAGGTCTGAATGAGTACAGTAACCCTGAACTCAGTGGTTATGGGATGCCTGGAGAGGCTGGTATTAGCACGCCTGAAGCTCATCACAGGCTCACTGCTGTGTGTCTGTAGATCACGTACAGTAGGTCTGTGGAAGATGTACTGACCCTGGGACTGCACTTTATTCTGGAGCTCCTCTATCAGCCTTATCCGGGATAGAGATGAGTCCACATCTAGGCAGGAGAGCACATGATTGCTGTTTAAAAGAGGTTTTGTCTCCACTGACCATGACTGTTCCTTCGAGTTGTTTGGTATCTCATCTGCAGTGTGTCCTCATCATCACAGCAGATGATGTCCTTCTTCATCAACTGAAGAACCCTAACCTGGCGAAGGACACGCTGTGCTGATTTCACAGGTGAACCTGTCCTGTCCTGTCCTGTCCTGTCCTGTTGGGTTCAGCTCTGCCACCGGCTGGACAAGCACAGACTCCAGCGAGTGTTCGGGACCGGCCTGGACCTGTACATGGCCCGTGTCAAGAAACACGTTGGGAGAATTGTTGGTGGCTCTTCTCATCCAGCACACAATCTGTTTAGACATCACCGTCTGGCAATGCAGACTTAAGACAAGAACTGCCAGTTATCAGAACAGCAGCCACAAACTGTAATATTATTTTCCTTCCTTTCTTTTTGTGTGCAATACCATATTTAAGTGCAATATTATTTTAATTACTTTTAAATAACCTTTTTTTGTTTTTGTTAAGCACTACATTTGGTATCTGTAATTACTTTAATGCATTGCATGTATGAAATTTAAGACAGTTTGCATTACATTATTATTAGTTTATACAGCATTTTGTCATAGATTTGTCTGACTCCGTCGGGCTACTGGGGAGTGTGAATCAATCCCAAAATAATAATTTACATGAACATCACCATAGAAGTGCAGTATAAAGCAAACATAGCTTTTTAAGTATCATCTTATAAAAGCATCAGATGAAAAACACTCAGATTGCTGATTATGAAATCAGGGCACAACACTGGGAACCTGGAGGCAAAACTCTTCACGCATCCTACAAGAGGGCCACTGAAGTTAGTTGGCATTGAAACTATTAAGGATCCCTCTTGTCTTAATGCATAAAAAGTTGTTGTTCTTACTTTGCTTTTTTCAAAGTGAAAAGAAATGCAAGAAAGTGTAGCTGAACATTCGCTGTGTGGTCTGTCTTTGCAGAAAGTGCCTCAGTACACACTGATTATTCAAGCCACTGACATGGAGGGAAACCCCACCTACGGTCTCTCTAATACATGCACTGCTGTCATCACCATCACAGACATCAACGACAACCCTCCAGAGTTCACCTCGGACACGGTGAGAACACACACACACACACACACCGCTTCTGCAGAGGAAACTCTGACAGAACTGATGAACTTCTCTCAGCTACTGAACCCCACTGAACCCCACTGAACTGATATCAGCTGAACAATGACTGTTTCTCCTCTTTTTAGAGCTGCTTTACTGCAGAATTTAACTTTCCTTTTTAACAGAATTCTTTTCTGTTATTTCTGTAAAACTGCTTCGTATAAAGCGCTATAGAAAGAAAGGTGATGACTTCTCAAAAAACTGTGTACCTTTACACATTTGATTTTCAGTGCTCGTGCTGAAGTCTGATAATGTGTGCTTCTAAAACACTTGCACCTTTTTCGTTTCGTTTATTTATTTATTAAGCACTTTTACAAAACTGACCATTGAACAAAGTGCTGTAAAATATCTAAAACACAAAGACAACCATAAAAACACAACACTAAAACCACACTTAAAATAACAGCGAAATAACCCCCTCAGTTTTAATACATGAACAACTTCTATACCCCATTAAATGCAAATGCGAGGAGGTATTCCCTAAGCTTGTGTTTAAAAACACTTAATGTGGGTGTCGATGTGAGAGAAAGGGGTAGATCATTCCAGAGTTTAGGAGCTATCGCTACAAAAGCTCGATCTCCACTTCTCCGTTTAGTTCTAGGACTCGTTAAAACCAGCTGGTCAGCTGACCTTAAAGACTGTTTTGGTTCATATTTCTCAATCAAATTCACCAAATACAATGGAGCCATACCATGCAATGATTTATAAACAAAAACTTTAATTTTAAAATATAAAAAAAAATGTCAAACTTTATTCTGTAATCGATCAGATTAAAATCTCTAAACTGTAATGTGGTCTCTCTTACGAGTACCTGTCAGAAGCCTCGCAGCAGAATTTTGGACCAGTTGTCAGCGGCTAAGCAATGATTTATGTATGCCGACATATAGTGAGTTGCGGTAATCTAGCCTTGTAAATAGAGAAGCATGAATGAGTTTTTCGAGATCACACGTGGACAAAAATGGTTTCACCTTCGCTATTAATCTCAAGTGATAAAAACAAGACTTAACCACAGAATAAATCTGTTTCTCTGAGATCACTGTCAATGAGAACTCCTAAATTTCTCCCGACTCTATTTGCTTCTTACTGTTCTTTTTCAGAGGAAGATACAGTAGACTTGCATATCATCTGCATAAAAGTGAAAGGGGATTCCATGCTTGCTAAAAATTGACCCAAGGGGTAAAAACTACAAAGAAAACAAAATTGGGCCGAGAACGGACCCCTGAGGAACCCCTCTAAGCAAAGAGACAGGTTGTGAATAATCTCGACCAACATTTACAGAAAATGTTCTGTTTAAAAGATAAGACTTAAACCATGCAAGCGCTATACCCGTTAATTCCCACAACCTTTTCAAGGTGTGAGAGTAAAATGGTCATTGTCAATGGTGTCAAATGCAGCACTAAGGTCCAGCAAAACAAGAACTGCTGAAGACCAGCAGTCAACTGCAGTCAATAAATCATTTAAAACCCTGATCAAAGCCGACCCAGTACTATAGTAAGCCCTAAAATCTGTTTATTTGATTCAAAACCACCTTCTCCAAAACATTTGATAAAAAAGGTACCTTTGAACTTGGCCGATAATCTGCTACAACAGCAGGGTCCAAATGTGTGTGTGTGTGTGTTTTTGTTTTTTAAGAGGCTGAACAAGAGCATGTTTAAACTGATTAGGGACTATTCCTGTTAAAAGACTATTATTTATAGATAGGATACTAGGGCCAAGAACATCAAATGCTTCCTTTACTAATCTCGCTGGAATACTATCTAATAAACAGTTTCGACTGCTTGATTACCTCGGCTAGTGACTGCAAGGAGATCATTTCAGAATGGCCAAAACTAACAGATAGGGGCCGGACAACTGAAGAGTCAAACAAACTATCCTCAAAAGTGCCAGCTTTACATGTCAAACATTTTGCTTCCCACAGATCTTGACTAGAACAAAATAATTGAACTTTTTGTAAATGTGCTCTTTTGTTTGGACACTGTTTTGGCTCAGGATAACTGTCATTGGCTGCTCTTGAACAACTGTATGATGCCGTACACGCGATTCACTCGTTCATGCTACGAGTAGGCTAATGGTTGAGACAGGAATTTGGCCAATAGCTGCAAGCTTTTATTAATCAACCAGTTGGTGTGTGAGGATTACAGAGAGGTGTTAAAGCAATGCAAATATGCATACTCATCACAAAGTAGTAGACCATAAGCACATCATAATGAAACTAAAGCCAAATTTAGAAATATTCTAAATATATACATCGAGTCAAACTAACAATGCAGTATTAGCATGTGACATGTAAATGAAAGCATGATATGCCCTCTGTTTTACTGTCACATACATGTGTTATGTTATACAGTTTTTTGGCGAGGTACCAGAGAACCAGGTCAACATTAATGTGTTGAAGTTGACGGTGACGGATAAAGACCAGCCCAACACTGGAGCGTGGAGCACTATCTACAGGATAACAGCTGGTGACCCCGCGGCTCACTTCTCTGCGCACACTGACCCGGTCTCTAACGAAGGCCTGCTGACGGTCATCAAGGTGAGGGAAATACTGCACTCAGCACAATTACAAACATTTCAAAGAACACACTTGTGGCAGATAAACCATTATGACACCAATCGTTCAAATCAGTCTGATAAAATGATAAGCTAAAGAGATGTTATTAATATTCATAGCATTCATACTATTTACGAGTTTAGTTCTAGCGCACATTGATTTAAAAAAAAGAAAATAAATTTTAGACAAGCACTGACCTGCAAAATATCAGATTAATTGCAAAAATGTTAAGGTTAAGGTTAGGGTTAGTTTTTACATTACAGCTGTTTTAATTGTGGACCGCTCCTGGCGTGCGTCTGGCAAATCCGCCGTTATAATAGCAATCCGCCATGGAACAAGCGCGCCTGCTCTTAAAGGGAATGTGAGATGACGCTCTGATTGGTTTATTTCACGTTACGCCCAAACCACACCTATGAATAATGAAGCGACTTCAGACCAACACATTTGAGATTTGCGTCGGAGAGTCATTTATCCCGCCGGTATAATAGCAACAGCGCCCGAGATCCGCCCACAAAGTTACTTGCGTTTCAGATCGTTAAAATAGGGCTCTTGAGCTTTCATGATAATTCAATTCAGGCATACAAAGTGTGCAAATGACTACTTTTCTTATTCTAATATTGATCATCATGTTTTACTTCAGAAACATCATGTCCATCCAAAAAGCATGTGAGATCTTTAAATCAATAAAAATTATATATAGCAAAAACTATGTATTTATTTTCAGTTATTAAGCGCATATCATTGAAACCCTGTTGTAATTGTTAAATTTTCCAAGGATCAGCCCTAAAAGTGGTCGGGCAGACCAACCTGATCAGCCTGAGGGGAAACTACAGCGGTCAAAAGTACGAAATCGCTCATAGCTCCTAAACCATCAGATTCAAAAGTTTTTGGCCCGATTGGAAACAAACCAGTGCAGCAAGATTCTCTGGAGTCTGGTAGTCAATACATTTAAAACAAAGTTGAAATTTTAATTCACATTCTTTAAGGGCCAGCAAAACTTATGCAAGTTGGAGGAGCCACTTTTACTAAAATGGCTATAACTCGTGAACAGAATGAGATATTTTCACCAAACTCGGCACGAAATTGTAAGACATCATTCTGCGGTTGTGTGAAAAGCATGCATGACTGGCCACTTGGTGGTGCTATGACATGGAAAAAACTTTAAAATGGGTATAACTATGCAACCCTAAGTCTGATTGAGTTGAAAATTGGCATGTGGTGTCTTCGTCCAAGGTGCCAATACTGCCCTTGAGGACATTTGCGTATCTCAAAAAACAGAATCTGAAAACAGCTATCAGACAAGATTAACGGAGGCCGATCGGAACAGAACTCGCTGGCCTGGGTTGCGTTTCCCGAAAGCATCGTTGGCCAACTATGGTCGCAAGTTCATCGCAATGTCCTTTGAACTCTATTGGTAACGACGGAACTTGCGACCATAGTTGGCCAACGATGCTTTCGGGAAACGCACCCCTGTTTGACTCACGGCCATAGAGGCCTTTGAGAAATTCAAGAAAGCCATCGCGTTTTTCCCACAACATTCACACCGCATGGTAGAACTCCTCTCTGAGCAACTTTGCCTCTAGGACCAACGCTGTCAATCGAATCGTTTGTTAAATATTGGAGATTATGCTATATGCTATATTTCCAATGTGAAATTACATTTAAATGACTGAAAAATGGTCTGGTCAAAGTAGAACTTCACAAAATTAGGTGTGCATATGTGCCATATGATTCTAAAGAAGCATAAAAACTTTTATGGAGATTAGACAAAAGGTCGGACTTTTACTGTTAAAAGGCACATATTTCCTAAGGTAAATTGTCTATATAGGCAGTAAATGGTCTTTTCCATCTATAATCTAAGTGGTTACATGCTTGCTAAATAAAACATAAAACTTTTTTACGTAAGTGCTTAAATAATAATTGTAATAAATAATAAAAATAATAATTGCTGCTCACAGATATATTTTTTTAAATATATTTCAAAATTGGATAAACAGATTAACTTGGTAGTTAAATCGAGCTTTTTCCAATTGAGACAACTCACTAAGGTGAAATCATTTTTGTCTTCTAGAGACTTTGAAAGACTTCTCCACATTTTTATTTCATCGCGTCTAGATTATTGTAATGGCCTCTATATAGGCATTAGTCAGGCCTCTCTCTCTAGACTGCAGAGGGTTCAGAATGAGGCAGCTCGCTTGTTGACTGGGACACGAAAGCGCGAACATATTACACCTGTTCTTTCCTCTCTTCACTGGTTGCCAATCTATCTTAGAATTAATTTCAAAATGTTGATGTTTGTTTTTAAATCGCTTCATGGCCTTGCTCCTAAGTATATGTCAGAATTGATTAGGCAATACGCTCCGTCAAGAGCGCTTAGGTCTGCTGACCATTTGCTGTTGGTTGTCCCTCGGGTGAAACTAAAAAGCAGAGGTGAAAGAGCATTTGCAGTAGCAGGACCGAAGCTCTGGAATAGTTTGCCCCTGCACATCAGACAGGCTCAAACCCTTGCTATTTTTAAATCGAATCTCAAAACTCACTACTACAGTTTGGCATTTGATGCTATGTGAGAGTATTGTTTTATTGTTTTTTTTAGGTTTTTTTTTTATTCCTTTTATTTTAAGTCATGTTGGTTGATTGCATCATTGATGTGTGTACAGCACTTTGTTAAACACTTGTTGTTTTTAAAAATTGCTATATAAATAAACTTTGACTTTGACTTTGAAATGAAACAGAATATTGATAGTATAGAGGTAAAATGTATTTATTTAAATATATTTTCTACAAGTTTACTTGTATTTATATTTCCTCATATATTTCTGGCCATTTTTTAATACATTTTCCAAGTAAATATATTTATGTTGTTCAAAATATGTTTTAAAAAACTACATTTTACGTTCACAATGTATTTTCTCACCGCTTGAAGTAAATATTCTAATAAATTTTTGTATTTGAAGGTTAACTAAATATATTTTGTTTACAAGCAGTAGTTTCAATGCAATTACCAAAAAAATTAAATAAATTCTTTTATCTTTGATATTTATCTCCTTGTTAATTGTAGATCAAATATTGGTGTGCCAAACTCATCACTTTCTGGCCAAAAAAATCCCTGTTTTATATCTAAAGTATGTTTTACATTTAAGTCATTTGTACAGAAGAAACAAGTTTTTGCAGGCAGGTGATTTTTTATTTTTTTATTTCTTTGATAATTTGTCAAAACAAAAGACCACTGAAGAGTTTTAGCATTTAGTTATAATTGTATTATATTTTCATTTGCATGTCAGCCTTATGCAGAAATGTATTTTGCTTGGCCGACTACATGCTGAATCAGAAACATTTACATTTGATAATTTAACCTTAACCCTAACCTGATTTACAAATGAGGAGAGCAATAGAAGCAGCTAAACTAACAATAGGACAACAATATGCAAGTGCTGTGACCCTTCCTAGTTTAATCTAACACAGTATACGCATACAGAGAGGAGAAAAGAAAGTGTTAGTATTAATAGATCAATTGTTGATGAAAAAGAAGCGTCTTCAGCCGTTTCTTGAAAGTGGCTACGGACTCAGCCGCTCTGATTGAGTTAGATCATTCCTCCAGCAGGGAACAGTCATGGTGAAGGTCTGTGAAAGTGATTCTGTGCCTCTTTGAGATGATGCACCACAAGACAACGTTCACTTGCAGAACACAAGCTTCTGGAGTAATGAGTTTAGGTAAAAGGGAGCAGAGCCAGTGGTTGTTCTATAGGCAAACGTCAGTGCCTTGACTCTGATGCGAGCGACTGTTGGCAACCAGTGCAGTTTTGTGAGGATGGAAATCTCAGTTCATTATTCTTAATAACTATATTTATTTATACCGAACATTTCAGCTTGCCGACTTACCGGTCTTTTATCTTTAATAAAATGCTATTTTATGTTTCTATTAGCTAATGATGATTCTGAAAGAAAATGTGATGGGATTCACTGTTGTTATAGTAACTTAAGCAACTTGCACGCACATCTAATTGACAGATAAACCACAAGCTCTTATTTCAGTGTTGTTGTTAAGGTTATTGTAAGCCCGCGCTCAATCGGCCCAATGGGGGCATCCGGTCAGCGGGGAAGGTCTCTGCGTGCTACTGTCTTTTCTCGTGGCAAAGTATTTTTGATTAAATTCAATACATTTTCTCGTATGTATTTTCTCGTTATTTCATCTGACTCCAAAAATGAAAAGGTTTTTATGATATCTGTGCATCATTAAATGTGACTATTCCTTTTAACTCTTTAATGAAAATAATGGCAGAGTCCGTTAGAATAAAATCAATGGTTACAATTTATTATGTCAGGTAAATATATCACGCCAATTTCATAATCAGTTCAAAGATAATCAATACAAAACATCAAAACATCTCTGGAATAAAGAGAAGAAATGCAAACCCAACATTAGGAAATACATGATGCTGAGAGTTTCGGCGACTCTCCGTATCACGGGCTGATCTGAGGTACAGAATCGCCCCGATCCTCTAGTTGCATTTCATTATATAGACAGAAACTTCTTTAACATGGAAACATCTGCTAACAATGGGAATTTACATTCAGAGTTGAAACCTTTTGGGAGTAGGAGACCATTTGTCTGGAGACCAACCCTCCTTGTGTGCCAGTTATCTCCAAAAACCTTATTACCTTTTGTTTTACTCATTTAGGAATGAGACATTTGTACCAGTCGCACTGAGACATTTCAAACAATACCAAACGTGTGTAATATTGTATGATAATTATTCACATTATAGATTCTTGGGTGAATTTTGGTGATCTCAGCATGAGGGATGGGGGAAGAGGGGAAGAAATGTAGATTAGGATTGCTTAGGTGAGACTTGCGTCTCGAATGATGGTGCTAGTTTCACAAGAGAGAGTTCAAATGTTCATTTCCGTAAAGGTCCTTTGTCCTCTCAGGGAGTGGTCGTTCCTCAAGTAGACTGCCTGGCATTTATCTAATTTCTCAAGTCTTACTTTATGTTATTTTAGTGAACAGGGTTAATGTAGGTATAATGTATTAAGAGGACAACCTTTGTTGTTAATCTGAAGTGTGCGCGTGCATTTTAGACACTTACATTATGTTCTTGCTCCATCCATGCAACAAATGTGAAATACATAAACCTGTCTCACTTTTGCTGATGTGCCAGTGGTTTTAGCCCTCCGTTCCATAAGTTGCCGACCCCTGGCTTACATAGAGACAAGAACAAGAACACATGGTCAGGAATTACACAAACCATGTGCTCAGATACAATGTTCAAAAACATGGCAGGAGTGTCACGTCACCAACAATTAGAAGTGTGAGAACTGTGGAAAGAATAAAATAGAATAGAATATTTAGAATTTTACATTAACACAGAGTACATTACCGGTTTGAATTAATTTTATGTAGATTCATTTAACAAATAATAATGATTCCTTCTTTGTTTCAGCCCATTGACTACGAGATCAACAGGTCGTTCGTGCTGACAGTGGTGGCAGCAAATGAGATTCCTCTAGATAAAGGCATCCGTGTCCCCCGTCAGTCCACCGCCACCGTCTCCATCCGCGTCAGAGATGTCAACGAGAGCCCGTATTTCCAGCCCAACCCTAAGCTGCTGGAGCTGCAGGAGGGCTTGCAGGCCGAGTCTGCGATCGCCACCTTTACTGCTCAGGATCCAGACCGCTTCATGCAGCAGAGCCTCAGGTGACGCAAACATCTGTCCTGAACATATTAATCAGAGCAGAAGTCACACATGTGTTTGAGGATGAGCCACAGAGTAGAGTTAAAATCAAGGAGGCTGGAGAGGCAATCAAGAACTTTACCCCTCCTCCTAGAGATACTTGGGTATGTTATAGCTGTGCTGTTCCAAAAGCTCTTCGACCAATCAGATTCAAGGAGCAAAAAAATGAACAGAATAAATATATATATATTATCTAAATCTTTTAGTATGTCTTAACATTGTTACTCTCTCCTTAGGTACAGCACGCTGTCTGACCCTGCAAACTGGCTGAGAATTGATCCCATGTATGGACACATCACAACCATTGGTGTTTTAGACAGAGAGTCCCCATTTGTGCAAGACAATATCTACACGGCTATGTTCCTTGTCACTGACAGCGGTATGTTTTCTGTCTGAGAAAATAATTATATTTGTTTTCTTTTATTCTTGCTGCTTTTTTTGAAAAGTAAAATCAACAATCTGAAAAAAGGAAATCCATAAAAAGCTGCATTTAGTGCAGTCATATACAGTGTGAGTTCAGACACTCGGAAGGCCGTGAGCCCTTGTGTTTGTGTATTTCCTTATTTCTGTCTATATGATGACATGGGAACAGGGAGAGCCTATACACTGGATGAATTCCAGTCCCGGAATGTCCCAAACAACCCTAACCCAAATTAGTTGACTTTATCAAAATTGCGTGGAAACCTATTATCAATAAATCATTTCAAAAGTTTGTGTGCCCATATAATCTTAGTGTAGCGGCAGAATCAAGTTAATTTGCGAATCCAGGCACTATACCATGCACATATTCCATATTGTACAACAAAACGCGATCAATAGCACAAAAAAACAAAATCAATAGCAAGATTTGTTTCTTCTTTGTTCTTTATTGACCAGCGTCAATAAAATGTCCCAGTATCACACACAAGCAACACTCCTTTGCAAAGTCTTGAGTTACCTAGTGTCTTACTTCAAGCAAAGCTCCTCTGCTGTTGTCACAGTTCAGGGTGCTTCATGGCCTTCCCTGTTGTCTGTGTTGTCCTGTCACTTTCTGCAGCTTGTTACCTGGGCAATTTAGCGCTGATTGCCGAGTCATGGACTTAGTAGAGGAAACAGGAAGCAGACGTTCACCAAATCCTCAGGCAGCAAGAGGAAATCAACGCCTCTCACCGTGCTTTCTCTGAGCTGTCTCTCCAGTTAACCCAGCTCTCAGAACTGCTTGATCACTTACAGATCAACCCTCCTGCACCGCAGGTAAGCCCGACACACTTTCGCGGATCTTTGAAGCTGAACCTGGATCCATCCTCCCTGTAACCATTCTGCTTCCCGATTGGCTAGTCCTCACTGCACTGCGCAACATCACGGTTCCTGCAGGGTGCCCTGAGAGCCTGTTGTTTGTGTCCGAATTGGTCCGAACTAGCATCCTAGAGTGAGGCCACTCATTCGTACTAGCTTGCCACTCAGAAGCAACTTGTATTTGCAGTTTAATCAAGCAGCAATTTTGGTGGCCATCCATGGTGCGGAACTCTTGTCGGTTTGTGTCGGCCTGTCTGGTTTGTGCTGCGGGCAAAGGCTTCAGTCGACCCCTGGCAGGGCTACTCCAGGGGAAGGCCCTGGTCACACATAGCTGGACTTCGTCACAGGCCTACCCCCGTCTATCATCAACACGCTAATCCTCACTGTGGTGGACAGGTTCTCGAAGGCGGCCCATTTTATTTTCCAAAACTGCCTTCAGCGAGGGAGCCAGCAACTGTTGTCTTAGATTACGTTTTCTGTATTCATGGCCTCCCGGTGAATGTGGTCTCTGACAGGGGTCCCCAGTTTGTGTCTAAGTTTTGGGCAGAGTTCTGTCGACAGCTGAGGGCGACTGCGAGTCTCTCCACCGGGTACCGCTGACTGACGGTCAGGCTGAGTGTGCTAACCAGGATTTGGAGAGGTTCATGTCTTGTGCGGCGTCTACGGAACCGTCGTCTTGGAGTTTCATATTTACCATGGTCAAGAATGCACATAATTCCCTCCTGGTCTCATCTATGGATTTGTCTCCCTTCCAGTGCTGTTTAGGCTACCAGCCACCATTATTCTCCTCCCAAGAATCCAACGCCGTTGTTCCATCCATGCACTCGTTTATTCAGAAATGCCTCCATATGTGGAGGATCGCCAAAGAAGCACTCACTAGGACTGGTGACAGGACCAAGGCGTCGGCGGACCATCACTGTGCTAAGCCCCTACTTTACGTGTGCGGTCAGAAGGTCTGGTTATCTTCCCAGGACATTACTCTTAAACTTCCCTCACATAAACTGGGACCCAAATTGAATGAACCATCCCATTAAATGGGATGCTGTCACAGTTCAGGGTTCACAGTTCACCGGCCTTCCCTTTTGTCTGTGTTGTCCTGTCACTTTCTGTAGGGTGTGTGCAGATCACGCGCTGACTGCCCTCACCTGCCGCTCGTTCCCTTATATTCTCTTCTGTGTCTGCCCCTCATTGTCAGTAGATTTTTCTGTACCTCGTCTCATGTTCTGTGGGTTCTATGCTGTGTGTTTTATCTCTGTTTTGCTGCTGTGTCCAGGACTCCTAGACGAGGAGTTCGACAGCTCGCTGTGCTCTAGCTGTTCTCTGGCTCTTCTTGTTTCTCGTCCCGTTGGGCATTGTACCTGTGGTGGTGACCACTGCCTGTGTCCGCAGGTGTCTATACGGGTGGCTCTGAAGCTTTCACACATTCCTTTTTTCTGTGTGTGTGTCAGTACACTTTGGATGTTGAGTTGCACGAACTCTCTGCTTTTGAGTCCTCCATTCACGTTTCCTGACAGCTGTACACAATAGCAGGACAAATGTCCCAACATGCCAATCCATATTGACCTCACCACATGTCTGCTGTGTTTGCAGCCACACTCTCATGACAAAAAAAAGCAATAATCCACATATGCATACCTTCAGCCGTGCAGAATAACATTTCCTCCGCTCAAAAAATTAAAATAAATAAAAGAAACCATAAACAAAATGATTTGGGCCGACTGGATGTGGTTCACAGCCGTGCCGTACGCCGTGGTGACGTTTTATCATGACTTTGTTGCCGATAACAAGCCTGCAATTGTGTGACAAGGCACCAGACATAAATCCTGGTGGTGTTATAACAGGCCAGATCATACACAGAGAATCGGTCAACAACAGTAAATCCAAACCTTGTAAAACAGGCAGTGTCATAAATAGAGAATCAGCCCAAAATGATAAATCCGAAACGTGTAGAACATGCAGGGTCAAAACACAGGTAAACATTTTAAAACCAGGCATGCAAACTAAAGTTGTGAGGCAAATAATCCATTAAAACAAGGCAAGCAAGATCATAGACAAGAATGCAATAAACTGTTTAGAGATGTCACCAATGGCAAACACAATGTTGCTGTCACATCACCTTCATGGACTTTTAGTTTGTTTGTCTTCAGTCACATGTTCCCTTTGTTCTATTTTCCCGCCACTCATCAGTCACCATGGACACATCCTCCACCACAGCTGCTCATCATTTAGTTCGTTATCTCGGTGTATTTACTTCCTCTGTTTTCATTCTTCAGTGTTGGTCATTGTTTGTGTATGTTTGTTAGCAGTACACACTGTTACACCAGTTCGTCTTTAGTTTTATTAAACTGCGTTGATAATTTGATCTTGTCTTCAGTCCTTCATCCTCATCTTCATCTTGTGACAGTTGCACTGCAGTGCTTAAATAGTCTCTGATTGATGAACAGATTAGAAACAGGTGTGTTAAATGTCCAGGAGAGGGAGTCCTCTTGTAGCACGCTGGGATAGTGTCCCAGGAAGGGAGCATAACAGTAATGAGTCTGTTTGGTCTCCAGGGATTCCTCCGGCCAGCAGCACCGGTACTCTGCAAATCCTTCTTCTGGATGTCAATGATAATGCTCCTGAGGTTTTCCCACCAGAGACGGTGATGTGTGAAAAACCTGAGAACAACGGCATTAACATCACAGCGTTGGATGCAGACATTGAACCCAACACTGGACCCTTCTCCTTTGAGCTGCCCTTACAACCTATTGATGTTAGGAAGAACTGGACAATCACGCGTCTCAGTGGTGAGAAAATACACACACACACACACAGAAATATGCAGAAAACAACATCTCATCGGCCTCCTGAACTGTCTACACCATACATGAGCAATTAGGTTTTCATTACAGTGGTCATTAGCCGTCTACACTGGAAGCACACGATGTATCACAACACACCTTCAGTAGATTCCACAATCTTTTTTAGACGTATTGCACAGTTAATATTTATTTTTCATGTCCATCTGATTTGATTGCTATGCATTTTATATTTTAATATATTTGAAAGTTTCATCAAAGCTTGTGATGTTTCTAATCTTTGAGACCTTTGAGAGGAGAAAAGTCACCTCCCTCCAACGCAATTAATGTTAATTATTATATTGATATTGATTATTATAAAACAGTTACCTCACAAGGATTTTTTAAATTGGGTTCTGGGGCTGCAAAGGGGGCGCTTGTCTGTGAAACAGTTCAGTGGAAAATATAAAAAAATAATGACAAAATAAATAAGTTGTTATGAATTTGATATGTAATAAACTGGTCAGAAATCATGAGTTCAGTCCCAATTATTTAATTCTGTTGACAGCCATTTATTCAGTTTTAAACATCTAACTCTAATGGTAGAAGAGACAAAAAACATGATAACTTTTCACATTGAGCTTAACCCTAGGTTATCGTCTTTTAAACCCCTAATTTAACTCTAGGTAAACCAATGTTTCACACTTGCTTTTACAAGATTAAATATACATTGCGTTGCCAGAGGTGTACAGTGTGAAACAATGCACCTTTAGAATGTAACGGCCAACAAACCACCCATTAAAACTCCTACTTTTGCGGGAGTTTTCCACACATCTAGATCCTGGGAAAGTTTCCCCAGCTGCTCCCAAGTGAAAAAACCCAGAGGTTGGGGACTGGTCAAGCGGACAGTATCCATGTGACTGAAGAGCAGGGACGTCCAAGTTGTAAAACCTGGCAAAGGTGGATGGCGAGGACCAGCTGGCTGCTGCACAGATGTCAGCAATGGACACTCAAGAGGAGGCCATTCCCCTGGTGGAGTTTGCCCTCACCTGTATAGGGAATTGCAATCCTAAGGACTTGTATGCCAGCGCAATCGCGTCTACTTTCCAATGAGAGCATTTCAGCTCTGACTGTGGGAACTGGGTAGAGCACTCATGGTACACCTTAAGGGCCTGGACCGGGCAGAGTGGCTGTGGCGCCTGCTCATCCTCAGTATAAGGGAGAGCAGAGACCGTTATAGATTATGCTCTGAAGGGTGTGGAAAGCACCTTAGGCACATAGGCTCTTCTCAGACTAAGGACGACTTTACTGTCATTAAGCCCAAACTCAAGGCAAGATGCATCCACTGAGAGAGCCTGCAAGTCGCTCGACTGATGCCAAAGCTAGCATAGGGGTGGTCTTTAGTGAAAGAGGCGGTAACACTTAATAATAACATTAACAGAAGTTATTAGTTAATGATGAATTAATCATTTACAGAACATGACAATACATTCATAAATGGTTAATAAGTGGTATACTATCATTTTATGAATGTTTTGTTAATTAAGTAATTTATAAATTATTAGTTAATGAGGATCTAATCATTTACACAGCATGAATATATGTTTATAAATTATTAATAAGTGGTATGCTAATGATTTACAAATGTGTTGTAATCTTTAAAAAAATGTAAATCATGAAATAAGTCAAACTGTTCAATAGTAGATGGTTGATTAGCTGATAAATTATTTATCACTTATAAATCATTGCAGTATTTGTCAAAATTGTTTTAGTATCATTATCTCAATAAACAATGGTTATACATGAACAAATGATGAATAAACCATTAGTAAATGATCAGTATTTAATTTATTGATGTATATTTAAGTTGTAAGCTTGTCTGTGTTCAAAAGCACAAACATGCAGGAATGCTAAAGCAGTAATTTTAAGAAGAGTAATTTATTTGTTTTGAAGTGGATAAACATTTATAAATCACTTACAGTCAAGATGATTTCAGTGGGTTCTGTTAAATCCTTTATCTTATCAGCACAGACTTGTGTTCTGTGTGGGATCTAGTGCTAATGTGAACCGGTTTGACCTTCCACATCAGGTGCACAGCAGTTAAAGAGTCCATGTGTGTCAGTGAAGACAGCTGTCTATACCCTCACTAGTCAACACTTACACTGCAGTACAAACTACAAAGTGTTCAACACCTATTATAAATGATGTGTAAATGCATGAATAAATCATTTAAGGATAAGGATAAACTTTATTTGTCCCCGAGGGGAAATTTGTCCTTGGCAAAGTGCTACAGTACAACACACTACACAATACACAACAATGTATACACAGCACACCAATGTATAAAAAATAAATAAAATACAAGATAAGTAAAATACTTAACACATTTAATTGCTAATGTGTAAAGGTGCATTGCTCCGGGTCATATTCAGCAGTTTTACTGAGGCAGGAACAAATGAAAGCTTCAGTCTATTAATCTTACATATTGGCATTCTCAGTCTCTTTCCCGACGGCGGCGGCTGGTATTCACTAAAAAGAGGATGTTCAGAGTCAGTACTAATACTCGTTGCTTTCCTCATCATTGCCTCTTCGTATAGAGTCTGTATGGGTTCATATTGTTTTAATCCTATGACTTTCATGGCTGTTTTGTGGATATGGATCAATTTGCTTTTCAATTGAACAGACACATTTCCGAACCAGACTATAATTCCATAACGAATAAGACTTTCAAGTGTGGCTCGGTAAAAAACAAGTAAAATGTCACTGCCCACCCCATACAGTCTTAATCTTCTTAAAAAGTACAGCCTCTGTTGTAGTCGTGTGCACAGACTGTCAATGTGTGTCTTCCAACAAAGAACATTGTCCATGTAAAACCCCAGGTATCTATAAGATGTAACTTGCTGTATCACTGTGTCTTTAATGATCACAGACTTATCTTCAGATACATTTCTTGGGTCAAGGACCATTTCTTGTGTTTTTTGTACATTTAACGCAAGACAGTTCTTGTCACACCACTGAATGAATCGATCTATTTCACTATGGTAGGATGATAGGTCCATATCCTTGTGTAAGAGACTCAGAATAACAGTATCATCAGCATATTTTATAATACTATTATTATTTACAACACCTTTTGCATCCCCCCATCTAAAGTGTAAACTATTAATCACTATTAAAAGATATATATATGGTACTATATATATATGGTATAGCATACCACTTATTAATAATTGCAGTCAACAGCACATTCCAGGGCCCAGTTTATGGTCGGGCCCCTCTCTCTCTTGGATCTTGGTGGACTAACACAAACAAACTGTCCAACGCCATCAGATAGAGATGCTAGGACAACAGCCAGACAAGAAGAAGAACTCTAGTACCAAGCCTGGGAAGGACAGGACTTCTGATTGGTCCACATGCAGTTTCTGCCCTTCACCCATCTAGAGACTAAATCTGATAAAAACCTTATGTAAACAACACACATTCATTTCATACGTTTTCAGATAAATAAGTATTCTCAGTGCCAGCTGTTTGTAATGCAACATCTTACACAATTCCAGCTGTTAAAGTACAAATGAATGAATGCATAACAGTTCAATCTTTTTGGACTCTATTTGTTTAGAATATTGCCAAAGCTATTCTGGTGGTGGTTTGGAAAGTGAGAAATGCATTGGTATAATGAAATAACACACAGGTGTGATGATTAGATGAGTGTGTGCAAGTGTGAGCCAGAAGGTTTTTTGGAAAATTTAGTGCAAGGTGACTTGTATGGTGACTGAGGATTGTGACAGTCCCCCCCCCCCCCACGGCGTGACCTCACGGCTTAAAGAGGTGAGAGCGGAGGCTTAGGAGGAGGGCGTGGAGATGGCGACAGAAGATGGCAAAGGGATGGTGATGGCAGGCAGTGGAGGAATGGTGAGAGATGGACAAGACCCCGGCAGCGATGATGGTATCCGTCTGAAGGAACAGACCCAGAGCCCAGTGACGTCAGCCCACAGTGGAGTCAAGGGAGAGAGGAGCCAATGTGGCGTGTCGGCTAACATCAACAAGGCGACGACCGATGGAGGCGGAGCTGGTGGATCCCAGGGCTCAGACGGAGAGCCGATGGAGAAGAGCATCATCGCTGGCACAGGGGGCCTAGGCAATGCCGCGGCTATTATTGTCTGAGGAGGAGCCAGACTGCCCGAGGACTGAGGCGATGCTGGTGTGATGGAGGACCTGGGCGTACCCGAAGGGAAGGAGGAGCTGCTGCAGCCGAAGGAGTGGAGGAACGGAGCGTTGCGGAAGAAGATTAAACACACCTGTTTCTAATCTGTTCGTAAATCAGAGACTATTTAAGCACTGCAGTGCAACTGTCCAAGGGGAGGCTGGTGGGACGAAGGAACCCGGTGGAGTCAAAAGGCCAAGTGTGTCTGGTGGAGCCAACAGATCGACGGGCTGAGACAATCTGAGGCCGGAGGCGGAGCCACTGGATCTATCCGCTCAGGCGCTGATGGTGGTTGTAGGATCTGAGGCTCGACGTGAGTGCTTGGCATTGCAGGATATGGCAAAAGGCTGACAACTTCCAGCAGAGGCTGGGCTGGAGAACTGGGGATGGAGGCAGATGAAGGCTAGACAGGGTTGAAGGTAACACAACATTGTTTGTTCTGTCTAAAAACAGCAATGAAGGCTCAGAAGAAAGATAAAAAGTTCAAACAGTGCATGGTGCTGTCTTGGAACAGCAATGAAGAATTCGAAATGGGGTGGGAGACGATACCTCCGCACTGAAGTCAATCAGCCAGTCCTCAGTCTCAAATTCCACCAGTGTGCCCTCGGTCACTGATGTCGTGGGTTCACACCCCTGGTCAGACTCACCGGGGGCTCCTCTTCTGGGGCCAGGGTCAGCTCTGGCCACTTCTCATTGGGCTCTGGCTGACGCGGCTGAGGACACTCGCGCATTTCCTCTGTGGTGGAACAGACTGTGGGTCTGGCTGTATTCTGGACCGAGGATATACACTCTCCAGACACCAGATGATAGCCTCCCTCCAGTTCAGCCCAAAGGTGTCTGTACAGGGTGATGGCAATTCTCTCCGATCCAGAACAGTGACTTCAGGGTCTCGTCGTCAAAGGGGCTGGTGACAGTTAGAATGTTAGGGTTACTAATGATAGTAAGAATAAATAACTCATCAGAAATTAAATCCTCCACTGGATGAAGTCGCTCCTCAAAATGAAACCGAAACCACAGTCGCGCTCTTCTTCTGAGGTAAATTCTTCCAGGATTATTCCTTACCGCGTCGCAAAATTATATAAAGTAAATTAATCTAATAAAACTTGATATGCTTTATCGAGTTGATGTCGGCGTTGACTTTGCATTGGATCACCTCAGATCATTACTATTATGAAAAGCACACGTAGTGTTCACATTAATGATTTCACACGAGAACGACTGGCATCTCTCTCTTTTCATACCAATTAAATAAAAAGAGAATATCTGTTTTCATTTAGACCATTTAAAAGCAGACACATAAATGTTTCTATAGATATATTGCTCATGTCTTTGTTGTCACGGTAGGTAGCTGATAACAAAAGAGCATGATGAAGGAGATATTCAAAATAGTCTTTAAATGAAAATACCACCAAGGAAACACACAGGAGATAACTTGAAGAACCGAATAGCGCACTCAAACACTGACGAGACAGGACAATTATCTGAACAAAATAGGGAGTACTTATACTAGAACTAAATGAGGGAGCTAATGAGTTAATTAACAAGGGCCTTTATTTTACAAAAGCACAATGTTTTGTTTTGATTGTAAGTAGACACGTATAAATAGACCATTTACACTTTCGAATGAAGTATTGCTTTTAGCTGTATGTGTCATGAAGGTAAGAGGATCAGACAGCAAATGCGGAGAAATAATATCACTTTAATTGAAATAGAGCTTGCCAGAGAGTTCAATAAACAAAGGAGCAGGCTGGCGTTTCCCAAGGGAGAGTAGAGGCAAGCGGCGATTCTCCGGCTCAGTTGAGTTTTCTTAATATAAATCAGCTCCCGACACGACAGGACTAAGACATGACAGAGACACGAGGATTAGTAGGCGTTTAGTACACATGAGAGAATGCAATACTCAGGCAAAGACAGGTAGAGAGAGGGGGAAAAGAAGTAGGAACGCTAATCAGAGGAAAAGAGGATTCAGGTGAAGAGGGGAGTGAGCTATGGCTAATAGTAAAAGAGAGACAGCTGAGAGGGAATAAGGATTAAATGAGAAGGTGTGTGCGTAAATGAGGAAATAGCGGTAATGTGTGTGAGAGTGTGTGTGTGTGTGTGTGTGTGTGTGTGTAAGAAACAGGATCATGACAATATGACCATAAATTGAGTAGTTTAAGATGATTTCACTGCTATGTGAAAAAAAAAAAAATCCAACAGAACGTGCCGGCATAAAAAGTTGTATGCACTTGTGAAAAGAATGCTGTAAAGAAGATGCTATGAGGATGAAGAAAGAACTTCTATGAATTTCTACTACCAAATAAAAATTTGGTTTGACCACCCTTAGCCTTTAAAACTACTTTTGTCTTATCTTCAGTTGTGGAGTTTTTGAGTAAGCTTTGCGGGTAGATTTCTCTAAATGTCTTGGAGATGTTTCCCCAGTTCTTATGGATTTAGTCCATCTCAGTTTTTGCGGTCTCATGTAAGTCAGTGATGGGGATATTATGGGGATATCTGTGGGAACTGCACAAAAATAATACCAGATTATTACAATTAATGGCAAAAAGGAATGTTTGGAAATGTAAACTGATATTTCCTACTGGCACAATAAAGCAAAAGATATACATTTTGCTCCTCAATGAAAATGCCACACAGTAAATACTGTCCAGTGTAGACACTTTTATTAATTTCTTATTTTATTACTGACTCAAGAACACAAATAACTCACCTGCAGTTAAATATATTTGAATCATTTAAAGTATTGTGCAAAATTACTGCTTAAATACTCTTTAAATCCATTTCCTAGGTGATTATGCACAACTCGCTCTTAAAATGGACTTTTTGGAGAATGGAATCTACAAGATTCCCATTATAATCACAGACTCTGGTGAGATACCGTTGTCCAACACCTCGTATCTGCAAGTGAAGGTCTGTCAGTGTGATCTTAATGGAGACTGCACAGACCAGGAGCGCATCGTGACCGCAGGGATCAGCACAGGAGTGATTATCACCCTCCTGCTCTGCATCATCACCCTCCTCAGTGAGTCACAATGATCATTTGCAGGGTAAATGTGTCAAATAATTGTCTTAAATATAATGTCACAAAGCAAAATACCTTTCTTGAGCTTCCCCCTTTCAGTGTCGATGCTGCAAAGAAAAACAAATGTTGTGTTCCATTTGCATGAATAACTTTCTCTCTGTGTAGTCCTTGTGTTGTTGTTCGTTGTGTGGATGAAAAGGAGAGATAAAGAACGACTGGCCAAGCAGCTGCTGATTGACCCAGAGGAGGACATCAGAGACAACATCCTGAAATATGATGAAGAGGGAGGAGGCGAGGAAGACCAGGTACTGTCCACTAACTCTAACTGGTTCATTTTAAACTAAAAAGATTTTTAGCATTTTTAGATTTGAATAAAAAACTTTTAGCTCCTTTTTCTTGGTACTACAGTAATGAAAAACATCAGAGGGGTGACCCTTCAAAATTATGAGGGTGGAATACTTTAAATGTCATCAGCCTCTCTCCACAATATGACTTAAGAAGATACCTTTATATTGTATATAATTTGAGAACATAACAAAATCATTTGTGTAACCATATAGTGATTGGTACTGAGGACGTAGTGATTTGTGATCACGTCACCTAAGGTCTACTTATGAGTGTATCGGATGATTCCTCCCTCCTTTTACCTCAGGCACCAAATTTCACCTTAACAGTTTGAACATCATGAAATTGTGTGGAGTGGTGACGGCACAGAGTCACATTCCAGTAGTTGCTTCCCCACTGGGCTGGGGTGTGCTGAGCATCTGTTTGAAGCCTAGAGGGTCCTTATCGCATGGACTGTGCCGCTGGGTCAGATGGGGCATCCTGCTCAAATTTGCCCATTGGCCTCTGTTCATCATGGCCTCCTAATCATCACCATAAAAACTCATTGGCTCATGGTCTGCTCTCCACCAGTAAGCTGGTGTGTGGTGGGCGTTCTGGCGCAATATGGCTGCCGTCGCATCATCCAGGTGGATGCTGCACATTGGTGGTGGTTGAGGAGATACCCCCTTCTATGTAAAGCGCTTTGAGTACCTAGAAAAGCGCTATATAAATGTAATGAATTTTTAGTGTTATTTTGAGTTTTTTAGAATTATTATTGAGATTGCAGTCCTACTGGTGAAGGATGCAATCGAGCCGGTCCCTCCAGCGGAAATGAAGACCGGCTTTTACAGCCCGTACTTCATTGTACCCAATAAAAGCGGTGGGTTATGACCTATCTTGGACCTGCGTTTCCTGAACCGGTCCCTTCACAGGCTGCCATTCAAAATGCTTATGCAGAAACGCATTTTCAAAGTGCATCCGTCCCCAAGGTTGGTTTGCAGCGATTGACCTGAAGGACGTGTCCTTTCATGTCTCGATTTTCCCACGACACAGACCATTTCTTTGCTTTGCGTTTGAGGGACGGACATATCAGTACAAAGTATTACCCTTCGGGCTGGCCCTGTCACCCCATGTCTTCACGAAAGTCGCGGAGACGGCCATTGCTCCCATGTGCGAGCGTGGTGTTCGTGTCAACTACCTCGACGAATGGCTTATCCTGGCCCAGTTGAGAGAGCAGTTGTACGAACACAGGGACATGGTGCTCAGTCACCTCAGCCACCTAGGGCTTTGGGTCAACTGTGAAAAGAGCAAACTCACCCACGGGCAGATGATCTTGGACTCGATCAACATGACAGAGGCCCGTGTCCAGAGGCCTCACAGTAAGGCCGCTCAGATTGCTTCATATGAGGCCGCTCCAACACTGGCTCCATTATCGAGTCCCGAGATGGGCGTGGCAGAGTGGCTTGTGCCGGGTCCAAGTGACCCCGCATTGTCGCCAAACTCTCAGCTTGTGGTCGGACCCTTTGTTCCTGCGGGCAGGTGTTCCCCTAGATCAAGTGTCCAGGCATTCTGTGGTCTCCACGGATGCCTCTGCCACGGGCTGGGGGGCCACGTACAATGGGCATGCAGCTTCAGAACTGTGGACGGGGCCATTGCGTACATCAACCGCCAGGGTGGTCTATGTTTCAACTCGCCCACCACCATGTCACAACTTGCCCACCATCTCCTCCTTGGAGTAAGAAGCATCTGAGGTTGCTTCGTGCCGTTTACATTCCGGGCCTGCTCAACTGTGCAGCTGACGAGCTCTCACGGCAGCAAGTGCTACAGGGAGAATGGCGACTCCACCCCCAGCTGGTCCGGCTGATTTGGAGGCGCTTCGGGACCTCACAGATAGATCTGTTTGCCGCCCCGGACACGTAGCACTGCCAGCTGTTTTACTCCTTGACCGAGAACCTGCTCTCTCAGAGATGGGGCACCCTATGGCACCCGCGTCCGGACGTCTGGAAACTCAATGTCTGGTCCCTGGATGGGACGCGGAGGTTCTAGGTGACCTACCCCAAGCGGTAGTTGACACCATCACTTCTGCTAGAACCCCCTCTGCGAGGCGCCTCTATGCGTTGAAGTGGAACCTGTTCGTCGAGCGGTGTTCTTCTCAGGAGAACCCCCGAACTTGCTTGATCAGAGCCGTGCTTTTCTTCCTGCAAGAGGGCTTGGAGCGAAGGCTGTCTCCCTCCACCCTTAAAGTGTATGTTGCCGCTATCGCCACACATCACGATGCAGTTGAAAGTAAGTCATTAGGAAAGCACGACCTGATTGTCAGGTACCTGAGGGGGGCGAGGAGACTAAATCCGCCTCGCCCACTCTCTATACCCTCTTGGGATTTGTCTCTGGTTCTTTCGGCACTTCAGAGACCACCCTTTGAGCCTTTGCAATCAGCTGAGTTAAAAATTATGTCCTGTAAGACAATACTCCCGGTTGCATTGGCCTCTATCAAGAGGGTATGGCATTTTCGGTCGACGAATCGTGCCTAGAATTTGGCCCGGCTAACTCTCACGTGATCCTGAGACCCCGGCGCGGTTACGTGCCCAAGGTTACTACCACTCCCTTTCGGGAACAGGTAGTGAACCTGCAAGCGCTGCCTTTGGAGGAGGCAGACCCAGCCCTGGCTTTTCTCTATCCCGTTCACACTCTGTGTCTGTATGTGGACAGAACGCAAAGCTTCAGGACCTCAGATCAGCTCTTCATCTGTTACGGAGGCCAGCAGAACGGGAAGGCTGTCTCCAAGCAGAGGATGGCCTACTGGATAGTGGATACCAAAATAAAATTCTGTATCAAAAATTATAAGGAAACACCAGTACTTTGTTTAGGCTTGGTTTGTAGGGAATTCCAAACCTGCGCACATATATTCAAACGCACATAACTATAGAACCAATTCTTAATGCGCATGTGAACGCCATCAGCGTTTCTCACAGGTTTGCGTTTAAAGTCTGTGTAGAGAGAATGGTGTCGTCTTAGTGGCCCCTAATTTAATAACAAATGATCGTTGCGACGGAAGCGAATCAATCAAAACTAACTTTAGCTGGAAAATAACTTTATTAAAGAAACGCTATAATTCCAAAACAATCTCTGTTACCTTAAATTATATGTTTATCTCTGTAAAGCTGCTTTGAAACAATCTACATTGTTAAAAGCGCGGTAACACTTTACGGTAAGGGTACATGAATTATCATGAATTCATGTATAAATTCATGCATGAAATATGCATTCATTCATGCATTAATATCTCATGAATCATCAGGAACTAACACGAGTTCAACGTTTTTCATTCATGACTTCATGGATGAACAACACCTTAATTAAAACATTAACTAAGATGAGTACATCATCATGAATTATGATTTATTACGCATGATCATGATGTTTTCTTTGTTCATACAAAAAATTGGTCTTTACCACCCATTGTGGATAAAGCTATGGTTATGGTACATAAATCATGAATTCATGCATTAGAAAAAAGTATTATTTCATGCATGCAAGACTACTCTTCGAATTATTAAAGGAATGTACAAAAATCCACATTATCTAATGCATGCATACAGGCTAGAACAGTATATCAATTAATGTGAGAACTTTTTTTCTGAATTATGATCTGAGTTATCCAGCATGTTCATGTCTTCTTCATAGCCTGCAGGTAAATGGACAGACCCCCAAATTGGCCAATCACAGCACATAACATACGAATTCTGTTGGCATTCAAATACAGTAGTCATCATTAACTAAGCATTGTTTATCTATGACTTCATCATGTGTGTGGCCCCTCAACTAAAGTGGTGACTTGGTGCTTTGAAACACTGATGAACAATGTGGCATAACTGTGAAATGACATGAATATGAACATGAAAGTTCAAGCCTTTGCAAAAAATGTACTGTAGACACAAATGGACTTTGATCTTAACTGTACTGCTTTATTCTTAAACGGTAAACCAGTTAAAAACCATAAAGCTGTTTTAAAAAAATGTTTCACAAACAGCTTGATCTCTTTTTGGGTAAAGAGTAATGTATAAAGCTACTGATGCGTCTCCTCCATATCATGAAATTGTAAAACAGCTTTATGGTTTTGTAAAGAGTTTTCAGATATACAGACACTTAAAATAAAGTTCATGGTGTAGCCTATGTAGGCTACTGAATTCCTTCTCAGCTCTTTCCAGCTGTTAATTTAACTGGTTTATACCGTTTGGTTTCAGAATAAAGCAGTAAAGTTACATAACATTATTACAATTTTACAGCTAAAAACGTACGTGAAAGTATTTAGCCTACGAATATTTCATATCATAAAGATATCTGTATAATTTCCCTTTTACCATTTAATAGATTATAAATGTATGATCCCTTAACCCTAACTCCACACCTAAACATACCCATTTTATAGATAATATTAAAAGGATAAAACGTAATGGACAGATATGTGTAGGGAAATGGCAGCTTTATTAACAATGTAGCATTAAAAGATAGTTTGAGCCACTTATCCTACCCCTACCCCTAACCATTTCTTAAAACTACGTACCTACAATTATAAATTAAAACAGCAGACAGACAATCACAATCATTTATTTATTGAGAAAATGTTAAAACCGGTACCAAAAGTCGTTCACATGACGATGTGTCGCAGTCCTCTCTGGCAGTAACGTTATATAATGGTTATGTATGAGGTAACGTTACAGAGCAGAATTTAAGTTATTAATCCATGAAAATGTTAATCCGGTTTCGCGCGCGCGCTTCTCCATTTCAAATGTAGTAAACAACTTAAACACGGCATG
Source organism: Squalius cephalus (assembly GCF_949319135.1). Lineage (NCBI taxonomy): Eukaryota > Metazoa > Chordata > Actinopteri > Cypriniformes > Leuciscidae > Squalius > Squalius cephalus. Next base: position 1,304,849 of record NC_137128.1, on the reverse strand, counting down.
TCGCAATCTGTTACGAAGCATGCGAGAGCCAATGAGCGTTTGATATCACTGCCGTAAAACATGTCGTAACGCTTCGGGCGCAATTTTTGAATTTGAATTCACCACGAGCGCGGGATTTGACGTTGACAGTCTCTGCTGAGAAATGGAGATGAAGATCACTGGATAAAGGGCTGCATTTGGATCTATTTCTTTCAAACAACGTATGGATTCTAAAGATTTGGATCACATTAAGCTAATAAAATTGATTTCTTTTGTGAATTTATGTTGTGTTTTAGATTATGTGTCAAAACATTAATGCCACGATTTTAATATGCATAAGTTAAATAGGAATACGCCCAAATTTGTACGTCGTTGTTTGTAAGTTGTTTATAAGTCCACTGTCCACTGTCAGTATTATACATTTCTGTGTGTATAAAACATAAATAAATGTACGTATGGTAGAACTACACTTTACGTAAAAATACACGTATTCTCATGAGATCACGTTGCAAGTTAAGTTCAAAGTCCTTTTCTGTCCACAGTACATTGTTTGCAAAGGCTTGAACTTTCATGTTCATGTCATTTCACAGTTATTCCACATTGTTCATCAGTGTTTCAAAGCACCAAGTCACCACTTTAGTTGAGGGGCCACAAACATGATGAAGTCATAGATAAACAATGCTTAGTTAATGATGACTACTGTATTTGAATGCCAACAGAATTCGTATGTTATGTGCTGTGATTGGCCAATTTGGGGGTCTGTCCATTTACCTGCAGGCTATGAAGAAGACATGAACATGCTGGATAACTAAGATCATAATGAAAACACATTGTTCATCAGTGTTTCAAAGCACCAAGTCACCACTTTAGTTGAGGGGCCACAAACATGATGAAGTCATAGATAAACAATGCTTAGTTAATGATGACTACTGTATTTGAACGCCAACAGAATTCGTATGTTATGTGCTGTGATTGGCCAATTTTGGGGTCTGTCCATTTACCTGCAGGCTATGAAGAAGACATGAACATGCTGGATAACTCAGATCATAATTCAGAAAAAAAGTTATCACATTAATTGATATACTGTTCTAGCCTGTATGCATGCATTAGATAATGTGGATTTTTGTACATTCCTTTAATAATTCGAAGAGTAGTCTTGCATGCATGAAATAATACTTTTTTCTAATGCATGAATTCATGATTTATGTACCATAACCATAGCTTTATCCACAATGGGTGGTAAAGACCAATTCTTTGTATGAACAAAGAAAACATCATGATCATGCGTAATAAATCATAATTCATGATGATGTACTCATCTTAGTTAATGTTTTAATTAAGGTGTTGTTCATCCATGAAGTCATGAATGAAAAACGTTGAACTCGTGTTAGTTCCTGATGATTCATGAGATATTAATGCATGAATGAATGCATATTTCATGCATGAATTTATACATGAATTCATGATAATTCATGTACCCTTACCGTAAAGTGTTATCAAAAGCGCTATATAAATGAAGATGACTTGACTTGACTTGACTTGGCTTACAAAGCCCAAGGCGTGCTCAGCCCGCTCAGGTTGAGAGCCCACTCCACTAGGAATGTCGCTTCTTCCTGGGCACTGGCACACGGTGCCTTGCTGATAGACATCTGTAAAGCTGCGGGCTGGGCGACACCTAACACGGTTGAGCCGGGTTCTTCCTGTGTGCTTGCTTCAACCAGCCGGTAACACGAAGTTCCCGCTCTAGTGTCGGCTTGCTGTGCCACTCCCCTCCACGGAGCGGATACATGCGCTTTTTTGCTCCAGTCGAGTTCCCCATTCTGGCGAACCCTGTGAGTTCCACCACACCCCTCCGGCAGTCGGACGTTATGGAGGACCCGACGCCAGGCCTAGTGCTCGTATGCTTGTTAACTTGTGCTAGGCTGGGCTTCATATGTGGTGATCCCTGCGGCGATCCCATATGCGTATTCTTCCACGACCAGCTCCCTGTGGTGAGCCTGTGTCTTTCCCTTGGCAGAGTCTGCTCTGCCGTCACTGTCTGGTGTTACCTCCCCTTTCTTAGGCTGGAGCCACCCCAGTGACATTCCATATGTCGCACTGCCCCTCCGGCCAGTCCATATTGTATTCTCCACATGTTACCTCCCTTCAGGCAGGATGTGGCTCCGCAGTGTCCCTCTCCCCTGGAAAGGCACGCTTTCCCAGTGTTATCCAAGAATTCCAATGTGTGGGGTATAACGGAACAGCAGTTCAAACTCTGAGAGTCTTGCGTAGGGCGCTGGATGTGGCAGCAACCGTGGCGTTTTCCATAGTTTACATCGAACGTGAGCGACTGATAGGGAACGTCCCGGTTACTAATGTAACCCTCGTTCCCTGAAGTAGGGAACGGGAGACGTTCTTTATCTTCATCTATGTGGATTACCTGAGTTTGTTTTCATTAAAGAACCCTTTTGTTTATTGAAAGCTTGTTTTCAACTTTCCTTCATCATCATCATCTGGACCTAACCATGACACCAATGCAGTGTTGACAGAACTGGGCTAATATGGTCATATTTCTGCGTTTAGATCCAGAAAATGAAACTGTTCGCTTCTCTGTCAAACTTTAGTTTGATTTAGTTAGATTTAGTGTGAAAACTTCCCCAGCTATAGAAGATACTTTCAAAGTCTTTAAGGCTTCCGGTAAGATGCTGTCCCTAAAACAAAAGTGAACTGACCTAGTGTCACAATCCCTGTATGTGTCTTGTCGGACTTTTATGTTAAAGTGTATTCTTAGTTCCCCATTGTTTCTGTGTTAACTTCCTGTGCTTGGTTCCTGTTTTGTCTTGTGCCTTGTTTGTCACCATAGTTACCATCATTAGTTCTCATGACATCAATCACCAACACCTGTCCCTTGTTCCTTGTTAGCCTGACTATTTAAACCTTTGTGCTTCAGTAGTTGTTTCTCGGTCGTTGCTTCTGTATGTGTTCTCAAGTCGTTGTTCTCCAGTCATTGTTCTCCAGTCGTTGTTCTCCAGCCTTCTCTTTGTGGATTTTACCCTTGTTCCTGTATTATTTTGCGTTTATGCTTGTCTATTAAAACTTGTGCTTGCATCTGGATTCTCTCTCTGCCTCGTCCCTGCTTACATGTGACACCTAGGATCTTTTATATAGTTTAACCCTCTGGGGTCGACAAACGCGCCGGTGCGTTTTGCTGGATTTTCTTCACATAGTAGCACAATAAACTTAAATTTCTCCATCATTTATGGTCATACAGAAAAAAGAAATATGAAAAAAGAATCTGTGATATTTCTACTTTTGTATGTGTCCACTTACAATCGAATCAAAACATTGTGCTTTTGTAAAATAAAGAAAATAAACAGGGTGTGCGTTCTGCCTCTCCGTCGCGGTGAACTTTTTTTTCTTGAGCACGTCTATAAACTGAAACAAAACTCAGCGAATACTTGTCGCACATTTATGAGCCATATACCTTCATAAACATGTAAGTGTGTACTTTTAAATCATCGGATTCAAACTGAAACCAAATATTCTCTGTTTAAGTAATTTGTATAAAACCAACAAGATGTCCAGCTTCTCACGCGCTTAGATTCACATGCAAATCTCCACATGGAACGCGAACGCGCTCATTACCTCAAAAACAAAGCACCAACAAACTTCACAAGTCTCTGCTTTTCGTCAAGTTTGAAAGACGTGCCGTGAGCTTACATTTGATTTACCTCAGAAGAAGAAGAACGCGATTTGAAGACAAGATGTAAGGTAAGAAATTCTTAATTATTAGTTCATGTTATTGTTGCATAAACTTCACATTGCAGTTGAACTGTTGCTAGATATATGGTGAATATTATAATATTTAGACCCGTGTTTACTGTTACTGTGTTTGTGGATATCTGCTCAAACGTAGATATGTATAATATGGTAACCATAATGTTTCATATTTTGGAGCGAGCTCTGGTTTTGAATGTATCGCGATCGCGTTTGAAATGATCGCGTTTGAAAAGCAAAACGCACCAAACAAAGGTGCCTATGCCTACAAGGCACAACAAACCTGGTGTTCATTATATTATATATTGTTGGAAACATTTGTGTGTGTGTGTATTCTGTGAATTTTAAAAAGCAATTTTAACCAGAAAAATCTAAAATTTATTCCCAATAAATTTTAGAACTATATTCCCTATAGTTTCTCTTGATATCAGTATGTTCACTTTTTTTTTTCTTTCAGGGCCCAGATGCCACTCCTGCCGACTTCAACATTCACATGAGTCTCTGTACATGAACATGGTAAAGTGAAAATCAAACACCTTGGAAATGAAAGGTATGTACAATGTTTTTAGGAATGGCACAAAGGTCTCTGTCTTTGGATGATTGTTTTCAATAGTGTGCTTTTTTGTCATGTGTTGTGTATATTTGGATTATGTTGTGTTGTAAATAAATCCAAACAATCAAAAAACCATTCTTTTTTAAATCTCCTTATTCTTTGTGCAAGGTTGCTCAGAATGACAGGGCGTGATAGCTCCCCATAGGGCCGTTAGGGGAGGGTCTTTGTCTTTCTCAGGTGTGAAAAGCTTACATATTATTGAGGTGATCACGCCCCTTCGCATAGAGCTTTCTTACACAAAACACGTCTTAGAAATTTGAAATCAATAATATTGTCTTATCTGAATGAGCAGTCAGGGTGATTTTCACATAGTTTTGGAGCAAATATTCTAGGCTACGTGATACAATTTTCAAAAGTCTTGTGAAGAAATAATCAGTATGGGTTTCATGGCCTTATTTCAGTGAGAATTTTTTTTTGGTATTTTCACAAACCACGCATAAATGTCATTATCTCAAAACTACAAACTTTTACATACATGCTGCGGACATATTATTGTAGCAGAGTTTGTGCTGAATACAGTGTAATTAGACTTTAGCCATGAAAATGTCACAAGTAACAGAAATAAGCACAAATGTCAGAGCATGTCAGAACACCTCCTGGGCCCAGAAAACAGCTCAGACCCCAGAGGGTTAACATGACACAGATTTGAAAAAATAATACTAACTCCATTTGCAAGAAAAGAAGTGGTCTATGCATCAATATTGTTTCATCTTCACCATACACAAAAGTAAACAAACGTCTTCTGCTAATGCTACGCTCCTATTGTCGACACCACCACCAAGTGCTTTGGCTATGTGCTTGCAAAACGACACAGACACACCAACACAGTTCTATGAATGCTAACAATGGTCTTAATGCTTTTGCACTTTTGTGTTTGCAAACAGGATTATGACCTGAGCCAGCTGCAGCAGCCAGATACAGAGACTCATGGCATCCGCAGGTTGGATGAGAGACCTCTGCATCCCGAGCCCCATTACCCTATCAGATCCACCGTACCTCATCCTGGAGATATTGGAGATTTCATCAGTGAGGTGAAGTAGCTCTATACAAGCATCAAACAAACAAAATACTATTAAAATAGTTGTTTAAAAAGAGAAGAAAACACGGTAACACTTTACAATACGGGTGCACTAATGTGCATTAATTCATGCTTAACTAATGCACAGATAATCATGTGTTATTGTACGACTCATAAAGAACTAAACCATCAAATAATGATTACTGCATCAGCAACTAATAAAGATTCAATATGGTTAATATATTAGGTAATATATGAATTGTTATTAATTAAATGTGTCATAATGTATTAATTTCTTAATAACACATTTTATTAAGTAAAAGTGTAAATTAATGCGTTAATTACCACAATTGGTCAAAGCAATGAACTTCAACTTCCAGTTGTCTGCTTTAATTAATCATTAACTAATGATTTGCAAATGTATTATTATGTTAGGACTATGAGGCACGTGCATGTTTGCACATGCAGTGAATGTAATGTCGGTGAATGTGTGTGAAGGATGGGTGAGTTGGGCTGCACACAAATATCAGCACACCAGAATCTGAACTCCTGACCGCTGTCACACTGTGTTTACACTGGACGAGACCAGCTCTACACTGGACATGACTGACCGACCATTGCAAGTCCATTTGTCCTTCGTAACAGAACTAGCACAAGAGCTCTGAGTACGTCAGAGATAGAGTGTGGCATCGGTTTACTGTCGGGGTTTTGTCGTGTAGTGTCGCGCCGCATCCAGTGTAGTATCACTGACTATAATGGACACTCTATTGTCTTTGTCCAGTCTAGACACAGTGTTATGAAATAGCAGAGCTCGACCGCATGTTCTCAGTGTACCTCGACCTCAAGCTTAACCTGACATAGTCCTGTGCCATGAACAACAAAGGTACTGGAAGCGGCAGTTCATCGGACTCAGTGAAATCTTGGTTGTAGATGGTTGGAAATTGAAATCCATGGCTTAGTGTGGATATCAAAACCAAAATGGCATATTACTTAACAATTAGTTAATAGTTATGTGCCTCAACAAGTCATAACATAATGATACATTTGCATTAGCTAATGATTAATTAAAGCGGACAACTGGAAGTTGAAGTACATGATTTCAACCCATTGTGGTAATTTACTAGCCTGGCAAGCCAGACCTACATCAAGATATTAGGTCTGGCAAATCTCCATAGACACGGCTCAATCCGAGGGGCGGATAAACGGCTGTCTTTCAAATTCCCTCTGCACGCAATAGGACAGCGCTTCAACCAACCAGAGCATTTTCCCACAGCGGAGCTAACGTTAGTTGGTAGATTCAACTTTTGAATCTGGCCGGCAAAACTACGAACACATCTTCCTTTTTTAAGAATGACTTAAGTGCCGTTCTTTGCTCTTTTCTCAAAGAAAAACGTAACTCCAAGTCCTCCAGAGTCGCGGCCAAAGCCGATTCGAAAGACTGTTCTCCAGCAGCAGCTCTTCTTTGTTAAGCCCGCCCCGCCTACTCTATACACGATGTGATTGGCCTGACCCAATTTAGGATTTTACAGCTCGAAAGTCAACGGAGAGTTGCTAGACTGCCCTGGCTGCAAAATACATTTACGCATTTATTTAGTTAATAAAATGTTATACATTATGGGCCCTATTTTAACGATCTGAAATGCAAGTGTCAAAGCGCAAAGCGCAAGTAACTTTGTGGGCGGGTCTCGGCGCTGTTGCTATTTTCCCGGCGGGATAAATGACTCTTGCGCCCGACGCAAATCTAAAATGTGTTGGTCTGAAGTCGCTTCATTATTCATAGGTGTGGTTTGGGCGTAATGTGAAATAAACCAATCAGAGCGTCATCTCACATTCCCTTTAAGAGCAGGCGCGCTTGTTCCATGGCGGATCGCTATTATAACGGCGGATTTGCCAGGAGCGGTTCACAGCCGAGGAGACCGACGTTCTCGTCAGGGCCGTAACACACAGAGAAGTGACATTGGGGATGGAGAAACACACCCAGATTAGCTTCGGTTAAACAGGTATATAATAAAGTGGGTAAATGTGTAAGCTAGATGTATGCTTTTATAATAAATTGTCTATCTATCTATCTATCTATCTATCTATCTATCTATCGTTTGTAATAATATGATTTGCAAAAATGAAAACCGCTGCTTCTGTGTAGATTAGAAAATCAAAGTGTAGCCTATGCGCGTTGTGCACGCTATACATTATGGTCAAGCATGCGCCCTTAAAATAGCATAATGAACAATGCGCAACGCGCCACTGACTTTAGACTAGGTTTTTTCTGGCCAGTGGCGCAATTGTTTTATGGAACAGTAAAATAGCACCAGGGATTGTTTGCGCCGGAACACGCCTCCTTTTTTGCGCTGAACCACCCAGGGAGCGCAAGTTCATTCCCTAGTTTAGCGACGTGCTTCTGTGGAGGGAAAAGCGCGCTTTGCGCGGGTGCAAAATAGGAATGATACATGCGTCGGTGTACAAAGTCAATTGCGCTGGGTGCAAGATAGGGCCCTATGACACATTTAATTAATAACAATTCATATATTACTTAATCTATTAATCATTTAGAATCTTTATTAGTTGCTGATGCAGCAATCATCAATTAATGGTTTAGTTCTTCATGAGTCATACACTAACACATGATTATCTGTGCATTAGTTAAGCATGAATTAATGCACATTAGTGCACCCGTATTGTAAAGTGTTACCACAGTTGTAAACACAGTTGAAAACTACAGATTGTGTGGTACAGCAGGTGTGTCGTTGCTAGTACTGTCATACTGTGATAAACTCAGGACCGTTTCTGACTTCAGGTGCCCTAGGTAAGATCGTTTATCCTCAAGGGGGATGGGGGCTGTGGTGGGCAGTGAGGGGGTTTGGGTGTAACGCTCATTGGCACCCACTTTCACTGGTGCAGGAAACAACCCTGTGCCAGCTTATGTGTAAAACAAGGACTTAATGGTGGAGGGTGTATTTCACAGAAGAGTGTGAGTGTTTGAGATAATATTTGTATGACTGAGTCAGGTGTGGATATTACAGTCATGAGTTCTGCCACAACTAAAAACCTGTCATAACTCTGCAAGTGTTTGATCAAAGGACAACATTTTATATGTATCTACTTTAGGGAAAATACAATACATTTTTACCAGATAATAAATTGCACCTTGAATGACTGATCATTATGAAATGTAGAGTATACATACTACATGAGATTGTGTGCCCCTTTTAGTTAGAAGCTGAAATTGTTTTTGCTAATAAGTCTGGAAACATGAGAGCTAGATTAAAAATCATTTCCTCTGAATCCTTTAGTACCCCCAAATCACTTGTTAATTTCTGTATCTATTTGTACACAAGATGTTTGTACACAATTTGAGTTTTTTTTTTTTACAACTTTTTTCTAAATCATCCTAGGCAATTTGTCTGATTTGCACAAAACTGGGGACCCACCATCTTAAGATACTCCTGACAAATAGTTTGGCATATATGGGCTGATGCATTTTTAGGTCAATTTAAGTTAATTTTATTTGTATTAGTGTTGTCACGATACCAAAATTATTGTTTCGATACCGATACCAAGTAAAGTATTGCAATTTCGATACTTTTTCGATACTTTTCCTGAAAAGGGAGAAACACTCTCAAATATCATTGCTGTGCTTTATTTTAAAACCTGGACAACATTCTAATCATATAACACACTAATAAATGAACATATGAACAGCAGATATATTAAACATTTTAACAAAATATGAAATATAAAAATATAAAAAATAAATTAGAGCAATGACATTCAAGGTAAAAAATAAAATAAATTTAGCAGCATTATCTCATTTATCATAAGAAACATAAGAGCTTTAACTTGATCCTGAACTGAATAAAAAATATGAACAGCAATTATATTAAACAATGTTTAATATTGGTATGATAAGCCTTATTGGTGATATATTTGACGTGGTAAGAGAGTTGTGGAAGGCCTATACTTCATGTTAAACAAAAAGACAACGTCGGCAGTGTTGACGGCAAAATAGGCTACAGAATAATTCGTTCTGTATTGAGAGGTGCAATATTTGAAAATCGATCATATTTTTTAAATTACATTTTATATTGTATAATTGTCAAAACTTTTAAACATCAAAATGTCATTGATTAATATGTATTTGTGTCAAAATCGTGTCAAAACATCTTTTCCTATTCTATTTTGCCTGGAAACGCTTCCAAGACGCGTGCGTGTCGCGTGAAAAATAGGCGTCGGTTCTATTTCTAGCATGTACGCATTTTCCGCGCGTCTCGAGCTGCGCCCAGACACATGTGTGTCACGCAGGCAGTTAACATGAGAGCCGAAATCAAAACGGACACGACACGCAGCCAGTGTGTGTCAGGCCTTTACAAATCTGGAACGCGGCCATTATTAGAAGCGATAGCCTACTAATAAATTAAGGAATCGTGACGTATTTAATTTCCGGTTTTCTTTTGAAGTATCGGTGCACTGTGCAACAGAGCAAGGCTTACTTCCATATGTCACTCCTCCTCGCGTCATCTTTTTCTACGAGTCGTGGACCACTTGTGCTCATAGACAGTATATAAACGATTGTGCTCGCACATGCAACCATCTCTGTAGTGTTTTGTCACATGACACTGACAGCGGCAGGTTCTTTGCTGCGTGCGTCAGGAAAAAAACACAGACGTCCATAGGGAGGCGTTTTTTTGTTTTTGTTTTTTTTAAGTATCGATACTGATCAATTTAGGTATCGTAACGTTTTTAATTTCCGAGTATCGCGATACTTTTGAAGTATCGATACATCGTGCAACACTAATTTGTATAGCACTTTGCACTATAAACATTGTTTCAAAAGCAGCTTTCTTAAAAATTATATATCTTTAAATGTGTCCTAGCATCTCAGACCATTGGTAGGGAAACACTTCAGATGGATGGCTAGTCCATCACAGCCATTATGCCTAATCGGCCTATATCTTGTTCGCGCAACGTTTAATTGAAGCAAGCTTTCTCATGGGAGCCCCTCTCACTAAGGCTGCATTTACATTTACAAGTGCAGAAAAAAGAAGAAAGATCGAATATTCCCGTCAATGACTGTTTTAATGTCATTGAAAAACCAACGGTGGCAAATGACGTCAACTCAGATGGACACCAACCACAATCACATGACTTTTTCAATGGCTCTTGACGAAGGCTCAACCCAGTGGTGTCATGTTGAAGTGTTATGTCTTTTGAGCATTTGGGGCGTAGAGAAAGTACAAGGAAAATGCAGTTCGCATTGCACAAAAAATGCATAATTCCATTGCAGATTGTGACGTTGTTACTTCCTTTTCAGGCTCAGTATGTCTACGTTGTTTCACCAAACGTATAGTGTAAATGCAGATATCAGATAAGAGTAACTTTTAAAAGAAGATGTCAGATGGTCATCAAAAAAAAGTATATATAGTCAATAAATCTGAATTGGGCATTAATGTCACCTTTTCCAGCTCCAACCGCTTAACTAGCTGCTCTGTCATCAGTTACTGAGGTTCACACAGAAAACACAGCCAGAGCACTCGATTCCTCAGATGTTTGCTATTTACCTGAAATTCTAAATTTGATCCTTAAATCCATTCGTCTTTCTTTGATCTCCAATTACTGGACAGAAACACTACAGTCCAGACACTGGTCCTAAAACACCTCAAATCAGTCTTGGCCAGATCAGGCATTCCAGCAAACCGTTACTCCATCCATTCCTTCCTTTAGACGTACACATACGTCTGTGCGCATTTCCCCCGACCGCTCTGCTATCGGCAGTTCTGGAGAGGGTCCGGCGGGATGGGGTCTGTCTTCTGTTAGTAGCCGCATTCTAGCCGGCCCAAGTTTGGTTCTCAGACCTGGTGTCCCTCCTCAATGGCTCTCCTCTAGAGAGAGGCTTGGCCCCTTAGTGGTGTAGCCCAGGTGGGAATCTGTTAGAGGTTTTAGATCTAAATAGTTTTCTACAAAGTTGTATACAAAAATGTATAAAGTTTGGTTTAAATGTACTGTGGAAAAATGTGTTTAGAGATAACCTAAGGGCCTGTTAATTTTCTTTCTTTATAATGTGATTGGGTACTTTGTGAATAATAATCAGATATGAGGAGGGGCGGGACGAGAAGCGGAAAGAGAGGCAGAGAATGCACGAGATAGAAATGATGACAGATGTGGGATGTCGGCGAAACAACTCTCTGGAAAGTGTGAATTGTGTATAAAAATGTATGCATTATAGTTCATCTCAAGGATATTAGAGTGGACTTTGAACTGAGTTACTGCTGGCTAAGCGTGACCGCGAAGTTCGAGTTTATTTAAAGTGCGTCACAGACTTGCACAGACGAACCACTGGCGGCGAGCCAGTACATTCGGAGTGAACTGTCTATGGTCGCTTTCGTTGTGAAGGAGAACGACAACGGATGTTATTTCGGAGACGTTGGTGACTGGAGTCCCGTGCAGACCTGACGGCTGTTGAGTGCGTCTCGCGATGGTGAGATAGATTCCGGTTAGGAGCCCGATGGACTGTGACCAATCGTGATTTAATAGATCCAAATCTTCAGCAAAGGTACCTATTTTGTTTTATTTTATTTGTGGCTCAATTGAGTGAAGCGGCTGTGTGTGTTTTGGTCTCTACGAACCCAAGCAGCGGAACAGGCCTGCAACAGAAACTAAGGGGTATTTAAAGTATTATTTGCCGGCTTAGGAGGGTATTCTATTTTCTTAAACTTTTCTTTGTCTCTTTGATTTTATTGATTGTTGATTCACATGTGAATTTCATTTGAAAGAGAAAAGAACACACACTTTGTATCTTGACAAAAGCTTTATTGAAAAGGATAACAGTATCAAAGATATTTTTGTTTTTTGTTTACCCAGTATTGATAGATCATTTCTTTTAATTAATTAAATTTCATTTGGAGTTAATTCTTTGTATTGTGGTGAATTACATTTAATTTTCCCTTTGGTTTGAAGTAAAATAGATAGCAGCAGAAATTAAACTAAACCCATCATACTAAAGAACTTGGGCGTCACCCTTTAAAATTCCTATTGACAGGAAGGGGGCGTTACAGTGGGTTCAGCTCATAGAATCTGGTCTTTCAATTGAGGTTGTGGAGACCATACACAATCCAGAGCTCCCTCCACAAGGAAATTGTTTGCTTTGAAGTGGAGGTTTTTCTTTCATGGTGCAGAGAATGTCAGCTGGACCCGGCCAACTGCCCTGTTGGTTCAGCGTTAGAATTTCTGCAGTATGTTTCTCTGCAGGGTTATCTCCCTCCAGCTTAAATGTGTACATGGCGGCTATAGCTGCTTACCACACTTCTTTGTGTGGTGCATCATTGGTGAGAGACCCTCTGGGTGGTCATTTTCTTGGTGGTACTCTGAGACTAAGACCTGCACTGTGCACGAGATTGCCGGCCTGTATTTGGCCATCATGTTGGAAGGCCTTACGGTGTGCTCCCTTATCAAAGAGGTTCCAGAAAAGTTCTTCACCCTAAAGACTATATTCCTTCTTGTTATCTCGTCTCTCAAAAGAATTGCTGACTTGCAGGCCCTGTCAGTCTCTCCTTCGTGCCTAGAATTTTCACCGGCAAAGTGAAAGCCTTTCTTCACCCTCGATCGGGTTATGTGTCCAAGGTCCCCACTAACATTTCAGGGCCCATAATGTTGCAGACCTTTTGTCCTCCTCCCTTTCATTCATCAGATCAGGGGAAACTTAATCTGCTCTGCCTAGTAAGCTGAGGAGGAGGAGGAGGATCCAGCGCATACAAGAGGATTTTACCCCGCTCCCTGGCTAGGGCCAATATAGCCTGTGATGCTGACGAGATTCTCAGGCCTGTTGCAGGCCAAAGACAGGATGCTGGGGCAGAATATTTTTTTGTTGTTGTTTTGTATATTATACTGTACAGTACATTAAGGAATAAAAAAATTGCAAATGTATACATCTATTGTGTTCATCATGTGAGAAGTTTTTTGAGGGGGACAACCTAGCAACAGAGCTTATTACCTGCTTTGTTTACGGTTTGTGTATCTGCAGCCTGCAGTGTCGGTTTCCCTTTTTGAATGATGAATATAGACCAATATCTCTGCAGAAATAGACAGATATCTCTTTTACACGCAGACGCAGAACGTGCATGTCATGATCCTGGTTCTTCCTATCCTTTTCCGCCCTCTCCTGGTCACTTGCTTTTTCACACTCACCTGTTTTTCGCACACTCTCAATCACTCACTCTCCTCTTCCCAGCTGTTTCATATCTTCTCCTGCTCTACTCTAAGGACATTGCACCTGTCCCCTTTTCTCTCTGATTACGTTTGCTACTTCTCCTCTCTCTTCCTCCTGCCTCTTTGTCAGATTGTTCGTTGACTACTGATGAAAGAAGTATATCGTTGCACACTCGTTCATCCCTGTCCTGTTGGGGATTCTTCAAGCTGCAAGTATTATACTGCTTATGCTCTAACCAGCTCTCTGTGTCTAGTGCTGCGCTCGACTGTACCGCTGCAGTTCCCCGCTGTGCGTCTTCTGTGTACTCTCCTGTGTGACCAGAGGCTAGCCGCCAGCTGTGCCCGAGCATCTACGCTGACCACGGTCAAAGGCTCGTACTCAAGAAGATTTCTCCATTGATGATTACTGGCCTTTTGTTTTGGCTGTTTCTGTTGTGATTATTCTCAAGAAGATTTCTGTTTATTCTCGCCTTGCTGGTGGCTGCCTCATTTACGTTCTATTAAAAGACTATTTGACTGTCATTCGCAACTGGGTCTTTTCTCACCTTACAACAGTGCATGCTAGTTGACAGTCAGCTGTAGTCCTTTCGGTGTGTTTAGGCACAGCTTTTTGCCCCGACGCAGGCGACAACACAGTCGGCTTCCATCAGCGCTGGTTCTTTGGCCTTGGTTTGGTGTGTCCCTACCTTAATCTCTGAGGGCAAAGTTTGGTTTTCTAGCAAGATTAAATGGTTTTGAGTGGAGAGCTTCATTTTTACCTAAAATTGGAAGTTTAGGGAATTGGGTGAGAAGTTATGAATTTGTATTTAGAGTTTTGAGAAAATGAGCCATAATTTCAAGAAATATGTTTAAGCAATCGAGAAAAACTGTAATAATGCTCATGCGTCTTCCCCGCTGCCGTTGCAGATCAAATTATATTAAACTACTGTAGTATGTTAGCATAGTGTGGTGTTCTTAAAATTGTATGCATTTAGGCCTTTGTGAAGCCTGTTTTTATATTCTTTGTTAACATGCATTTTGTTTTTCCTTATTTTTAAATACTATGCTTTTTAAATACTATGCCCAATTTGTTTGCACACATGAAGTAGCCCATCAGTAACCTAAATTGATTTTGATATATTTAATGTTTTGAAAGTGTATGAGTTTTGAGGTGTATTGATAGTGTATGAACAACCAAAAGTTTGGTAAGAAAATAAAATGAATGTTCTTGTAGATCACTACATATGTATCTGCATACACTAATCTTCCTGACTGGTAAGTGCTGGCTATTTGACAATTCATAATAATGTCAGACCATAATAATGTCAGAGTGTGTATATATATATATATATATATATACACACACACACACACACACACACACACACACACACACACACACACACACACACACACACACACGAGTCTTTTGTATGTTGTTGTTATATGTGACCCTGGATCACAAAATCAGTCACAAGTCGCACGGGTATATCTGTGGCTTTAGCCAACAATACATTGAATGGGTCAAAATTATTGATTTTTCTTTTATGCCAAAAATCATTAGGATATTAAGGAAAGATCATGCTCCATGGAGATATTTGGTAAATGTCCTACCGTAAATGTATAAAACATTTGTTTTTGTGAGTGAATGCAGCACAATCGCCAACATAAATGGACAACTTTAAAGGTGATTTTCTCAATGTTTCGGTTTTTTGCACCCTCGGATTCCAGATTTTCCAATAGTTATATCTCGGCCAAACCATACATCAATGGAAAGTTTATTTATTCAGCTTTCAGATGATGTATAAATCTCTATTTAAAAAAATTTACCCATGAGACTGGTTTAGTGGTCCAGGGTCACGTATGTAGGTATCTTTGCTTTATCAAAGTGATTTTGACATCAAAGCTCAGCGAGAGCGATTAGAGAACAGACAGCTCTGTATGCTTTTGAAACGCTCTCATGGTAATTTGATGTCATAAACCGACGGCCTGTGCAGCGCCGCTTCAACTGCCTAAGACCAAGTCATGAAACATGAAAGTGATAACAAAATCAACCATGACACCATCAGTACTTTTTACATGAAAAATCAAGTACTTTTGTAGATTAACTTGAGTAAAATTGAAAAGGAGTACTTAATACTTTTACTGGAGTAATATTTGAATAGAGTATCTGTACTTTTACTAGTACTTGATTTATGTACTTCATCCACCACTGACTTTAAGTATGCTTAAATGTATACTTTTATACACTAAAAAGTGGCCAAATTGAATCCCAAGTTGTATTGAAATAGTAAAATTACAAGTATAGTACTAGTACATTGATATTAGTATATACATTACCTCAAGGGGAATGTGCTTGTGGAGTACGAGGGCATGGAGGGAAGCCTGGCCTAAACTCTCCCACCGCTGAGGGTAAGTTCCTGGCCTCTGTGAACTATTATGAGGATTTGGAAGAGGTTATTCCCAGTAGTGTCCCGTCCCTGCTGGTTCCACCCAGCTCTAAGTCTACTGCATCTCTCCTCTTCCACCCAGCCTCCCTCTCCTACTTCCTAAACCAAAGCAAGCCAGTCCTCCGGCCCTCCCTCCTCTGCTTCCCTTCAGCTCCTCGGCTCCTCCTCTGTTTACTCCACTCTGGTGCATGGATCAACCTCCAGCTCTGACTTGGTAAATGGATCCCTCGGGTCTGCCTCGGAGCGCCGAGTCCGTCACTCCACCTTAGCCCGTCACCCAAACGGCTCCACCTTGGCTCATCTCTCCTTCAGACAGGTGTTCTTATGGCTCCACCTCAGTCCCACTGGATCTACCTCAGTTCTCTGGCACCCTGGCTCCACCTCGGCCGCTCGTCACCACGGGTCCGCCTTGGGCTCCAGGACCTAGAGTGTCGCCCGGTCTCTGTTTCCTCAGCTCCACTAGGGTCTTCAACTCTCCTGACCCCACCCTGGCTCCTCCCACCACCGGTTCTGCCATGGGCCTTCATCCTGGCAGTATACTGAGCTGTAATCTGCATCATCTCCTCCCTGGCTCCTCCATGGTGTTTTGGTTTAATTTGTCAAGATCACATTTGACTGTGTTGTTAAAGTTAACTGGTACTGTGTACATTGTCTTTGCAGGGTCTAAGGGCTGCTGATAAAGACCCAACTGCTCCACCGTATGACTCCCTGTTAGTGTTCGACTACGAGGGTGACGGCTCTACTGCAGGATCACTCAGCTCCATCATCTCCTCTAGCAGTGATGGAGACCAGGATTACGATTACCTCAAAGACTGGGGTCCACGCTTCACTAAACTAGCTGACATGTATGGTGGCACAGATGAGTGAAGGACAAGAAGAGAGGAACACCACAGCTTTTTTCCTCATTTCAGATGACAGCTGCAGAAATGTGTTTTAAAGGATCGATACAAGCAAACACAGCATCCCAAGGCAAAATGTTAATGATTAACTCAAGGCTTAAAGTAATAGTTATGCATAACTGTGGAACACTTTCAGAGTATGATACTCGTTACACTTGAACTTTACAGTATAGAAGCACAGGGATTTAATGTGCCTTTTTGTACATTTGTTTGGGATCTGAATGATTTATGTTCAAGGCTTTAATTATACTGACTTAAGGAGTGATTTTGAGATTTAAGAATGTGTTTATCTTTCTTTTTTGCTTACAAACTGTTTTTCAAAAGGATTATTTAACTTTCTTTTTTTTCACATATTGCAAGACAAATTGTAAGACACTATACAGTTCACAGGATACTTAGGCTATATGTTCAACACAAATTTATCAATGCACATAGTTTGAAATAAAAAAAAAGTAATAACTGAAACGTTTGTAACTTTCTTACATTAATTGTGGTTACATTACATTGCATGTACACAAGTTTGTGCTTCACAGTAAAGAAAAAGTATTTTATTAATTAAAGAGCAGAATTAATTTCTAAATGACTTCTAAATAGTTAAATTCAGCTCAACGAGAGTTCATGTCAGATTGGATTTTTCATCATTTTACATGAAAATTTGTTTTGCAACGGATGATTGTCCACAGTAATTTATTAAAGAGAATAAAGGAAACCACACGGGGAAACATCATAGAGTGTCAGCTGGCAGTTGAATGACTTAACTCGGGTACAACAGTCTTTCTGTATTGAAGGATAGACCGGGACAGATGAAGATGAAGATGCGCGAACAGGAGTCAGGTTACGCCCATTTCACACATACTTCGTGTGCAGTGCGTGTGCGGTGCGTGTGCGGTGCAGGAGCAGCACGCGCTAAAGTGCTTTCACATAAGCTGCGTTTGCAGTCTGATCCGGCTGTACCACAAACAAATTGTAGGCCTATTTCAAATACAGAAGTTATCAGCAAATTTTATTTAAAAAAAAATAAAATGACAGCATTGCAATTCTCTTTGTACACATATACTCTTTAATTGACGTATTCACGTTTAAACACAATTTAAACAAACTATTATTTAATACATTACTTCTATATAATTATATATTAAGTTGCTCAAGCAAGTGGTAAAATATTTAACCATGCACTTATATTAAAATCGCATACATTTTAAATTAAAACTTAAAATTGACAAAAACAGCAGACTCATACCCTTTCTTTTGCATAATTTAAATCTTTATACAATAAATCTTGCATGTCACAAAGAACTTGTTTTTCCACCTCCACGAATGAGACGAGTGTTGTTCATTATGTCCCTTGTTGAAGTAAATTGTATTTTTCCTTGATTTACCCCAGTCTTGAAGTAAAAAGATGACTGTGAAAAATAGTAAGCTAGTATTTAATTAAATGCATTTATAGTGAGATTACTACATTTTATTTAATTAAATGCATTTATGATGAAATTACTACATTTTCATGTCAATCTGGTCAAGCTGTGTTCATTTTGACCACGAAGCGTGCGCTGTCACTTTAATTCAGCGTTTGCAGCACAGCAGAAATAGACTCGGTGCGGAAACGATCTCTGCACTGCTGTATTCGCACCGCTACTGGAACGGATCGACGGACTGCAACCGCGTGCAGTGTGAAAGCTCTAACCTGTTAACATGGGTACTGAAAAAAATATGCACCGCATACGCACTGCAAACGGAGTATGTGTGAAACGGGCGTAAGTCTTGCACTGGTGTGAGAGACGAGACCAGACAGCGTACCCCGGATTTCCACCAACTGCGGAACGGCTGCGGATCGGCTCCGCTGCGTGTCGGCTCCGTGCTCTGCTGTCCTTCAATACCCACCAGGGGCCTCATGTATAAAACTTTGCGTAGATTTCATCCTTAAAGTGTGCGTACGCACATAAGGCAGAATTTGCGTACGCACAAAAGTTTTCAGACTTATAAAACTGTGCGTACGCCAGAACCTGCGCAGAATTCACTTTATAAATCCCAGTCAGCGGAAGATTGTGCACACATGCGTCTCCACCCTGAAATAACCATATATGGAGCTTACAACACCTAGTTTTACTATGCAGATCCTCATCTGCATATCATTTGCATATGATTATTCATCCACGTGATAACGTTTAACGGTACAAGACACAATACATTAATAAAAATCATGTATTTGCCTATCCTTGTCTTGTTTTTGAATACATAAATCAAATAGTGTAAAATACATTTAATCTTATCCACTGGCCGAATAGTATTTTTAACTGATTTATATTTTTAATGTAAACAGATAGGCCTTGGGCATTATTTGCACGAAACTATTTTCTCAGACAATCTGGTATTATCATGATAAGCAATTATCTCTGTGGTTAAAACATTTAAACACAGCATGCTACAGGAAAAGTGTTCAAAAACATCGCATCCACAACAAATATTTCTATTGATTGAATTTGAATATAAAAAATGTTGTAACTTCTCAGTAATGATTTCATGTTTAAGTGTTCTTCATTAATTTGAATGGCATATTTAATCTAAATGTTTATATCATAAGTAAAACATAGTTTATATCAGAAGTATTTTATTTATTTAAACTGTTATTTGCATCAGTTTCACTAAACGGCCCAACGCGCTCGCTGGCGCGGACATTTAAGAAGGGATGGATATTTGCTTCAAGTGACAGGTTGGTGAGCGAAATTATATTTGTATTATCTTGTATTTCTTTAGATTTTCTGTCTAAAAGTGATCTTCTGCAAGACACCAGTGCAGAGCTATAATGAAATAGAGTCCAAATTTTATTAAAATCAATGAATTCATCAAACTCCATCATAATCATATCATAATGATAATTCAGGTTGATGCAATTTGATTTATTGCGTGATGTAATAGGATAATTTAGAAATTTTTCATTTTAAATAGTTATTGCTATTTGGGCCAGTTGGTGTCGCCAAAACACATACTCTTCTAAAAGAGTGCGTACGCACGGTCAAGAGCATCCTTACGGTGCGCACTTATCTACGCCTAGTTTATTTTTTATAAATCCCGATATGTGCGTGGAAAAATGCGTACGCATATTTCTATGCCCATTTTGTGCGTACGCAACGTTTATACATCAGGCCCCAGGTCCGGATTTGTTGCGGAACGGCTGCGGCCATGACTAACAGCTGAAGTCAGGAGGACCCACTAGATCTCGCGAATTCATGTATGATCGTGATATAAACAGATAATACCTTAAAAAAAATTAGATTTTCATAGAACAATTTACATTTTTCATTGTAAACTTTTGTATTCACATTAAGTAGACTGGCGATCAATTCAATCCAGAGCTCAAATCTTACACTACAATTTTTCATGTGGAGTCATGTGACTGTGGCCTGACGGCTGGAACAGGAAAGCATTATCCGCCTAGATACAGCAGTGTCACAGTGAGAGCCTGCTTCTGATTGGAGGACACTGAAACTGAGTCCACAAGACAGGTTATTTCCTCCTCTTCCACCTCATTTAAAGTTTGGTCCACTGTCATATACAAGCATGGAGCTGTATCTGGCCATTCTTACCCTCACTCTGTTTCCCTCAACTCATGCTCAAAGTAAGTCATACTTTCTATATTAGATTTGTTTTATGTGAAAAGCCTGAACAAGGAAGTACACTAATTACAATCATTTAATCTGATATGCAGTTTATCCATACATTTTCTGGACATTTTTAATTGATCTTTTTTCTTCCATTTCAGTCATACACAACTATTTCAACATTGATGGATGTTCTGATACAGAAAAAGAAAGTATGGTTGGATCTGATGGAGAGGAGATATTTCATGCTGACTTTAAGCTAAAGATGGGAGTGAATACATTACCTGATTTTGCAGATCCTATAAGCTTTCCAGGATTTTATGAAATGAGCGTTGGAGCGCAAGAAGTATGCTTGCAAAACTTAGCTGTATGCATTAAAGCTTACAAGAACCCTCCAGAGGAACTGGGTACGATGTGAATTTGCACTGTAAAGCATGAATACAGTTTTACTGTCATACATTTCTTAACATTCACATTAACCTGTTTGGAAACAAATTAAATTAGCTCCATATTCTGCATTCAGTGTCATCAAGATTAGTTTTGGCTCACAATTATATTTGATATGTATGAGATTAGTTTTCCTATGAAAGAACTTTCTTTGAATGAGGTCAGATTTACTCCTGCAGAGTTTAACAGTTTTCTGTGTTCACAGACCCCCCCGAGACCTCCATCTACCCCAAGAATGATGTTGAGCTGGGTGTAGAGAACACCCTCATCTGTCACGTGACTGGCTTCTTTCCTCCGCCGGTCGACGTCTCATGGACTAAGAACAATGTCATGGTGACAGAAGGCGTGAGTCTGAGCCAGTACCGGCCAAGGAGCGATGGAAACTTCCACATGTTCTCCTCTCTGAAGATCATTCCTGAAGAGAGAGACATTTACAGCTGCACGGTGAACCACAGAGCCCTCCAGGGACCACAGACAAAAATATGGGGTAAGAAAATCAAATCAAACTACTATAATTTATGTTGTTTTCTGTATGAATGATGTGTGTATAAAACAACTTACTCTGTGGTACAAATGAAATACCAAGAGCAGAATGGATTGTACTATGAAACCTTCTGTTGTGAATGCATCTCCTCGACAGCTGTTTTAACCTTCTCACACCGTGCGATGATTGACAGGTGTCGGAGGGGTGTCTGCTGTGCCACCCAGTGTGGGTCCAGTGCTGTTCTGTGGAGTGGGAATGACTCTGGCCCTGCTGGGACTGGCTACTGGAATCTGTTACTGTATTAAAGGAGCTGCAACTGACAATACAGATCTGGCAAAAAAAGAAAAACAATTAATGCAATGGACCTACAAATAAAGACCATTTCTTGAGGATCTGAATACAATGATACAGTGCATTTGTGAGTCGTTTTAGATGACGGAGAGCACTGCTGGTGTTGAAGATCGAGAGATTCATAAACCTAATGATCTGGCTGAACCTTGAAAGCACTTGAAGTCACCCCATACAATCTTTGCTTGCAATGTAGCTCTATTGAGTCTTTGTTTTTACATTACATTTGCAGTTCATCAAAAGTAATCTAGACAAATCATAATCTTGATATTGAGTGACTTAATGATTCAAATAAGACACTTTTGCTACCTTCATGTTAAATGTAGTAGCATTTTTTCATGGATGGAAATGTTGCATTTTTTGTACTTAAAATGAAGCCATTAAAAATTAAACATTTAAAACTGCAGTTGACACTATTGTTAAAATCTAGAACATAAAATTCTAAATTTGTTATAATTTGTGACATAGATTCCAAATAAAGATTGAAATGTCTTTGGCAGTTTTATTGAAATAGGTGTGCATTGCTTTGTATCGGGACATGTACTGTAGTAGGGTTAGGGTTAGGGTTAGGGTTAGGGTACAGTGCTGGTAGTGGGCGCTTCTATATTCTAATCTATAGCCAACCCTCGCTTTTTCTTACGTGCCTCTGCTTCTCACATGTTGAGGTGATAGATTTCAACCAAGAAGGATATTTTACAGTGATGTGTCATTCAAGTTTCTTTTAAAATAGACATGTTAAATGACTTTTGTGCATCTTGTGTAGACATTTATAAAAAGGTTCTGTTAGAGAAACATGATGGCCATTAAAAAGATGACATACTAAATCTGTCAAACCTGCCATCAGCTGATGTGGCTGTAGTAATCAATGATGAAGGAGTATAAACTAACACGTTATTTAACAATGACCAGCCACTGGGGTTTCGTGAATATTTTTATTTAAACATAAGTTGTATTTATAACTAGGACACCATATTTACCAGATTATGAAGCGCAATAGTCATTCATGACACAAAGGACAAACAAAATGCATAAATCTTGTTTATTGGTAATAAATACTGATACATATACATTTAACTTTTTTTATGAAAATCTTATGAACACTGTTTTTTTTTAGGCTGGGAAAGTGGGATATTGAGTGTGGTGCACAACCTTATAACACAAGGCTTCCCAAATCTGAAATAATAATAATACTATATTTTCCCAAAATTGTTAGATTATTATATAGCTAGCTAGGCTATTCTAGTGGTGTACAATGCAGCTTTAATAAACTGATCACTAGTGTGGGCAATTGCAACATGTTTGCTCTGTTTTATTGGGTTTCAGGGTTCTTATTTGCCTGAGCTTCCTTTGCTTACTAGTTTCCTAGTGTGTTAAGAAAACACAGGATTTCAGTCCAAAACCTGATTTAAATTAACGGGGCTAAAGCGGTTCCATAAAGGACAATTTAAGTTTGCGCAATCCCACTAATTTGACCCAAGTTCAATGAGTCAAGATCATTTGATGTGCACGCTATTCTTAAGCAGCCCTAAAGGCCGATCATGGATCAAGTCAAGCCACCATGGTAAACAGCAAATATAGTTGTGCTGTTTAATGCGTTTGATGTGTGGTTTTTCTCAGTGCATAACTGATATTTCACAGCTACCTGTATATTCCCCATCTGTAAATGTTAGGAAGTCATGCAAATATTTCCAATTTGCTGTCAGGAGTGTGAGGCTTATGAACGAGACAGGTGGAGCGCAATAGAATTGGAGCGCAATAATTCTGACTAAAATATGTAGTTTGCTAAAATATTTATATAGGTATATTATTCTGTTTTACTTTAAGACCTACAGTAATGCGTAAATCCAATACTGACACACGTAACAAACTGTTTGATCACTGAAGACATAACCGCCAAGACGGACATTTTAACATAACATAACTCTTGTTTGTTGCCTGCTCTTGTGCATTAAGCCTCAAAGAAGAACACAATTCAGTACTTGCATACCGACAGGCGGCAAGCGCTCACAGAAATCCTCAGCCAGTCTGACCAAGGTTGAGCCGAGAATACACAGTGTGATTTACATCCGGTTTTGAGCTGATTCCTGACTCGAGAATTCAGCTTTGAAACGAGAGGCAATGGTGGGCGGGGGATGCACACACCTCATCTGGATGACGATAAGAAGACAGGTAATTCTTGACTCACACAGGAGGTGATGGAGACATGAAGGGGAAGGGAACACACAGGAGAATCGCAGAAGCTCTGTAGAACAGGAGAGTAATACTTTTGTATAAACGAGGCCAGAATGTGTGTAGCCAAGGTGTGTGCTTCTATCTGTGAGGCAATGAGGTGTTGATCGGTGACAGGTGCAGGTGATCAATACTCTGCAGACGGTGCTCATTGTGATTGGCTGTCGTGGAGCCTGGCAAATCCCTGACAACCGTTTAGTGTGAGCACAAAAATCATGAGCCTTTGCATCACCTTGCATCATCCTTTACATCCCATGCAATCTACTCGTACAGTGAGGTTGTAAAGAGTTGGCATTTAACAAAAGCATTGCTGAACTCGCACAGTGTATGCTCGGCTTTGATATGTCGGTCCGGAATTGAGTTCTCTTTCATGGTACACTGCGCTTTTAATAACCCATTTAGCACTATTATAATGAGGAGTCAGTGTCAGGCAGCACAGGGTCAAACACAGGCAGTTACAAACAACAGAGTAACGCTCAGAAAGGTAAGGTAAGGTATCTTTATTTCATACCCGCAGGTAAATTTGGTTTGCAGATAAAAAGAAGAATTCGGTCATCCAAAAAAGAAACATAGAAGACATAAGAAACATAAAAACATTTCACATACAGATTTACAGGTTTATTAAACCATCATGACAGGCTGCACCGTGACACATACAGTGCTGGTCAGAATTATTTGCCCCCTTGGTAAATATGATCAAAGAAGGCTGTAAAAAATAAATCTGCATTGTTAATCCTTTTGATATTTTTTTTTTAAAAAAAAAGCAAAAATCTAACCTTTCATTGAAGTAAAATAATTGAAAGTGGGGGGGAAATCACATTATGAAATAAATGTTTTTCTCCTAAACACGTTGGGAACAATTGTTTGCCCCCTTTTATTAAATACTTTTTGCAACATCCTTTTTCCATGATAACAGCTCTGAGTCTTCTCCTATAATGCCTGATGAGTTTGGAGAACACCTGACCAGAGATCAGAGACCATTCCTCCATTCAGAATCTCTCCAGATCCTGCAGATTCCCAGATCCATGTTGGGGCTTCTCCTCTTCAGTTCAGCCACTCATCTCCTATAGGGTCCAGGTCAGGGACTGGGACGGCCATTGCAGATGCTCGGTTTTGTGCTCAGTGACACATTTTTGTTTTGATTTTGATGTTGGTTTTGGATCACTGTCCTGTTGGAAGATCCAAACATGGCCTGTTATAAGATTTCTAGCACAGGCTGTCAGGTTTAGATTTTATATCTGTTGGTATTTGATCGAATCCGTGATGCCATGTATCTGAACAAGAAGTCCAGGACCTCTGGCAGAAGATTAGGCCCACAGCATTAAAGATACAGCAGAGTATTTCATTTTACACATGGGCTACTTTTTTTTATCCCTATGAAGCAAACCCATGTTAAGTGTTTGCTGCCAAAAAGCTCTTTTGGGTAACACTTTATAATAACGTTCAGTTGTAAGTCATTTATAAGTGGTTAGTTAATGATGAACTAGGCATTTACAGAACATTCATAAATGAGTAGCAAGTGATATACTAACATTTTATGTATGTTTTGTAAATTCCGTTACAAGTCATTTACATGTGATTAGTTAATGATTAACTAGTCATATACAAAACATGAATATGCGTTTCATAAATGTTTAATAAATGTTTGTTTTTTGTGTATATGTAGCAATTAGAGGGTGCAAAAAGTGTTGTAAATGCCTTGAATACACAGACAGATCATTTGTAGGTATATGTAACACATTTACAAGTGATGAATAGTTTACACTTTAGATTAGGGGATGCAGAAAATGTGTTGTAAATGATTTATAACACGTTCCGCATCCCCTAATCTAAAGTGTAAACTATTCATCACTTGTAAATGTGTTGCATATACATTCGTAGATAACATTTGCAGACCTTATGCCTTTTTGATTCTTGAAGTGGTAATCTACAAATGAAGTGTAAGACATTTACAAGTGATGAATAGTTTACACTTTAGATTAGGGGATGCAGAAAGTGTTGTAAATGATTTATTCATGTGTTTACACGTCTATAACAGGTGTTGAACACTGTAGTGTGTACTGCAGTGTAAGTGCTGACTGGTGAGGGTATAGACAGCTGTCTTCTCCGAAACACATGGAGTCTTTAACCACTGTGCACCTGATGTGAGCAAAGCATACAAACAAAATGTAACATCATTTATTAAACATTTATAAAATGCATAGTCATGTTTAGTAAATGATTAGTTAATCATTAACTAATCAATTGTAAATGACTTATAACTGAATCTACAAGACATATAATGAACATATCACTAATTAATCATTTATGAATGATTAGTCATGTTTTTTAAATGATTAGTTAATCATTAACTAATCAATTGTAAATGACTTGTAACACAATTTACAAAACATACATAAAATGTTAGTATATCACTTGCTACTCATTTATGAATGTTTTGTAAATGATTAGTTCATCATTAACTAATCACTTATAAATGACTTACAACTGAACATTACTATAAAGTGTTAGCGCTCTTTTTTGTTTCATCTGACCATAGAACGTTAGAAAAGTAACTGGCACTACTGGAACACGTTGGGAACAATTATTTGCCCCCTTTTATTAAATACTTTTTGCCACCTCCTTTTTCCATGATAACAGCTCTGAGTCTTCTCCTATAATGCCTGATGAGTTTGGAGAACACCTGACCAGAGATCAGAGAGCATTCCCCCAAACAGAATCTCTCCAGATCCTGCAGATTCCCAGATCCATGCTGCCGCTTCTCCTCTTCAGTTCAGCCACTCCTCTCCTATAGGGTTCAGGTCAGGGACTGGGATGGCCATTGCAGATGCTTAGTTTTGTGCTCAGTGACACATTTTTGTTTTGATTTTGATGTTTGTTTGATGTCACTGTCCTGTTGGAAGATCCAACCACGGCCAATTATAAGATTTCTAGCAGAGGTTGTCAGGTTTAGATTTTTTATCTGTTGGAATTTGATCGAATCCGTGATGTCATGTATCTGAACAAGAAGTCCAGGACATCTGGCAGAAGATTAGGCCCACAGCGTTAAAGATACAGCAGAGTATTTCATTTTACACATGGGCACACTTTTTTATCCCTGTATTTTGTACCCATATTAAGTGTTTGCTGCCAAAAAGCTTCATCTGGCCATAGAACGTTAGAAAAGTAACTGGCACTACTGGAACTTCAAACGGGACAGGTTCTATGGCCAGATGAAACAAAAAAAGAGCTTTTTGGCAGCAAACCCAACACCTGTGTTGTTTAAATTATTACATTATTTGAATTTGACTATGTGATTTGTATATGTACATTTCTGGAATACATAACTTCCGGAAGACAGTTTCCTCTGATAACAGATCACTCTAAATTGTAATGTAGACATGCATTTTCTGTAAAGCTGCTTTGAAACAATATGTATTTTAAAAAGCGCTTTACAAATAAATGTGAATTGAACATTGTCAGAGTCTGAATCAGGCTTGAGATGGTTTGCAATTGATGCCATCATTAATATAGTAGAGCTTGCAGTTATGAAGGGCTGTGACATTCCCCGAAGTGCTGTCAATCACAACACACTGAGCCAGCTAACCAATCACAGCACATTTCATATTTCGGAAGGAGGGGCTTCATCGAAATTGGAGAGGAGCTGTGATAATGTAAAATATATTAAAATAATGCAGGGGTTTTTTTAACAATCAAGCATGAAAATATATTCTAGTACACCCCCAAAAACAAAATCAAGACTTCATAAAAGGGAATAATAGGAACCCTTTAAGTCTTTAAGTAAAGGCCAAATGTCCGCTTCTGTTGTGATCATTTAGCGATCTAGCTAGTTTTTAGTCAGCTGGTGGAACTGTGGGTTTCTGTGATGTTGCTCTATGGTGGCGTGTTTAGGGTGGGTTTAGGGCAGCGCTGCTACTGGCCCGACAGTGGAAACACAGCTTGTGCTTGAGCTCCAAGGCTATTGGCCTCGCCCGGCACAGGTTAGCCCTGGCTCGCAGCGGCCCCACAGTGGAAAAGAGGCTAATCAGTGCCAGGTATAGGGGTTTATGGGAAATAAAGTCCAGGAAGAAGAGTCAATGTTCAAGTGATAGGGCCCTCTGCTGGCACGCAGGAGGAACCACAGAGACTGGATTCATGACAGCGGTACAAATGTTTTTTTAATGGCTTGCACTGTCCTAGGCCTTTATTATTTGAGATGGTTTAACACAGACCCCTGACATAATGCATTACAACGTACATTAAATTAGGGATAGTTCAATTAGATCATTATCATTTATTTTTTGAGAGATCTTGTAATTTTTGTGACATTTTGCTGTGAAATGGGGAATTATGCAGCATTTTTAACTTTATTCAGCGCTCACAAAAAACTGGAGGGACTGTTTTTACACTCCCTCACATAGAAGATACACAGAGATACAATACACGTAGGAGGAACGAAACTGAGGAACTGAGAGGAACTAAAGACTTGAGGTACAGAGTGAGGTAAATTACTGGAACAGAAACGGGTGTGTGATAAATCAGAAACAATAGAAACTAATGAGCAGGAACACAGGCAAACGGGAACAGGGAAAACGAATGCACAATGAAACTGACTAAAGCAGGATCCTGGCAGCAAGGCAAGTTTATTTATATAGCACATTTCATACACAATGGCAATTCAAAGTGCTTTACATAGAAGAAATAAAAATAATAAAAATAAATAAGAATAATTTAAACAGTTTAGAAAAATAAAATAAAATACAGTACAGATAGTCGGACGAGCATTGGCACAGTGCTCATTCAGTAAATGCATAGCTAAACAGAAGTGTTTTGAGTCTGGATTTGAAAGTGACTACAGTAGGAGCACATCTGATCTCCTCTGGAAGCTGGTTCCAGCTGCGGCTGGCATAATAGCTAAAAGCAGACTCGCCATGCTTTGAGTGAACCCTTGGTATTTCTAGCTGATATGATCCTAGTGATCTGAGTGATCTGTTGGGTTCATATTCAGTGAGCATATCTGCAATGTATTGAGGTCCTAGGCCATTGAATGATTTATATACTAGTAATAATACTTTAAAATCAATCCTAAATTTAACTGGGAGCCAGTGTAAAGACTTGAGGACTGGTGTGATGTGTTCATATTTTCTGGTTCTGCTCAGAATCCTGGCGGCAGCGTTCTGTATGAGCTGCAACTGTCTTATGGTCTTTTTGGGAAGGCCAGTGAGGAGTCCATTACAATAGTCCACCCTGCTGGTGATGAAAGCATGCACAAGTTTCTCTAAGTCTTGTCTGGAAACAAAGCATCTAATTCTTGCAATATTTTTCAGATGATAGTATGCTGATTTAGTTATTGCTTTGACATGACTACTGAAACTAAGGTCTGACTCTAGTGTCACACCAAGATTCCTGACTTGATGTTTAGTTGTTTGACCCCTAGAGTGAAGGTATGCGTTCACCTTGAGAACTTCAACTTTGTTTCCAAACGCAATGACTTCAGTTTTGTCTTTGTTTAACTGAAGAAAGTTTTGACACATCCAACTGTTGACTTAATCAATGCATTGGCACAGGGAGTTAAACAGCCATAAAGGAGAGGGCACTAACTACACTTTCAGGATGCTTTCACATAAATATAAGAGGGTTTGTTCTTTTGCTTGTTATTGATGTTTAGTGCACAGCATTTGACACTCAATAAATCTGGTCTAAATTTGCTTTTACACACAGTTTGTCTATTTTGTATCTTATTCGCTTTTCTTTATTCTTTATGTTGTATTTCACTGTCTGTGTACTGTTGTTGTCAAAACTAATTCCTCGTGTGCAAACATACTTGGCAGTAGAGCTCTTTCTGATTCTGATTCTGAATTCGGGAGGTTTGTCACAGTTATTTGTGATAATAATTATGATTTGGTATACATCAGCTAAACATTACAGTAGATCCGTAAGCAGAACCTCGTCCCCTCTTTATTCACATGCTACAGTTTTTCTCAGTTGTTTACTCACAAATACTGGAACTTGAGACACAATGACCACAACATGTAACTCATGCACCGACCCCCTGAACCAATCCTGCTAAACTACAAGCACAATTCCTGCTTTTCAAACTGCAGATCTAAAACACACTTTTATCAAAACACTACACACAATTCTCTGCTTTTGGCACAATTTTCATGCAGAAAATCTCTTCACAAGGAACACACTGCCATTCCAATATGCACACTGACTCGTCACATGGGCAAACACCCGTCACACAGTTTTACAATTAGCAATCAGAGCTTTAGCATGAAAGGGCCACAGGCCGAAACAGAATAGAGGATGCAGCATAGTTTCTTTAACTGTATACAGTCAATTCTTCAGTGACACTTTATAATAACTGCACGCTAATAATCATTAGTTAAGCATTAGTAAACAGTTAATTTGTCATTTATAAAGCATTAATAGACATTAATAAGCAGTTTATAAATAGTTATAAATGCTTTGTTCTTGATTTATAAGCATATCTATAATTTGTTTAATAATTGTATTTTCATACTTTATTAATGATCAATTTATCATTTCTAAATGAAGTATAGAATCATTTACAATCCAGTTATTTAGGAGTTGTCAGTGGTTCATAAGATCACTTAGAAAGTGTAAGTAAATGATTAACTGTTTAAATACATATTATTATTCAGACATATAGTAATAGTTACTTAGTGTGTTAATAAATGGTTTATTAACATGTATTTCTACTGTAATTCAGGGTTTAATTCAGGTAGTTATAAAGCATTTAGTAGTGGTCAGTTCACTATTTTTGTGAGCTCATCTAAAGTGAAGACTAGTTGCTTTCATTTATGAAGGAGATTTAAAGGCTGTTAAATATTTATATGTTCTGTATCTCTGTGTTGTGTTGTGTTTGTTTCCTTTTTCTGTTTAGAAGATAAATGAGCCTTTAAATCTCCTTTATAAATGCTTTACAAAGCATAACTAGTCCTCACTTTAGATGGGCTCACAAAAATAGTTAACTGACCACTACTAAATACTTTATAACTACCTGCATTTACTACATTTACTTACACTTTCTAAGTGATCTTATTAACCCTCTGGGGTCTAAGGTGTTTTTGGGGTCCTTGAGATGTTCTGATATGCTCTTACATTTGTGCTTTTTTTCAGTTGCTTATAAACATATTAATGGCAAAGGTGTAATTACACTCTATTTAGCACAAACAGGGCTACCATAATATGTGAGCAACATGTATGTACATGTTTGTATTTTTGAGAATAATGTTTATGCATGGTTATTGAAAAAACAAAAAATGAAAATGTCTGAAATAAGGCCACAAAACACATACTAAATATGTGTCAATAAGACTAATGGATGTTGTTGCCTAGAGTTTTTTTTCTTCAAAATTATGTGAAAATCATCCTTCCTAATCATTCACATAAAATGGGCGTGATTCACACCTGAGGAGACAATGGGCCCGCATAATGAGGCTGCATACGTAATGAGCCTTTCATTCAGGTGTGTGACTGAGCCACAAGAAAGAATGCAAGGACAATATATATATATATATATATATATATATATATATATAACTGGTTCACAGTTGTTGTTGTTTTTTCCACAAATTGTGCTTACAAATTGTATAATATCCAAGGTAAACATTTGTAGTAATTGTGCAGTTAATTGTTCTCATACTGTATTTTCAGATTTGGAATATATTCTCTACCCAAATGTGTCACTAATAAAGCTTAATAAAATTATTTAAAGAGAAGGCTTATATTGACCTTTTAAGATTTTAAGATTTTGTTTACATCTATCCTTGTATATATATATCGTACAAGGATAGATGTAAAGTCGTAAAGTAAATGAGTCTGAAAGTGAACTCGCGGTGTGTGTTATCCAGCTGATGTGGGCGTTTCACAGGATTGCAGGATCGCCTCACATTTGCGTTTGAATAGCGAGCGCTCTCTGTGGGTGGAGTCAAATTAAAACATAATGAGCTGAGATGAGAACGACTGACATCTCTCTCTTTTCATTCATATTACATAAACTGAGAATATTTGTTTTTTATGAAAATTACTTCATTTAAAAGAAGAGAATTCAAGCTTTATGCCTGTGTGCCTGTGTGACTGTTTGACTGAGTATTCGTTGAGTTATGGTTCATTTTCGGACGCGTTTCAGAATGGACTACACTGACAGAGAGAAGGCAGAACTCGCTTCATGTTTATTTTTCTTTATTTGGCAAAAAGCACAACACTTTGTTTTTATTGTGAGTATACACAAAAAAATACACACTTAACAGGATCGATTGATGTATGAAACTCCTATGGAAAATCAAAGTCAACCGAGTATTTATGAGTCTCTTTTACACTGATAAAAAAAAGCGAGCTGGTATTGCCGGCGATACCGCCAACCCCAGGGGAGGACCCAACACCTGTGAAGAGATGACCCAACACCTGTGAAGAGACGACCCAACACCTGTGAAGAGATGACCCAACACCTTTGAAGAGATGACCCAACACCTGTGAAGAGACGACCCAACACCTGTGAAGAGATGACCCAACACCTGTGAAGAGACGAACCAACACCTGTGAAGAGACGACCCAACACCTGTGAAGAGATGACCCAACACCTGTGAAGAGATGACCCAACACCTGTGAAGAGACGACCCAACACCTGTGAAGAGACGACCCAACACCTGTGAAGAAAGGACCCAACACCTGTGAAGAGATGACCCAACGCCTGTGAAGAGATGACCCAACACCTGTGAAGAGATGACCCAACACCTGTGAAGAGATGACCCAACACCTGTGAAGAGACGAACCAACACCTGTGAAGAGAGGACCCAACACCTGTGAAGAGATGACCCAACACCTTTGAAGAGATGACCCAACACCTGTGAAGAGACGACCCAACACCTGTGAAGAGATGACCCAACACCTGTGAAGAGACGAACCAACACCTGTGAAGAGAGGACCCAACACCTTTGAAGAGATGACCCAACACCTGTGAAGAGATGACCCAACACCTGTGAAGAGAGGACCCAACACCTTTGAAGAGATGACCCAACACCTGTGAAGAGATGACCCAACACCTGTGAAGAGAGGACCCAACACCTGTGAAGAAAGGACCCAACACCTGTGAAGAGACGACCCAACACCTGTGAAGAGACGACCCAACACCTGTGAAGAAAGGACCCAACACCTGTGAAGAGAGGATCCAACACAACACCTGTGAAGAGATGACCCAACACCTGTGAAGAGATGACCCAACACCTGTGAAGAAACGACCCAACAACTGTGAAGAGAGGACCCAACACAACACCTGTGAAGAGACGACCCAACACCTGTGAAGAGATGACCCAACACCTGTGAAGAGAGGACCCAACACCTGTGAAGAGACGACCCAACACCTGTGAAGAAAGGACCCAACACCTGTGAAGAGAGGATCCAACACAACACCTGTGAAGAGATGACCCAACACCTGTGAAGAGATGACCCAACACCTGTGAAGAAACTCCCAACAACTGTGAAGAGAGGACCCAACACAACACCTGTAAAGAGACGACCCAACACCTGTGAAGAAAGGACCCAACACCTGTGAAGAGAGGATCCAACACAACACCTGTGAAGAGATGACCCAACACCTGTGAAGAGATGACCCAACACCTGTGAAGAAACGACCCAACAACTGTGAAGAGAGGACCCAACACAACACCTGTAAAGAGACGACCCAACACCTGTGAAGAGACGACCCAACACCTGTGAAGAGATGACCCAACACCTGTGAAGAGACGACCCAACACAACACCTGTGAAGAGATGACCCAACACCTGTGAAGAGAGGACCCAACACCTGTGAAGAGACGACCCAACACCTGTGAAGAGACGACCCAACACCTGTGAAGAAAGGACCCAACACCTGTGAAGAGAGGATCCAACACAACACCTGTGAAGAGATGACCCAACACCTGTGAAGAGAGGACCCAACACCTGTGAAGAAACGACCCAACAACTGTGAAGAGAGGACCCAACACAACACCTGTAAAGAGACGACCCAACACCTGTGAAGAGACGACCCAACACCTGTGAAGAGATGACCCAACACCTGTGAAGAGACGACCCAACACAACACCTGTGAAGAGATGACCCAACACCTGTGAAGAGAGGACCCAACACCTGTGAAGAGACGACCCAACACCTGTGAAGAGACGACCCAACACCTGTGAAGAAAGGACCCAACACCTGTGAAGAGAGGATCCAACACAACACCTGTGAAGAGATGACCCAACACCTGTGAAGAGATGACCCAACACCTGTGAAGAAACGACCCAACAACTGTGAAGAGAGGACCCAACACAACACCTGTAAAGAGACGACCCAACACCTGTGAAGAGACGACCCAACACCTGTGAAGAGATGACCCAACACCTGTGAAGAGACGACCCAACACAACACCTGTGAAGAGATGACCCAACACCTGTGAACAGTGCCGTCGCAGGTGGGGTGCGAGGCCCTGTGCGAACTTGAAATGCGAGGCCCTGCTCTTTGATGTGGATGCTCTATTGCGCATGAATAACAGTCACACGGAAGTAGCTGTTGCCTAGGCACGGCGTTATGGGTGGGCCTGACGGGCCTAGGCCCACCCAAATTTCAACAGGCCCATCCAAAACTTTTCTTTAAAACATAAATAAAAAATAAATATATTCTAATTTTGTCAAGAATTATAAAAAATCGGCAATAAGCTCATAATTTGTGCTAAAATAGTCTAAATGTTTAGTTTTAAAAAAGCTGGTTAAGTCTATTTTGATGTATATCTGCGCAAGTTCAGAAGAGCATGTGAGCGGAGAGCGCATTTCTGAATATTCTGCTTCGCTTACTCATTCTGCAGGGTCGCTCGCTCAACCCAGAATGGCCTGAGCCTGGCTTGAAAATATGTGGAATAAGTGCTGCCTCCGACAAATTTTTTTTTTTGTCGACTAGAAGTTGTTCATTTAAATCATTTGTGGACAAATCGTCCTTGCCACAAAGAACCAGTAAAAGTAATGATTATGAATGTGTCTAAAATAGCAAGGAGACATTTCATTATTTATTAATAATTTGGTGTTTAATGTGTTGCTGCAAAGATGAAGCTGATGATGCGGACTCGCCATGAACGCCAGAGAGAAATGCACATTTCATATGGATTATTACATAATCAGAGAGTAGCCTATTTCTTTTCGTTTTGAATATTTTCGTTTAAATGTAGACATTTCAAGCTTTCTATAATAGATAGCCTATATTTCTCAAATCTGTGATGCACAAGCTGAGTTTCGGCACCCTCTGGTTCACGTGCAATGAAAGTGATCGTGCCGGCTCCTTATTACATTGTCTGCTATATATTTGCTTCTTATTTTATAAAATACAGGCAACTGGTTGATAAAACATTGATCAAAATTAAGATACAATTTATACAAAACGAAAATCTTTTAAAAAGAGACTTTATACAAAACAAAACTCAATGAAGTGGTCAAAATCATGTTTTACCCACTCCATGTCTCCAGACATTGCGCATCCTATGATGTATCATATCTTTCTCATACTGCATGCTCACTTTCATAATCAACATTGATTCAAATAAAAAAAAAACATAAAGACGTCACATATTTTCCAACCCAGCCCTTGGCCCTGTTGCAACAACAGTCGTTGTTTAGGTACCTTAACCCTCTGAGGTCTGAGCTGTTTTCTGGGCCCTGGAGGTGTTCTGACATGCTCTGACATTTGTGCTTATTTCTGTTACTTGTGACATTTTCATGGCTAAAGTCTGATTACACTGTATTCAGCACAAACTCTGCTACAATAATATATCAGCAGCATATGTGTAAAAGTTTGTTGTTTTGAGATAATGACATTTATGCGTGGTTTTTTAAAATACAAAAAAAAATTCTCACTGAAATAAGGCCATGAAACCCCTACTGATTATTTCTTCACAAGACTTTTGAAAATTGTATGACATAGCCTAGAATATTTGCTCCAAAACTATGTGAAAATCACCCTGACTGCTCATTCAGAGAAGACAATATATTGATTTAAAAATTTTACGACGTGTTTTGTGTGAATAAGCCTTATGCGAGAGCTCATTAATATGTATGGCTTTTCTCACCTGAGAAAGACAAAGACACTCCCTAATGGCCCTATTAGGAGCTATCAGGGGCCTATCATTCTGAGCAACCTTGCACAATACAGTAAATGAGGAGATTTAAAAAAGAATGGCTTTTAAATTGTTTGGCTTTATTTACAACACAACATAATCCAAAGATACAAAACCAATGACAAAAAAACACTCATTGAAAACTATTATCAAAAGACAGAGACCCTTGTGCCATTCCTAAAAACATTGTACATACCTTTTATTTCCAAGGTGTTTGATTTTCACTTTACCATGTTCATGAGACTCATGTGAATGTTGAAGTCAGCAGGAGTGGCATCTGGGCCCTGAAAAAAAAAAAAGTGAACATACTGATATCAAGAGAAACTATAGGCCTGCACGATTTTGGGTATAAATTTTAGATTTTTCTGGTTAAAATTGCTTTTTAAAATTCACAGAATACACACACACACACACACACACACACACACACACACACATAAATGTTTCCAATAATAATGAACATCAGGTTTATTGTGCCTTATAGGCATAGGCTATGCGCAGTGCTGCATAAAATAATAACAATAACCATATTAGCAGCCTATAAATATTCCAAAATAAAACAACTAAGCTAGAGAAAAATATATTGATTATCATGTTACTTCAAATGTTTCCATTTGTTATGATGATATGGCATGAGATAATAGTAAAAACATGAAGCTTGGTGCTTTTCACCAAATATGATACATTCAAACGCGATCGCGCTCCAAATATGATACATTCAAACGCGATCGCGCTCAAAACATTATGATTACCATATCTACATTTGAGCAGATATCCACAAACACAGTAACAGTAAAGCCGGGTCTAAATATTATAATATTCACCATATATCTAGCAACAGTTCAACTGCAATGTGAAATGTATGCAACAATAACAAACTAATATGTAATAATTTCTTACCTTACATCTTCCTTGTCAAATCGCGTTCTTCTTCTTCTGAGGTATAATTCCAATGTAAGCTCAGGCGCGTCTTTCAAACTGGACGAAAAGCAGAGACTTGTGAAGTGTTTTGGTGTTTTGTTTTTGAGGTAACGAGCGCGTTCGCGTCCCATGTGGAGATTTGCATGTGAATATCTTTTGCGCGAGTGGGCGTGGCCAAATTAACTTTAATGAGCAAGCGTTTGAGAAGTTGGACATCTTGTTGGTTTTATACAAATTACTTAAACAGAGAATATTTGTTTTTGTTTTGAATCCGATCATTTAAAAGTACACACATAAATGTTTATAAAGGTATATGGCTCATACATGTGTGACAAGTATTCGCTGAGTTTTGTTTCAGTTTATAGACGTGCTCAAGAAAAAAAAGTTCACGGCGACGGAGAGGCAGAACGCACACCCTGTTTATTTTCTTTATTTTACAAAAGCACAATGTTTTGATTTGATTGTAAGTGGACACATACAAAAGGAGAAATATCACAGATTCTTTTTTTATATTTCTTTTTTCTGTATGACCATAAATCATGGAGTAATTTAAGTTTATAGTGCTACAATGTGGAGAAAATCCGGCAAAACGTGCCGGCGCGTTTGCCGACCTCAGAGGGTTAAACGCGCACACAGTCTCGGAGTCATCGCTGCAACCAGGAGATGAAGAGAGCTGAGATCCACATCACCTAGCACATATTCGTCTCTGCCACCCAAGGGCGCGACCAGCGCCGTTGCTAGGAGGGCGCCAGCGCCTCTGCCTCTCAGCGCCTCTGCCTCGCGAGTGGATGATAGCCCTGAAGACGTTTAGCAATGGTATACTTGTAGTGGTAGCTAACCTTTAGTTAAGTTATACCTTAAGAGTCTTCGTAGCGCGCTAAGAGACAACGTTATTGGAAAATGCAGCCCAGGTATGATGCGTAATGGAGATTCCAAAGCGCTCTTCTTTGGTCAGAACCATGGAGAGCGATCGCGGATCGGTCCCTCCTATGCACCGAAACTTTTTGCAATGCAACAAAAATATTTAAAGAGCATCAAGCTATTAAAATATATATTATGTATACGCACAGATAATATAACAGTAGCCTATATTATAGTCAGTAATTTTTATTAGGTTAAACATTGATTGGGTAATGTTTTCATTTAACGTTTTTAATTTAAGGCCCACCCACAATTAGTCTGGCCCATCCAAAACTGGAATCCTGGCGCCGTGCCAGTGTTCTATTGAACGCATAATCTCGATGCAATACGTTTTTATCAAGTAGATTAATACAGCATAATCATGCACGTAGTCTCTCAGCTATGACTTTTTAGGGGGAAAAAATCAACTGTGCAACGAGTGGCTTTACATCAAGTCAGCTCAGTCACTTTATTTTTGTCATCATGACAGTTTAAACAAATAGATTAGAACACTTTTTATTCATAATATACATAAATTCATTACATTACAACTGTACACAACAAATTATTTAAAACACTGTAACCCTAATAAATGAGATGGACTCACCATGCGTAAATTATGCATGATCACGTCAGAGTCACTTTCCTTGCCTTCATGGCCGCAAACTCAGCAATAAGATCTTTGTAATCCAGGTTTGATGCGATGTCCTTTTCAATGGATAGCAGGGCGAGCCCGCACAGTCTCTCCTGTGACATGGAGGTGCGCAAATAGTTTTTAATTAGTTTTAACTTTGAAAAGCTTCGCTCGCCCGATGCCACCGTTACTGGAAAAGTCAGTAGGATCCTGAGCGCAATTTCACAGTTAGGGAAAGTTCCTTCAATCCCTTTGAGGTAGCGAAGTGTTTTTATTGCTGTAGTTGTTCCCTTTGGGATTATCTCTCGTAGTATCCTCAACTCCTGGAAGAGGTCCGCTGCATTTATATCCTGAGATTCGGACGTGCTCAGAGCATCACGCAGTCTTGTACAGTGTCTTTGCAGGTCAGTCTCCTCCATTTCACGCAGTTTGGTCAGATCAAAAAGAAATCCAAACATGTTGCCAAACTCCTGCATTTGTTTAAAACGGGTATGGAGAGCAGTGAGGGCCTTGTCCACTATTACATTAAAATAGTCTTTTATATATACCTGCTCTGGGTCTGGAGTATATTCATTTCCATTTTCATCACGTTTGCGTTTCACTTGCCGTGTTGCTTTTATTACAGGTTCAGTGTCCATATCAGAAGCAATCTCTGTTGCAGTAGCTTTTGCAGACACAAATCCAGTGTCTCTGTATTTTTGCATGAAGCCAATTAATCCATCTAGCTGCGATAAAGCCACATCAAGCTGCATGTCCTTTGACTGAAGCGTCTTACTGACGGCGTTCACGGCAAACAGAATATCATACCATATCACCATAGACATGATGAACTCAAAGCTTTGCATTTCATTAGCAAGCGACTTTGCTTCACTTTTAATTTTGGGGTCGCTAGAGTCCTCTGACACTTCGAGCAAAGCATCCTTAATATCACTTGATTGATAGCGTATTGCTTTT
This sequence comes from Squalius cephalus, assembly GCF_949319135.1. NCBI lineage: Eukaryota > Metazoa > Chordata > Actinopteri > Cypriniformes > Leuciscidae > Squalius > Squalius cephalus. Next base: position 1,265,296 of record NC_137128.1, on the reverse strand, counting down.
ACACTCTCTACCCGACATTCCCACCTTGTTACAGACAGAGGTTTTACCGTGAGATCCGGGACTTTTACTTTGAGTATTCCCCATCGTTTAGGAGAGCCTGCGAATATGTTATAAAGTCGTTGTACAATACCAAAAAATGACATTGCTTTTGGACAGCATTTTGCCATATTTGCCCCGTGTTAAATTCAGGTTGTGGCAACCGCATGGCATGTAGTAAGCCCGGGGATTGAGACGCAGAATATGGGCTTGCACTCCCTGATTTTGTCCTTTCACATTCGCCCCGTTATCGTATCCTTGGCCCCGACAGTCATTGATGCTCAGTCCAAGGGCCTCTAGTTCCGCCAAGAGTGCATTTGATAGTCCCTTTCCAGTTTGGTCGTTCACTGGGATGAAGTCAATGAAATGTTCTTCTACATTCACTTCTAATGATGTCATATTGACAAATGAAGAATCAGCGACATTTGTTCCTGATGGCTCGTATCTGGTGTGCAATCAAGAAGCACAGAGAAATATTTAGCTCTCTTCGTGTCATTCACAATAGAGTTTTTGACGTTTGTGGCCATAAGAGAAATTAACTCATTTTGGATCTGAGGCCCCAGATAATGTGCATGCGTTTCCTTATTTCTTATGCGTCTGACATGTTCTTGCATAGGTGGATCAAATTTGGCAATCATCTCTATTAATCCCAAAAAGTTACCATTGTTCTCGTCATAAAGCTTTGCATTTGTTCCTCGAAATGCCAAGTTATGCTCAGACAAATATTGCACAGCTGCTAGAATGCGTGTTAAAACGTCCTGCCAGTGTTTCTTTTCTCTGTTTATCTCTCTTTGATGTGACTCGTCTATAGCAGTGTGTGTATCTAATCTTCGTTTTGTCTCCATCCATTTTGCTGCATGTGTGATATGATCAGGGGACGTTTCGTGTTGTTTCAGCAAAGTACTCAAATGTCTCCAATCATTATTGCCATCATTAGCTAATTTTGGCCGACTTGTACTGTTGTTAAACAGTTTGCAACAAAAGCAAAATACAGAATCTGTTTTCTTTGAATAAGCAAGCCAGTCTCTGCTAGTTTTTTCACCATTTGGCAACTTTCTTACATAGAAGTCATCGGAAAAGTGTCTTTTTTCTTGATTGACGGGGAAATCAGTTGGAAACCTTTACCGGGCCCTTTTCCGCAAGTAAATCCACCGTTTTGGTATCCAGATGCACTGGCCAATTGCTGGGATCATTAAGGTCCACAAGATGCGCTGATACTTCACTGTCGAACCCGGAATAATGCTCTTCATCAGGCGTCAGCGGCACCTCGTCTACCACGGCAAACTCTGATAAATTGTAGTAGAACAAAAACAGAGAATTGATTATGGGGTCCAGCTCAACTGAATTGGGCACAAGCCTCATTATAAAATACTGTAGGCCTATTTATTTTATTATAATATTATAATAATTATATTATTATTTTAAAATAAATACTGTAAATACAACCACAGTGGCGTCACTTTGTTTTAAAAAGTGGGTGGGACATGTAGGGTGGGGTTTGCTAATACAATGCTAAATCTGATATATTTACAATAACATTACAATGTCCAGCAATCAATTTATTAATCACAGATATTTATCCTCATCCCTCACCTTGGACTTCACCGTCATCCTCAGTGCCCACGTTCCCGTCCTGCTGCTGATGAAGCCCGTTAGACTCTACCACAGTGTCGGCGTGGGTTATGCATATGCTAGCATCTCTGGAAGTGCAAATAAATTTGTCCAGCGATCCCCACAGTGACTTATTAAAGTCTTCCTTCTTTTTACATTTTTTTCTTTTCTCAGAACCCGAGTCATGCTTGCGAAATCGGTCGCGCTCTCTTGCAGCAGACATGTTGGCTTTCCCTCGCTTTAGCTTTCTCCCGCTCTCCCGTCTTGAGTGACAACACATTACATAACATAGCGCAATGAAAAACCCGCTTAATTTGTTGGATTTTTTTATTTGATTTTTTTTGTTTTATGTGACATTGACAGAGACATATCATTGATACAAAATCATACATAACTAATGTATTTCAAAAAAAAAAAAAAAAAAAGCAGGATTGCGAGGCCCCCTAGTGGCGCGAGGCCCTGTGCGGTTAAACAGTTCGCACAGTCCATGCGACGGCTCTGCCTGTGAAGAGACGACCCAACACCTGTGAAGAAATGGACCCAACACTTGTGAAGAGACGATCCAACACCTGTGAAGAGATGACCCAACACCTGTGAAGAGACGACCCAACACCTGTGAAGAGATGACCCAACACCTGTGAAGAAATGGACCCCAACACTTGTGAAGAGACGATCCAACACCTGTGAAGAGAAGACCCAACACCTGTGAAGAGACGACCCAACACCTGTGAAGAGATGACCCAACACCTGTGAAGAGAAGACCCAACACCTGTGAAGAAATGGACCCCAACACTTGTGAAGAGACGATCCAACACCTGTGAAGAGAAGACCCAACACCTGTGAAGAGACGACCCAACACCTGTGAAGAGACGATCCAACACCTGTGAAGAGAAGACCCAACACCTGTGAAGAGACGACCCAACACCTGTGAAGAGATGACCCAACACCTGTGAAGAGAAGACCCAACACCTGTGAAGAAATGGACCCCAACACTTGTGAAGAGACGATCCAACACCTGTGAAGAGAAGACCCAACACCTGTGAAGAGACGACCCAACACCTGTGAAGAGATGACCCAACACCTGTGAAGAGAAGACCCAACACCTGTGAAGAAATGGACCCCAACACTTGTGAAGAGACGATCCAACACCTGTGAAGAGAAGACCCAACACCTGTGAAGAGACGACCCAACACCTGTGAAGAGATGGACCCCAACACTTGTGAAGAGACGATCCAACACCTGTGAAGAGAAGACCCAACACCTGTGAAGAGACGACCCAACACCTGTGAAGAGATGACCCAACACCTGTGAAGAGAAGACCCAACACCTGTGAAGAGATGACCCAACACCTGTGAAGAAATGGACCCCAACACTTGTGAAGAGACGATCCAACACCTGTGAAGAGAGGACCCAACACCTGTGAAGAGACGACCCAACACCTGTGAAGAAAGGACCCAACACCTGTGAAGAGACTGACCCAACACCTGTGAAGAGACGACCCAACACCTGTGAAGAGATGACCCAACACCTGTGAAGAGAAGACCCAACACCTGTGAAGAAATGGACCCCAACACTTGTGAAGAGACGATCCAACACCTGTGAAGAGATGACCCAACACCTGTGAAGAGAGGACCCAACACCTGTGAAGAAAGGACCCAACACCTGTGAAGAGACAGACCCAACACCTGTGAAGAGACGACCCAACACCTGTGAAGAGATGACCCAACACCTGTGAAGAGAAGACCCAACACCTGTGAAGAAATGGACCCCAACACTTGTGAAGAGACGATCCAACACCTGTGAAGAGAAGACCCAACACCTGTGAAGAGATGACCCAACACCTGTGAAGAAATGGACCCCAACACTTGTGAAGAGAAGACCCAACACCTGTGAAGAAATGGACCCCAACACTTGTGAAGAGACGATCCAACACCTGTGAAGAGATGACCCAACACCTGTGAAGAGACGACCCAACACCTGTGAAGAAATGGACCCCAACACTTGTGAAGAGACGATCCAACATCTGTGAAGAGAAGACCCAACACCTGTGAAGAGACGACCCAACACCTGTGAAGAGATGACCCAACACCTGTGAAGAAATGGACCCCAACACTTGTGAAGAGACGATCCAACATCTGTGAAGAGAAGACCCAACACCTGTGAAGAGACGACCCAACACCTGTGAAGAGATGACCCAACACCTGTGAAGAGACGACCCAACACCTGTGAAGAAATGGACCCCAACACTTGTGAAGAGACGACCCAACACCTGTGAAGAAATGGACCCCAACACTTGTGAAGAGAAGACCCAACACCTGTGAAGAAATGGACCCCAACACTTGTGAAGAGACGATCCAACACCTGTGAAGAGATGACCCAACACCTGTGAAGAGATGACCCAACACCTGTGAAGAGACGACCCAACACCTGTGAAGAAATGGACCCCAACACTTGTGAAGAGACGACCCAACACCTGTGAAGAAATGGACCCCAACACTTGTGAAGAGACGACCCAACACCTGTGAAGAAATGGACCCCAACACTTGTGAAGAGACGATCCAACACCTGTGAAGAGATGACCCAACATCTGTGAAGAGACGACCCAACACCTGTGAAGAAATGGACCCCAACACTTGTGAAGAGACGATCCAACATCTGTGAAGAGAAGACCCAACACCTGTGAAGAAATGGACCCCAACACTTGTGAAGAGACGACCCAACACCTGTCAAGAAATGGACCCCAACACTTGTGAAGAGACGATCCAACACCTGTGAAGAGAAGACCCAACACCTGTGAAGAGATGACCCAACACCTGTGAAGAGACGACCCAACACCTGTGAAGAAATGGACCCCAACACTTGTGAAGAGACGATCCAACATCTGTGAAGAGAAGACCCAACACCTGTGAAGAAATGGACCCCAACACTTGTGAAGAGACGATCCAACACCTGTGAAGAGAAGACCCAACACCTGTGAAGAGATGACCCAACACCTGTGAAGAGACGACCCAACACCTGTGAAGAAATGGACCCCAACACTTGTGAAGAGACGATCCATCACCTGTGAAGAGACGACCCAACACCTGTGAAGAAAGGACCCAACACCTGTGAAGAGACGACCCAACACCTGTGAAGAGATGACCCAACACCTGTGAAGAGACGACCCAACACCTGTGAAGAAATGGACCCCAACACCTGTGAAGAGAGGACCCAACACCTGTGAAGAGACGACCCAACACCTGTGAAGAGACGGCCCAACACCTGTGAAGAGATGACCCAACACCTGTGAAGAGACGATCCAACACCTGTGAAGAGACGATCCAACACCTGTGAAGAGACGACCCAACACCTGTGAAGAGAAGACCCAACACCTGTGAAGAGACGACCCAACACCTGTGAAGAGAGGACCCAACACCTGTGAAGAAAGGACCCAACACCTGTGAAGAGACGACCCAACACCTGTGAAGAGATGACCCAACACCTGTGAAGAAAGGACCCAACACCTGTGAAGAGACGACCCAACACCTGTGAAGAGATGACCCAACACCTGTGAAGAGAGGACCCAACACCTGTGAAGAAAGGACCCAACACCTGTGAAGAGACGACCCAACACCTGTGAAGAGATGACCCAACACCTGTGAAGAAATGGACCCCAACACCTGTGAAGAGATGACCCAACACTTGTGACGGAAGGAGGGGCTTCATCGAAATTGGAGAGGAGCTGTGATAATGTAAAATATATTAAAATAAAGCATTTTTTTTAACAATCAAGCGTGAAAATATATTCTAGTACACCCCCAAAACAAAATCAAGACTTCATAAAAGGGAATAATAGGAACCCTTTAAGTCTTTAAGTAAAGGCCAAATGTCCGCTTCTGTTGTGATCATTTAGCGATCTAGCTAGTTTTTAGTCAGCTGGTGGAACTGTGGGTTTCTGTGATGTTGCTCTATGGTGGCGTGTTTAGGGTGGGTTTAGGGCAGCGCTGCTACTGGCCCGACAGTGGAAACACAGCTTGTGCTTGAGCTCCAAGGCTATTGGCCTCGCCCGGCACAGGTTAGCCCTGGCTCGCAGCGGCCCCACAGTGGAAAAGAGGCTAATCAGTGCCAGGTATAGGGGTTTATGGGAAATAAAGTCCAGGAAGAAGAGTCAATATTCAAGTGATAGGGCCCTCTGCTGGCACGCAGGAGGAACCACAGAGACTGGATTCATGACCGCGATCCAAATGTTTTTTTAATGGCTTGCACTGTCCTAGGCCTTTATTATTTGAGATGGTTTAACACAGACCCCTGACATAATGCATTACAACCAGGGCTGGAAATGGGGGGAGGGGACGCGGGGGGGCGGAGTGTGGGGAGTTCGAGGGGGGACGGCGTTCCAGTTGAAAGAAAAAAAATGGTTATATATATAGGCTATATATTCAAGTCAAGTCAAGTCAAGTCAAGTTTATTTATATAGCGCTTTTCACAATACAGATTGTATCAAAGCAGCTTCACAGTATTAAATTTAAATAATACATCAATGTTTGTTTCTAGTGGAAAATGTCCACGTTTGGTAATGCTGATCAATAGTATTATTGATCCTGTTTGGAATATGTGATTGTGTATTGTCAACTATAAGCAGAAACATTCTGCATTTCCATTCTGTAGTGTGGATCATTCATTGCAATATTTATCCTCATTCTCATTTTTAAGAATCTGTTATCTTGACAAATAATGTATGCTATACTGCCCACTGACATGCTTTTAAAGCTATTGTTATCCACATTTTTTGGCCTTTAAACACCTTAAAATGCACATATGTAGGTCCGAGAAATCCTAATTTTATCGGGGGAGCAAGCCCCCGAACCCCCCTAACTACCTCACATTTGAATACGCATGACTGTAATGTGTGCTGGTGTGGCTACAGTGCCAAGGCTGAATTTTTGAGCCAGTTTACCCCTGCATATATACAATAATACATTATTCTCTGTATCAAATCATTATTACCCAGCCCCTGATATTTCGGGCTCATCCCCTGATGTTTTTAAAACCTAGAAACACCCCTCCAAATGCATATACAATATTTGTAACTTAAATAAGTAATAATCAAATAAAGAGACAATATATTAACATTTTAAAAGTCTTACAGTTACAACCGGCCCTTTGAGGGCAGCCATAATGCTGAGGTGGCCCTCAGTGAAAATGAGTTTGACACCCCTGATCTACAATATAATAGCTACATAAACGTAGCACAATATATGATAATAAAAACTTAGAGGGATATTGATATTTATCAATGGCATTCTGTAAAATTGGCTGCGCTATGTCGTCTTTTGTTATTGGCCAATGCCTGCAGACTGCAGCCAATGGAAATGCTTCTCTATCAGTTCGCGTCTTTCTTACTACTCACAGAACTTCAAAACAGACCGCTTGAGGTAAATAAATAATCTTGGATGATGAACTGTAATATTGTTCGAAAATCTGAATAGAAACCGTTACTATGGAGCAAATTATGTGCCATAATTTAACAAACAAATCCAGCATTTTGCAAACAAACTCAATCTACTTCGCAAAGGAAAACTCGACTCGCAAACAAACTCGATCCGCTTTGCAAAGGAAATCTCGACTCGCAAACAAACAGAAAGCAATGTGCAAGCACAAAGGTCACAAATGCGTGCAGGCAGATTTTCTCACAAATGCAGTTGAGCAACTTCCTCTTCTAAAACAGTAGATGGCGCTAAACTATAGGCTAATTTAACGCTAGTCTTCCAGGAGAAGCACTGATTTGAAACTTGCCTTTGCCTACAGCTGAGGAAAATGACCGGTGAACGGGTGTTTCTGTCTTATTTGATCTATAATTAACCTTTTTGAGGTTTTCTCTTGCCAAACGTTTATTGCATATCTAGACAGAAATCCACATTAGCACTTAGTAGCACTTCACTCTCTCTAGGATTGGGGAATCTGTAAGCTGAAAGCTCTGCCATCTTGTTGCTTTTTGTCATTTTTTTCTGCATCGGACTCATGCGAAATTACTAAATTAGTGATTATGTATACACTTGAACGAATCTATTTCTTTCGTTCTCCATAAATGAATGAGAACATTTCATTTAATTGAAAGGAGGCTCCCACTTATTTATTTATTTAGTTGGAATTCAGTCAGCTTAACAGTTAATGTAATAAAATAATTAATAAAAAAAAAAAAAAAAAAAAAAGAATATATACAATTGTTTCTTATCTTGCCTGTGACGTAGCCTATGCAGTGCCCAAATTATTATTTTGGACACACAAATGAAACCCGCCGCTCAATTAAATGAAATGTTCTCATTCATTTATGGAGAACGAAAGAAATAGATTCGTTCAAGTGTAGACATAATCACTAATTTAGTAATTTCGCATGAGTCCGATGCAGAAAAAAATGACAAAAAGCAACAAGATGGCAGAGCTTTCAGCTTACAGATTCCCCAATCCTAGAGAGAGTGAAGTGCTACTAAGTGCTAATGTGGATTTCTGTCTAGATATGCAATAAACGTTTGGCAAGAGAAAACCTCAAAAAGGTTAATTATAGATCAAATAAGACAGAAACACACCCGTTCACCGGTCATTTTCCTCAGCTGTAGGCAAAGGCAAGTTTCAAATCAGTGCTTCTCCTGGGAGACTAGCGCTAAATTAGCCTATAGTTTAGCGCCATCTACTGTTTTAGAAGAGGAAGTTGCTCAACTGTATTTGTGAGAAAATCTGCCTGCACGCATTTGTGAGAAAATCTGCCTGTACGCATTTGTGAGAAAATCTGCCTGGACGCATTTGTGAGAAAATCTGCCTGCACGCATTTGTGAGAAAATCTGCCTGCACGCATTTGTGAGAAAATCTGCCTGGACGCATTTGTGAGAAAATCTGCCTGCACGCATTTGTGAGAAAATCTGCCTGCACGCATTTGTGACCTTTGTGCTTGCACATTGCTTTCTGTTTGTTTGCGAGTCGAGTTTTCCTTTGCAAAGCGGATCGAGTTTGTTTGCGAGTCGAGTTTTCCTTTGCGAAGTAGATTGAGTTTGTTTGCAAAATGCTGGATTTGTTTGTTAAATTATGGCACATAATTTTCTCCATACGTTACTTTAACAGATGTCATAACAGAAACTTTCGTGTGGGTAAGCTGTATTACAGTTTTTCTCGATTGCTTTAACACTATATCCAGGCTTTTGAACTAAAATTTCAAAACAATAATGCCATTTATCAAAAAGCACACCCATTTCACTAAACTATAAACACTATTCCCTGTTTTAACACGAGTCAGATTTGTTTAACTATCACTGCAAAACTCTACACACAAATCCCTTCATTTCTCATTGCCTACACCATGTTGTCCTTTAGAAAGCACTAGCATTCAATATTGTTCACTCAAGTCAGCACAGCTTCAGCTCAGTTAGCACACAATTACCCAGGTGGAAACACTAAGAGTCAAAATTTAACACACATTAATCAGATCCTTCAATAGATAGATAAAAGGGCCCAAATCAGTTTATTGAGTTTTGGAACAATGGATCCAGAAAGACATGAAGGAAGAGATCGAGGAGGGATAAGGAGGAGGAGGAGGACGAAGGGCAAAGGCAAGAAGACGAGCAGTCTCAGATGAAATTGTTGCCGATGTCTTTATCAATGGTATGACTATGAGGCTCGGTTACGAGAAAGGCCAAATTTGAGTCGCTTTAATGTCGCCTCGAGAACCTTCAGGGAGGTGTGGTGGCATACAAAATCACTGAATAAAAGACAAACATTTCCAAAAGTCTTTGATGAGGTTTATTTTCTTGCAAGAAAAGGCCAGCAGTCGTACAGTCACACAGAGTGGCTGCAGAGCGTGACTGTGAAGCATCTTTTCTCCTTTATAGTCTTGACTCCCAGAATGTTATCTTTCTAGGCTAATGATGGTATTTCAACCGTATGTGGAACACTCTTAGACTTGTTGTTCATCATATTGTCTCCTTGAGTGGAGGCTTTCCTGTCACGACCAACACTCTTTACCATTCCAATACAATTCCATATTAGAATAAGGTTTGTGTGTGCTCTTTTACTGTCATATAATGGTCACACACATCTTACAGTATTTCTGAATTTTTTGAATGTTTCTCTCGCTTTCTCAAAACCTTAAACACAAATCACCAAACTTAAGCTACACTGTCAAAACCTTTGACTTGTCTTGCTATATCAAACAATTGATTCAGAACTATGTTATCTTTACCCAAAACCAAACACTGTTTTCAGATAACGCATACATCCAGCTAATACATAAACACTACACAGCAGTCATTACACACTACAGAGATAAATGCAAAACACTGCACTCAGGGCAGAGCAGGGGAAAAAAATGATTTATTATGAAGTATTTGCACAATCCTGCACACATATAAATGTAGTCACAAACAAAAAATGCAGCAGATCAATAGCAAGCAATGTCTTGGAATCATTCTGACTCAGCATCATGCCTCTGTGCATGGTCAGGCCACAGGACCTCATCAACATCACAGGCAATCCTGTCCCTTGCTAAACAACGGGGAAAGAATCCTTTAGCATGCCGAATCCAACCTTGAATCGCTTCCACTCCAATGTCGTCACATGCTGCATCCATTGACTGAATGAGATTTTCCTGTGCATAAGGATTTTTGTCATAGACCTTCCACCTCCATGCAGAAAAAAAATCTTCAATGGGATTAAGGAAGGGCGAGTATGGTGGGAGGCACACATTTATAAAACGTGGGTTATTTTCAAACCACTCACGGATTCTAGGACCACGGTGAAAGTTCACATTGTCCCAGATTACCACATACATGGGATGCTCTGCCTGCTCATCACCTCTCTCTTCACGTCTCAATAGTGCTTCCTGTAGAGCATACAGAAACGTTATAATATGGGCAGTGCTGTAAGGCCCTAAAGTCACATGGCGGTGAATAACCCCGTAGCTGCTGATGGCAGCACATATGGTCACGTTGCCACAACGCTGCCCTGGCAACTCTACAATGGCTCGTTGACCAATAATGTTGCGGCCTCTCCTTCTCCTCTTGGTGAGATTGAAGCCAGCTTCATCCAAGAAGATGCACTCATGAGGCCTCTCCATGGAATCCAGTTGAAACATTCTCTATAGAAATGAACAAAAATTTATTTTTGAAGTAACGTAAATGACATAGCATTCCAGGCTTCATGCCTCTATATACATGCGCTGCATTACATTCAACACAGTAAAGATGTACAGTAACTCAATAGTGCTGTCTAATCTCTGGACATGATTACTTACTTGTACATATTGATATCATAGCTCTTTTACCCTTTCAGAATTTCTCTCAAATGGTACTCTGTAGGCTTGTTTGAGACTTATCAGGTTGCGTTTCAGGACACGGTCAATTGTGGAGAGACTCACACTGTTGATTCCTTCAAAGTTCACGTTGTCTTCCTCAACTCGCTGTTGTATTTCACGCAGACGAATGAGATTATTTTGAAGGACCATATTGACAATAATGGTCTCCTGCTGTTGTGAGAACAAACCCCTCCTTCCACCGGCATGTGGCTTAGTGTCTTTCAATTCTAGCAAATAAAACCTCTTGTTAGAATTGTACAGATAGGCCTAATGCATTGAAATGTCACCAAATATGTACAATACATAAAATACTATTATTTTTAGTACTACTTTTAGTTTTACTGTAATACTGCAAGAAAAGGGCCAATTTTTAGAGATATGTTACAGTAATTTACTGAGACGTTCCAGAGGAATATGGCGGGAGTACTCTGGGTTCGGGCCGAATACCGAGTCCTGGAGCCCTCTCCTCGGACAGCACGCCAAATACGCATTTATTCTATCTGACTTATTTGTAAGTGTGAACTCGTGAAATGGCAAGCTTGGATGTGATGCGTGTGGTAGTATAGGAAGATTAGGATTACACCATCATATGAAGGGATCAAGGTTGGCCAAAGAATGGTTGGACTTTCAAATATGCAGTAGTGGAGACACAAGGGAGGCACAAATAGCATCACTTCGGAAGAAAATCTGGCAACATAAAGGAAGCCATGGACATAATACTTCTGATGACATCATGAGAAAAGCAAAGGAGGGCTACTTAGAGTTCAGTGTTCAAAGATATTTGCACATTTGGAAGAGAACACAAACAACATGTTCAGGGGCCGTATTCACAAAGCATTTTATCTTAACACTAGGAGTACTCCTAAATCGCACTAAAAGATTTTAGCTAGGAGTTTTCTCTTAAAAGTTATTCACAACGCCTTTCAGACCTACTCTTAGTAAAGAAAAATGACAACTCCTAAACTAAGAGTGAGTCTTCGTTGCCATGGATGACGTCATTACTCATGCACGAGCTTGACTGAAGTGACCACCTTGATTGGCTGATGATTGTAACGCGGGAATGATTCCAAACACCTCCCCTATGATGATGAGTGACAGGTGACAGGTCTGAGAATGCGTGCGGTGTAGTGCGAAGGACGGAAGATGATGAATAACTGAATAAATAGCCTAAATGAATAAAGAGTAAGGCAAAACAAAAAGCCTAGTAGCCTAATGAAATATATGGATTGATGCAATATCTTTGCAACATTATTGAATTAATCTGTCACTATATGCCTCTGCCTACGTTTGCAAAGAGAAGAACATTTTAATTTGATTCACAATGAAACGTTACAATTAGTTTACATGCAATGAGTATCCTAGTTTTGGTTGTTGTTGGTGGCGTTATTGCATCCCTAGTTATGCCTACAAAGCAAAATTGTTCCTCGCGATTGGAAGCTCCTGTAGCCGCCGCATGCGCATCTCAAAACATCGCAACGTGAAATGCCACAAAAAGCGGTTTGTGAATAGGTCTTAGTGAGTTAGGAGTCCTCTCGACTTCTTTTAAGCTGTCCCAGACTTAGGTGCTACTTTTAGGGCTAAAATGCTTCGTGAATTACTCTTAGTGAAAAAAATTAGGAGTCCTAAAGTTACGAGTGACACGCCCATTATTTTTAGGAGTTGCTCCTAAATTCGCCAGTTAGGAGCTACTTTTAGCCTTAAAATTCTTTGTGAATACGGCCCCAGAACAGCATATATGATTTGCAAAAACCAGCAGCCCTTTAGCCTAATGGAGGACTTAGTTGATCTCCAGGAAGCCAATGGTATTACATTGGGAGGTGTACTTCAGTCCAGAAAAAGCTGTGGGGACATACGTGAGTTTATCGGAGAAGAAATGAGAAAAAAACTGGTGACACACATAACTGAAAATGATTCAAAAATAGGAGTGCTTATTGATGAGTCAACTACAGCAAGCCATCTGACTGTGTTAATTGTCTGTCTTAGATGTGCGATTGGCTCAAACCCACCCACAACTGTAATATTTGAATTACTTGCTTTAACCTCAACAACAGCAAAGTCCATTACAAGTTCACTTTTGCAGTGTCTGCAACAGCACTTTCTAGAGGAGTTTCTCAAACGCAACTGGATCTCTTTCACCTCAGATGGTGCATCAAATATGATAGGCCGTGTATCTTGAGTCTCTACCCAGCTGAAACACCTTTACCCTGATCTTATTGTGTGGCACTGTTGTAACCACAGGTTGGAACTTGCAGTTGGCGATACCATCAAGGAAAATGGGGAAATCAACCACTTCCAAGCATTTATTCCCTCTATCATGCATCTCCCACAATGCAGAAGAACTCTCTGTCATCTTTCTCACCATTGGTAGAGTTCTTGGGGTCAGATGGGTAGCCTCAAGCGAACGCACTCTCAGAGCAGTGTGGCAGCTGTTTCCTGCCTTGCATGAGCACTTTTTTAGAGAGCAGCCCAAGATCCTCGCAGAGATGGAAGTGAACAAAACATGTACAAAGGACTTGCAACTAGACTTACTGCAACAGCCTTTGTCAGGAACCTTGGAGTAATGAGAGATGCTCTAATAGAGTTATCAGAGCTGTCACTCATGTTGCAGAGTAACACCATCACTCTTCCTCTGGCTCACGCATTGGTCTGTCAGAAGGTGAAGGTGTTTGAAGCACGTGCTAAGGGAAGACAGGGGGAGTTTGCAAGAACTGCTTCAGAAGCTGCAGAGAAGGCAGAGTTCCAGGGTGTGCCCCTTCATCCAGGGAGAATGGTAGATGTTGCCATAAATGCTCAAAAGTTTTACGACAGTCTGGCATCTTCTCTTAGGAAAAGACTAATGACAACAACATCAGCCTCTAAAATGCCACATGGTGGGTCTTCTACTCATGTCTCTGAATATGATGACATATTGTCATCCTGCAGGACCATCTACCCAAGATACTGGCCTGATGATTACGATATTCTGAATGGCGAAGCAGAGGTGGTTTCGATGTGCAAGAGGTTGCACCTCCCTGAAAGACCTGCAATTAATGGTTTCAGGGAGTTCAAGGAGAGTGGTGGAAAAGCAGTCCCAGAGGATTTGAAGCCACTTGTCACTGCACTGGAATCAGTTGCTGTGTCCACTGCAGAATGTGAGAGAGGATTTAGTTCTATGAACACCACCCTTACTCCACTTAGGAGCTCTCTTGGGATTGGTAGATTGAGCAGCATCCTTTTCCTGAGCCGCAATGGGCCACCATTGGCACAGCTTGAGCCCATGAGCTATGTGAAGTTGTGGCTGCTGAGAGGACGACGGAGTGCTGACCACTTAGCCAGTAGGAAGAGAGAGAAGGGGAACGTGAAGGAGGAAAAGGCCATCTGGTCACTCTTTTAATTGGTAATTCTAAGTAAAACCGTCTTTTTTAACAACGTAAATGGAAAGTAAAATGGGAATTTAAATAGCATATGTCTTTCTGTTATTCTTTATATAGCTGGTTGCTGTAGCCTGTGGTGGTGACAACCTGCTTGGATGAAAGAGAACTTGGGGCTGTTCTCAATGTTCATATTGGACAGATTCCTCAAATTGTTATTTCAGAAATTTTCTTTTTGTGGACATTTTAAGCTTTTGTTCTATTACCCTGTCACATACTCTTAACTTAGATGCATGTTGCATCATTCATCTTCTGTAGTTTGCAATATCTAGTGTTGCTTGCAATGTTGAATAGTTTCAATACACTGAGAACTTCTTATTCCCTCTGCCTTACAACTGGATTCACCTTTGCATGTTTAATAACATTAACATATCATTTTACCATATTATAAATATCTACGTTTGAGCAGATATCCACAAACACCGTATTTAACAGTAAACACTGGTCTAAACATTATAATATTCACCATAGAGTAAACACTCATACTAGCCTACTTTTATATCGTGCTGTTTTATTATCGAACATATAAAAACATCCTCGTGTCGTACATATACATTTAGCATTAGGCTTCATGTTTTTACTCATATCACATTTCATAACATACATTTTAGTCTGGCACCAGTTTAACTAGTAGCTATATGTAGTTTATGCAACAATAACATGCTACTATTATGAGTGTCTTACCTTAAAAATCGCTCTCATAAATACTCAAATCGTATTCTTCTAATTCTTCTGAGGTAAATCCAAGGTAAACAGCACAGCACATTGAGCACAAACACAACTCGAGGTCTTCCAAACTCGAGGAAAAACAGGAATACGGTACTTGTTTTTGAGGTAATGAGTCCGTTAACAGCACGTGGATCATTTGCATGTCAATCGCTCGTGCGCGCGTGGTCACATTAGAGTTAATTAGCTCGGACTGGAGAAACTGTACATGTCGTTGCTTTCATACGGATTACTTAAACAGAGAATATTTGTTTTTTATATGGTTTACATCATTTAAAAATGGAGACTTCAAGCTTTGTAAAGACACATGTTTCATGCCACAGTGACAAGCATTCACGGAGTTACAGATCATCTTTGAGAGAGACGGGACAACGCATCATGTTTATTTATATTTTATTTTACAAAAAACACGTTTTGTTTTTATTATTTGCAATAGCCGACCCCAGGGGGTTAAATGAAACATAAAATAAAGTATTTAAATAATTTAGTTATTATAGATTATAAAGGTTTTTAAACATCTGAAAGGTCATCGAAAGCCAGATGACCTCTATTTTTTTTTTTTTTTTAAATAGAGTCCGCCCAGTGAATTTTGCCCATTTCCACCACTGATTACAACGTACATTAAATAATGCATTACAACGTACATTAAATTAGGGATAGTTCAATTAGCTCATTATCATTGAGAGATCTTGTAATTTTTGTGACATTTTGCTGTGAAATGGGGAATTATGCAGCATTTTTAACTTTATTCAGCGCTCACAAAAAACTGGAGGGACTGTTTTTACACTCCCTCACATAGAAGATACACAGAAATACAATACACGTAGGAGGAACGAAACTGAGGAACTGAGAGGAACTAAAGACTTGAGGTACAGAGTGAGGTAAATTACTGGAACAGAAACGGCTGTGTGATAAATCAGAAACAATAGAAACTAATGAGCAGGAACACAGGCAAAACGGGAACAAGACAAACGAATGCACAACTGACTAACGCAGGATCCTGACAGCCATAAAGGAGAGGGCACTAACTACACTTCAGGATGCTTTCAAATAAATATAAGAGGGTTTGTTCTTTTGCTTGTTATTGATGTTTAGTGCACAGCATTTGACACTCAATAAATCTGGTCTAAATTTGCTTGTACACACAGTTTGTCTATTTTGTATCTTATTCGCTTTTCTTTATTCTTTATGTTGTATTTCACTGTCTGTGTACTGTTGTTGTCACAACTAATTCCTCATGTGCAAACATACTTGGCATTAGAGCTCTTTCTGATTCTGATTCTGAATTCGGGAGGTTTGTCACAGTTATTTGTGATAATAATTATGATTTGGTATACAGCCGATAAACATTACAGTAGATCAGTAAGCAGAACCTCGTCCCCTCTTTATTCACATGCTACAGTTTTTCTCAGTTGTTTACTCACAAATACTGGAACTTGAGACACAATGACCACAACATGTAACTCATGCACCGACCCCCTGAACCAATCCTGAGTCCAAAATCTCCATTCCAATATGCACACTGACTCATCACATGGGCAAACACCCATCACACAGTTTTACAATCAGAGCTTTAGCATGAAAGGGCAACAGGCCGAAACAGAATAGAGGATGCAGCATAGTTCTCTTACGAGAGGTTCTCTCGTATTGCGTAAGCTTGCTTACGCTGCGGGAAAAGTCTTCTTTTCTCGAGATACTGAAACCAAAAATTATCCTTAATTTCATGTTTTGTCAACGCAGTGCAGCTGCGGCAGCTGAGCTAGAGCGGCATACTGCACGCTCATTGGCTGCCGCGCGGCAACTGCTTAAGCCTACCAGTGAGCCTGGCGTGACGTCACGCCCAATGAGGCGTCACAGCGTCACAGCCCGCCAGAATGGGCGGCGTCAGAGCGTATATAAGGAAGGCTCGTAGGCTATATTCTCTGTTTTCTGTCTTTTCAGCGAAGCACTCGCATCGCTGATCTCTGAGAAGAAACCGTCGCCGTTGTCCTGCAAGGAACAGCTAACGAGCCAGCTTAGGACAGCCTGAGGAAGCCGGACGAATCTTCGCCGCCTTCAGCCTGCCGTGCCAGCTCAGCTATCCGGCGATATCCTTTTATTGCAAGCTCTTTGTGTGTGTGTTTTGCTTCCGCAGCACTCTCTAAAAGAGCAGAGGCGTTGTTGCAAATGCCTCGCGCCATGTGTGGCTCATGCCGCTCTACAATCAGCGACAGAGACCGTCATCTTCTCTGCGCTCTCTGCCTGGGCCGGGACCACGCAGCTATCGCGCATTCCACGGGCGACTGCGCCTTCTGCGAAGAGCTGCCGATGTCGACCCTGCGGGCTCGACTCGCCCTCTTCACAGAGCCTGCTCCAACCGTCGTTGGCCCGCGAAAAAAGAAACGCCACTCTCAACGACCACCGGAGCCCGAGACTCGAGCCAGGGCCTCGCCGGAGACTCTCCCGCGAGCCTCGCTCTCTCCTTCTCCGCCCCCGCTTCCCGACGCGCAGCCGACGGCTCTCGCCCTCGATGCCGTCGCCTCAGGGGATGAAGCGGATGACGACGCGCTACTGGACGCGTGCTCGTTAATGGCGTTGGACAGCGAGGGATGGTCCGGTTCTGTCCGCTCCGCCTCCTCCACCAGAGCGTCCAGCAGGACTCACGCCAGTGTGGACGCCGAGCTTCTCCGCCTCCTCACTTTGGCAGTCGAGCACCTGGGCCTCGAATGGTCTCCGCCAGCGGTGCCCCCGCCCAACAGGCTCGACGGATGCTTCCTGCCCACCAGTCGACAAGCTCCGGCGTCCAGACCAGCGCCTTTTTTACCGGAGCTTCACGAGGAGCTTGCTAAATCGTGGAACGCTCCAGTTTCGGCCAGACTCCGCTCTCCGGCCTCATCAACTCTCTCCCGCGTGGACGGAGCCACGGAGAAGGGGTATGACCGGATTCCACCGGTCGAACAGGCGGTTGCAGCGCATCTTAGCCCCCCATCCGCGAGATGGCGCTCAAAGACTGCCCTCCCGTCTAAGGCCTGCAGGACTACTTCGGCGTTTGCCAGCCGCGCTTTCTCCGCCGCTGGTCAAGCCGCGTCAGCCCTGCACACAATGGCGGTCCTTCAGGTTCTCCAAGCAGACCTCCTCCGCCAGCTCGACGAGGGAGAACTGGATAAGTCTGCCTTAACCGACCTGCGCAGTGCGACGGACCTCTCCCTTCGCACGACGAAGACAGCGGCCCAAGCTATCGGACGGTCCATGGCTTCGCTGACCGTCTTAGAGCGCCACCTCTGGCTAACGCTAGCCGACATGGGGGAACAAGAGCGGTCCGTGTTTCTCAACGCCCCGCTCTCACCCGCCGTTCTCTTCGGCCCTGCGGTGAGTGGCCTCGTGGACTGCTTCTCTGAAGTTCAGAAGGCGTCACAGGCCATGAACCTCTTTCTGCCCCGCCGCTCGAGCTCCGCTGCAGGCCGCTCTAACACTAAGCCTCCTGCACGCAGCGCCCGTCTCGACCTCCAGCTTCGCAGCAGCGCCAGCGCGGTCGACCCAGGTCCCGCTCCACCAGCCAGCACAGGCCGCCACCCCCGCGGGGTCCCCGGCCTAGAGTTTCGCTGAAACCCGAGCCTGCGAAGTCCTCCTAGCACTCGTCGAGAGGAAAAGACGGTTGAGTCCCGCCGCGGCCGGACCACCGTCAAAGCTAACTTGTATCCCTCTGCCAGTCCCCTTTATAAAGGCTACTGCAGTAGTGTCCACCGCAGCCAACGAGCCAGTTTCTCAACTCTCTCGCCTGCACACAAACGCCGTTTTTACGGCGACCCAGATAAATCAAATAAAGAGTGTGAAATCTGGTCATTCGGCTCACGCCGTCAGTGTTATGAGTGTAGTAAACATGCCCACGTCCCAGTGTTCATTGCTACACACAAGCACAATCTCCCCTGTGTACCCCACAGAGTGCACTCACATAAAGCGCGCTACGGCCGCTCGAGTGTTAGCTGTAGGTCACGTGCCCACGCCCCAGTGCTCACACCTACACAGTGCTCGCTCTGTCTCACACACTCGGGGACCAGAGCACTCCGCCACCGGCTGTGTGTTAATAAAGAGCCCTGTGCCCGCTACACAGCACGCACACTCTCATGTAAACACTCACGAGCCCGCCCCGCTTCCGCGCCGCGAGCCGTCACACACAACGCTCTCTCACAGCGTCACTCAGCCGGCTGCCGCTATCAGCGAGCCCCCGTCTCCCCTCACTGCCACTGCGCGACTCGCGCACATACCGCCACAGGCTCCCTGTCCCCCACTGTGCGGCGGGCGGGACCCGGAGGCGATTCGACCCCTAGCTATGAGTGCAAATGCATGGAAAGCTATTCCGGGAGTGTCGAAGTGGGTACTAAACACAGTGATAAAGGGCTATTCGCTTCAATTCGCTTGCCGCCCCCCGCGCTTTCGCGCCCGGGTCGAGACTCAAGTGAAGGCGGATGCAGCTCATCTGCTTCACGCAGAAATAGCGAATTTGCTGCACAAAGGGGCGATAGAAGGAGTTCACCCTCCGGTTACCGAGTCAGGCTTATACAGCCGTTATTTCCTCGTACCCAAGAAGGGCGGAGCGCTCAGACCTATATTAGATCTGAGATATTTGAACAAAGCGCTCGTGAAACGGCCGTTCAAAATGCTCACGACCAGTCAAATCCTCGCGCAGATTCGCCCGGGGGATTGGTTCATCTCTCTCGATCTGAAAGACGCGTATTTTCAGATTCAGATTATACCCCGTCACAGGCCATTCTTGAGATTCGCCTTCGACGGTCAGGTATATCAGTACACCGTCCTGCCGTTCGGCCTGTCCCTGGCACCCCGTACATTTACGAAGTCAAAGGGAATGCGAATTCTGAACTATCTGGACGATTGGCTCATTATAGCGCACTCAACAGAGGAACTAGTTTCTCACAAGAAAGCGCTTCTCGTCATTTGGAAAGCCTGGGTCTTTCCGTGAACTGGGACAAGAGCTCTCTAACCCCCAGCCAGTCTATCACTTTTCTGGGCATAGATCTGGATTCGGCGGCAATGACGGCCAGATTGTCAGCACAGCGCGCACGCTGCGTTCGACACCTCGCCGTTTCCATTCAAGTGGGAAAAGTTTTTCCCCTGAAAACCTTTCAGAGGCTTTTGGGCCATATGGCGTCAGCCGCAGCGGTCCTGCAGCTGGGTTTACTTCGAATGCGCCCGCTTCAATGCTGGCTGAAATCGAAAGTGCCCCGCAAAGCATGGTTTTCGGGCCTTACACCAGTCAGAGTGACAAAGCGCTGTGTCTCAGCCCTGCAGCCCTGGCTGGCGGCCGAATGGTATCAGCGGGGAGTGACGATGGGGGTCATCGCACACCGCAAAGTGGTCTCGACAGACACGTCCAACATTGGTTGGGGAGCGACTCACGAGGGCAGTCCGATTTGCGGCCCATGGTCGAATACGGAGAAAAGCCTTCACATAAACTGTCTAGAGATGCTGGTGGTCGAGAAAGCACTGAAGCACTTTCTACCGCTTCTACGGGGACACCATGTGCTAGTTCGCTCGGACAACATGTCAGTGGTGTCTTACGTGAACCACCAGGGCGGAATCAGATCCAGAACCATGCGCGCTCTCACAGAGCGCCTCCTATCCTGGGCTCAGGGCCCGCTGCGCTCCCTAAGGGCAGCTCATGTACCCGGTCGTCTGAACGACGGCCCGGACAGACTGTCCAGGGACAACGTTCCCCCAGGGGAATGGTCTCTACACCGCCAGACGGTCCAAACGCTTTGGCGTCGTTTCGGCGAAGCGGAGATCGACCTCTTCGCTGCGAGCGAGAACGCTCAGTGCCAGAGGTTTTTTCTCAAAACACGAGGACGCGCTGGCCCAGACCTGGCCCAGCGTTCCGCTGTATGCGTTCCCCCCGATCTCGATGCTGCCTCAAGTGCTAGCGAGGATCAGGGAGGCGAACTGCGCAGTGCTCCTCATAGCCCCGCGCTGGGAAAACCAACCGTGGTTCCCCGAGCTAATGAGGCTGGCAGACACAGCCCCATGGCCGATTCCGGTGAGGAGAGATCTTCTCTCTCAAGCCCGAGGATCGATTCTGCATCCCCATCCAGAGCACTGGTCTCTGCATGCGTGGGAAATCAACGGATATTCGTTGATCTGCCAGAAGGGGTAATTAACACGATCGCGCAGTCCAGAGCCCCCTCGACGAGGCGGCTCTATGCGTCTAAATGGTCGGTGTTTAGCAAATGGTGTGTGGAAAAGGGTTCTAATGCTCAGTCCTGTGGAGTCCCACAGGTATTAAACTTCTCCAAGAGATGTTGGACGCGGGTAGGTCCCCCTCCACGCTCAAGGTTTACGTCGCGGCCATAGCAGTGTTCGCCGATTCGGCGCGCGGCCGCTCACTGGGCAGGAATGAACTCATTACCCGCTTTCTGCGCGGGGCCAGGAGGATGAACCCTCCTCGGCCCCCGTCAGTCCCTATTTGGGACCTGTCTCTGGTCCTAGAGTCCCTAAAAGTGCATCCCTTCGAGCCTTTGGACTCTGTGGAGTTGAAATACTTGACGCTTAAAACCGTTTTTCTGCTAGCTCTGGCTTCAGTCAAACGAGTGGGTGATTTGCATGCGCTGTCTGTCAGCCTGTCGTGCCTCGAGTTTGGACCTAACGACTCGTTAGCCATTCTCAAACCGAAGCACGGTTATGTCCCCAAAGTGTTAGGTACTCCCTTCAGGACTCAGGTCATTACCCTATCGGCCCTGCCGTCATCCGGCAGTGAGGAGGGTGTTAACCGCCTTTGCCCGGTCAGGGCGTTAAGGTGTTATGTCACGCGCTCTGCAGCCTTCAGGCTCTCAGAACAGCTTTTCGTCTCGTTCGGAGGGCGCGCTAAGGGTCGCGCCGCCTCGAAACAGACGCTATCCAGATGGATAGTGGATGCTATTGCAGCAGCATATGCGTCAAAAGACCTGCAATGTCCGTTGGGCATACGGGCTCATTCCACCAGAGGCATGGCCTCATCGTGGGCATGGTCCAGCGGGATTTCCATTCATGACATTTGTATGGCGGCGGGCTGGGCGTCCCCCTCTACATTTGTTAGGTTTTATAACCTGGACGTTCCCGCCCTGCAGGCTAAACTTCTGTCAGTCTAGTCATGTTCATGTCCTGCTCATGTGCGCAGGCTGTATTATCGATTAGCTTGTCTGTTGAGCTGCACGCTCAGGGTATCAGTATGCATAGACCGGCCGTGCCATTCTTGTGTTCCCTAGGTGTGCTTATGAACATGTGTTGGCCCGCACCGCTGGCCACCTGTCATTTCACCTCTATGCTTCATAAAGTGTCATATGTGATCGTTAGGTGCGCACGGCGTGGACAAGGGGTTCCCGCAGCGTAAGCAAGCTTACACAATACGAGAGAACCTCTCGTAAGAGAACGATACTTGGTTACTCACGTAACCTCGGTTCTCTCTAGAGAGGGAACGAGTATTGCGTTCCCTGCCGTGCTTAAAGCCTATAGCTTGTGTCGCTTCATTCGACAGAAAACAGAGAATATAGCCTACGAGCCTTCCTTATATACGATCTGACGCCGCCCATTCTGGCGGGCTGTGACGCTGTGACGCCTCATTGGGCGTGACGTCACGCCAGGCTCACTGGTAGGCTTAAGCAGTTGCCGCGCGGCAGCCAATGAGCGTGCAGTATGCCGCTCTAGCTCAGCTGCCGCAGCTGCACTGCGTTGACAAAACATGAAATTAAGGATAATTTTTGGTTTCAGTATCTCGAGAAAAGAAGACTTTTCCCGCAGCGTAAGCAAGCTTACGCAATACTTGTTCCCTCTCTAGAGAGAACCGAGGTTACGTGAGTAACCAAGTATCGTTTCTGTAACTGTATACAAATTCTTCTGTTGTTTTGTATGTAGACCACTGTATGTACAGCTTTGTGTTGGTTGGGATGTACACTGTGTACATTGTGTTTGTGGGAAAAATAAAATATATTTGTTACCGTGTATTTGTGTGTTCTGAGTATAAAAAGCATGCCTCATTCTCAGAACTCTACACACAAATCAAAAAACACACACAATGGGCAAAACCCATTCTCAATTCTCCTGCAAAATGCAAACTTTACATTCAAAACAATGTTATTTCTTCTCAAAGTGGTATTTTGTTTTCAAATGACACACACAAACCATCATATGAATAGACATAGAACCAGCTGAACACTGATGTGCTCAATGTAAAATGTATGCACTGTCTGTAGTAAGTGTAACAATGAACAAAAAAGGCCTAAGTCATTATGATGAATGGAGAAGAAGTGTTTTACAGTCATCATAGTGTTTTACACTGAGCACATCAGTGTTCAACTGGTTCTTATAAATGTCTATTCATTTGATGGTTTGTGTGTGTCATTTGAAAACAAAATACCATTTTGAGAAGAAATAACATTGTTTTGAATATAAAGTTTCATTTTGCAGGAGGATTGAGGGGTTTTGCCCAGTGTGTGTGTGCGTGCGCGCGCGAGTTTGTGTGTGTGTGTGTGTGTGTGTGTGTGTGTGTGTGTGTGTGTGTGTGTGTGTGTGTGTGTGTGTGTGTGTGTGAGAGAGAGAGAGAGTGTCACGTTTGGATATAAATACCTGAGAATGCTGTTAATATTTTGTGTTCTCTAAAACTTTAGAGATTGTGTTGTTCTTGTTTTCAGGAATGTACTGTAACAATGTGGTTTATAAAGAAGAACATCCCACACTTAATGTTTTAAGCATTTATTAAAAAGCATAGTGAGGAACAAAACATGTATTAGAAAGAGCTTTGGCAAAGAAAGAAGAAAAATGCCAGCATTACCGTCGTCTGTGTTGCGGACGAGACACAGAATGCATGAAGAAGGAGGACGAAGAGGAGAAAGGCTTTATATGAACAAGGGTTAGGCAGTTTCCAGGACTGGAAAGATAATGTCCAGGCGGACGCTGATTCACAGATTTAACTTACTTTACCTAACCGGAGAATAATTAAAATAAGGTAATAGGTGTTTAAAGCAGAACTCGGCAACTCTAGCGAACTCTAGTCACTTCTTCGCTTATTTTCCCTTTTGTGGTCGCATGTTTTCCCCACTAGCTCCCCCTACAGCTGTGGGGGGGGGGGGGTATATTTGAATCTAGTCTCTACTGCTGCTCATGTGCGTTTGTTTTGATCGGAGCAAGCCAACTGTATCGTGTGCTGGAGCTATGTCTACCGAGGTGGGTAATCTGGTAATACATCATACATGCGTGTGTGTTTATGTCGAATTGCCGTAAAGCAATTTGTGTTTCGCGCTCGTTCTTGTTCTCGTTCTCGCTTCTCACGAGACTTCCAATTTCTATCTTGCCGGGACGGTAGTCCCCAAGTTGCAAGGTTGGTTTTCCGCCTGGGAACGCTGGGGGGAGCGGGGAAAGTCACCAATATTACCAGAACAGGTTGTTTAACCATCCAAATGATTTCTAGACAGTTTTATTAAGTTAAAAAAGTTACCAAGTTCTCCTTTAAATTAGGGTTAGGGTTAGCACCACACCACAGCATAAAGGTAAGAACCATTAGAACTGTAGTTTAGAAATGAAAGCATGATATTGCCCAGCAACACTTGACTCATGTAGAAAGAGTCTCTGATTGGTCAGTGGTTTTAGACATTGATCACATTAACATGAACAGGGTATTGGCTATGTCAGTTGTGATAAAGTGTGTGTGTGTGTGTGTGTGTGTGTGTGTGTGTGTGTGTGTGTGTGTGTGAAGATGTCACTGCCAGGGCTCTTGAGTTTTCATTACATTCTGATGCTGTCTGTCCTCACTGGAGCAGGTGAGATTAACCAGCTTTACTAAAGACATTATAGCCATGACTCAAGTCTTTGTGTGAGAAATATAAGTCATTGTTCACTTCTGCAATTGAATTATTGATTAACTGAATTGAATCTAATGCTTCAGTTGAAGTTCAGCTTGTTTCCTACACACAGCAATTTTATGGCTTCTGAAGGCTTCAAATAGTCACATGGACCATGCACTTTTATGATACTTTATGATGCATTTGTGTCCTTTTTGGAGTTTCAGAGCTTTAGTCTTGAATATTATAGTTATTATATTTGAGCCTGGAATAAAGCGCTCGAGTCATATCTACTTTCTGATACCATTATTGTGTTTTTCCATACTTTTTGTTAAAAAAAAAAATTTACTTTATTAGTTGGGCTAGCAGTTTTTGTTGTGGTATCGAAGTACTTGAAGTGAACTTTAAATAATAAATGAAAAGGAAAGTTACATTTCAACTAAATTAACAACTTTTTTTACAACAAAAATGAACCATCACTGAACTTACTTCAGCTGGACTGTGGCGCTATTTTCTTCTAGAAACAAACTTTGCTGCATTTTTTTCCTGTTATCTCTGTAAAGCTGCTTTGAAACACTCTGTAGTGTAAAATGCGCTGTATAAATAAATGTGACTTGACTTCTTAAACTGTTAGTTATGAAGTGAAATGAAATATACTTTATTGTCCTTGGTAGGGAAATTTGTGATGGACTCCATAGCCAGCATTTCGACAAAACCTGATAGCTTACATTAAAACATTACACAAAATATACACATCATACACATAAAAATAAATAAAGTTCATGTTCAGCAGTCTAACTGAGATCGGTACAAGAGAGTCTTTGAACAGGTTCTGTCTAAAGCAGAGAGTTCTGCAGCTTCCTCGAGACGGTAGGAGTTCATGAGAGCGGTAGAGTACGTCAGATGGCTCGCTTAAAATCCTTTTGCCTCATTTAGTGTGTGAATTGCTCGTACTGAGTCTGAATACTAGGATAGTCTTTCAGTCCTATCATTTTCATTGAAGATCGAACAATATATAGTGACTTTGATTTTACAGAAAGATCACCATACCAAGTGTATCTAATCATATGTGAGGCCAGCAGGGGGCGCTCACCCTGGGGTCTGTGTGGGTCCTAGCGCCCCAGTGTAGCGACGGGGACACTATACTGTCAAAGAGCACCGTCCTGCGGATGAGACGTAAAACCGAGGTCCTGACTCTCTGTGGTCATTAAACATCCCATGGCACTTCTCGTAAAGAGCAGGGGTGTAACCCCGGTGTCCTGGCCACATCCCACCCACTGGCCCTTGCCAATCATGGCCTCCTAATAACCCCCTTACATTGCATTGGCTCTATATGTAAGAGATTTGTTTATATGTACTCCTAAGTACTTGTATGATCGCACCCGTGTGATTCCTTGATTATGAACAACTATGGGCATATGATCTCCAATGCCCTTGGGATCAAAAATGATTTCCTCCGTTTTCTTAGTATTCACTATTAGAAAATGAACATCAGACCAGTCTACAAATGAATTAATCTCAGA
This sequence comes from Squalius cephalus, assembly GCF_949319135.1. Lineage (NCBI taxonomy): Eukaryota > Metazoa > Chordata > Actinopteri > Cypriniformes > Leuciscidae > Squalius > Squalius cephalus. Next base: position 1,238,871 of record NC_137128.1, on the reverse strand, counting down.
ATAAAAAATAGAAGAGGAATCTTGTTTTTTCAGCAGACTTAAATGACTGTATCATCTGACTTCTTCATAATGTAGTTGTGTGAGTGCCTACTTGAGCACTCGTTAGTGTACAGCGTAAGAAGAGCTGGTGAGCTAACCCTGAGGAGCGCCAGTGCTGCAGCATTTCACTGGAGATAAACTGTTATTTACTTTGACTCTCTGAGTTCTGTTTGTTAAAAAGGCGTGATACCACTGTATAACTGTAGGATTTACATTTAACTGCTTTCAATTTCTAATTAAGAAATGTGTTTGAACAGTACTGACGGCTGAACTAAACTCAGTAAAAAGCACTCGTGCATAAGCATCAGGATCCTCAAGGTGCTTTAAAACCAAGTGCAACAAGCTATTGATAGCATCACCTGCTCTTTTTCCTTTCCTGTAAGCAAACTGGAGTGGATCTAAGTGACTATTAACATTTTCTCTTAACACCGATACTACACACTTCTCAAAACACTTCATCACCACTGATGTCAGACTTTGGATTTTACACGCAGCTCCTCAATTTTGTTCTGTAGAGATCTTACGTTGCTCATAATTATAGATGGTATAGATGTTTTAGTGATATGGATTGATATTGGACATTCCAGTAATAACAGCATCAGGCTGATGTGTTCAAGTGCTTGTGTTTTTATTGTTGAAATAATCTCATGAAGACATTATTTTTCAGCGGATGGCTATTATACTTACCGGTGGACACAATGCATCTACAGCTCCCCTGATCTCAGTGACATGGTGTTCATTGAAGGCTTCTACTTTAATAAATATCCATACGTAAAGTTCAACAGCACTGTGGGGAAGTTTGTGGGGTTTACTGAGTTTGGAGTGAAAACTGCAGAGAACTTTAACAAAGATCAAAGCTTATTACAGCAAATGAAGGCTCAAGTGGACGTGTTCTGCAGACCTAATGCTGAAATTACAGAAGCAGCCGTCTACAACAAAACAGGTACGGGACGCAAGGCTCACCCAGAACTCTTCTGTTAAACATCTTTAGGTGTAATTGAGTATGTGTCTCTTCTGGGTTCAGTGCAGCCGAAGGTGAAGCTCAGTTCAGTGACGCCGGGCGATAAAACACACCCAGCTCTGGTCATGTGCAGTGTGTACGACTTCTACCCTGAGCCGATTAAAGTGTCCTGGTTGCAGGACGGTGTAGTGGTGACGTCTGATGTGACCAACACTGAGGAGCTGCCGAATGGAGACTGGCTCTACCAGATCCACTCTGAGCTGGAATACACTCCTAAAGCTGGGCAGAAGATCTCCTGTGTGGTGGAGCACGCCAGCTTCAGCAAACCCATGATCTACGACTGGGGTAAGAGAGAAGCCCTGCTGGCTCAGACCTCAGGACACACCAATGTAGAGTCAATTACACAATAATACAACACACGAGAATAGCTCGACCTGCTTTAACCTGTTATACTTTATTGTATTAACATACCAGGAACATATCAAAGCTCACATGAACTATATACAGACAGATGCCATGAAAACTGTCCACATATAAACAGAGAAAAAAGCGAAAACAAAACAACAACATAGAAGGGAGGGAGGGGAGGGAGGGGTGGGGGGGGGGGTGTTGAGTCCGTAGCAAAAGAAATCAAGAAGTCAGGGAGGTCAGTGATGTTTGCAATGTTCAAAAATGTTCCCATTTAAACTTTGACTATTCTGTAGTTACATCATGTACTAAGATCGACTGAAAATGAAAAGTTGCTATTTTCTAGGCCAATATGGCTATGAACTAAACTCTCATTCCTGCGTAATAATCAAGGACCTTTGCTGCCGTACCATGGGTGCAGCGGGCGCAATGAAATTACGCAGCGCCTACAAACTGAGTGGCGGTCACGTTGGAAGTTAGCTGGCTGGGGACTATTTTCAGGCGCTGCGTCATATCATTGCTGGACTCATGGCACGGCAGCAAAGGTCCTTGATTATTACGCAGGAATGAGAGGAGACCGGCTGAATGGATTCGAAAACGGTAAAACTCAATTGTTTAACTCTGGTGGAGTTGGAAAATGAGCTTATTTCCAAAAAAAGTGGAGTGAACCTTTAAAGTAACTCATAGTATCATTGTAGACGCTGAACAGACACGGGTACGAACTTTCACGTCATGCTTTAAAACTGCTTAATGCACAGCTAGCCATGGATGAACCCTTACTGTATTTAATGCTATTGTGATGTCTGTCTCTCACAGACCCCCCTGTCCCGGAGTTTGAGTTTAATATTCAACTATTGTTCACCATTGAAACTGCTGGACTGGTGCTGGGAATCCTCATAGCAGCTGCTGGATTCCTTTACTACAAGATAAGATCAGCTGGGCTGTAGAGGTGAGAGCGCGCCAGTGATAGAACTCAGTCCAGCTATGCAACACTTAACTATAAACATCATGGCATTTTATTTTTCAACTAATTACTCTTTTTATTTCGATAGAGAAGATCATAGTACCATGTTAATGATGGTAAGTTTGACATTTCACTCAGTTAATTGCATAACAGCATTTCTGTGTGATCAAACATTATCTTTACCAATAATGAAATACTGAATAATCAAGCTCAGTAACATGAATATTAATCCCACAAACCGCAGGTCCCCATTCTGACTGAAAGGAGCCTCATCATCTTCAACTATCCCACAGTCTAACTCTTGTTTCATAATAAACATGATGATGAAAACTGAATTAGAGCGTCGCACCTGATTCATGTTTCTGGGTAATGTTTCAGCACTATTGGCAGTAATGATGTCACTCGTGTCATGTCTTCTTGTGGTTTCTCCTGTTGCTTCCTCCACTCGACCCGTCTCTTCTTCTCCTTCTACATCTTTCACTCCTTCTCTTTCACCACCTCTTGTTCTTTCTCCACTTCCCACTAAAGTTAGTTTGCTCTGGGAACTCACATCCCCTTTTATAGCTCATTTTTATAGCCGTTTAAAATGCAGTTTAGTACATTGCATGTTCTGTGCATTACTGATCTAGCTGGAACCAGTTTGCTGGTAATTAAGATGTCATGTCTGACTGAGAATGTGAACAATGATAGAGTATTGTTTGCTGTGTTTGGGGAAATGGTACATACTGTATGGTTTTGTGTAAAACCAATAAAAAGCTGCAATTGTTTTTAGGAAGTGGGGTCACACTTTATATTAGGTGTCAATAACTACTATGTACTTGCATTAATAAATGAGTGCAATGAAGTTACTGTGTCCTTGTAGTGTTGCGAAGTGTTATTGTGGACTGCTATTGTGGAGGGGTACGGGTACGGCTAGGACAGGTTTGGGTTTAAGAGAGGCTTAAGAGCTCAACATGGAATTCATTTCTGTAATTACATCTTAATTACACAAACCAATTACAGTCTATGCAAGTATTTTATAAACAGAAGTATAATGTAAAAACATGTATGTACACAATTAGTGCATTGTAACAAATGGTTAATTTAAACTCACTTCATTCCCCCGGAAAACAAGAAATAATATCTTATCTAATTTTACTTATCTAGTAAATGCATCTTGATTTAAGAATTTTTAGATATTTGGACTGGAAACTAAGTAAGAAAAGCATATTTTGCAGTGCAGTGTACTGGGAGAAAACCACTGTGACATTCTCTAATTACTGCAGATTCAGTCATATGTAACATTTTAGCTTATATATTCTGTTTTAAATCGTTGGATTTATAAAAAGCATGTCATCAGCAATATGAAAGTGATTTTCTCAATACAGACTCATTGTAATGGTGTTTGTTATTATTTATGATGCCTGTCTATAATGACTCCTTATGGATTGGACACCGGTTTGCCTGTGTGTAAGTTTTAGCACTTTTCTAAACTGGTTTAACTTGATTGTTGCTTTGACAGGCTGATCATAAAACTGTTGTTTATACATTCCTGTAACACTCCTTAAATCTTCCTGTATTCAGTTTGTTTCCTGTTCTCTTCTTCCCTTTTGAGGTTCTTTATAGTTTTCAGTCTAGTTTGCTCAGTTCTGAAGAGGAGATAAAACACATCAACGCCACACAGAATGTCGGCGTTTCCACCCGTGGATTTGCACAACGCCACTGTCTACAACACATTGTGACATATATTATTGTGATATAAGGCTTTGTAAGAGACTTACAGAATGGAGACCAGCGGGACTCTGCCAGTGGGTGGCAGCACGTCACTGGTGGAAAAACTACGCTTTTATGAATTTCAAATATATTCCCTTTTCAATAGTACATCGCAAATATACTTACAAAAAAACTGAACCATCTTTAAATGTATAAAAAGTATATTGGCATCATGCTTTTACCCATTTTCCCAATTCTACTTTTAACAAACTTTAAAATATAAGTATAATAAGTAAATATAAGCAAAATATGCCTAAATAACCAGCAGTGGTAGTGGTGATTGATGAACTGTGTGTGTGTGTGTGTGTGTGTGTGTGTGTGTGTGTGTGTGTGTGTGTGTGTGTGTGTGTGTGTGTCGAGCTCCTGGTTATGGTTTGTGTAATGCGTTCATGCAAACACGCGAGTACAGATGAATGTTTAAATCTGTTTGTTGAATTGCGGGTGGTACTTCTGATGTTCATACATCTTAGTTTTGCACAATTAATCAATAGAAATGTGTTAAGTATGATTAGGCACGCTAGTACAATATTTTACAGTTTTTGCCCGTTGCTTGAACACATTTTGCAAAACTTCGCTCATTGTGCCAAAACTCAACACACAAGTAAACATGACACAACACCGGGAAATATACCATTCACATCTGTGTCAAATTTAAACTCTGTTATCAAAACATTCCTTTGTCAAAATGTAACTCTGATGACAAAATGACACATACTTGCATCATATGCATACACTTTCAGATCAGGGGGAACACACTAGTCTACTTTATATAAAACACTGCAGTCTTTGATTTTCACTGTTTGTTCAGAAGGCATATTTTCAGGAGGCACATTTTCAAACAACCAAAAATTGACTTTGGCCCCGTCGTCTTGTTTTGCTCAGGTCGAATCCAGCTTCATCAATGAAAGTGAATTCATGAGCTGTGCAGCTCCATATGGCCAAGATTCTCTGTAACAAAAAAAACATATTACTGTACTACAGTGCTACACATACAGAATAGAGTGCGGATCGGGCCGAATTTTTCTGTCCGAGCCCGGCCCGCGTCCGACAGAGCAGTAACCGAACCCGACCCGAGCCCGACAGGCATAAAGATATTTATGTCCGAGCCCGACCCGAGACCGACAGTTACAGTTTTTGCCCGTTGCTTGAATACATTTTGCAAAACTTCGCTCATTGTGTCAAAACTCTACACACAAGTAAACATGACACAACACTGGGAAATATACCATTCACATCTCTGTCAAATTGAAACTCTACTATCAAAACCTAACATTCCTTTGTCAAAATGTAACTCTGATGACAAAATGACACATACTTGCATCATATGCATACACTTTCAGATCAGGGGGAACACACTAGTCTACTTTATATAAAACACTGCCGTCTTTGATTTTCACTATTTATTCAGAAGGCATATTTTCAGGAGGCACATTTTCAAACAACCAAAAATTGTGGAAAAAAAAAATTTGTCCACAATTACCCTTTGGCCAATTACATTACGACCCCGGCGTCTTGTTTTGCTCAGGTCGAATCCAGCTTCATCAATGAAAATGAATTCATGAGCTGTGCAGCTCCATATGGCCAAGATTCTCTGTAACAAAACAAACAAAAAAAACATATTACTGTACTACAGTGCTACACATACAGAACCCTCACCCCATCACACAGGTACCCGTGTAGCTCTCCGAATGGATCCATGTGGTACTGATATGGTACTTCAGCTGCTACTGGATTTCACCAATACTGTATTGTAAATGTAAAGGACAGTTACACTTACCCGTACATATTCAGCTCGAAGTCCTTTGACCCTGACACTGTTCCTCTCAAATGGGACCCTGTAGAGCTGCTTCATGGTGATGTTGTGTTTTCCCAAGATTTGTCTGATGGTGGTGATGCTCACATGGTTTATGTTGTTGAACACTTGCCTGTCTGCAAGTATTTTCTGTCGTAGCTGGTGGAGATGGATGGCATTGTCTGCCCTCACTAGGTCCACAACGGCAAGTTCCTGCTGTTGTGTGAACAGGCGTTGGCGTCCTCCCCCAGAAGGTCTTCTAGTCATTCTAGAGAAATACAACCACAAATTGTCATCGGTTTGCTTCTTTTTCTTACAGTACTTTACTGTATATACTGTATCATCCACTGTACTGAAACATCTCAATATCAAGATATGTTTCACAAAAACTACCACTTTGGCTGCAAAAGGAGCATTAGCACCCTGCAATACCCTGTTGTTTTACATGATGTGGTAATGTGATATACTGTAGTACAGTGCTGTAAATACCATCTGAGTAGAGTAGAAGGTAGAGAGGTGAAGACATACCTGTTTTCTAGTCAGAATGCTCTTACAGATGCCACTGTGAAGCGGCTTAGGTGTGGGTGGACTCTCTGCCCAGCCCCATGGTTGATGACATGGTCCACCAAAGTTGCTCTTATATCATGAGAAATAGGGGTCCGTGCATGGCCTCTTCGGCCTTGACCTTGTCCTCCTCATCCTCTTCCTCCTCCTCCTCCTCCTCCTCCTCCTCCTCCTCCTCATCATCATCATCATCATCATCATCATCCTCATCATCATCCTCATCATCCTCTTCCTCTTCCTCTGCCTCTTGCTCTCCCTCCATCCATGCTTGCAAAGTTCTTGAAATGGCTAAACTGAGGGCTTTTTGTAGCTGGCTGATTGGTGTTCAGTTTTGCAAGTAAGTGTCTTCATGTGTGTATTTGAGTGGTTGCAATTACCCAATGTGTTTTGTATTTTGGATACATGTGTTTTCCAAATGGCACCCTGAGATTTCATTTTTGAACGAAGTGTCTTATGTATGAAATAGAGTGTAGTATGCAGGACCAAGTGTGTTGCATAAAGGAGTAAGCAGTGTTAATTTCGTTGACGAATAATTTTCGTCATTATTTTCGTCAACGACATTTTTTCACAGACGAAAACGAGACGATAACTAAATACAAACTAGTTTTGAATGACAAAAACTATGACGAAAATCTATTGACATTTTCGTCAACGAATAAAAACTAGACGAAAATGTTAGATAGTGACGATTTGGGAAGCGATCCGGTCTGATGTCCTGCATTTGTGGTAGATGCGCACATTTGTTCTGAGACGTGCTGATCTTCCCAGCTGCACACGGGTTGGCATGCGCTGCATGTCTCATCAAACTTAACATGTAAACGTCTGGGAGAATGAGTAGAGCAGACATGTAGATCTGAATAAGAGTGACGACGCAAAAAAGAGCTCTATTCGGTACGGTTTTCTGTGCGCACACACCCGACCCGCGAAGCGTGCAGCCACTCACATAGACACGCGTGCGAGTACGTAATTGAGCTCTCTTTCGTTTCTGAATCGACAAATACACACAACATTATGTCTAAATGTCCGTTTTTGAGAGTATTCACGTAAATAATGTGGGTTATGTCTTAAACAGTTGTGAATGTATCATGTGCATCAGTGCAATTGGATCCGCATGTCATTCGACATGATCCGATGTCTTAAAGTGACAGTTGGTAATAAATAATGCGGTCTGTGTCCTTAATATTGATCAAGCAACAAAAGAAAAAGAGAAAAGCATTCACTGCTCGTTAATAGCTTTAAAATAAGGATTAATTATATTTAATTCATACAAATAAATATGTCTGTTTGAAAGAATAGAGAATGATGCAAGTTATAAAGAATTCATACAGGCTATCATTCATTGAAAAAGAAGACTGTGTTTAGGAAAAGTGGTTTTATTTAATTTTAAGACATTTTTTAAGTTACAGTAGTTAAATCTGCATCTGTATTGCACGTTCAAACTTTAAATTCATTCATATTAGCAGGTTAATGTTTTCTCTGGGAGTAGCCTATATGGGTTTGGAAATTTTAGATAAATTCTAAATGAATGCATTTCAATTTAAACCCATTATATTTTAAATAAAAATTTGCTGTCAAAATGAACACTGGTGTGAGATTATCTTTTGTGAAAAAGATACAGTCAGTGTTTTTGACATTAAGAATAAAATAAAATACATGTTTTGTATTACAGCCGTTAAATCTGTGTATGTATTGCATATTCAAACCTTAATACCATTCCATAACAGACTGATGTAAACATTTAGTCAGGTCAACTGTCGCCTAGATTTAGTCGACTAAAATCTGCTAATATTTGTTCTACTAAAACAAAACTAGACTAAGACTAAAAGACTTAAGACTAGACTAAGACTAAAACTCTTATGATATTTAGTCGACTAAAACTAGACTAAAACTAAAAGATTTCAGATGACTAAAATGTGACTAAAACTAAATGGTGTGTTATTCAAAAGACTAAGACTAAGACTAAATCAGAATTTGCTGTCAAAATTAACACTGGGAGTAAGTGTGTTGCAGAATTGCAACTAGAGTGCAAAGCAGCACTTTTGTTTAAGGTATGGGTACATGTGTTTGAGGTATGGTAACAAAAGCTTCAAGTTGTGTTACTTTAGTCTAAGCATGGGTATATAGTGTTCAAGCAATGGGCAAAAACTGTAATGTCGTGTGCGATTTCACGATTTTTGATTGTGGACGATTAAAGTGTCTCCACGATCCTCTTTTGAAGAAATATTGTATTCGGTTATTAAATAACCTTAATAATTTTGTCAATAGTTTGTATTATATTTCCCCAGTAGTTTTCAAGTTCCGAACAAGTCCAAAACATATGCAATAATGTACCAACCTCTGATTTACATCTAGGACAACATTCTGAATATGAATCCCTCTAATCTTGTGTAATCGTTCAGGTGTATAATATACCCTGTATATAATATTAAACTGTATTAATCTATGTCTACTGTTATTGTCACAGTGTCTGTTGTGTTCCACTGGGTGTCACTAGAGGTCCCTTCCCAGTCTCCATTCTTCCTGGAACCACATTTCCCATGATTCCTTGTTTGTTCCCATCACTTGATTACACCCAGCTGTTCCCATTTATGTTGTTAGTGTCTGTGCATAAATACCCTGTTGTGTTAGTTCATGTCACGGAGTCATTATTGTATGTCACTCGTCAACGCTAAGGTCTGTTTTCAAGTCTGTTCTCGTTGTTGTTCTTGCTTGTTTTGTGTTATTGTTTATTGGACTGATTAAATGGATTTCGACCCTGGCATGGATGACTACGATTCTAATTACTTTGATTTTGACCTTTGCATGGATGACGACGAGTTGGATTGCCCTGATTACCATGTTGCTGCGTTTGGATCCACCAATTTTTCCGCTAGCGATCGTGACAGTTATATGAAAATGTTAAAGCATTTTTACAGATGAATTCCCAGGTATCTTGTTCAAAAGTACATTCTACATCTTTTTCCCATTTATGTCTATGTAGTGAAGTGCTGCTGTTGGGTAGCACCTCGTTTGCATGTGTTGACTCCGCCCTAGAGGCCCGCAGGTAATCAGCGTCTGATTCATACGGGTATATCAAGGTGGCTGTTTGGCCACCGGACATTGCGTTGATGTGTGACTGTTTCGCTGGCGCGTCATTTCTCTGCGTTCATCCTGGCTGGAGTTGCCGTGCGGTTTGTGGATAAGCACATGTGGTGCTGAGTGTTTGCAGTCGTTGTGTTTTCATTCTGGCTGGAGGTGCTGTGTGGCTTGTGGAGAAGCGCGTGTTCAAGCTGAGTGTTTACAGTGGTTGGTGAACGCGCGCCGTTTGCCGTATACAAACGCACGTCATACTACTACAATAATCATCGCTGTTGTATTGCTGTTTGGCTTTCTGCTCGCCTTGGTATTATTTGGTTCTCACTCTGTTGCTGCTGGACGAATGACGCGATCGCCGCATGTTGGTGAATGAATCTGCTGTTATAAAAGTACGTGAAGACTGCTGCTCGGATTGGGACTTTCATTGCTGCTGTTTTGTTCCCAATATCTTTTACTTTTGTTTATTGTTTTATTTCAATAATCTGCTGGCCAGTAGTGGCTCTCATGTGAGCACGCTCAGCATTTAGTATATTTTTGAGTTAGTTTGCTTTAGGCTATTATTGGGATAACTCAACTGCATTATTTTGTTTGTTTTTGATTTCTTATGGGTTTGCCCTGTATTTCTTTTGTGAATAATATTTGCATTACTTAATAATTTTGTGAGTGATCCTCAGCCTGTCAGAGGAAAGAGGGTTGTGGGTGTGAGCCGGCCTGTGAAGCTGGGACAGGCTGGTGACTGTAAACCAATGCACTGAAAACCTTACTGAAGCCCATAACTGCAGGTTTGAGTGCATCATATATTTTGTTTTGTGATATTGGGTATCGTGGTTGTGCCTTGTAAATTAGAATTCATGTAAACTATTTATTTTGTTGTAATTTGTTTTTCTTGTCTTTCAGGCACTGTGAGTCCGGAGCAGGAGAGCTAGTTGCTCTATTTGGGTGGTGGGGCCTGATGCACCGTGTGTGTGTGGTCTATAGCCTATAGTGATTGATCTTGGTTGATGTGAGGGTGCAGTGTAGTGCACGTGTTTGTGCTTCTCGACCATTGCTGATGTGGAGAAGTTTGTCGCTAGCTCATCCTGCTTCCGGTAATCACAAGTCCTGATAAGTCTGTATTGTTAGTGTGTGTGTGTGTGTGTGTGTGTGTGTGTGTGTGTGTGTATGTGCGTGTGTATGTGCGTGTGGAGTGATGATTGATCCCAATTGCCGCATATTTTAATATTTTACATTTGTCCAATAAAGAATATTTTTGTATTTTCTTATACCCACGTCTCCAATTCCTTGTGTAAGGGAAACACCGAACCTGTGTGTCCTCATTAGGATACTTCTCTGGTTTAGTGACCAGGGTGGCGTAGTCGACTCTTCCTTAAACCTCTTTCCGTAATAAGAGGTTTAAGGAAGAGTCGACTACGCCACCCTGGTCACTAAACCAGAGAAGTATCCTAATGAGGACACACAGGTTCGTTGTTTCCCTTACACAAGGAATTGGAGACGTGGGTATAAGAAAATACAAAAATATTCTTTATTGGACAAATGTAAAATATTAAAATATGCGGCAATTGGGATCAATCATCACTCCACACGCACATACACACGCACATACACACACACACACACACACACACACACACACACACACACACACACACACACACACACACACACACACACACACACACAATAACAATACAGACTTATCAGGACTTGTGATTACCGGAAGCAGGATGAGCTAGCGACAAACTTCTCCACATCAGCAATGGTCGAGAAGCACAAACACGTGCACTACACTGCACCCTCACATCAACCAAGATCAATCACTATAGGCTATAGACCACACACACACGGTGCATCAGGCCCCACCACCCAAATAGAGCAACTAGCTCTCCTGCTCCGACTCACAGTGCCTGAAAGACAAGAAAAACAAATTACAACAAAAGAAATAGTTTACATGAATTCTAATTTACAAGGCACAACCACGATACCCAATATCACAAAACAAAATATATGATGCACTCAAACCTGCAGTTATGGGCTTCAGTAAGGTTTTCAGTGCATTGGTTTACAGTCACCAGCCTGTCCCAGCTTCACAGGCCGGCTCACACCCACAACCCTCTTTCCTCTGACAGGCTGAGGATCACTCACAAAATTATTAAGTAATGCAAATATTATTCACAAAAGAAATACAGGGCAAACCCATAAGAAATCAAAAACAAACAAAATAATGCAGTTGAGTTATCCCAATAATAGCCTAAAGCAAACTAACTCAAAAATATACTAAATGCTGAGCGTGCTCACATGAGAGCCACTACTGGCCAGCAGATTATTGAAATAAAACAATAAACAAAAGTAAAAGATATTGGGAACAAAACAGCAGCAATGAAAGTCCCAATCCGAGCAGCAGTCTTCACGTACTTTTATAACAGCAGATTCATTCACCAACATGCGGCGATCGCGTCATTCGTCCAGCAGCAACAGAGTGAGAACCAAATAATACCAAGGCGAGCAGAAAGCCAAACAGCAATACAACAGCGATGATTATTGTAGTAGTATGACGTGCGTTTGTATACGGCAAACGGCGCGCGTTCACCAACCACTGTAAACACTCAGCTTGAACACGCGCTTCTCCACAAGCCACACAGCACCTCCAGCCAGAATGAAAACACAACGACTGCAAACACTCAGCACCACATGTGCTTATCCACAAACCGCACGGCAACTCCAGCCAGGATGAACGCAGAGAAATGACGCGCCAGCGAAACAGTCACACATCAACGCAATGTCCGGTGGCCAAACAGCCACCTTGATATACCCGTATGAATCAGACGCTGATTACCTGCGGGCCTCTAGGGCGGAGTCAACACATGCAAACGAGGTGCTACCCAACAGCAGCACTTCACTACAATCTACCCCTCCCCTTTGCATCGTCGCCCCGACGATGGACTAACAACCAGTAACCATAGTGTTCAGGTCCAAGGTCTGAACACCACGGTTACAGAATGGGACACTGAAGGCACTATATTCGACAGGGGCCTAGGAAGATGATGGAGATTTGAGTGTCGACCAGCAGTCGCTCTTCCAGTCCTTCGCAAACCAACCTCGCTCTCCCCATGCCCATCTTCCGACCCAGCGGGTTCAGCCACCAAACTAATTTCAACCCCACTGTTCTCCTCAGGGATATTCACCCGTCCTATGGGGACCGGGTCCGAAGACCCTGCTGCCATTGGGGGAGCAATGTGCTCGGGTGGAACTAGACCTACACACTCGGGAACCCCTGCGAAGCTCTCAGGACACACCCTCACCAGATCCACTTCCTCTTCCTCCTCTTCCTGCAATACCACAGGAACGAAAGGATTACTCGAGTCACTGGGGAGCACAGGGCCCGAGGGACCCCTCTGGATCAGACTCTTCAGCTGGGAGCGGTGCACAGTTTTTACTGTATTCAGACTTCCCACTGGCGCTATGGTGTAAACGGCACCTCCCTCTCGAGGGGTTCTCACTACCTGGTAGGTGACTGAACTCCATAAATCATGAATCTTATGACGACCCCTTATCCCATAGTCACGGAGGTACACCAACTGGCCCTCAACAAGAGGTGCATCCTTTACCTGCTGATCGTGCTTTTCCTTACGCTTTGCGGCTACCATCTGTAAACGTTCCCGCGCTCCCTCAAACGCCACTTGCAGCCTGGTCTGATGTTCGATGACCCATTCATGCACCGTCCCTACCACTGGCTCCTGAACCCTACCCAACAGGAAGTCAACGGGCAATCGGGGTTCTTGACCAAACATTAAAAAATGTGGAGATTCCCCAGTGGCGTGATGAGGGGTGGTATTATAGGAAAAGAGGAGCTGAGGAAGACAAGACACCCAGTCCCTCTTTCTGGAAACAGGCAGTGTGCGCAACAGGTTGTGCAAGGTTCGATTAAAGCGCTCGCACTGGCCGTTACCGGCTGGGTGATAGGGTGTCGTGCGAGACTTACCCACTTCATACAGGCTGCAAAGCTGGCGGAGCAAAAGAGACTCAAAGTTTCGCCCCTGGTCAGAGTGGAGACGACTGGGAACCCCAAACTTATAGAACCACTCAGTTACTAAGGTCTGGGCTACCGTTTCTGCTCTCTGGTCCCTAGTCGGCACAGCAAGAGTGTATTTGCTAAACACATCGGTCATCACTAACACATTTTCCATTCCTGACCTAGAAGGTTCCAGCACCGTAAAATCTATGGCCAAGATTTCATTAGGCCTAGAGGCCAGCAAATGACCCATAAAGCTTTGAGCCAAGGGATGTGAATCTTTAGCTACCTGACATCGCTCACACTCCTGACACCACCGCTCTACGTCTGACGACAAGCCAGGCCAGTAACATCGTTGTCTGACTAATTCAGTGGTGCGCTTGATGCCCTGATGCCCGTGTTGTTGATGTAATTGCATGAGGACATCAGACCGCAACACAGCAGGCAGCAGTAACTGGCAGAGCTCCTCTCCACCGCTTGGACTTCTAACCCTACGATAGAGTACCCCCTCCTTCTCTACCAGGCGATCCCACTGATGGAGTAATGCCACGGCTGAAGCGGACATGCGTCGCCGCTCCTTAGGCCCAGGGCGGGCTTTATGCCTCCAAAAAGTCCAAACCTCAGAAATCACAGAGTCTTCCTCCTGCAACCGACGCAGATCCACCGATGAGTAACCAGGCATTGTGGTAACCGCACACTGTACTGCCTCAACAACTGGCTCTACCTCTACAGCTTGCCGTAATGACACCGGGACCCTAGTCCCCGGGAAGAATTTCCCTACTGACCCCGGCTCCGGTGGATTCTGCCGGGAAAGGGCGTCAGCGTTCTTATTACTCCTTCCGGATCTATACCGAATCTCAAAGTCGAAAGCCCCCAACTGGGAAGCCCAGCGCTGCTCCGCCGCCCCGAGCTTCGCAGAGGTCAGATGACTGAGAGGATTATTATCCGTAAAGACCACGCACTTGTTACCTAATAGATATTCTCTGAATTTCTCGGTCATGGCCCACTTGAGCGCAAGAAACTCCAACTTCATGGAGCTATAGTTATCCATGTTGCGCTCAGTGGGCCTAAGACTGCGACTTGCATATGCAATAGGACGTACCCTACCCTCATACTCCTGTGAGAGGACTGCTCCCAACCCTCCATGACTAGCGTCCACCTCCAGGATGAACGGCAAGGAGAAGTCTGCATATGCGAGCACCGGGGCCGTGGTTAACCTCCCTTTTAATTTCTCGAAGCCTGACTGGCACTGTTCATCCCAAGCACCCTCAAAACTTAACCCAGTTTGTTTCTTAGACTTCAGTTTCTCACGAGACAACTCAGCCACCAGCCTATGCAGAGGGGCTGCCAATTTAGCAAACCCCTCCACAAAACGCCGGTAGTAACTGGCAAATCCGAGAAATGAGCGCAATTCAGTGACGTTAGATGGACGACGCCACTGAGCCACAGCTTCGATTTTACCAGGGTCGGTTGCAACACCCTGGGCAGATATAATATGGCCCAGATACCTCACCTCTGTCTGAAAAAACGAACATTTCTCCATCTTAACTTTCAGACTCTCGTGCTCCAACCGACTCAAGACCACCTCCAGCCTGGCGTAGTCGGCAGGATTTCCTTTTTTTTGCACTAAAATTGAGAGACGTGGATATATGCATTTTCTTTTTGCTTGTTTTTGTTTTTTTGTTTTTTATTAGGTATTGGGAACGGGACAACAGCGATGATTATTGTAGTAGTATGACGTGCGTTTGTATACGGCAAACGGCGCGCGTTCACCAACCACTGTAAACACTCAGCTTGAACACGCGCTTCTCCACAAGCCACACAGCACCTCCAGCCAGAATGAAAACACAACGACTGCAAACACTCAGCACCACATGTGCTTATCCACAAACCGCACGGCAACTCCAGCCAGGATGAACGCAGAGAAATGACGCGCCAGCGAAACAGTCACACATCAACGCAATGTCCGGTGGCCAAACAGCCACCTTGATATACCCGTATGAATCAGACGCTGATTACCTGCGGGCCTCTAGGGCGGAGTCAACACATGCAAACGAGGTGCTACCCAACAGCAGCACTTCACTACATCTAGAAGAGGATGAAATGGAGTATTGTTGTAAACTGGTAATAGCCATTTACATTTTTTTTTATCTCAAACCCCAATTTACAAGTGTGTCTAATAAACGGGTTATTATTGACACAAGTCAGGGACATGAATATAGCCTTGTCTAGAGGTATTTCCCCTGCATGATATTTTCCAATGTGCATCCATGCAGGCAGAGATGTGCTGTTCATCTGCCAAGACCATACCGCTCTCATTTGGGCTGCCAGAAATAAAGCAAAAAATCTGTGAGTTGTAATCCACCTTTTTTAAATGCCATATGTAATTTAAAAATTGCTTCTTTTTTTAAAAAAAATGCTTTTTAAATGCTTATCAAGCTTTTAAGAGTATTAAAAAACTTTATTGGGATAGAAACTGGAAGAGTTTGAAATTAATCTGTAAGACTGGAAATACTGGTTGAGGCCTGGTCTATGCTGGCTAATTAGCATTCGACCTCCCCCATACAACCTCACTTCCTCTCAGAAACAACTAAGAGCTCACACAAGAACATGGTTTAATGTGAACGTTTATCATTGACTGTTATGTTTTTGGTGTCATCTGAAATGTCTCAAAGTGAGTGGTACAGATATCTCATATCCAGATAGATCAAATAAAAGGAAATAATTTTTATAGAAGTTTAGAGAAAACTGGTTCAGAGATAAGGCCACCCCCTTTTGTTGGATAGAAGCCATTTTGAGGGTGGTCTCCCCCATGTCACCTGGTCAAGGGGATAAAGCAAGGTGTGCTCTCTCTCTCTGGGCTCTTCTTTGCTGGACATGGATTGAATAGGTGGTCTCTCCCTTTCCTCTCTCTCTCTCTCTCTCTCTCTCTCTCTCTCTCTCTCTCTCTCTCTCTCTCTCTCTCTCTCTGGTACAAGCTGGGTAAGATTATTTGGTGTAACCAATGTATAACCATGTTCTAGATATTTGAATTGATTGTGGAATTGATCTCTGTCAAGTTTTGTGTGTTTTCTGATTGACCACAGCTCTGCCCAAACTTGAAAACTGCTTTATCTCTGATAAACGCAAAGGACAACTCAAATCTGTTCACTTTATGATTTTTTATTTTCTTAAAGATGGTTTGATAGATTTGGGATGAAACAGAATAGGTTGATAACCTTTAAGATACACAAACAAAACATGAATTAGTTACAAATCAATCTCAATAACACTTTCTCAAAGTAACAATACAAAAATGGTACTGAATCCTCAAACCAAACAAAGTAATTTAGATCTCTAAACCTAGGATCTCTCTCTAATCTCTAAGCAATACACATGATCCCATAATTAAATGTATAATAATTAAACAATACACATGCTTAGAGTAATGTTACTTCTGTTAAGTTCTACATTCACATAATAAAGTCTGCACTATTTAATTTAAATTGCATGTTACAACCAAGTCATATACTCACAATTCACAAAAAGTCATATACTATATACAAAAAGTCATATACTGTAGAAGCATGAACTCAACACATTCAAACACATTTAATCCTACCAGTTGCGTCTTTGGTAAGGATGGCTGACGCGAAACAGTCGTTCCGAAGCTTTGCGAGATCCCGAAGCGCAGATGTGTCGAAACACTGAGCCGAAGCGTGATTCCAAACACCCATGTCACGTGACTATGACCAAACGAAGCCTCGGAGTGTTTCGCTAAGAGTTTCATCAGGTGTGGTCCGCCGAATCAGCGTTTGATTGGAACGGTCGGGAACAGACCACACAATTGCACATCTGTATAAAAGTGAAATAAACGCATTTTGACCTCGTGGGTTTTTGTGAGAGGAGTTTGACTTTGAGATAGCGGATTTTTGGTGATATAGTGCCATAGTGCGATTTGATTAGTTATAGGCAATTTAGGCTTACATTTAAATTTACACAACACATTGACTGATAGGCTAGAGACAGACAGAGAGTATACATATAGTGACACATTAATAGATACATAGATATAAATATATATAGACAGCTAGATTAATAGATAGATACATATAGATAGATTACATATAGCCTACATTTATAAATACATATAAAGATAGATACATATAGGCTATAGATAGATTATAGATACATATATAAATACATATATTATAGATAGATACATATCTATATACATAGATTATAGATACATATCTAGATACATAGATAGATTCATATAGATAGATAGATTTGGATAGATAGATAAAATGGAGGCTCCCCA
Source organism: Squalius cephalus (assembly GCF_949319135.1). Taxonomy (NCBI): domain Eukaryota; kingdom Metazoa; phylum Chordata; class Actinopteri; order Cypriniformes; family Leuciscidae; genus Squalius; species Squalius cephalus. The sequence continues at coordinate 1,221,007 of NC_137128.1, read as the reverse complement.
GAAGAGATGCCACATCAACACCAGTAGAAACACAGGACAGTTTATGGGAACTTTTTGATACTCGCATCCATCAAACCCAGATGATACACAATGCTACAGCTGATGCCACAGTGGAAGTGAAAAAATACATCAACGATGCGTATTTCCCCAGAACTCATGATCCACTAACTTACTGAAAAGAGAGAGCAGTAGGCTAATCTTTCCTCATTTGTATGTCCTTGCTAAAAAATATATTTGTATGCCAGCAACAAGTGTCCCTTGTGAGAGGATTTTTTCAAAGGCTGGAGAAATTATCTGTATAAAAAGAAGTAGGCTAAGTCCTTCCACAGCAGAGAAATTAATATTTTTGAATAAAAATCTCTAAAAAAAGTGAGACACTGTGGCTTGATTTCTTTTATTAATATTAATTTTCATGACCAAAATAACATTATGCACAGTGAGGAGCCTATAGGTTAGAAGCTTCACATATTAGAAAATTATAATAATAAAAAAACAACACATTTCTTTAATGGCTCGTCAAGGTTGTTTCAGATCAACACCTGCAAGTGACCACTAGGTGTCACCGTTGAGACGGGTGTCGGATTGATTCGAAGCCTCGAAACAATATGGCACATTTGGTTCAACTGTTTCATTGCTTCACGAGGCCTCGATTTTGCCATCACTAGTCTTTGGATGATCAGGAGCTGTGGTCACAGTATCTTTCTTCGGGAACAGGTGAGAGAACCAACAGAGCTGTTACCAAACATTTTAATGCCATGCACTCCCCGTGGGTGCGCAGGTAAATATGGTCCCAAGAGCACTTCCTAGAAGTTGGTTCCACCAATTATGGTTGCATGGTTGCCCCCTGCAGTTTGGGAGTGCCCAGTACAACTTGTCCATGAATTGATACAACACCTCCCACTTGACCTCCTGGTTCTTCAACCCAAGGAGGTCACACCAGTACTGTGATATGTTGGATTTAGCTACTCCATTTTTGATCCTGTTGTTGCTGCTGCTCTTCAACTGGAAGCAGGACAACTATCCGTCTGACATCCCTGTGAAGAACTGCTGCAGGTATCTTGGTTGAATGTCTTTTCATCTTTTTGGTGGGCTTCACAGTTGCGACTGGGTAGCTGGGGAAGGATCGGAGATATACATCCCTTACAATTCCCTTCCTGTCAGTGTTGACGTCAATGACTCTGGCAAGCCTGAATTGACCTCTCAAGGCGTTCTGGTCAGCCAGCCAGATGACATCTCCAATTGCCACATTCCTGTGAGCTGTGTGCCACTTGGTCCGGACAAACAGGTTTGGTCCGGCTAACTGGCTCCATTTCCTCCAGAACCGGTCAACTTCTGTTTGGATGGTTCTTAATCTCTTGTAAGAGTATCCTTCAAAGTCAAAGGTCCCTGGATCTCCTCTGGGTCCAGTTCTTCCGAGCAGAAGTGAATTTGGGCTAATGTATTCTACACAGTCCTCCCGGCTCTGAGTCCTGGCATCAATAGGTCGTTCATTTGCGAGGTTAAAAGCCATATAAAGGAAAGTTTGAAACTCACCCCATGTGAAGACTCCATTACCCCCCAGATTGTGCAAAGCCCGCTTCACAGTCCGGACAGCAGCTTCAGCAGCTCCGTTTCTGTGAGGTGAGTCTGCTGGATGGATCTTCCAGCTCCATTCTGTGCCATGCTTGGAGACTTCATCTTCAAGCTTTGATTTCTCCAGTCGGTCCAGAAACATGTAGAGCTCTTTGAGGGCAGGTCTGGCTCCGACAAAGTTCTATCCAGGATCCGACCACAATTTCTTTGGATGTCCTCTCAGTGATATCTGAAATATTAAATTGTTACATGTGATTATTCTAACTCACTTTTAGTGAGGCACAGATATTATTAAAACCTTTCATTTATGGAGTCAGATGAAATAACGAGAGAATACATATTCAAATGTATTGCATTTAATCAAAAAATACTTTGCCTCGAGAAAAGGACAGTAACACGTAAAGACCTTCCGCGCTGGTCGGATGCCTCCATTGGGCCGATTTAGCGCGAGTTTAAAAATAAATAAAATTTAGGAAGAACATTCATTTTTATGCAATTTATTCTGCCAATTAACAATAATGGTAGTGAGTTCCATCTTTCCAGGTCTCTCGTTACCTTTTTAAGTAATGGGGAGTAATTCAAAGAATATGCTTCATCCAACTTCAAAGGAATTCATATAAGATAGTTTACTTAGGACTAGGTATTCAGTAAACTATCTTATATGAATTCCATGAAAAAGGGATGTTATGTGAGGGCTAGGTATTCAGTAAACTATCTTATATGAATTCCATGAAAAAGGGATGTTATGTGAGGGCTTTTTTTTTTCTGCAGCCAAATTCAGTGGCATCATAACACTGTTAGTTAGTTAGTTAGTTAGTTAGTTAGTTAGTTAACTATATTGTCCTTTTTCAGGAAATTTGTCTTGGACTCAAAGCTGCAGCAATAGAATGATTTAAGCAAACATTCATGTTATTCTGTTTAGCACTGCAAAAAAAGTCAAAGGAGAAACTATTTAATGACCATTATCCATGTATGAACACTCAGCAGTGTCATTCACTTCGTTATCCATACATGACAACTCCACTGTGTTTATTTCATCATCCATTGGTCTACAATATAGGAAAGGGGAAAAAACAATTAAAATCCTGTTTCTAGTGTGAGGTAAAGTGTACTTTTATAAATCATATTATGTTTATCACAAAACTAATATTTTCCAACTTGCACACCTTTCGCCACATTCACTGGCAAGAAGGCATTTCCTCTTGACAAATAGGACAGCAACCCTATAATATAGATGACCAACCAATGCGATTTTTTGATCGCATTGGGACCAAATATATTTAGCAAGACATGCATTGTACAGAGAGAAATTACCTGTTCATTGCTCTTTTTCACACTTTCCACATCCTGCCCACATCTAGCCTCATCCTGACTTTCGTTTTCATCTTCGACCAAAGCAACATCAGAACAAGTCTTGATGTGATTTGTAAGGACCTGAAGGGGGAACGATATGTTGCACTTTTTACATAATGCCTTAGGCATATTGCGAAATGCGTCTGATGAAGGTGGCAAGGGAGCAGTGTCCAGTTCATCTTGAAATGGAGCAATGTACAGAATAGAATTCTCCCCTATTTTTGTCGTTTTAATAAGCATGTCTGTGTACCCACTGGGGTGAGCTTCCGACTTCCCCAACCCCTGAAAGTATAAACAACAAAATTGTGTTTATTATATGTAAACAATAAGATGTAAATTTGAGTAATATATTACTAATACTAATACTAATATATATATATATATATATATATATATATATATATATATATATATATATATATATAGTGCTGTCAAAGTTAGCGCGTTAACGTTAATAACGCGTTAACGCAAAATCATATTAACGGCACTCATTTTTTAATGCGCGATTAATGCAGCGCGTATTTTCTGTTTGACCCGTGGCCCAACCCTTAGTTGGAGAAATGGAGATACACAGTGTTGCCAACTTAGCGACATTGTAGACCCTTTTAGCGATTTTTTTCCCCCTTCAAAAAAGCGTCCAAACCTTATTTAGTTTCTGAGAATCTACCGGTACCGCCGGCTGCTCTCCCTGCACGCGCGTCTCTCTCTCTCTCTCTCTCTCACACACTCTCTCTCTCTCTCTCTCTCACTCTCTCTCTCTCTCTGTGCGCATGTGCTGAGTGAGTGGGCGGAGCGTTAAGTTCTGTTTTATTCATTTATTTGGGAAGATAAGGAGGTGTTTAATATTCTAGGGCGTCTGCTCCTGGTTTATACTGGGAGCATGGCTGCCCTAGGTAGCGGGAGGTTTGATTTTTTGACGCGCCGTCATGGTGTAAAAATAGACTCAGCGGTTAGTATAGAAGACTGTAGCCTGGCTGTTGGAGAAGTGATTGGGCCTGAGAACATTCTGTCTGCGTCTCGCATGAACAGCGCTATTGTTGTGTTTGTGAAGACAATTGATTTAGCGAATCAGTTGGTAGAAATTGGAGTAGTGCTTAATGGTATCTTTACCCAAGTGCTCCCTCTTTCTACTCCTTCAAAAAAAGTGACTCTTTCTAACGTGCCGCCTTTTATTTCAAACGAAATGTTGACCGGAATGCTCTCTCGTTATGGTAAATTGGTTTCTCCTATAAAAATGATTCCAATTGGGTGCAAGTCGCCACTTTTGAAGCACATTGTGTCATTTAGGCGTTATGTCTATATGGTTCTCCAAGACAACCTGGACGATTTAGATCTGTCTCTAAATTTCCGTCATGATGAGTTTAATTATGTCATTTTCGCCACAACAAATACTATGAAATGTTTCGGTTGTGGCGAAACAGGGCATCTTATCCGCGCCTGTCCAGTCAGATTGAATAAGAATGATAATAATCCACCGGTTGATGGTGGTGAGGAAAATATCGTTGTTCGTGACGAGGAAATGCAGAATGTTGCCGCTGTATTGCCTAATGATGCTGAGGTGCCTGGAACAAGTATGGCTCAAAAATCGATAGCAGTGGTAGACGCTGGAAGAGCAACAGAAGTTGTGCTGGTAGATAAGACTATTGAAGGGGAGAGTGCAGGTGCCGCTGAGGCGGGGGAAAATGAAGTATCCGCGGTGAGCGATCTGCCAGCAGGTCAAGCGAACGAGTCGCAAACCAGTGACGGCTCGGCCGCTGCAGTTGAGCAACTTTTAGCCGGTATAGAGGAGGATCGCTGTTCTGTGTTTGATTCAGAAGATTGTGCATTTAAAACGCCTCAAAAGAGAAGACTAAAGCAACGTCATGATGTTGGTAAACAGGCGAAAAGAATGGATGATTGTGACTTGAGTCAGACTGATACAGAGAGTGAAAGCGATTTTTCTGAATGTAATGTTTCATGCAGTTTACCTCAGAGTGGATTTTCCAGCAGATCATACAGTGTGGAAGATATAAAGGCTTTTCTCAAAGTGACAAAAAATGCGAGAAAAGTTCGTGTTGAAGAATATTTTCCCAATGTGTTGCAGTTTATTGAAAAAGCAAAGGCTTTTAGGAGTGACGGAGGTTTCACTAACCAGGAAGTGTATCGTCTGAAGAAAATTCTTGCAAAACTTAATGCGCAACCTGGACTCAGTGTTAGTAATGATAATGCGTAAATATCCTCTTTCTCTTTGTGTTTTCTTTTGGCTTTACCTGCTTTGGTTATTTCTCTTCACATTTATGGGAGAAATTTGTGTTTCTTCTCTAAATATAAATGGGGCAAGGGATATAAGAAAAAGATTTCAATTATTTGAGATAATAAAACAGAAGAAAATTGATGGTAAATGGACTGCATTTATATAGCGCTTTCACAGACCCAATGGCCACCAAAGCGCTTTACAATATTGCCTCACATTCACCCATTCACTCACTCATTCATACACCGACGGCGGTGTCAGCCATGCAAGGCGATCCAGCTCGTCGGGAGCAGCTGGGGTTCGGTGTCTTGCTCAAGGACACCTCGACACTTGGTCAGGTGGAACCGGGGATTGAACCACCAACCTTCCGGTTTGTAGACAATCTACATGAACCACTGAGCCACTGCCGCCCCCAACACAGAAGAAAATTGATGTTTTGTTTGCTCAAGAAACACATACTGGTGAATTAAATTCTTCTGATTGGGCAAGAGAATTTGATGGTTTATCTGTGTTAAGTCATTTGACCACAACCAGTGGTGGAGTTGCCATTTTATTCTCCAAGAACTTTATTCCCTGTTCTTATCAGGTCGATGAAATTATAAAAGGTAGACTTTTAAAAGTTATAGCTTCCTTTGAAAATCGTTCTTTTGTTTTTATTTGTGTGTATGTCCCCAATAATGCATTGGAAAGAATGATTTTTCTAGATACACTGAGTGATGTTTTATGTCATTGCAATTCTGAGGGTTTATTATTTCTAGGAGGGGATTTTAATTGCACTGAGCACATTTTAGATAGAAATCATGTAGAACCGCATATGCTTTCACGAAAGCGGCTCATTCAGTTATTGAAATCACATGAGATTGTTGATGTTTGGAGAAATTTTCATGGTATTCAGAGGCAGTATACATGGGCTCATGCTTACAATAGCTTAATTTCTTTAGCAAGGTTGGATAGGTTTTATGGTTTCAAACACCAGCTTAGTTTTTTCAGAAGCTGTTCAATTGTTCCAGTAAGCTTTTCTGATCATAGCTTAATACAGTGTGTTGTGTCTTTGAGCTCCATTAAGCCAAAAAGTGCTTACTGGCACTTTAATAATAATTTATTATGTGATAACCATTTTAAAGATATCTTTAAAGAATTCTGGAATATTTTTAGAACTACAAAATCTTCTTTCAAGTCCTTACAGCAGTGGTGGGACATTGCAAAAGTTCAGATTAAACAGTTGTGCCAACAATATACTTGCAATTTCACGAGAGACATAACCTGTTCGATGAAAATAATAGAGAAAGAATTAATAGAACTTCAGGGGGTTGCTGATACAGGCAATTTGACCCATTTTGAGACTTTTAATAAAAAGACAAATTCTTTAGCTGAACTTCTAGACACAGTTACACAAGAAGCTCTGGTCAGGTCACGTTTTCAAAGCGTAGAATTGATGGATGCACCCTCAAAATGTTTCTTTAATTTGGAGAAAAAAAATGGACAGAGAAGGTTTATTCATGCCTTACGTTCAGAAGCTGGAGTCTTGTTGTCAGACCCTTCTGACATTCGAAAAAGAGCAATTAGTTTTTATGAGGAACTGTACAAAAGTGAACTCACTCATGAACAAACTGATGGTAATGTCTTTCTTAATAATTTACCTCAGTTATCCGAAGAAGATAATGCTGGGCTCAGCAAAGCTTTAACTCTGGAAGAGTTGGAAAGAGCCCTCCAAAGTATGGAGTGTGGCAAAGCGCCTGGAGTGGATGGACTCCCAGTCGACTTCTACAAGTCCTTCTGGCCGGAGGTGGGTCCGGATCTGCTGGAGGTGCTTGGGGAAAGCTTAGCCAATGGGCGGCTCCCCATAAGTTGCCGTAGAAGAAGGGAGATCTGAATGATATTAAAAACTGGAGGCCCGTGAGTTTGCTGTGCAGTGACTATAAATTGCTCTCCAAAGTTTTGGCTAATAGATTGGGTGAAGTTTTGGAACAAGTTATCCATCCTGACCAGACCTATTGTGTACCTGGTAGGCGAACTTCTGATAACATTTCTTTTATTAGGGATGTTTTGGATTTAGGTAAGAGTCTCAATTTCGATTTTGGTCTAGTGTCCTTAGATCAAGAAAAGGCTTTCGACCGAGTTGAACATAATTATTTATGGAATGTTTTAGCGGCATTTGGTTTTAATCCTGAATTTGTTTCTATGATAAAGGTTTTGTACTGTGAAGTTGAAAGTATATTGAAAGTTAATGGTGACTTATGCGCTCCTTTTAAAGTGTTTAGAGGTGTTAGACAAGGGTGTGCCTTGTCGGGTTCTTTGTCAATAGAACCTCTTTTAAACAAGTTAAGAACAGATTTGCATGGTGTGTATATTTCAAATTGTTTAAATGTACTGAAATTATCAGCATATGCTGATGATGTTGTTATTTTAATTAATTGTCAGAAAGATGTGGATTTGTTGATCAAAATATTAAAAGATTTCAAAATGTGTTCTTCTGCGAAGGTAAACTGGTCTAAAAGTGAAGCGATACTGGTTGGGAGCTGGTTAAGAGGAGAACCACATCTCCCAGATGGTTTAACCTGGACTAAAGAAGGTTTTAAATACCTTGGAGTGTTTTTAGGAAGTGAAATTATGGTACAAAAAAACTTTGAAGGAGTTATTGAAAAAGTAAAAGGTCGCCTCGACAAATGGAAATATTTGCTTCCAAAAATGTCGTATAGAGGGCGCACATTGATTATTAATAACTTGGTAGCATCTTCTCTCTGGCATCGCTTAATTTGTGTTGATCCTCCATCAGATCTTTTGTTAAAAATTCAGTCAATTTTAATTGATTTTTTTTGGGACAAGCTGCACTGGGTCCCAAAAGTTGTTTTGTACTTGCCTAAAGAAGAGGGAGGACATGGACTTATACATTTACAGAGCAGAACAGCAGCTTTCCGACTCCAGTTTGCACAGAGACTTTTAACAGGACAAGTGGACTCAAGCTGGAAGTCCACAGCTTTTGCAATTCTGAAGAAGTTTGAAGGATTAGGCCTGGACAAGCCTTTGTTCTGGTTGCATCCTAAAAAGATGGACTTGTCCAAGTTACCCATTTTTTATCGTAATTTTTTTAAAGTTTGGACGTTGTTTCTAGCGCAAAGACTGAGTAATACAGATTCCTTGTACTGGATGTTACAAGAACCTTTAATCCATGGTTCTCGCTTGGATATTTCAAGTAAAGGACCTTTCCCAGCACTTGAAGGAATTTTACTCCGTTCTGGTGTAATAACCCTTGGACATCTAGTGCGGCTAGCAGGAACAGACTTTAAGAATGTTGATTTGGTAACTGAACATCTGGGCGTTCGATCAACACGTGTGGTGGCTAAACTCCTTGAAAAGTGGAGATCTGCTCTTACAGCAGAAGAATGTAAACTGCTGAAGGACTGATTACTCCGGACTGCAGAGATCCGTTTCCCAATCTGCTGTTATTACCTAATTTAGAAGAGTGTAAAGGTGTTTTTTTGTCTTCTGAAATTGTGTCATTAATGGGTTCAGAGCCAGCCTCTGGAAAAACCTTGTATAAAAGTTGTGTCAAATCTCTGAATAGAAGGTTTTTAGATAATAAAGTAGATACACCCTGGCGTATCATCCTACAGATGGGAGAGGGTACAAAACCAGAATGGAGAGCTCTGTACAAGTCACCATTAACCAAGAAAATAGGCGATTTACAGTGGAGAATATTACATGGGGCAGTCGCAGTTAATGCTTTTATTTCAGTGTTAAACCCTGAGGTTGGTCATGGTTGTCCATTTTGTTTGATGAGAGAGACTGTGTTCCATGCATTTATGCAATGTTTTAGACTGAAGTCATTGTTTATTGTTTTGCAGAAATTATTTGTTTTGTTTTGGTGAAACGTTTTCTGTTGGAGTTTTTATTTGTGGTTTTAAGTATGTTAGGAAACACCGTTATCGGTGTCTACTTTTGAACTTTGTGTTAGGCCAAGCTAAAATGGCTATTTATAATACTAGAAAACATAAAATTGAACGAGACACAAGTTATAATTTAGAGGCAGTGTTTTTCAATTCAGTGAAATCTAGAATTTTAATTGATTTTCGATATTTTAAAGCCATGAATGATTTTGTTTCTTTTGATCAGATGTGGTGCAATAAGGGGGCTTTATGTGAGATTATTGATGATAACCTGCATTTTGCATCCCTCTTAAGATAATTGTGTCTTGTCTGTTCTGATTTTGTTTTAACTGTGTTGATTGACTGGACAATGTTTTAAATTTTGTAATAAATGGATTTTGAAAATTCAATTCTCTCTCTCTCTCTCTCTCTCTCGGCAGACAGGAGCAGCACTTTAATTCAGTTAAACACAGATATTATGTTACTTCTCTAATTTTACATGCAAGTATAGCCAAAATCACATCACAGATATTATCTTTATCTTATGTATATTTGATTTAATCAGACGATGGCTCGATTATCAGGATTTTTGTGCAGATTAGCATCTTGGAAGGGAGAGCTGGTTATGTCTTAATGGGTCGCGTTTCAGTCACCATTTCATATTCATTCCGTTGTTTGACAACAGAAACAGTAAAATATACCAATGAAAACAGTTTTATTGAGAATTTAGCTTCATCAAAATGGGCACAGAGAGAGACAAACTACAATGTAATAGGCTAATAAATAATAAATGTACATTTAGTATTTTCAGAAGAGCTGCCCTGTCATGCAAAAATCTAAACATGTTTGTGTTAGTAAATTGCTCACTGCAAAGAAAGAGAAGTAATGGTAACCTGGCATTTTTTTGTTCTTTCTACGTGTCTATGAACAAGTTCTTTGAAAAACATCTGTGACCTTAGAAACATGTCTCGTCCTTATGCTCTATATTGACTATGGTTTCAATAATAAACATACATTTGCATAAAGCATCTATATTTATCCATGCCCACGTTGATTAGAGTATTACAAACTTGAAAAGTATTAATTTAATGTACATTTAGAACAATTAAAAAAAGTGTGATTAAATGCGATTAATCGCGAGTTAACTCATGACAATATGCGATTAATCGCGATTAAAAATTTTTATCGATTGACAGCCCTAATATATATATATATATTAGGGCTGGGAATCGATTAAAATGAACTAATTAATTGCACAATTTGCTGTAATTAATTGCAATTAATTGCATTTCCCCCAAGCTTGTAATCATCCAAATTTAAACTTAGAATCACCTAATTAAATTAAACAGCACAGGAAAAAAAAAGGAACAGAAAATAGCGCTATATTAAAATAATATTAAACATCAATATATCAATATATTATTATTTTTCAATAATCAATCAACATAATCAATTTGACAGACTGTTTTTTATTTTTTTTTATTTTTACTAATTATCAAAATAAAATATAGTCCAACAAAGCTATTATTACCAGAGCATGTGATCAGAGCAGGTCATTTTAGCATTGTTGCCCAGCATGACTATACCAGCTCAGCAAACAGAAGTCTACTACTGAGAAATTTCATGTTATTTTAGCGGACTTTGCTTTTCCAGTGCGTGATCAGTTCATAATTGGAGCGTTTGGGCCGTTAACGACAGAGCAGAACGCGCAGCGCAAACACGGAGCAGAACATTGAGCAGCGCCGACACACACACACAGAGAACGGAGAGTGTGGGGCGGAAAAGACCGGCTCCTGAAACCTGATCGCAGAGCACGGATGGGCGGCATATATGCGGCTTATATTTTCGGCCTTTTTTCTCTTTCGGCCAAAAACCGAAAATGCCTTTCGGCGGCCGAAAATTCGGTGCATCCAGCTTCAAACCAACTGGTTGGTATTTGAATTCAGCTCTGCTAATTGTACACAGCATCTTTGTTTAGTCAAACGCACCATCAGGCAACTTTTTAAATGCAAATATTCCTCCTAAAACTCCATCCTTGTACTTCTCCATCATGACAGGGTGACTTTATATATATATTAGGGCTGTCAATCGATTAAAATATTTAATCGCGATTAATCGCATGATTGTCATGAGTTAACTCGCGATTAATCGCATTTAATCGCACATTTTGTATTTGTTCTAAATGTACCTTAAATTAATACTTTTCAAGTTTGTAATACTCTAATCAACATGGGCATGAATAAATATGGATGCTTTATGCAAATGTATGGTTATTATTGAACATATGTTTCTAAGAACTTGTTCATGTCTATTAGACACGTAGAAAGAACAAAAAAATGCCAGGTTACCATTACTTCTCTTTCTTTGCACTGAGCAATTTACTAACACAAACATGTTTAGATTTTTGCATGACAGGGCAGCTCTTCTGAAAATACTAAATGTACATTTATTATTTATTAGCCTATTACATTGTAGTTTGTCTCTCTCTGTGCCCATTTTGATGAAGCTAAATTCTCAATAAAACTGTTTTCATTGGTATATTTTACTGTTTCTGTTGTCAAACAACGGAATGAATTTGAAATGGTGACTGAAACGCGACCCATTAAGACATAACCAGCTCTCCCTTCCAAGACGTTAATCTGCACAAAAATTCTGATAATCGAGCCGTCGTCTGGTGAAATCAAATTCACATAAGATAAAGACAATATCTGTGCTCTGATTTCGGCTATACTTGTAAAAATAGAGAAGCAACATAAAAGCGCTGCTCCTTCGCGCGAGACGCAGAGAGAGAGAGAGAGAGAGAGAGAGAGAGAGAGAGAGAGAGAGAGAGAGAGAGAGGAGAGAGAGAGGCGCGCGCGCGTGCTGAGAGAGCAGTACCGAAACTAAATAAGGTTTGGGCGCTTTGTTGAAGGGAAAAAATCGCTAAAGGGGTCTGCAATGTCGCTTAGTTAGCAACACTGTGTATCTCCATTTCTCCAACTAGGGGTTGGGCCACGGGTCAAACAGAAAATACGCGCTGCGTTAATCGCGCGTTAAAAAAATTAGTGCCGTTAATATGATTTTGCATTAACGCGCTAACTTTGACAGCCCTAATATATATATATATATATATATATATATATATATATATATATATATATATATATTGTTTTACCTTATTTTTATTTATTCTCAGGTTAAGGTAAAGCAAGTCGAATTCGTTCTAAATAATAAGTATTTGAATATCCATACTCACAACTTAGAAGAAAGACTTCTCCGTGGTTTAGTTCAGCTCAACTCCCTCACAAAGCAGATACTTGTGGCAAGTTGGTTCTTTTTATATCAATTATTAGTAGTTTATTATTACAATAATAATCGTTTTACATATAATATCAAAAGTTCAAGAGTTGTCAGTTCACAAGCTTCGCCAGCAGGTGTCAGGCTTGGATCATCAAACAAGGAAGAGGCTGTCTTCCTTCACAGCGTCTGCTTCTCATATGTCTCACTGTACTTTTTATAATTCATTTCATCACACCCCTTCATTACATATTCAATCACATATAGACAGTTTATCCAATCCCAGATCTGGAACAATTGTCAACTCCTTCAGTCTTTTTACAACTTCCATAAAAGACGCCTTCCTCTGCCTTGCTTTCCTCTTACAAGCTCGGGCCCTCAGCCGTCTCCTCTTCTTGGTCTAGAATACAACAGCCAGGTAATACTTTTTCTTCCATTTCACTGAATATATGCTTTCTAATACATGGTATCACTTCTATCGTAGCCTAATACTTCCTTTAATAAATGCTCAAAAACAGGATACATTTTATTAATTTCAATATTGCGTTACTTCAATAAAACTATTTCAAAAAACATGCTTCGGTGTCTTTTTTATTAACCAATAAAACAATTTCAAATAAAAACATGTTTCGGTGTCTTCTTTATAAAACAATAAAACAATTTCAAATAAAAACATGTCTCAGTGTTCTTTCTATCAACCAATAATAATGGTTTTCCTCTATATAAAGATTTCCTTATAAGAAATCTATTACACTGTTTTCTTCTATAAAGATTTCCTTATAAGAAATCTGTTACAATCTTTTCCTCTATATAAAGATTTCCTTATAAGAAATCTGTTACACTGTTTTTCAGACTGTTTATATGAGTCATAAAAGAACAAATTGCATGTTTCACACAATAATATATATACATTTTATTTCCTAATTATAAACTAAAGCAGATTTGTGTGTGTGATTAATAACAATTTATTTAATACTTAAACAACTAGTTACACTAGGCAGTAAATATTACCTAATGCTTTATACAGGAGCCAACCACCAGTTCTCTTACGAGAGGTTCTCTCGTATTGCGTAAGTAGCTTACGCATCGGGAAAGTCTTCTTTCTTCGAGATCTGAAGCCAAAAAATTATCCTTAATTTTGTATTCATTGTCAACGCAGTGCAGCAGCCGACAGACCTAGGCAGGCTGTATAAGCGTGCTCATTGGCTGCTCGGCTGCAACTGCTTAAGCCTATCGGTGAGCGCTATGAACGCGGCAACCAATGAGGGCGCTTCGCGCCCTCCGCGCCCTTCTAACCGTCAGAATGGGCGTGGCCAGCGTGTATATATTCAGCGCTCACAGGCTAAAATTCTGATTTTCTTGTCTTCAGCGACGCTCTTCGCATCGCTGGATCTTGAGAGCCGCCGCCGTTGAAACCAGCGACCAGCAAGCTTAGGACAGCGCCTGAGGAAGCCGGCCGTCTTCGCCGCCTTCAGCCATCCGTGCCTGCTACGCTATCCGGCGACATATCCTTTACATTATTACTGTTTCTGTGTGTACTCTAAAAGAGCACGAGGCGTTTTTGTAAAAACGCCTCGTTTTTGCGGCTCGTGCCGCGCCCCGCTCAGCTACGGAGACCGCCACCTCTCTGCGCTCTCCGCCTGGGCCGCGGGCACGCCGCCACCGCACTCTCCGAGTGCGAAGAGCTTTCAATGTCGACCCTGCGGGCTCGACTTGAAGCTTTCGACCAAGCTGTCGCTCCACCTGTCCCTGCCGGGCCGCGCAATAAGAAGCGCCGCTCGCAGCGACCACCGGAGACTGTTGTGACTGAGGAGCTCGCCGGAACCTCTCCCTCGAGCTCTCTCTCGCCCTCTCCCTCCCGGCCGCTCAACCGCCGGCTCTGCCCGCGCCGCCGCCGCGTCAGGAGATGAGGTGAATGTGATAGATACCCGTACTCTCCCTCTGTTCGAGCCGTGCAATACGCCGCTCGCAAGGGATGGCAGAAGCGGACGGTCTCGGAGCGAGTTTCCTCTCCCTCTGTTCGAGCCGCGCAAACTGAGCCGCTCACGAGGGATGGCAGAAGCGGACGGTCTCGGAGCGAGTTTCCTCTCCCTCTGTTCGAGCCGCGCAAACTGAGCCGCTCACGAGGGATGGCAGGAGCGGACGGTCTCGGAGCGAGTTTCCTCTCCCTCTGTTCGAGCCGTGCAATACGCCGCTCATGAGGGATGGCAGGAGCGGACGGTCTCGGAGCGAGTTTCCTCTCCCTCTGTTCGAGCCGCGCAAACTGCGCCGCTCACAAGGGATGGCAGGAGCGGACGGTCTGAGCTTTCTTTACGTTACAAGAAAGCTACTCCGTCCTCGCGCGTCACTGGTGAAAGGGGAACAGAGTGTTTTCGTCCCGCCGTGGCCTGGACTATAACCTCCATTCTCACACATTTCTCAGTCCCCTCTTAAGTTCAGGCGACTGGAATTGTTACTATTGCAGTATACGAGCCTGTTATAAATACACGCTCGCCTGCAAGCAAACGCTGTCACAAGACATGATGACGCTAACCGCGTACTAATGTATTCTCCCCTGTGGCTCAGTGGCGGAATCCTAGACTGTCAAGCTAGAGACCCGGGTTCGATCCCCGCTCTCGCGGCAGTTAAAGTTTATGCTGTTCGCTTCTCCGAGCTCGCGGCCAGTTTTTCTTACATACAGAAAACAAGCCCGCTCTCTCCCTCGTTGGGCCGTGCAGATTGCGCCGTTCAAGGGATGACAAAGCGGACGGTCACGAGCAGCGTTCAGCGTGCGCGCCTCACTCACCGGCGAAAAGAGAAGAGAGTGTGTTAGTCTCGCTACGGCTGGACAACTGCCAATCCTCACACATTTCTCAGTCCCCTCTTAAGTTCAGGCGACTGGAAATATTACTATTGCAGTAAACGAGCCTGTTTTAAACACACGCTCGCTTGCAAACGAACGCCGACGCGACACAAGACAAGAGGTCGCTTTTTATATGCTCGCGCTAACTGAAAGCCTATGTGTTTCCCCTGTGGCTCAGTGGCAGAATCATACGCTTTCATGCGAGAGACCCGCGTTCGATCCCAGCTCTCGGGGAAAATAAAATTTATGCTGCTTGCTTCTCCGAGCTCGCGGCCAGTCTTTCTTACTTACAGAAAGCGAACCCGCCCCTCGCACCACACCTTCTCAGAGTGCTCGAGTATTTTTTGAGCGTCTAAACACGAGAGAAGAAAAGACGGTTAAATCCCGCAGCCCTGCGGCTGGACCACCGTCGAAGCTTAACGCTCTGTCAGTCCCCGTTGCCACGGCTACTGCAGCTGTTTACCCCGCAGTCAACGAGCCGGTATCTACTCGCTCGCCTGCGCGCATCCGCCGTTCTCACGGCAACCCAGAAAATGTCAAAAGAGCATAATGTCTGGTTGCACGGCTGACGCCGTATGTGTTTCTAGTACAGTGAATGTGCCCACGTTCTGTGCTCACCCCTGTACACAAGCACTATACATCCCGTGTCTCTCACAGAGCCCACTCTCATGAAGCAGGCAAAAGCCGCTTTAGTGTTAAAAGTAGGTCACGTGTCCACTTCTCCGTGCCCACACCTACTCACTGCCCGCTCTGTCACACGGCCTTGCACGACCGGTCATGTTTTAAATGTGAGTCCTGTGCCCGCCCTCGAGCGCTCACACATACATTTTCGCGCCTCACACTATATGTTCCCCGTCCAAAGCCACCGGGACACTGTGTGTAAAACGGCCAGCTATCGCTACGTGCGATCCGCCGTATCTAACCACCAAGAGCGCGCGCGCCGCGCCCGCCCCTGAATGTAACTCCTGTGCCCGCCCTCGAGCGCTCACACATACTAACGAACATTTTCGCCCCGACGCCGCCATCGCGCGTCGCGCCTCACACTTTATGTTCCCCGTCTAAAGCCACCGGGACACTGTGTGTAAAACGGCCAGCTATCGCTGCGTGCGATCTGCCGTATCTAAGCACCAAGAGCGCGCGCGCCGCGCCCGCCCCTCCGTTTCGAGCTCTCGAGCCCGCGATGCGCGGCGATCGGAGCCCGGAGGCCATTCTGCCCCTGGCTGCACACGCAAAAGCGTGGGAAACTATTCCAGGCGCATCAGAACGGGTGCTAAGCACAGTAAAACAGGGCTATACTCTGCAGTTCGCTCGCCGCCCTCCGCGCTTTCAAGCGCGTATCGAGACCAGAGTGAATGGGGAAGTAGCACATCTACTTCGAGCAGAAATACACTTCTGTGCAAAAGGGCTATGGAACCGGTTTCCCCTTCCATGAGCGAGTCGGGCTTTTACAGCCGTTATTTCCTCGTTCCCAAGAAGGACGGAGCACTCAGACCAATTTTGGATCTGAGACGTTTGAACGAGGCTCTTATGAGAAGACCGTTCAAAATGCTCACAACCAGACAAATTCTCGCGCAAATTCGCCCGAGGGACTGGTTTATATCTCTCGATCTAAAAGACGCGTGCTTTTCAGATCCTGATAATACCCCGTCACAGGCCATTCTTGAGATTCGCCTTCGACGGTCAGGTATATCAGTACACGGCCCGTCTGTCGACACAGCGCGCGCGCTGCATTCGACGCCTGGCCGCGTCTCTCCGGCCGGGCAGCACCGTACCTCTCAAAACATTTCAGAGGCTACTGGGTTGTATGGCCTCAGCCGCAGCAGTGCTTCGGCTGGGTCTTTTACGAATGCGCCCGCTACAATGCTGGCTGAATGCCCGAGTGCCTCACAGAGCATGGGCTTCCGGCGGTATTCGCATCAGAGTGACTCAGAGCTGCGTTTCAGCTCTGAAGCCCTGGTTAGCGGCCGACTGGTACCAGCGGGGAGTGACAATGGGAGCTATCTCACACCGCAAAATTATCTCGACGGACGCTTCCACCTCAGGCTGGGGCGCTCTGTTCGAGGGCAAACCGGCTTTTGGCCTATGGTCAGACCGGGAAAAATGCCTCCACATAAACTGTTTGGAGATGATAGCGGTCGAGAACGCGCTCAGGCGCTTCCTCCCATTCATACGGGATCACCATGTGCTAGTCCGCTCGGACAACATGTCCGTGGTATCCTATGTGAACCGACAGGGCGGTGTCAGATCCAGGAATCTGTGCAGGCTGACAGAACGCCTTCTCGTGTGGGCTTACCGCTCGCTGCGCTCGCTGAAAGCCGCGCACGTACCGGGCCACCTGAATGTCGGTCCAGACAGACTGTCCAGGGACAACATTCCCCCGGGAGAATGGTCTCTGCACCTCCAGACAGTCCAGTTTCTCTGGCGCCTATTCGGCAGAGCGGAAATCGACCTCTTTGCGTCGAAAGACAATGCTCAATGCCTGAAGTTTTATTTGAAGAGCGAAGACGCGCTGTCCCAGACATGGCCCAGCCTCCCGCTGTATGCTTTTCCTCCGATCTCCCTGTTGCCACAGGTCATTTAGAGGATCAGAGAAACGCACCACTCAGTGCTGCTTATAGCCCCGCGATGGGAAAACCAAACTTGGTACCCAGAGCTAGTGAGGCTGTCGCACTCACCCCCATGGCCGATCCCGGTGAGAAAGGATCTCCTCTCCCAAGCCGCTGGATCGATCTGGCATCCCCATCCAGAGCGCTGGTCGCTGCATGCATGGGTGATCAACGGATACCCGTTGACCTGTCAGAAGGGGTCGTGAACACGATCACGCAGTCTAGAGCCCCCTCCACGAGACGGCTCTACGCGTCTAAATGGTCGGTGTTTTCTAAATGGTGCGCTACTCAAAACCTGGATCCGCGCGCATGCGGGGTTCCGCGGGTGCTCTCCTTCTTGCAAGAGCTGTTGGAAAAGGGCAGATCCCCTTCCACGCTCAAAGTATATGTGGCCGCTATTACAGCGTTCGCTGAGACGACGCTCGGCCGGGCAATGGGAAGGAATGAGCTCATTATCCGCTTCCTCAGAGGAGCTAGACGGATGAACCCCCCGCGGCCCCCCTCGGTTCCCTCGTGGGATCTGTCCTTGGTCCTGGCGGCCCTAAAGGCTTTTCCCTTTGAACCGCTTGAATCCGCGGATCTAAAGTATCTGTCGCTTAAAACCGTTTTTCTGATAGCTCTGTCTTCAGTCAAACGAGTGGGTGATTTGCACGCGCTATCAGTTAGCCCTGCATGTCTCGAGTTCGGGCCGAATGACTCGAAAGTCATTCTCAGACCGAGGCACGGTTACATCCCCAAAGCGATTGGAACCCCGTTTAGGGCACAAGTTATTTCCCTCTCGGCTCTGCCAGCATCCGATGGTGGGGACAGTGATAACCTCCTATGCCCTGTCCGGGCGCTGAGAGTTTACATCACGCGCTCCGCCGCTTTCAGGCGTTCAGAGCAGCTCTTTGTTTCCTTCGGCGGACGCACCAAGGGTCTTGCCGCCTCGAAGCAGAGCTTGTCCAGGTGGATAGTGGACGCGATAGCAGCAGCTTATGCCTCCAAACACCTGCAGTGCCCTCTGGGCATCAGAGCCCATTCCACTAGAGGCATGGCCTCGTCGTGGGCCTGGTCCAGCGGAATTTCTATCCACGACATTTGTATGGCGGCGGGCTGGGCCTCCCCGTCTACATTCGTGAGGTTTTATAACCTGGAAGTTCCTGCCCTACAGGCAAAAATATTGTCAGTATAAGTGACATGTATGCTCTGCCCAGCTCCCGTGTGCAGACTACGTTCATATGCTGGCGCTATTCTGGTAACTACTCAGGGTGAAGTGTTTGACTCAGACCGGCTGATCCGTTCTGTTTCCTATTTCCCGTTACGCGCTGTTATCGGTGCTGGCCCGCGCTGCTGGCCGCCCGCATTATTCTCTGCCGCGTGGGAATTTTTCTCTTCATGTGAGACCGACTATGTCGTTTTCTCCTACCCTTATGAGTGCTTATGTACTGTTTGGGCTCGCTCCGCCGGCCCTACTGTTGTACTGCTATGTTTATAGACCGGCCGCGCCGCTCTATTTCATATGCTGCATGAAGTGCATGTACTACGCTGGCCCGTCTCTCGACCGGCCACATTTTCCAGCAGAGTGTTTTCCCCGGTTCCCCTGGGATTCATGGGCTGGATGCTCGGCGCACACGGCGTTGACAAAGGGTTCCCGATGCGTAAGCTACTTACGCAATACGAGAGAACCTCTCGTAAGAGAACGTACTCGGTTACTAACGTAACCTCGGTTCTCTCTAGAAGAGGGAACGAGTATTGCGTAACCTGCCGTGTCGCGCCACGAGCTTTTGCGCTTCAGACTGCGAAAACCAGAATTTTAGCCTGTGAGCGCTGAATATATACACGCTGGCCACGCCCATTCTGACGGTTAGAAGGGCGCGGAGGGCGCGAAGCGCCCTCATTGGTTGCCGCGTTCATAGCGCTCACCGATAGGCTTAAGCAGTTGCAGCCGAGCAGCCAATGAGCACGCTTATACAGCCTGCCTAGGTCTGTCGGCTGCTGCACTGCGTTGACAATGAATACAAAATTAAGGATAATTTTTTGGCTTCAGATCTCGAAGAAAGAAGACTTTCCCGATGCGTAAGCTACTTACGCAATACTCGTTCCCTCTTCTAGAGAGAACCGAGGTTACGTTAGTAACCGAGTACGTTATCCCACCAAGTTTGGGCTATAATTCGGTGAGTTTATCGCATAACTGTTAAAGAAAACAGGATTAGTTAATCTAGCTACTATCGCTGCTCTTTATGACCATTCACAAAGATAATAATATGTACAGGTTCTTTTTGACATTAAGTGTAATGGCACATTACGTCCTGTACTTTACCTCCTGATGAGTCATGTTTTCATCAAGGATGGCAGTTCTGCGTCCTAGTCCTGCCTGTGTATGGAGCAGTTGATCTGGGCCACTAGGGGACGCTCACATTGGGCCGGCAGCAGGAGGAACATGGCCTGAAATGGTTTTGGTTTAATGGGCACAGGATATGTTCCAGTGAACATGGGTTGATCTGACAAACCAAAAAAAATGGTTTAATAAAGTTTCAAAATGTATGTGTTGACAATGACATTCAGTTGAAATTCTTGAAAAAAAGTATTGCTAAACCTATTTATACCCTGACTCATAGAAGGTCCATCAGCTCTTTCTTGAGCCAAAAGGTGCCTTGCTGATCTCAGCACTTCATTGTCTCCCTTGTAAAACAAACACAACATGGACTGAAGACAGAGAGTAGCTTAACAATATATCACGTCATCACAGATGTCAAATTATTAATGCAGATACAGAGCTGCGTATCTCAAAATCATTGTGGAGCTAAGTTGATCATAAAGACTATTGGTGCCAATGGTTCTACGATCTACATAACGTTAGGCCTACGGTCACCGTGATTTTGCCAAGTAAGATGCTTTTGAGATATGCAGCCCTGGTTAATGGCGGAGACAATTCATGTTTAATTATAACACAGAGATTAACTGATACCGTGGTAGAGATGTAACTTTGAATTTATAATTGCTGAATTTTATTTATAATTGTGATTGGGTTGTATTTAATGATGCTATATTTAAATAAAATTGCCTTTGCCATCATGTAAAACCCAGCCATCAATTTAGTATTCTGTCATAGTGACTAAACCAAACAATACACTCTGTCTCAGCGTATTACAGTTGTTTTACTAAAACTTAATATCAATGCCAACGGCGAGGGAATTCTGGATTTATTTGTATTACGTTATATCACTTTTGCAGTGGAAAAATCACCTTACTTTTGCACGGGGTAAAAATAAGATAATCAGAGAGTATCCTATTTATTGTCGTTTTTAATTGTTTCGTTTAAAGACATTTCAAGCTTTCTATATAGATATATTTCTCATGTCTGTGAGGCATACGCTGAGTTTTGGTTCATTTATGATGAGATGCGCTCCAGTTCACGTGCAATGCAAAGGACCGCGCCCGCGCCTCCATATCAAGGTTATATTGTATATTCTTATTTATTAAATCCAAGCAATTGGTTGATGACAAATTATTAAAATTAAGATACAATTTATACCAAACGAAATTCACTTTAAAGAAAGGCTTTAAACAAAACAAAACGTAATTAAGTGCCCAAAATCATGTCTGACCATGTCTCTCGATATATTGCACATCCTATCTTACTCATACTGTTCACTTTTCATAATCAACATAGATGGGGAAAAAAAATAACATTATAATATTTTAACAAATATGAAACTAAATGGACTTATTTAATGGCTACAAAACGTATAGGCCTGAATATTGTTATCATTACTATCATTACTTTTATCAGGTTCGGCACCGAATGACTATTAGCCTAAATGTGTTACTAAATGATTTGAATGCATTTTTAACATTGTTGTATTTAAGGACTGGTATTTGTATGCGTGTTATCTTTCAATTATTTGTTTTATGTGGTGGACAATATTGGAACGTGACATTGGAAATATTTATTGTATTTTTACTATTTATTTTATTTTACTATTTATTTTGTTTGGCTTTTATATATTTCATGCATTTGCACTTATTTAATTTATATTCATTTATAGTATGAGTCCCTGATTATATTGCATGTTCTCTTGTTGCTGTTTTTTTTTTTTTTTTTTTTTTTTTAAGACAAACCCTCCATTTTTGGAAAAAAAAGATGGATTTATAGCGTTTTGAAAAACAAATATTAACTTTGAATTTATCATCAACAATATTGTTCTTTGATTTAATAATCATTGTTCAACATGTTCAGACTGAGCAAAAAAAAACAAAAAACATTTTAACAGGATAAATTGAATATTCACAAAATGTGTGGGTCTAGGTAAAAAATATAATTTTCCTGAAAACTACTGAAATGGATTTATAGCGTTTTGGATAAGAGCTCCTCAACTTTAAATTGAATCACTCGATGTCTTTGACATATTGAAGATGATTGAATGTTTTTCAATATAAATTCCCATACGTCCTCAGTTAAGGGTATGTTTGATAGTAAGATAACCTTTCTTTCTGGAATACCCCCCAGGCCTATAACTATTGTGTGGAAAACTGATGTTCCCATGATCCTTTGATTCCAGTTTT
Source organism: Squalius cephalus (assembly GCF_949319135.1). Classification (NCBI taxonomy): domain Eukaryota; kingdom Metazoa; phylum Chordata; class Actinopteri; order Cypriniformes; family Leuciscidae; genus Squalius; species Squalius cephalus. The sequence goes on along the minus strand of NC_137128.1, from coordinate 1,198,711 downwards.
CATGCATACTCTGAAACATGTGATAAAGATTGGTATGAAATGCACTTTGCTAAACCTAACCCTATGATTCATGATCTGTTGTTTATAGCATCCCGATTTTCATAATGACCATATAGCATGTTTGATTTGTACCTACTTTTAATAAGAATATGTTTTGATGCTTTGCATCTTTTTCGACCCGTGGTACAAACAATATCCTAACAAACTGTAATGGTACAAACAACTTTCTTTAGGTTCAGTTCTCCACTCGGGTGACAGTGGACTTTTGTTGAACTGACCACAGTGTTTTTGTGCAACTGAAACTGTTAGGAAATAATTATCAAGATAGGGAGGCACACCTGTTTTTGTGCTGCTTCACTTCTGCATCTGTTCTGAGTTTGATCCAAAAGTCGTTTCGCAATTTTGTACTTGTTTTAAATTTCTGTTGTTTGGCCCATATACTTTGTGAACTAGATAATAATATGTCCTCTGGGCTGCAGCTCTTGACAGGTGTGTGAGGAAGTGCACTTACTTTATGTACTTGCAGTGTTTCAAGGCCCCGGTCCTGGAGTCCCTCAACACTACACATTTACATGTTGATCTCTCTCATCAAACACACCTGATTTAACCCATCCGCTGGTTAATAGAGACTGCAAGGCTATGTCCACATTAACTATTTCCCTGCCAGCATTTTCTAAAAAGTCAGCGACAGCATTTTTGATCATATTCACAAAGATAAATAAATAATAAATAAAGAGTTTGGTAACACTTTACAGTAAGGTTACATGAATTATCATGAATTCATGTATAAATTCATGCATGAAATATGCATTCATTCATGCATTAATATCTCATGAACCATCAGGAACTAACACGAGTTCAACGTTTTTCATTCATGACTTCATGGATGAACAACACCTTAATTAAAACATTAACTAAGATGAGTACATCATCATGAATTATGATTTATTATGCATGATCATGATGTTTTCTTTGTTCACACAAAAAATTGGTCTTTACCACCCATTGTGGATACAGCTATGGTTATGGTACATGAATCATCATGAATTCATGCATAAAAAAGTATTAATTCATGCATGCAAGACTACTCTTCAAATTATTAAAGGAATGTACAAAAATCCACATTATCTAATGCATGCATACAGGCTAGAACAGTATATCAATTAATGTGAGAACTTTTTTTCTGAATTATGATCTGAGTTTCCAAGCATGTTCATGTCTTCTTCCTGCAGGTAAATGGACAGACCCCAAAATTGGCCAATCACAGCACATATTATACGAATTCTGTTGGCATTCAAATACAGTAGTCATCATTAACTAAGCATGATTTATCTATGACTTCATCATGTGTGTGGCCCCTCAACTAAAGTGGTGACTTGGTGCTTTGAAACACTGATGAACAATGTGGCATAACTGTGAAATGACATGAATATGAACATGAAAGTTCAAGCCTTTGCAAACAATGTACTGTGTGGACACAAATGGACTTTGATCTTAACTTTACTGCTTTATTCTTAAACGGTATAAACCAGTTAAAAACCATAAAGTGGTTTAAAAGAAAAAAGTTTCACAAACAGCTTATCTCTTTTGGGGTAAAGAGTCTCCTTTTAATGTATGCTACTGATGTGACTCCTCCATATCATGAAATTGTAAAACAGCTTTATTGTTTTGTAGAGAGTTTTCAGATATGCAGGCACTTAAAATAAAGTTCATGGTGTAGGCTAAGTTACTGAATTCCTTCTCAGCTCTTTCCAGCTGTTGATTTAACTGGTTTATAGGGTTAGATTTACAGCTAAAAAATGTACGTTAAACTATTTACGAATATTTCATATTATAAAGATATCTGTATAATTTCCCTTTTACCATTTTATAGATTATAAATGTAAGATCCCTTAACTGCTAACCCTACTCCCACACTTAAACATACCCATTTTATAGACAATATTAAAAGGAAAAAACGTAATGGACAGATGTGTAGGGAAATGGCAATTTTATTAACAATATAGCATTAAAAGATAGTTTGAGCCACTAATCCTACCCCTACCACTAAACCTAACAATTTCTTAAAAGTACGTAGGCAATTCTAAATTAAAACAACAGACAGACAATCACAATCATTTATTTACTGAGAAAATGTCAAAACCGGTACCAAAAGTCGTTCACATGACGATGTGTCCTCTCTGGCAGTAACGTTATATAATATAGTTTTGTATGAGGTAACGTTACAGAGCAGAATTTAAGTTATTAATCCATGAAAATATTGATTCGGTTTCGGTTCGCTGTTCGCTTCGCTCTGTAGGCGCGCGCGCTTCTCCATTTCAAATGTAGTAAACAACTTAAACACGGCATGTCGCAATCTGTGACGAAGCATGCGAGAGCCAATGAGCGTTTGATATCACTGCCGTGAAACATGTCGTAACGCTTCGGGCGCAATTTTTGAATTTGAATTCACCACGAGCGCGGGATTTGACGTTGACGGTCTCCGCTGAGAATGAGAAATAAAGATGAAGATCACTGGATAAAGGGTTGCATTTGGATCTTGCAAACAACTTATGGATTCTAAAGATTTGGATGACATTAAGCTAATAAAATTTATTTCTTTTGTAAATTTATGTTGTGTTTTAGTCTATTATGAGTCTATGAGAAAACGCCCTTTGTGTCTCAAACCAAATATTACAAAGTGGTTAACGTTAAACGATTAAAGGAGGTATTTTTATTATATCATATATATTATGTGTATTCTTGTTTAACACCATGTAGGCTAATCCTCCGAAACTAGTTAGCATCAGAAGGCACTAACAGAACGAAATGTTATTATTTATGAGTAGCCTAACGTTATCATAAAGTTAAACTGTATATGCGACTGAAAATGTAATTGATAAGACAATTGAATGCAATAGAGTCAAAACATTAATGCCACGATTTTAATATGCATAAGTTAAATAGGAATACGCCCAAATTTGTACGTCGTTGTTTGTATAAGTTGTTTATACGTAAATAAATTAGCCTACGTTTTTGTGCTGTCAATACGTAAATGTTATATGTTTTAGTGCTGTAAATACGTCAGTATTATATGTTTCTGTGTATAAAACGTAAATAAATGTACGTATGGTAGAACTACACTTTAAAAATACACACGTATTTATTCTCATGAGATCACGTTGCAAGTTAAGATCAAAGTCCATTTGTGTCCACACAGTACATTGGCTTGAACTTTCATGTTCATATTCATGTCATTTCACAGTTATGCCACATTGTTCATCAGTGTTTCAAAGCACCAAGTCACCACTTTAGTTGAGGGGCCACACACATGATGAAGTCATAGATAAATAATGCTTAGTTAATGATGACTACTGTATTTGAACACCAACAGAATTCGTATATTATGTGCTGTGATTGGCCAATTTTGGGGTCTGTCCATTTACCTGCAGGCTATGAAGAAGACAAGAACATGCTTGGAAACTCAGATCATAATTGAGAAAAAAAGTTCTCACATTAATTGATATACTGTTCTAGCCTGTATGCATGCATTAGATAATGTGGATTTTTGTACATTCCTTTAATAATTTGAAGAGTAGTCTTGCATGCATGAATTAATACTTTTTTATGCATGAATTCATGATGATTCATGTACCATAACCATAGCTGTATCCACAATGGGTGGAAAAGACCAATTTTTTGTGTGAACAAAGAAATCATCATGATCATGCGTAATAAATCATAATTCATGATGATGTACTCATCTTAGTTAATGTTTTAATTAAGGTGTTGTTCATCCATGAAGTCATGAATGAAAAACGTCTAACTCGTGTTAGTTCCTGATGGTTCATGAGATATTAATGCATGAATGAATGCATATTTCATGCGTGAATTTATACATGAATTCATGATAATTCATGTACCCTTACCGTAAAGTGTTACCAAGAGTTTTGTTAAATGCAAGTTCTGATAGTGTGCGGGAGTTTCTCGTTTGCAGATTGTCGACCGATTTTTCTTGGTCGTTTTTTTCCTACGCACCTATCATCTGCAGGTGTGTGATGGTTTTTTGTTAATTGATTGATCATATTCACAAAAAGTGTATGGACCCCAGAATATCTTGTTGAGTGATTATGTAAACAGTCAATTGATCAAAAGGCAATTTCTCTTGAGCAATCGAAATATGCAACCAATACACATGCATTCAGGTGCACCGATCAGACACATTGCACGCAAATTTCTTTCCAGGTCTCTCGAATCAGCATCATCTTTTGTTTAACTATAGTGTTTCACATGAATTCATCTGCTACCAGCTTTTAATCGCTCTGAATGAGCCGCGGCGTGGCGGCAGATTATGCAATAGAGAGAATAAACGGACAAGTCTGTGATTGTAGCGCCTTTTACCCCCAATTTCCACCAACTGCGGAACGGCTGCAGATCCGCTCCGGAACGGCAGCGGAGTCAATAGGTTTCCCTTAAAGTCAATGTGTGTATTTTCACTGACTGCGGAACGGCTGCGTTCCGACTCCGGCGATCCGCAGCCCTCCGGAGCAGATACGCAAAGCTTCTAGTTTTGCCGGATGCCGGAGAGCTCCGCAGCACGGGAAGAGTGCGCAGGAGAGCAAAAAAACAGAACAAACCAAAACAAAATAAAAGATCCGGTTAATTTTCTAAATAAAATACACCGTGACCATGGCGGATCATATTTCCCTACACTACACCTTGAAAACGTCATAATATACCATTCCTCATAACGTTCTGTTTATAGAAACTATATATCGCACGATCATACGTGAATTAGCGAGAGCTCTTGGGTCCTCGTGACTTCAGCTGTCAGTCATGGACGCAGCCGTTCCGCAACAAATCCGGACCTGGTGGGTATTGAAGGACGACGGAGCACGGAGCCGACACGCAGCGGAGCCGATCCGCAGTTGGTGGAAATCCGGGGTTAGCGTTAACCCCTTACCAGTCAGCCCCAATTTTGGCAAGTGCTGCACACATGACATTCCCAAAATAAAAAGGTTGCTGCTCATAAGTCATTCTGAATAGACACATAACCAACATATATTTAGAAAGCACCTTTAAAACGCCTTTTAGCGTTAAAAGGCAGCAAATACACACCCGCAATTTACCGCCGCGGGAACGGCGGTATTATTCCGTAATATATTCTTGCGGTATATTCTGGTTGAGTACCAACTGTATTGGGCCTTTTTTGGTAGCACATGGCCTATTATATTATCTGGAGCTATCTTAAACTTACTTGTACTTCTTTTATCGTGAAAATGTAATTTGGTGTTTGTTATGTAGCATTTGTGTGATTTGGCTGCTACCTTGGCCAGGTCTCTCTTGTAAAAGAGATTCTGAATCTCAATGGGACCTCCTGGTTAAATAAAGGTATAAAATGACTTGCCCGTTTCAATTAGAGTGGCCTCATCGTTATTTGTTTTCAAATCCAAGTTAAAAACATATTTGTTTGATAAGGCATTTAACACATGCTGACGCACTATTCCATTGTATCTCACTATTATTTTAAATTGGTGAAGCACTTATTTTATGATATTTTATTCAAATCTATATTTGTACTGTCGTTTTATTGTTGCTAGTTTGTATGATTTTTATTAATTACTGTAAAGCACATTGGACAATGTAAATTGTATTTAATTGTGCTATATAAAGAAATTGCCATTGCCATTGCCATAATACATTTTTTTTTAAATATCCACCCATAAAGAAGTCAAGTCAAATCATCTTAATTTATATAGCGCTTTTAACAATATAGATTGTTTCAAAGCAGCTTTACAGTGATAACAGGAAATTGAAGTAACAGAGATTGTTTTGGCTTTATAGCAGCTCTAGAATAAAGTTATTGTCCAGCTAAAGTTAGTTTTGATTGAGTCACATGCTTTCCAAGATAATTAGTTATTAACTTAGGGGCCGCTAACAAGACATCGTTTTAACAGAAAACTCTTAAGTTCTCTCTACGCAAACTTTAAAAACGTGAACCCATGAGAACGCTGATTATATGCACATGCGCATTAAGATTTGATTCTACAGGTATATGCGTTTGAATATACACTCACCTAAAGGATTATCAGGAACACCTGTTCAATTTCTCATTAATGCAATTATCTAAATCAACCAATCACATGGCAGTTGCTTCAATGCATTTAGGGGTGTGGTCCTGGTCAAGACAATCTCCTGAACTCCAAACTGAATGTCAGAATGGGAAAGAAAGGTGGTTTAAGCAATTTTGAGCGTGGCATGGTTGTTGGTGCCAGACGGGCCGGTCTGAGTATTTCACAATCTGCTCAGTTACTGGGATTTTCACGCACAACCATTTCTAGGGTTTACAAAGAATGGTGTGAAAAGGGAAAAACATCCAGTATGCTGCAGTCCTGTGGGCGGAAATGCCTTGTTGATGCTAGAGGTCAGAGGAGAATGGGCCAACTGATTCAAGCTGATAGAAGAGCAACTTTGACTGAAATAACCACTCGTTACAACCGAGGTATGCAGCAAAGCATTTGTGAAGCCACAACACGCACAACCTTGAGGCGGATGGGCTACAACAGCAGAAGACCCCACCGGGTACCACTCATCTCCACTACAAATAGGAAAAAGAGGCTACAATTTGCACGAGTTCACCAAAATTGGACAGTTGAAGACTGGAAAAATGTTGCCTGGTCTGATGAGTCTCGATTTCTGTTGAGACATTCAGATGGTAGAGTCAGAATTTGGCGTAAACAGAATGAGAACATGGATCCATCATGCCTTGTTACCACTGTGCAGGCTGGTGGTGGTGGTGTAATGGTGTGGGGGATGTTTTCTTGGCACACTTTAGGCCCCTTAGTGCCAATTGGGCATCGTTTAAATGCCACGGCCTACCTGAGCATTGTTTCTGACCATGTCCATCCCTTTATGACCACCATGTACCCATCCTCTGATGGCTACTTCCAGCAGGATAATGCACCATGTCACAAAGCTCGAATCATTTCAAATTGGTTTCTTGAACATGACAATGAGTTCACTGTACTAAAATGGCCCCCACAGTCACCAGATCTCAACCCAATAGAGCATCTTTGGGATGTGGTGGAGCTTCGTGCCCTGGATGTGCATCCCACAAATCTCCATCAACTGCAAGATGCTATCCTATCAATATGGGCCAACATTTCTAAAGAATGCTTTCAGCACCTTGTTGAATCAATGCCACGTAGAATTAAGGCAGTTCTGAAGGCGAAAGGGGGTCAAACACAGTATTAGTATGGTGTTCCTAATAATCCTTTAGGTGAGTGTATGTGCGCAGGCATGTAGTCCTTCCTAAAAAAAACAACCCTCAATAAACTATTTGCTCGGCCTTAAAATTTATAATACAGAATTTTATCGCTTCGGCATATCCACGCGAACTGGAATTATCCATATCTGTATCCTTTATCTGTAGAGAGGTAAGGAAGAGAGGTAAGGGATGGGAGAGAGGCCTTCACAGGGGAGAGACTAGTTGACACTTCAGGACTGCGTTGTCATCACGTCCAGGCGCTGGTCCTTTATCAGATCTGGATACGGCGGATTGCGGTAAACCTTGGGATAAACAGAGAGACTAATATTAGCGTAGATGCCATTCTTCTTATGATGTAACGAGTACATCAGGATTTATGGGAAGTGTTCCCGGTTCCGGCTGACCTAATCTATGCAGCCTAACATTGAATTATAGAAGTCTATAATGTATTATGTGAATGCTAGTTCAAAGAGATGTGTCTTTTAGTCTAGATTTGAACTGACAGAGCGTGTCTGCTTCCTGGACAGGGTGAACCTGATTTCATGTTCCTGGATCAACATTTTTGTTGATTCTGGAACAACTTTCCAATCAACCAATCAGATTTGAGAAACAAGTTTACAGTTTATGTCAAATTGAGGCTTAAAACTAGGGTGAGGTGCTTCAACATCAGTGTTATTCACCTATCATTTCCCTCTGATTTTAGGGAAAAGTTTGGGTAGGGTTAGGTTTAGGGGTAGGTATAGGGTTAGGACTAAATTCTGGGGCAGGAATGTTATTCCAGAATCAACAAAATATGTTGATCCAGGAACATGTCTTACTTGGCAAAATCACTGTGACCTCCCGGACAGAGTTATGCAGCCTAACATTGAATTATAGAAGTCTATAATGTATTATGTGAATGCAGTGGTGGACAGTAACGAAGTAAATGTAATTCGTTACTGTACTTAAGTAGTTTTTTTGTGTATCTGTACTTTACTTGAGTATTTAAATTTTGGAAGACTTTTACTTTAACTCCACTACATTTCAAAGTCAAATATCTTACTTTTTACTCTACTACATTTTCAAAATCAGTCGTTCCTTTTTATTTATTAGTGGATAAAAACTTAACTGGTCAAACGAGCCACCAATCACTAGCCTACAGCGTGCGTGCTTTGTTTTGAACTTGCCTTGGCGCTATCTGCGTGAACCAGAGCTGTTAAATTTGCGAGTTGCGACCATAGACAGTAGGTCGCGACACACTAGGCTTGTTCGACTTGAACCGGAGCTGCACAGACCGATCAGTTTATGACATCGCGAGAGTGATTGAAAAGCATACAGAGCCATCTACACTAGTACACTCTAATCGATCTCGCAGTATTTTAATATCATTGAATGGTCAGTGTGCAGCCGCTGTGATCTCGCCGCCGCGCGGTCACGTAATTCGTGTAGCTCTCAATACTTCCAAACAAATCGCGTTGCCAATGATTTTAAGCGGGGCAGAGAGCGGGGCAGAGAGCAGCAGCTATTATTGCAGTAATTATTGGTAAATTGGTAAATATTTAAAAATTATTGGCTTATTACGTTGACACTAAAATTACTTACATATAATAGCTTTTTTTTTTCTGGGGAGTAGCAGAAACACTGCATTAGGGGAGACCGGGATGGTTGTAACACGGGTCAGTTGTAACAATTCCAATCTGTCCAATCAGGAACTAGTTACAAATCACCTGATTCACTTCGCACACGCTCAGTTTAGTTCTTATTCCACATGTGATAAAGTAGAGCCCTGTGGCAGACACAGCACATGTTAAGGCCATTGCACACTGAGTCCGAAATTTTCGTATGCGTTTTTTCGTGTTCGTCAGCCTTAAAATTCATCACGCACAGAAACCTTGCACACTGAGTCCGATGCGTATTTATTAAACCTTTGCGGGAAAAAACGCAAAAAATACAAAAAGATTCGTCAAGCAGTGAGGATGTATTTGTTGCACTCTTTCTTCTTAAAAAGAAAAAAAGAAAGAGGAAATATTGGGTCCATCCAATCGCCGAGAGGAAGGAGAGTTTCACCTCCCTATCAAGGAGTTAAATTATCCCGAGCGATTCAAAATTTACCTCAGAATGTCAGTGGAACAGTTTGATGCTTTGCTAGCGATACTGGAGCCACATATTAAAAAGAAGACCACCAACTTCCGTGAACCAGTCGATCCTGAACAGAGACTGGCAGTATGTCTATGGATGGACACACACACACACACACACGGCCGGCAGAAGCGCTGGGCAGACAGAACAGCTGTATACAGGTTATATTTTATTCAGTGTCTCTTTAATCCGCATTTTGTTTTTCATACAGTACTTGTGCTGCGAGACGAAGTGTATCGACTTGTCAGACGTCATTCTGGATTTTGTCGTTCGCTTGTACGGTGGCTCTGAACTTTCAAAAAACCTCTCAAAACACTGTCTGTGGATGCGAAAAACGCAGAAAACCGAACCCAATCCGATTTTTTTTTTACGGACGAAAGTTTCGTAGGTCAGTGTGCAAGCGTGATTGACATAACGTGAGGTCGAATTATTTTTTTAACATGCGAAAAATTCGGATGCGAATTTCGGACTCAGTGTGCAATGGCCTTAACCCTTCCTTTTACAGTCCCCTAATTACTAGGTATTTACCTGGTAAATATATGGTAAGTTATAGTTGGTTATTGGTAATTACCACAGGTAACAAGTATGTAAATGCAGAGAAACATCAAACTAAGTACTAAGTATTTACCTGGCAAGCATATGGTAAATTATAGTATTTTAGTGTGTAATTACTTAAGGTGATTAGTATGCAATTACAGAGAAACTACCAGGGAAAAAAAACACCACTGTTAAATATCAACTCAACAAAGTACTGTGTACTTGTTACCTGTTTAGGTTGGTAATAACTCAGATTTAATTGTGTACTTCCTCAGAATGTAGGCAGCCAATTTTTAGAAACACCTCCAGTATTACCCATCAATTCAAGTTAGGTTTGTAGTTATCCTAGGGTTATGTTGGTAACAGTCCATGTTTATTTATTACTATCTTGAAATTAAGACGGTAGTTTCCAATAAATTACGTAGTTGTTGTTCATTGCTACACCCATTTATAGAGGGTTTATCAAATAATTTACCTTACACTTACCTGGTAACTACCCCGCAGGAACAGTTTTCCCAATGTCATGGCACATCTTAAATACTGGGTATGTTCTTGCAGATGTTTTTACAATTTACTCAGTAAGTAAAGTGCAACTGTACTGTAAAAGGAAGCCTTGCTTATTTCCATGGTATTACCAGACTCTTACCACATCCTTTGCTACTGCTTAAACATTTTTGAAATCACAAACTTTTACCATCTGTGTTCTGCAACTTAACTAAAACATTCTCAGTAAATAAAGTGAAACTGTACTGTAAAAGGAAGCCTTTTTATTTCCATTGAATTACTGGGATCTTACCCTATAATCTGTAATAGCTACAGTTACTGTGTAAATCAACAGTATTTACTCAGTAAGTAAACTGAAAATATACCGTAAAAAGAAGCTATCTTTTACATGGTATCACAAAGTATTTAAATAAAGAAATATTTACAAACTTAAATCGTATTAACAACCCTTAATAGAAACAGTAGAAACTGGGTTCAAAGAAACACAGAACCCTTAACAAAGTGCAAAAGTGGGCATTAACAATAAGGACAGCAGTGTGGCCTCTCACTTTCTAAATTTATATTTAATGGGGAGCAGATCTGAATCTTCTTTCATTTTTTGTATTTTTTCCCCAAGAGGATTGTTGCCCTCTAAGAAGGCCTTGCAGGTTTTTGCATAATTGCCTACAGTGTCCTCCTCCTTGAACACAGGCAGCGGCCCGAAGTTTTCACCTTCTGCAGCAATCACTATTTCAGCAATGATAGCAGTCAACGCGATCGTGTTCCGGTCCACGTCCAATGTTATGCAGCTGAAGCTCATGCTCCTAGTGCGTCTAAACTCTTTTAAGACAGCACGGTACCTGTGCACAACGTCCTCTGGACTCTGAACTACAAGACAGATCATAAAACCACATCATAACCACACAAAAACACAGCTTTGATTATATAAAACAGGACATTCAGGCATTAGGTGAATAACCTGAAGAGATCTAGTGCCTGCACAACTCTTCTTCTGTAACATCAATAACGTATTCCAATAAAACACATAACTGATTCATAATTGGCCCAGACTTGAATATGGTAGCTGTATATGGAGTTGTGGATTGTTTGTTGGCAGTAACCTTAGCCTTATGCTTGTAACATTGAAAATAACATTCTTATATTAAGACATGTACTAATGAGGAACTAACCTTAACTACGACATGAGTCACATGAATTCCTGCATGAATATACCATCTTAACTACACGTTAGTACAGAGGTCGGGAACCTATGGCTCGCGAGCCACATCTGGCTCTTTGGCAAAAATCATGTGGCTCGCGAGGTCTCTAACCCTTTACCAACAAACCATCGATGAAAAACAATTAAAACACATCAACAGAGATCGGCTCTCTGCAGAAAAAGCAACCAATTACAATTCCCTTGTTGTAGTACAGCCTACTGAAGTTAATGAAAAGTTTATGATAATAATAATATTAAAGGTGTACCGGCAAAAGTGCGTGTTCAGTGCTGTTCGCGAGTGTCACGAGTCACCACAGCAATCAACTAACCGCTTACGTTTCTGTGGTAACCTACAGCTCCTGCACTGGATTCAAGCTGGCGAAAACCATTCTAGAACAGCAGCAAAAATGTAAAAGTAGACTTTATAAACTTTAATATAACATTTTATTGAAACGGGTGCTTTTCTGCGCAAAGAGACATTTCACCCGCTGGTACTTTCACTTTTGAGTGAGACCCTTTATGTCCTATAAATGTGTCGTATTTTTGATAATCCGCGCAGATTTCAGTTGACGATTCTGTTTAAAGTTATTAAAAACAAAACATGAATGAATGAGAAAGAAAAGAACAGGATGTGCTTTATATTGAAAAGAAATATTAAAAGCGCGACAAGTCACGAAAGAGAACTGACAGGATATGTGCGCGCGCTCCGAGCGCAACACGGACAAGCAGCCTTTGTCTTCGGTTGCGCGCCTAAACGGTCAAATAAACACAGAAATATATCAAAATGCTAAGTCGAGTATTCACGTAAACACAGCAGATAGTACTGTGTGCATTCATTCTCTCTCACACGCACACGCACACAAAAGGGTATATGCTCATCACTTGGTACTCAACCTCACAGTAAAAGCCCTGCACAATTAATTCCATATTGCAACTTATTTATTGTTCGCTAAATATTTGTTAATAATATTAATAATTAAATAATATTAATAATAATTACTACTGTTGAATTTTTTTTTGAAAAAAGCACGTCTTTAATATTAACTTTAATAATATATATAGGCAAAAAATTTTCCTACTGTGGCTCTTTTGGAAAAATGCATTATCCAAAAATTAAAAAATGGCTCTTTGGTCAAAAAAGGTTCCCGACCCCTGCGTTAGTACATGCTTGTTAATTAATGTATTAATTAACATTTCGGGTTTAAACTAAATCAAACATGTTCCAGATCAGAAGAAAGATGTACTAAAAGGGCACAATGTAAAATTGTTCATAAATTTGACACCAGCAACTGTCACAAACATCAGTGAATGACACTAGATGTCTTGCAATGTTTACATTTAACCTTACTCATTGAACACACAATGATGCATCCATCATTAAAAACGATTTAATCTCATTCTGTTATAAGTGATTACACTGCTGCCATCAAGAGTGAAATTCCTACACTAACATGCAGATGCCATTTTCAAAATTAAAATCAGTGTTAGCACAGATGATGGTTATTGATGTGGTTATTTTATGGATTGGTTTATATCATAATGCAGTCGGATGTTAGTAAGTTAGGGTTCTTGCTCTTCTTTTGGGACACTAAATGTGTCCATTTTCTAGAGCAAGTTTGATTTAGTTTACCCCGAAATGTTAATTAATACATTAATTAACAAGCATGTACTAACGTGTAGTTAAGATGGTATATTCATGCAGGAATTCATGTGACTCATGTCGTAGTTAAGGTTAGTTCCTCATTAGTACATGTCTTAACTCATCATTAGTTCATCACTGAACTTATGACACCTTCTAGATCTGCTGTACAGGAGAAGCAAACTGTGTTGCATTATTTCCTGTTTTCACTGTAGAGCTGCCTTGAAATCAAATCTGTATTGTTAAAAGCGCTATAAAAAAAGGGGACATGACTTGAATGCTAGATGCAATGCTCTTGCTATTTGTGTTTAGACTGTAATGTGTGTTTGTATATATATATATATATATATATATATATATATATATATATATATATATAGGCTAAAATCATGAACACGATGACGGGGTGAAATGGGCTGTGATGCATGGGGCACCAGGTAAAATCTTGCCTAGGGCAGCAAATTGGTTAGGGCCGGCCCTGTTGTAACATTACAGTTTAAAGCACAAATTACAGGGTGCAAACCTCTAAAACCCTGCAGGGTCGCCCGCTATAGCTGCTTCTAAGCTGCTTAGATCGTTAATACAAATATTAATGTTTAAACATATGATCAATATGTCAGTATGGACATGCTACACATCCTTAGATCGGTTAGATTCTCTACAATTCAATCGTTCAGTTCATTTAACGGAAACAACGAGCCCCTAATTCTTATAGATTTACTGGTGTAACCTGCATGGTACAAGAGATGAAAAGGAGAAAAAAGTGACTCCCGTTACCTTTGAAGCGCTCGTTAAGTCCGAATGTGTTTTTATAGAAATAATATTCTGTTTGAAATAAATAAACTGTTTCATAGTAGCCTATATTAGTTTTGTGCAAGAGGATTTAAAGGCCGTTCCCATATGGACGCCTGATTACTACAAAGCTCTGCGGTGGAATTGAAATAGAACAAGTTATGATGGTAACACTTTACAATAAGGTTCATTAGTTAAAATTAGTTAATGTATTAACCAACAAACTAACAATGAGCAATACATTTGTTACAGTATTTATTAATCTCTGTTAATGTTAGTTAATAAAAATAAAGCTGTTCATGTTAGTTCACAGTGCATTAACTAATGTTAACAAATACAACCTTTGATTGTAATAACATATTAGTAAATGTTGAAATTAATATTAACTAAGATTAATAATGAAAGTATTTTCATTTAAAATGAAAAATAAATACTTAAACATTAAATATATTTCTGTTTGCATCTATTATAGTTGTAGAGATTCAACAGAAAGCCACTGCTCCAACCATGGATAAGTTCCGGGAGGATTTCAAATTACTGAAAGAGGAGAACCGGCTTCTAAAAGAGGAGCGGGATTTCCTTAGGGAGAAAGCTCTCAACCCAGTAGAGACCGGACCCTCAACAACTTCAAAAGGTTTCCAGACTGTGGTCCTCCCATAACCAACACAGAAAGCTTTTACCACATGCATAATTATTCTAGTTGTTTGTTATTTTGCGTTTATTGATATCCCCACATTATGCAAATGAATAAGAGAAATATACTACAAGAAGATGATTTTTTCAACACTGAGAACACTTAATTACTTAAATTTGTTGTTCCTCTGTTTAAGGGTCCCACAAAAAGAGGGTTATGGATTCTTCAGACTCTTCAACATCTGACTCTGAGTCAGACTCCTCTTATGAAAGAGGGAAGAGGAAGAGAAAGCAGAAGAAGAACAACAAGAAAACCCATGCAGCATTTGGAAAAAGAGGTGACTTGTATAATTTGAAAAAAGAAGGCTCACAACTAAATTACATTTGTATGTACACTGTAAAAAATTAAACCGTGATTTTTACGGTAAGAAAAACGGCAGCTGTGCTTGCCAGTACTTTACCGTCAAAAATACAGTAGCAACGTTATTGGTTTTACAGACTTAACTTAAAATTTACAGTAATAAACCGTAATTCATTATCTGATGTGAATTTAACGTCCTATTGAAGTATTAATATCTGTTTTGTACCATTGTAATACACTGATAACCAACAATCACAGCAGTGATGAGTCACATGATCAATCAAAGCTCATCACTAGCAGCTCTTCCACAAGAAATGTAATACTAATATATAATAAAAGCTGCAGTGTCATTCACACAAATATTAAACACCATCATGGTAACACACATGTAACATAAAACCCTAATGTACATATCTGATTAGAACAAACTAAGAAAACAATGAAGAAACATGGTTATTTGAACAAAAATAGATCAAATGTGAAGTGTCACGCAGGGAATTGTGAGAATGTCAATTTACGGTTTTTCACTGTAAATTATACAATGAGTTGTTCTTTTTCACTTTCAAAAACTGTAAATTTAATGGTATTTTACAGTAAAATTACATTAAATGTACCATTAGATCTATCACAGTTATTTACTGTTTATAGTATGGAAACTTTCTGTTAACCAATTAACAGTTTTTCACTGTAGCATTTTTACTTTTAGCGTTAAAATCACGATAATTTTTTACAGTGAACATATGACATTTTCTTAACCCTCTGAGGTCGACAAACGCGCCGGCGCGTTTTGCTGGATTTTCTCCACATTGTAGCACTATAAACTTAAATTACTTCGTCATTTATGGTCATACAGAAAAAAGAAATATAAAAAAAGAATCTGTGATATTTCTACTTTTGTATGTGTCCACTTACAATCAAATCAAAACATTGTGCTTTTGTAAAATAAAGAAAATAGACAGGGTGTGCGTTCTGCCTCTCCGTCGCGGTGAACTTTTTTTTCTTGAGCACGTCTATAAACTGAAACAAAACTCAGCGAATACTTGTCACACATTTATGAGCCATATACCTTTATAAACATTTAAGTGTGTACTTTTAAATGATCGGATTCAAACTGAAAACAAATATTCTCTGTTTAAGTAATTTGTATAAAACCAACAAGATGTCCAGTTTCTCAAACGCTTCCTAATTACTTTTAATTTGAACACGCCCACTCGCGCAAAAGATATTCACATGCAAATCTCCACGTGGAACGCGATCGCTCTTTACCTCAGAAACAAAACACCAAAACACTTCACAAGTCTCTGCTTTTCGTCGAGCGCCGTGAGCTTACATTGGAATTACCTCAGAAGAAGAAGAACGCGATTTGAAGTCAAGAAAGATACAGGTAAGAAATTGTTACATTTTAGTTTGTTATTGTTGCATACATTTCACATTGCAGTTGAACTGTTGCTAGATATATGGTGAATATTATAATATTTATACCCGTGGGTACTGTTACTGTGTTTGTGGATATCTGCTCAAATGTAGATATGTATATGGTAACCATAATGTTTTATATTTGAGCGCGATCGCGTTTGAATGTATCATATTTGGAGCGCGGTCGCGTTTGAATGTATCATATTTGATACATTCGAAAAGCAAAACGCACCAAACGGCTTCATTTTTTTTTACTATTATCTCATTTCATATCATCATAACGAATGGAAACATTTGAAGTAACATAATCAATATATTTTTCTCTAGCTTAGATGTTACTGAAATATTTAGGAAGTTTTATAGGCTGCTATGGTTATTGTTATTATTATTTTATGCAGCACTGCGCATAGCCTATGCCTACAAGGCACAACAAACCTGGTGTTCATTATTATTGTTGGAAACATTTGTGTGTGTGTGTGTGTGTGTGTGTGTGTGTGTGTGTGTATTCTGTGAATTTTAAAAAGCAATTTTAACCAGAAAAATCTAAAATGTATTCCCAAAATCGTGCAGGCCTTTCTCTTGATATCAGTATGTTCACTTTTTTTTCTTTCAGGGCCCAGATGCCACTCCTGCTGACTTCAACATTCACATGAGTCTCTACATGAACATGGTAAAGTGAAAATCAAACACCTTGGAAATGAAAGGTATGTACAATGTTTTTAGGAATGGCACAAAGGTCTCTGTCTTTGGATCATTGGTTATCTTTGGATTATGTTGTGTTGTAAATAAATCAAACAATCTAAAAACCATTCTTTTTTAAATCTCCTCATTCTTTGTGCAAGGTTGCTCAGAATGATAGGGGCCCTTAGCCTATAGCTCCTAATAGGGCCATTAGGGTGTGTCTTTGTCTTTCTCAGGTGAGAAAAACCATACATATTAATGAGCTCTCGCATAAGGCTTATTCACACAAAACACGTCGTAAAAATTTTAAATCAATATATTGTCTTCTCTGAATGAGCAGTCAGGGTGATTTTCACATAGTTTTAGAGCAAATATTCTAGGCTACGTCATACAATTTTCAAAAGTCTTGTGAAGAAATAATCAGTATGGGTTTCATGGCCTTATTTCAGTGAGATTTTTTTTTTGTATTTTCACAAACCACGCATAAATGTCATTATCTCAAAACTGCAAACTTTTACATACATGCTGCTGATATATTATTGTAGCAGAGTTTGTGCTGAATACAGTGTAATTAGACTTTAGCCATGAAAATGTCACAAATAACAGAAATAACCAGAAATGTCAGAGCATGTCAGAACACCTCCAGGGCCCAGAAAACAGCTCAGACCTCAGAGGGTTAACCCTCTGAGGTCGGCAAACGCGCCGGCGCGTTTTGCTGGATTTTCTCCACATTGTAGCACTATAAACTTTAATTACTCCATCATTTATGGTCATACAGAAAAAAGAAATATAAAAAAATAATCTGTGATATTTCTCCTTTTGTATGTGTCCACTTACAATCAAATCAAAACATTGTGCTTTTGTAAAATAAAGAAAATAGACAGGGTGTGCGTTCTGCCTCTCCGTCGCGGTGAACTTTTTTTTTCTTGAGCACGTCTATAAACTGAAACAAAACTCTGCGAATACTTGTCACACATGTATGAGCCATATACCTTTATAAACACTTAAGTGTGTACTTTTAAATGATCGGATTCATACTGAAAACAAATATTCTCTGTTTAAGTAATTTGTATAAAACCAACAAGATGTCCAGCTTCTCAAACGCTTCCTAATTATTTTTAATTTGAACACTCCCACTCGCACAAAAGAGATTGACATGCAAATCTCCACGTGGAACGTGATCGCGCTCATTACCTCAGAAACAAAACACCAAAACACTTCACAAGTCTCTGCTTTTCGTCGAGCGCCGTGAGCTTACATTGGAATTACCTCAGAAGAAGAAGAACGCAAGAAAGATGTAAGGTAAGAAATTCTTACATATTAGTTGGTTATTGTTGCATAAATTTCACATTGCAGTTGAACTGTTGCTAGATAGGCCTATATGGTGAATATTATAATATTTAGACCCGTGTTTACTGTTACTGTGTTTGTGGATATCTGCTCAAATGTAGATATGGTAATCATAATGTTTTATATTTGAGTGCGATCGCGTTTGAATGTATCATATTTGGAGCGCTGTCGCGTTTGAATGTATCATATTTGGATCGCGATCGCGTTTGAATGTATCATATTTGGAGCGCGATCGCGTTTGAATGTATCATATTTGGAGCGCGATCGCTTTTGAATGTATCATATTTGGCGAAAAGTAGACTCAAGAGCTCCTCAGAGGCCACATTACAAACCTATCACAAATTATAAGCGTCTGATCTTACAATGTGACCCCCCAAAATCAAGGCTTCCTTTTACAGTATATTTTCACTTTATTTACTGAGAATGTTTTAGTTAAGTTGCAGAACACAGATGGTAAAAGTTTGTGATTTCAAAAATGTTTAAGCAGTAGCAAAGGATGTGGTAAGAGTCTGGTAATACCATGGAAATAAGCAAGGCTTCCTTTTACAGTACAGTTGCACTTTACTTACTGAGTAAATTGTCATGTTTTCCTTGGTAACGTTGCAGGACATACGAGGTAAAAAAATGTGACTATGGAAAAGGGAATGATCAGATTATAGGGTAAGATCCCAGTAATTCCATGGAAATAAGCAAGGCTTCATTTTACAGTACAGTTGCACATTACTTACTGAGTAAATTGTCATGTTTTCCTTGGTAATGTTGGAAAAGGGAATGATCAGGTTATATGGTACAATTCTGGTAATACCATGGAAATAAACAAGGCTTCATTTTACAGTACAGTTGCACTTTACTTACTGAGTAAATTGTCATGTTTTCCTTGGTAATGTTGCAGGACATACGAGGTAAAAAATGTGACTATGGAAAAGGGAATGATCAGATTATAGGGTAAGATCCCAGTAATTCCATGGAAATTCCATGGAAATAAGCAAGGCTTCATTTTACAGTACAGTTGCACATTACTTACTGAGTAAATTGTCATGTTTTCCTTGGTAATGTTGCAGGACATACGAGGTAAAAAAATGTGACTATGGAAAAGGGAATGATCAGGTTATATGTGTGGCGAGGTGATAGATCGGGTAAATTACAGTTACACTTATGTGGAAAAGTATAACTAAATGGAGAGCAGACTACGCCACCCCGTTTCACTAAACGGGGAAAGTTATACAAGACACGCTGGTTCGTGACCACAGACGACAAGAGACGTGGATCAGAATACAAAAATACTTTTTATTTTATCAACAATAATTTAATGTATAAAAACTTTGAGGTGGACAAAAGTTTTGCACTGTTAAGTGTGCACCAGGCCAGAAATATATGGAGCTATTCTTGTGCCAATAAAAATGAACGTAGCTTTTCAAGAAACTAATGAAAATATAAATTGAAACTAAATAAATTATCTCTAAAACTGAAAAAGAATAAATCGCAGGCAAATTTTTTGACTTCGTTTTTAATACACTGCATGTTTTGCTAACTATTTCTCATATTTCAATCGCTGATCTGAACTTACAAATGCGCTTCCAGAGTTTTCATTTACGCTTCTGAAGTTTTCGTTTTCACTCCCAGAGTTTTCGTTCGCCGTTCTGACACATTTCTCTCGTGGGGGGCGGGGCTAGTAGCAGTGTGTTCTCATTGGTTACTGAGCTTTTGATTGATAGCTTCGTGACCTGGAAGTGAAGACGTCAGTGGTGTGTTTATGTGTGGATGTGAGCTCTGTAATCGCAGCTTTCTATTTCATTTTAGCGATATTAAGTTTATATCTGTATTTATTTGCTGCTACACTATATTGTTGAGATGATCTCTTATAGAAGGAATAGTACAGACGAATGATATTTATCATTAGTCATCGTCGCTATATCAGGAGGATAACGTTACTGGATAAGCCTACTCGTGGTAAGTCTGATTTTTTTTATTTTTTTTATATATAGCCTATACTAATACTATTTATAATACAGTACTGGCTTTTTTCAGGTGGAGAGGCATTTTAGAGCTCAGTGAGAGCCCATAACATTATACAGCTGAGCTGTGTTGTCTTGATTTAACTGTTAGCCCAATCATTAACATTACATGACTTGTTTATCTACATTCGGTTACAGTCTTCAATTAGATCATATTTGCTTCGATTAGATCATATTTGCCCCCAGCCACCCCAAACAACTTTGAGCTAGAGTACTGTACAGTAGCCTATCTGTACTGTATCAGTCAATGACCGATGCCATAGGACCAGAGTGCTGTCAATCACTGCCTGATTCAACTTTGGCAATGTAAAGCCTTTTTTACCATGCCAATAAAGCTATTTAAACCTGAATTCCTCAATTTCTGATTAATTTGCGATGCAGAGTTTTTGAAAGAGGAGAGACACGACTTGACCACTGTTCGTAATATGTAAACACTCAATTATTTTGAAGTATCGCCCTGGTTGCAGTATTTATTCTGATTACTTTTGTGTGATAAAGATGACTAATAAAGCTATTATATGTAGCTAGTATGAGTAACAAAATGCTTTTTCTGTGTCCATATTTGACTAATAATAATGAAAAAAAGTGCACTTCAAATGAACATTTATTTGACAAATGTTAAATCTTTAATAGTCTTTAATAATAAATATATGTCCACATTAAAAACTTAATACATGCAAGTAATTATGACTGAAAACATCCAGCAACTAGGGAATACACATCCATATGTTTATATATAGGGCAATACAGCCATCTACTGGTTACACACAGTATTACAGATAATAAATGCTGCTTGACTCCGAGGTAAATATTTAGTACTGTAAAATCCCTTAAATATATATATATATATATATATATATATATATATATATATATATATATATATATAATAAATATTTTAAGTCTGCAAATTGTTACTGTATGGGGAGTTCAAAGCAGTTTGTATTGTTAGATTATAATACATTTCTTCTCTCATTTTCCAGGGAGTGGAGCAACTTTTCCATAAAACTGATGCTGACACAGAGGATGGAGTGACAGTACCAGAGATCCACTGTCCCTGTCAGACAATAATCTTACTTTGTTCAGACACATCAGCTTTGAATAACTGGGATCTTGATCTTCAGTCACCTGATTTATTTTAATATAGCAAATATTTAAATTTCCTCTAGATTAAAACAAACATAGTTCGCAAGTACACAAGAGGTTTCACTTTATTCTTATTAAACTATGCTAATCTTGGATTAGCATACCAATAGCATATGAATGTTGAGGGGATAGTTCACCCAAAAATACAATTCTCTCTTATTTTACTCGCCCTCATGCTGTCCCAGATGCATTTTATTTTCTTTCTACAGATAAACACGAATTAAGATTGTAAGGAAAGTAATCCATCTCTGCGAGTCCTAAAGACGCTTTAAAAACCACACACAGTGAGCGTGACGGTAATCCATGCGACCTCAGGGGATGAATCAATGCCTTCTGAAGTCAAACAATACGCTAGATAAAATAATAATAATAATGTAAACTGTTTTAACTATTAAAAATCATACGTACATTGGTTACAATCCACTTGTATTATGGACTCACAGAGATGGATTATTTCCTTAAATATCTTTGTCTATGTTTATATGAAGAAGAAAGTCATATACATCTGGGATGGCATGAAGGAGAGTAAATGATGAGAGAATGCTCATGTTTTGGGTGGACAATCCTTGTTCTGCTTGTGTCCAGTCACTGCTTTGTTACTTGTACTGCAACAGGAACTGTTTAAAGAATCATTGCAACATTTAAAATGTATATTAATTTTTTAAATGTGTATTTGTAATTGTGCATTTTGTATAGTAATGTATATCATGAGAATACTGTGCATTGCATGTATATTATGCAGTCAATGTTTTGTGGATTCTGGTCTTTCCGGTCACAACATAATTGCATCCAAGACCTTCACTCTGATACTTGTGTATATGCTTTAGTGACAATAAAGAATATACATTTATTTGAATTCATATTTTCAATTACATTAATTTAACTGGTTGTATAAGTCACGATTGAAACGGTTGATGATTGTTAAAATATATTTAAATTAAATGAAAATGTTAATTAAATGAAATAACTAAATATAATTATCAATTAAAAAAAATGGCAATAAGAACATTCTTTGTGTGACATATGTAATGAAATGCCCTCTGAGGTCTGTATCTGACAGCAGGCCACGACTGTAATTTTCATTTTGTTTAAATTCCTCTTATTAAAGTGATCATTAATTTTGATGGTGTAAACGTATATCATGCTAACAATGTGTAGTGTGATGGCCATGGTTGCCAAATGCCAACCTTGATTACCTGGTTGAAGTTTGACTTTCTTGACGGCTGAATATATCACACACGTTTGCTAATATTCTCTTTAAATTGTAACAGCTGAACCTAATCAGAGCCTAACATGCAAAATAATCATCAGGAATAAACAAATATTCTCCGAAAACATTGGACACTACAATATTTTAAGTATTATATACAGACAGTACTTCAATGTGCAATTACACCTGAATAGACTGAATAGATCTCTTGTGAGTAGTAGTAAGTAGTAGTAACTAAGTAGTAGCAGCAGCAGGTAAATACAGATAAAATTAAAAAACAAACATAACTTATCACTAAAATGAAATAGAAAGCTGCGATTACAGACGCTCACATCCACACATAAACACACCACTGATGTCTTCACTTCCAGGTCACGAAGCTATCAATCAAAAGCTCAGTAACCAATGAGAACACACTGCTACTAGCCCCGCCCCCACGAGAGAAATGTGTCAGAACGGCGAACGAAAACTCTGGGAGTGAAAACGAAAACTTCAGAAGCGTAAATGAAAACTCTGGAAGCGTATTTGTAAGTTCAGATCAGCTATTGAAATATGAGAAATAGTTAGCAAAACATGCAGTGTATTAAAAACGAAGTCAAAAAATTTGCCTGCGATTTATTCTTTTTCAGTTTTAGAGATAATTTATTTAGTTTCAATTTATATTTTCATTAGTTTATTGAAAAGCTACGTTCATTTTTATTGGCACAAGAATATCTCCATAGAAATAAAGAGAAAAAAACAAAAAGAAAAAAAGAAAAAAATATATTTTTGGGCTGAGGCTTGCCAGCAGGGAGCTAGCTGGACAGGGAGTGTCCTAAGATCACGCCACTCATCAAATTCCACTCCAAACAACACTCACACTCACTAGGTGAAAGACACACAGGTGCCAACGGCAAAACACTCTGTGAAGGAACCACCACCAAAAGAGGACAGACAGCTAGCTTCCCTGCACGGGGCGGGCCTTCAGCTCCTGAAAAAAAACAAAAAAAAACAATATAATATACTTTCACAGTTGGCTGCAAACGTATGAAATTACAATAAAACAAATTCAACAAAGAAATCGACACTCTGCAAATTAACAGGCACAGTAGTTAACCTGGCTGGTGGTGACCTAGAAGGTTCACAATATGGCCACGTTACAGCCACCAAAGGCTATGAACAAGAGTGGAATAAACCCCCCAAAAAATACAATTAAACATTAAATCACAAAAATCAAATCCAGGATTACAAAAAAAAAAGAAAATGTTGCTCCCTTCACAGTCTTTGAGGAACGCACAGAGCGAAGAGCTCAAGGATAACCAAACGACTGGTGGTGATATACATTAAGTAGGGCTAGATTATGCCATCACATATAGCTACGTCATGCATGGACGGACAGCTCGGAAGCTAGCCTCACACTAGTACCACCAGCGTTTACAACCATATACAGATACAATATAAACTAACGAAAACAATTAATGAATCACGCTGGTCACAGTGATACTAAATGGCAGCAGAACAAAACAGTGCCGTCTTAGCGACGTTGTCAATGGAGCATTTTGCCCCCGGTCCACAGTGATGAACCGCTCACAAGTGGTTTAATGCACTAAAAGAAATGAAAACAATTAATAAATGAATTTAAAAAAAACCCACCTCAGGTTATGAAAGTGGTTAGATTTACCTACCCAATGGTAGATCACTAGACCCACAGAAGATTCAGTTACTCACACGCAGTCTCGTTCACAATAGGCAACCCACAAGTGTACAGAGCTGTTGCATCCGCTCAAACACATTAGCCGCGCTATGATGGAAACATGGGTTTACCGGAAATCACATCAAAACAAACGTTAGTCTGTCAGAATAAACATACCTCGGATAGGGACAGCCTGCACCCAAAAGCAACGTCGCATTGATTTGAACAGTAACCTGGCTAAAACATGTACACATTCACTATTAACGTGGGAATGCATTAGCAACAACATTAGCCAAACAGCTAGGTACATACCTCAAACGGAACTGCGCACGCACCCACAACAACGTCCGTGACGATGACGTATACCCAGGTGGCCTGAACTCTGCCTTAAGTAAGCCAGGGGTGGCTGCCAATAGGCTGTCACCCCCGTCACTCAACACAAATCACAGGGCGGAATCTAGCCCGCCTTGCCACATATGGTACAATTCCGGTAATACCATGGAAATAAACACGGCTTCATTTTACAGTACAGTTACACTTTACTTACTGAGTAAATTGTAAAAACATCTGCAAGAACATACCCAGTATTTAAGATGTATTTAAGATGTGCCATGACATTGGGAAAACTGTTCCTGCGGGGTAGTTACCAGGTAAGTGTAAGGTAAATTATTTGATAAACCCTCTATAAATGGGTGTAGCAATGAACAACAACTACGTAATTTATTGGAAACTACCGTCTTAATTTCAAGATAGTAATAAATAAACATGGACTGTTACCAACATAACCCTAGGATAACTACAAACCTAACTTGAATTGATGGGTAATACTGGAGGTGTTTCTAAAAATTGGCTGCCTACATTCTGAGGAAGTACACAATTAAATCTGAGTTATTACCAACCTAAACAGGTAACAAGTACACAGTACTTTGTTGAGTTGATATTTAACAGTGGTGTTTTTTTTCCCTGGTAGTTTCTCTGTAATTGCATACTAATCACCTTAAGTAATTACACACTAAAATACTATAATTTACCATATTTACCATATTAATTTACCATATGCTTGCCAGGTAAATACTTAGTACTTCGTTTGATGTTTCTCTGCATTTACATACTTGTTACCTGTGGTAATTACCAATAACCAACTATAACGATCTCGGTTACTTAACTGTAACCTTGTTCCCTGAGAAAGCGGAACGAGATGCTGCGCTGCTCAGCGCATTGGGAACGTCTTTAGTCGTGACCAGCTGTGAATATTGTGTGTAACACGTCGATAGAATTGACCCGGAGGTAATATAGCCTCGGTCAATGACGTCATCGGCGCGCACCCGCAACACGAGGCTATAAATAGATGAGCCACAGGTGCATCGTCAGGATATTTTGTCTGAAGAGCAGTCCTGGGACATCTTCAGCACGGCAAAGTAGCGCAGCATCTCGTTCCGCTTTCTCAGGGAACAAGGTTACAGTTAAGTAACCGAGATCGTTCCCTTTTGAAAGCTACAATCGATGCTGCGCTGCTCAGCGCATTGGGAACGAGAATACCCACGTTGCCGTGCTTGAACATGTCTGGACCCCCACGGTTGTGCAGGTGTGTTTCACAAGAACGCAAGAAGGCCTAGACATTAGCTTGTGATGTCGACTCAAGGACATGAGAGCCCGGAGTGGCATGAACATCCAAACTATAAAATCTTATGAATGTGTGCGGAGAGGACCAACCTGCCGCATCACAAACTTGTTGTAGGGGGGCACCTCTTGCCAAAGCACTAGAAGAGGCGACCCCCCTGGTGGAGTGAGCCCTAAGACCTTTAGGCGAAGCTTGACCGCGCGCCTCATAAGCAAGAGCAATAGCATCCCTGACCCAATGAGACATGGTCTGCTTGGTGGCAGCTGCTCCTCTGTTACTACCACCATAACAGATGAAGAGTTGCTCTGACTTACGCCACTGGCTAATGTGGTGGATGTAAGCCTGAAGAGCACGGACTGGACACAGTCTATGAGATTTCTCCTGCTCCAGCGTTGTGAACGGTGGAGGACAGAAGGCTTCTAGAATACAGCCGAAAATGGAACCTTAGGCAGGTAATCAGGATGAGGATGCAAAATCACTTTCACCATTCCTGGGGCAAAGTCTAAGCAGGGTGGCGAAATCGACAAAGCCTGCATATCCCCAATTCTTTCAAGGAAGTTATTGCCATAAGAAAAACCATCTTAGAGTCAGAAGTTTGTCAGATGCTGATTCTAGAGGTTCAAAAGAAGTCTCAACCAGACCCTCTAGGACTAAAGCTAAGTCCCATGATAGGATCTTGGTTTTATGAGAGGCCTCAGTCGCCATGAATGAAATAAATGAACAGAGGATGTCTCCCGAGTGGCACCCCGTCAACCAAGGTATGGCAAGCCAAAAGAGCGGCCACATAAACCTTGAGAGTGGCGGGGCATGTGCCTGATGATAATATTTCCTGCAGGAATTCCAGAACTGAAGCAATCTGGCAGTTGACCGGATCTGCATTATGACACACCACCTTTCAAAGACACTCCATTTGTTGACATAACTCTTTCTAGTGAAGGAAGCACTAGCACTGAGAATGGTCTCAACAACAACAGGCGAAAAGCCCAGTGTCCCTCAGTTGGTACCCATCAGGGACCAAACATGAAGGTTCCAGAGGTTGGGCCTGGGATAGAATATTGTGCCCTCCGTCTGAGACAGAAGGTCCCTCCTCTCCGGAATCGTCCAAGGCGAGCCGTTGAGGAGAGATATTATCTCGGAGAACAAAACTCTGGCTAGAACTCCTGGGAGCAGAGAAACTGGAGGAAAACGCATACATGCACAATCTAGGCCATGTGTGCGCCATCGCATCCAGACCCAGGGGCTGGGTGATTCAGAGATAAGTAGAGGGAACATTGCGCTTTCTAATAAGAGGCGAAGAGGTCCACCTCCACTTCGTATCCAAACCTGTTTGACTACTTCTGGGTGGAGTTTCCATTCCCCTCTCAGTAGTTTGTCTGAACAGTAAATCCGCTCCCACATTCAGGTGCCCTGAAATGTACACTGCCCTGAGTGACAGGAACTTTTCCTGGGCCCAGAGAAAGATCTGCCTCCCTATTCTGTTCAGATTGCGTGAGCACAAACCTCCCTGGTAATTTATGTAAGAGACTGCCGCTGTGCTGCACTAGGACATGACTGTCTCTCAACTGAGGGAGAAAGTATTTCAGGGCCAGAAATACAGTCATCAGCTTGAGGCAGTTGATGTGCCAATTGAGCTGATGACCCTCCCATTCCCCTTGAGCTGGACGACCACTTAAGACCGCTCCCCAGCCCATCAGGGAGACGTCTGCCGTTAGCATTCTGCGACAGCAAGACGCACCTAAAGTGGGACCCAAAGCAAGGAACCGGGGTCTGAACCACATAGAAAGGGAACGAAGCCGCAGCGCGTAACCCTTACCATAAACATGGATTTTAGAAAGTGCACGAAGCATTCAGCGCGTGACTCACCATAAACATGGATTTTAGAAAGGACACGAAGCACTCAGCGAGTGTTCTTGCCTTTATTTGCCCTTGGGGATTGTAGTTGAAATCCCTCGTTTTGAGCCACAACTAACATGGTCTCATGCGCAAAAGGCCCAGAGGAATCATTGTGGACGCAGCTGCCATGAGACCTATGTAATGTCCTGACCTAGCTAGATGTTGCTTAGGGTGTTAATTGGTCCTGACACGAGCGGGAGACAATAATGCCCGATGGTGACAGAATCCCACTTAACCCCAAACATGTTACCCTCAGGGTGGGAGAGAGTACACCCTTGGCATTGACCTCAGCCCCCTAGAGATAACATGGCTAGGTCGAATGGAAGGACCCAATATTGGTAAGCTTTGCCCCCAAAAGCAAACTTGGGAACCTCCTGTGTTGTGGCAATATTCTTCACTATTCTTTACAGTTAACATCTTGAACTTGAGTGCTTTAACTGTACGGTTTAAGCCTCAAAGATCGAAGATTGGACGCAAACCCCCATCCTTTTTGGGGACCAGGAAGTATCTGCTGTAATAGCCTGACTCTCTCTCTGGAAGAGGAACATGTTCTATGGCCTCTTTGTTCAGCAGAGATTGTAGCTCTTGTGACAGTACATGCGCCAGTTCCGGTCTCACGGAAGTGAATACCACGCCGTTGAAACGCGGAGGACGATTAATAAATTGGATTCCATCCTATTTGTACTGTACTTAATACCCAAATAGAAAAACCTGGCAGAGGTTTCCACACTGCCAGACTCTCTGAGAGTGGTATCAACTTAACACTTCCTTTTGAGGGGATGTTAGATGTTCCGTGTCCTGGATGACAGCAGAAAAGCAACAGAACATCTAACATTTCGCTGGAAACCGCTGCTCCCCGAATCACCAGAGGTGGCGAGGAAGTACAGTGGTTTCGTGAGGGTGTCAGGTAGGAGCTGTTTGATTTACATGTCTCGTCCCGTAGGGGCACACCCCCACAGACCAGGGACAAAACAACCCTCAGGATTTTGTCTTAGGTCTATTATGCAACTGCTGAGTACAACGAGCCGGTCCCCAGTTATCACGAGGGGGAGCGCAACTCGTTACACTCTGCTTTTGAACCCTCCTAAAATGATGATGAGCAAAAAGAAGAGAAGAAAATGTCTCTTCAGACTGGCCCATCATCATATAACCACACACCCCCGCACCCATGATAGTCTTAATACGTCAAGGGCACAAAGATGCATGAAGAATAAGGTTTTCCCATGACCGAGTTAACGTCATGGAGATCCTCAAGGAGGGCAGTCTAGCTGTAATCCGATCATCACACAAGTCACCACCTCGAGAACCTCTCAAACGTTTTAACATAACGAGAGATGTGTTCGGAGGCAGCTTTAATTCCTCAGAATTAAATGTGGCCAGAGAACAGCCAGACAATATAATATTATATATAATACATACATAAATATATATAGTTATATTATATAAATATTGTATATATAAATATAAATATCAGTTCCTCAGCAATAAACACATCCCAATCAGACAAGCAAACACGGTCTGGATGATAGGCTGTGTTTAAATCTTTGATAAGATCAACCTGGTATGCCTTTAACACGGACATGATGTACAACGCAGTACCAGCCTAACCGCTGAAAATGCATCTGATAATGTGATCCCAGGGGAGAGATAGCCCGCGAGCGTCTCTCCAAACTGAGGCAATATCATATAATCGCATGCCCTCGCACCCACGATAGTAGAATGGCTCGATGTCGAGGACACAAGACATAAATATTTACAATCTTTATTTATTTATAGACTGTGTTTTATGGGACTCTTTTTGTTGTGATCAGATCAATCTGGCCACTGCACGAGCGACCTCCTTTTATCATCACGGGAGAAACGCTCGGAGGCGGCAAACTCTTAATGTTCTCTGCCCGAGCCGAAGAAGCGCCGAGGCACGCTTCGGTAGTCAGGCAAAAGGACATCGCGATCTGGAGAGAGAGCGAGCGATAGGGAAGCACCGTCTCTCGCTTCTCATCCAGATCGCACGCGAGCCCCACAATTATGGGCGCTACCCCCTTTGAAATAAGCAAAGCGAACGCGAAGCACTTTAACTGTGAACATTCCACAGTGCTCGCAATCACCATGCTCAAATGCAAAGGGGAGCATGTTCTTTCCCCAAACAAACAAAGCAGTAAGTGTGTGTATCCAGTTCTGACATGGGATGGGAGCATGGAAGAACACAACACTATTGTTTTGTTGGCTCATTTCTCCTCTTTTTTTTAAACTCATTGATGTACGAGAGAGAAAAAGGGCTTGAGAAATGAGAAATTTCCTGCACACTGCCTGAATAAACTAACTCCTAGCAAAGATCTGTAGCAGATAAAAGGTAGAGAGAGAGTTTTGACATTCACACATGCACAGAAATGGTCTGAAGACAAAATACCTGACGATGCACCTGTGGCTCATCTATTTATAGCCTCGTGTTGCGGGTGCGCGCCGATGACGTCATCGACCGAGGCTATATTACCTCCGGGTCAATTCTATCGACGTGTTACACACATTATTCACAGCTGGTCACGACTAAAGACGTTCCCAATGCGCTGAGCAGCGCAGCATCGATTGTAGCTTTCGAAAGGGAACTTACCATATATTTACCATGTAAATACCTAGTAATTAGGGGACTGTAAAAGGAAGGGTTGCCAGAAAACGTTCTTAGAACAAGGTTCTTGGAAAGTCTTTATGACGTTATTTTGTGATTGATGAAAGTTCTCATAATGTTGATAGAAAACGTTTTTAGAACAAGGTTCTTGGAACGTCTTTATGACGTTATTTGTGATTGATGAAAGTTCTCATAACGTTGATAGAAAACGTTTTTAGAACAAGGTTCTTGGAACGTCTTTATGACGTTATTTGTGATTGATGAAAGTTCTCATAACGTTGATAGAAAACGTTTTTAGAACAACATTCTTGAAACGTCTTTTTGACGTTATTTTGTGATTGATGAAAGTTCTCATAACGTTGATAGAAAACGTTTTTAGAACAAGGTTCTTGAAACGTCTTTTTGACGTTATTTTGTGATTGATGAAAGTTCTCATAACGTTGATAGAAAATGTTCTTAGAGCAAGGTTCTTGGAAAGTCTTTATGACGTTATTTGTGATTGATGAACGTTCTCATAATGTTGATAGAAAACGTTCTTAGAACAAGGTTCTTGGAACGTCTTTATGACGTTATTTGTGATTGATGAAAGTTCTCATAGCGTTGATAGAAAACGTTCTTAGAACAAGGTTCTTGGAACGTGTTTATGACGTTATTTGTAATTTATGAACGTTCTCATAACGTTGATAGAAAACGTTCTTAGAACAAGGTTCTTGGAACGTCTTTATGACGTTATTTGTGATTGATAAACGTTCTCATAACGTTGATAGAAAATGTTCTTAGAACAAGGTTCTTGGAACGTCTTTATGACGTTATTTGTGATTGATGAAAGTTCTCATAGCGTTGATAGAAAACGTTCTTAGAACAAGGTTCTTGGAATGTCTTTATGACGTTATTTGTGATTGATGAAAGTTCTCATAGCGTTGATAGAAAACGTTCTTAGAACAAGGTTCTTGGAACGTCTTTATGACGTTATTTGTAATTGATGAACAATCTCATAACGCTGATAGAAAACGTTCTTAGACCAAGGTTCTTGGAACGTCTTTATGACGTTATTTGTGATTGATGAACGTTATCATAACGTTGATAGAAAACATTCTTAGAACAAGGTTCTTGGAATGTCTTTATGACGTTATTTGTGATTGATGAAAGTTCTCATAACGTTGATAGAAAACGTTCTTAGAACAAGGTTCTTGGAACGTCTTTATGACGTTATTTGTGATTGATGAACGTTCTCATAATGTTGATAGAAAACGTTCTTAGAACAAGGTTCTTGGAACGTCTTGATGGCGTTATTTGTGATTGATGAAAGTTCTCATAACATTGATAGAAAACGTTCTTAGAACAAGGTTCTTGGAACGTCTTTATGACGTTATTTGTGATTGATGAAAGTTCTCATAGCGTTGATAGAAAACGTTTTTAGAACAAGGTTCTTGGAACGTCTTTATGACGTTATTTGTGATTGATGAAAGTTCTCATAGCGTTGATAGAAAACGTTTTTAGAACAAGGTTCTTGGAACGTCTTTTTGACGTTATTTGTGATTGATGAAAGTTCTCATAGCGTTGATAGAAAACGTTCTTAGAACAAGGTTCTTGGAATGTCTTTATGACGTTATTTGTAATTGATGAACGTTCTCATAACGTTGATAGAAAACGTTTTTAGAACAAGGTTCTTGGAACGTCTTTATGACATTATTTGTGATTGATGAAAGTTCTCATAACGTTGATAGAAAACGTTCTTAGAACAAGGTTCTTGAAATGTCTTTTTGACAGTATTTGTGATTGATGAAAGTTCTCATAGCGTTGATAGAAAACGTTCTTAGAACAAGGTTCTTGGAATGTCTTTATGACGTTATTTGTAATTGATGAACGTTCTCATAACGTTGATAGAAAACGTTCTTAGAACAAGGTTCTTGGAACGTCTTTATGACGTTATTTGTGATTGATGAAAGTTCTCATAACGTTGATAGAAAACGTTCTTAGAACAAGGTTCTTGGAACGTCTTTATGACGTTATTTGTGAATAATGAACGTTCTCATAACGTTGATAGAAAACGTTCTTAAAACAAGGTTCTTGGGACGTCTTTATGGCGTTATTTGTGATTGATGAAAGTTCTCATAGCGTTGATAGAAAACGTTCTTAGAACAAGGTTCTTGGAACGTCTTTATGACGTTATTTGTGATTGATGAAAGTTCTCATAACGTTTATAGAAAACGTTCTTAGAACAAGGTTCTTGGAACGTCTTTATGACGTTATTTGTGATTGATGAAAGTTCTCATAACGTTGATAGAAAACGTTTTTAGAACAAGGTTCTTGGAACGTCTTTATGACGTTATTTGTGATTGATGAAAGTTCTCATAACGTTGATAGAAAACGTTCTTAGAACAAGGTTCTTGAAATGTCTTTTTGACAGTATTTGTGATTGATGAAAGTTCTCATAGCGTTGATAGAAAACGTTCTTAGAACAAGGTTCTTGGAATGTCTTTATGACGTTATTTGTAATTGATGAACGTTCTCATAACGTTGACTTGACTTGACTTGACTTGACAGACTTTATTGTCATTCAGTATACAACAAGTGTGTACAGAACGAAATTTCGTTTGCATAGGCCACAGTTTTTACAGTTTCAGTACAATGCAAATGTTTATGCAAAAAAATTCTGTAAACAAAATATAAATAAATATACAAATAGCAGAATGGATTAAATATTAAATATACAAATATCTAAATAGATGTATGACAGCAGTCTAGTGTAAGACCAGCAGCACTAAGTATTATTTTTTAAGTGTTCAACAGTCTGATGGCTTGGGGAAAAAAGCTGTTATAGAACCTGGTGGTCCTACACCGCATGCTGCGGAACCTCTTTCCGGAGGCCAGCAGAGTAAACAGACCATAATGGGGGTGAGAGGAGTCGCTGCAGATTTTTCTGGCCCGAGATGCACAGCGGTTCTCTGCAATGTCCTGAATGGAGGGGAGAGAAGTGCCGATGATTCTCTCTGCTGTCCTCACCACTCTTCTCACATCCTTCCAGTCAGAGGCACTACAGCCTCCACACCACACTGAGATACAGCTGGTCAAGATGCTCTCTATGGTGCTTCTGTAAAATGTGGTGAGGATAGGTGGGGGCAGATGAGCTCTTCTCATCCTCCGTAGGAAGTACATCCGCTGCTGTGCCCTCTTCACCAGTGATGCAGTGTTTACAGACCAGGTAAAATCGTGTGTGATAAGCACCCCCAGAAACTTTGTACTGCTGACCACCTCCACGGTTATGTTGTTGATGAGTAGTGGAGCATGGCTGGGCTGGTTCTTCCTGAAGTCGACAATGAGTTCTTTGGTCTTGTCGACATTCAGGATCAGGCTGTTGTCTCTGCACCAGCCCACCAACTGCTCCACCTCCTCTCTGTAGGCCAGGTCCTTGTCATCCCTGATGAGGCCTACCACTGTTGTGTCATCCGCAAATTTCACAATGTGATTAGTGGCGTGCCTAGGGACGCAATCATGTGTCATTAGAGTGAACAACAGAGGACTCAGGACACAGCCCTGAGGGGAGCCTGTACTGAGGGTGATGACGCTGGAGGTATTCTGTCCAACCCGCACTGACTGAGGTCTATCAGTGAGGAAATCAAGCAGCCAGTTCCGCAAGGGGGTGCTGAAGCCCAGAGGTTCCAGTTTGTCTACCAGGTGTTGAGGGATGATGGAATTAAAAGCTGAACTGAAGTCCAGGAACAACAGCCTAACATGCGTGTTCTTCTCCTCCAGATGTGCGAGGCTCAAGTGTAGAGCGGAGGAGATGGCATCCTCAGTGGAGCGATTTGGCCGGTAGGCAAACTGAAAGGGGTCCAGCGTGGGAGGGAGTCTGGAGATGATGTAGTCTTTGACCAGCCTTTCAAAGCACTTCATTATGATGGAAGTCAGTGCGATGGGCCGGTAGTCATTTAGAGAGGTGATCCGAGATTTTTTAGGCACTGGGATAATGGTGGCGGTCTTTAGGCACGATGGCACTGTGGCTTGGTCTAGCGAGGTGTTAAAAATATCCGTCAGAACACAAGCCAGCTGGTCTGCACAGTCCTTGAGCACTCGCCCCTGTATGTTATCAGGGCCTGGGGCCTTCCGGGTGTTTACCCTCCTCAGAGACTTCCGCACATCAGCTATGTCCAGGCAAAGTGTCTTTTCTTGCTGATGGGGAACTGCTTTCTCTGCACGAGTGCTGTTTAGTGCCTCAAACCTCGCAAAAAAAATATTTAATTCATTGAGGAGGTCAGTGTCAGCTTCACCTCCAAATGGAGGAGTTACCTTGTGGTTGGTGATAGCCCGTATGCCTTTCCACATGTTGCTGATGTTGGTGGAGTCATGGAACAAGTCCTGGATTTTTTTACTGTGAGTACGCTTTGCTAACCTGATGGCACGGTTCAGATTGGCTCTTGCTGTTCTCAGAGCCTCCACGTCGCCAGACTTGAAGGCAATGTTCCGTGCTTTTAGCATCTTGCGTACTTCTGCAGTCAGCCAGGGTTTCTGATTGGCTCGGGAAATGATGGTCTTCATGATGCTGACGTCCTCTGTACATTTGCTAATGTAAGCTGACACTGATATGGCGTACTCATCAATGCTCGTATGACCGTTGTAGGTGGCAGCTGACTTGAACATGTCCCAATCAGTGCAATCAAAACAGTCCTGGAGTGCCTCCATAGCCCCCTCCGACCATATTCTCACCTGCCTCACTGTAGGTTTCCCACTGATGAGCAGGGGCTTGTATGCAGGGATAAGCATAACAGATAGATGGTCTGACAAGCCAAGTTGGGGGCGGGGGGCTGCTCTAAATGCACCTTTGATGTTTGTATAGGCCTTGTCCAATATGTTCTGTCCCCTAGTTGCGAAATCCACATGCTGGTGGAAGTGTGGGAGAACTGTTTTCATGTTGGCCTGGTTAAAATCCCCAGCAACAATGAAGATGCCCTCAGGATAAGTGGATTGCAGCTCACTGATGGTCTGATAGAGAACAGTCATAGCCACCTTCGTGTTAGCACTGGGAGGCACGTACACAGCAGTAATGATAACACAACTAAACTCTCTGGGTAGGTAGACTGGTCTGCAGATTACAGTCAAAAGCTCAATGTCTGGTGAACAATGTATTGAGACTGTCCTAGCATTTTTACACCAGTTGTTATTAGTGTAAACACACAGACCACCCCCCCGGGATTTACCACTGAGTTCGCGGCTCCTGTCGGCACGGAATGTAGCAAATCCTTCAATGCTAACAACATTATCCGGGATTGATGTGTTTAGCCATGTCTCTGTCAGGATTAAAACACAGCAGTTCCTAAACTCTTGTTTTGATGTTAGTTCCAGCTGCAGGTGATCCATTTTTCCATCCAGGGAGCGGACATTTGAGAGAAAGATAGATGGAAGCGGCGTTCTGTGGGGGTTAGCTTTTAGCCTAGCTGTTAGTCCTCCCCGACAGCCGCGTTTCCGCCTCCGGTCACACCGCCTACGCTTTCTCCTCTGTCGGCTTGTATTGGTAGGCGGGTCTACTAATCTGTCGGCTGCTGGATCTTGTCGGCGTAACACTCCGAGGCTACTTAGACACTCCTGGACACTTTTGTTTACAAATCCGAAGTCGCTGTATGGTTGTAATTCCAGTAGATGCTGGCGATCATACACTACGTGTTGAGTGGCGACTATTTCCGCCGTCATAGACAAAGTAATTTGGTCAGAAAATCCGAAACTGTTGTGAGCCCATGCAGCCGCAGCCAAACAGGGCGCCGCCATTTTTGATAGAAAACGTTCTTAGAACAAGGTTCTTGGAACGTCTTTATGACGTTATTTGTGATTGATGAAAGTTCTCATAACGTTGATAGAAAACGTTCTTAGAACAAGGTTCTTGGAACGTCTTTATGACGTTATTTGTGAATAATGAACGTTCTCATAACGTTGATAGAAAACGTTCTTAAAACAAGGTTCTTGGGACGTCTTTATGGCGTTATTTGTGATTGATGAAAGTTCTCATAGCGTTGATAGAAAACGTTCTTAGAACAAGGTTCTTGGAACGTCTTTATGACGTTATTTGTGATTGATGAAAGTTCTCATAACGTTTATAGAAAACGTTCTTAGAACAAGGTTCTTGGAACGTCTTTATGACGTTATTTGTGATTGATGAAAGTTCTCATAACGTTGATAGAAAACGTTTTTAGAACAAGGTTCTTGGAACGTCTTTATGACGTTATTTGTGATTGATGAAAGTTCTCATAACGTTGATAGAAAACGTTCTTAGAACAAGGTTCTTGGAACGTCTTTATGACGTTATTTGTGAATAATGAACGTTCTCATAACGTTGATATAAAACGTTCTTAAAACAAGGTTCTTGGGACGTCTTTATGGCGTTATTTGTGATTGATGAAAGTTCTCATAGCGTTGATAGAAAACGTTCTTAGAACAAGGTTCTTGGAACGTCTTTATGACGTTATTTGTGATTGATGAAAGTTCTCATAACGTTGATAGAAAACGTTTTTAGAACAAGGTTCTTGGAACGTCTTTATGACGTTATTTCTGATTGATGAAAGTTCTCATAACGTTGATAGAAAACATTTTTGAACAAGGTTCTTGGAACGTCTTTATGACGTTATTTGTGATTGATGAAAGTTCTCATAACGTTGATAGAAAACGTTTTTAGAACAAGGTTCTTGGAACGTCTTTATGACGTTATTTCTGATTGATGAAAGTTCTCATAACGTTGATAGAAAACGTTTTTAGAACAAGGTTCTTGGAACGTCTTTATGACGTTATGTTGTGATGGATGAACGTTCTCATAACGTTTATAGAAAACGTTCTTAGAACAACATTCTCAGAATGTCCTTATAGATTTTTTTTTTTTATGTTATATTCAGGCTATCATAAAACGTTCTGGGAACATGTTGTTTGCTTCTTAACAGTTTACAATCACTAGATTTGTATAATATGACTATATATATATATATATATATATATATATATATATATATATATATATATATATATATATATATATATATCCATATAAACATTTTAAACATCTCTTACCCCTTTTCCACCAACAAGAACCGGGTGCTGGTTCAGAGCCAGAGCCAAAGCTGGTTCAGAGTTGGTTCGACTGACGAGCTTACTAAGAACCGGTTTGCCTTTCCACCGGCTAGAGAGCCACAACAGAGCCAGATCTTACGTCACTGTATACGTCTCATGTTGCCCAGCAACCGCTAGTGCGGTAGCGCCAAACACAAACACGCCAGTCTTGTTCGAGATGCATCGGCTTCTCGCAGATCGATCGCCGCACGATATCAAAGCACTGCGATAGCGATCTAAAAGCACAAGGAGTCGTATGCTCTCCAAACACTCCCGCAGCTCCGATCGGTCCTCGCCGCTCCGATGCATCTCGAACAAGCCATCAACAATAACGGACGTTGCAAGACTATAGATGCTTATGGGTTTGCAAAAATACACGGAATCCAACGCGTTCGTGCAGCTCGCCGTAACTTACATAGACGGATATTATAATCGAGCTGCTATTAGCTCGACTAGCTGCTATTTAAAAATGGCGGTCACAAGTTTCTATTCGTCTTGTTGGTCACGGTAACCCCGCCCCCAGCCCCTGACGCAAGCGGTTCTTTCTTGGCTCCGTTCTAGACCCTGCAATGATTTGGTGCTACTTAAGAACCAGTTTTACTGGTTCGGAGCTGGTGCTTTGGCGGTGGAAAAACAAAGAACCGATTTGAAACTAGGCTCTGGCTCCGAACCAGCACCAGCTCTGCCTTGGTGGAAAAGGGGTATCAGTAGTTTATAACACCACCCCAATAAACCAGCACTATATAGCCTATTAATAAATTAATATTAACTAGTGCAAAATGCCTGTGCAAAAGTTTTTAATAATTGTTGTTTTGGTGTGTTTGAGTGCTCATTGTTACAATTACACAGCAAAAGTTCAGTGACATTTTTATTTGTGTAAAGTAGAAAGCAAATACTGATCCTGAAATAATGGCATAAAATTAATGTGGAAAATTGAACTACACAATGCAGGGAGCAGACTACACAGTGAACTCAGAGAAAACGCTACGCTTGAGTAAAAACAGTTTGTGAATAGACTATACTACTTGTAGATATTATTTAGCATTATTATTAGTATTAGTACTACTACTACTACTATAAAACAACCAAATTTTAGACTAAAGTCTCAGACAAAAACCTTTAGTGTCTGTATTTGTAGTAATGTTAAACATGTCCTCCTGTACCATGATTGAGTTGACACACAACCTAACTTATCATTATTAAATATTATCCATTGTAGGTATTATTTAGCATTATTAGTAGTAGTATTAGTACTACTCTTACTACTACAAAACAACCAAAGTTTAGACTAAAGTCTCAGACAAAAAGCGTTATTGTCTGTATTTGTAGTAATGTTAAACATGTCCTCCTGTACCATGATTGAGCTGACACACAACCTGACTTATCATTATTAAATATTATCCATTGTAGGTATTATTTAGCATTATTAGTAGTAGTATTAGTACTACTCTTACTACTACAAAACAACCAAAGTTTAGACTAAAGTCTCGGACAAAAACCTTTAGTGTCTATATTTGTAGTAATGTTAAACATGTCCTCCTGTACCATGATTGAGCTGACACACAAACGGACTTATCATTATTAAATATGAGTAATCGTAGGTATTATTTAGCATTATTGGAATTGTTATAAATAAAACAACCGCATTTAGACTACAGTCTCTGACTAAAAGCATTATTGTCTGTATTTGTAGTAATGTTAAATGATTAGTTCACTTCAGAATGAAAATTTATACCGAAGGAAATACCGACCCAGTGGCGAAAAACTCTGCCGACATCTCATTTTCTCCTCCAACTTCAAAATCGTTGTTTTACCGATCATTGTTTTACCTTTATTTTTGTAAAAGACGTTTGATTGAATCTTTACACAGGACTGGGACGGGACTCTAGGTTCTGGCCAATTTTCCGAGCTCGGTTTCATGTTTTCACAAACTTAGTCCCGGTCACGTTGGAAGTTACCGAGCTGGGGACTATTATCAGGTGCTGCGTCATATCATTACGCCTGCTGGACTCATGGTACGGGGAAATTCCACGCAAAACTGTCACATCCAAAACGCCAACTCAATACCATGGCATTGTGTTGGCGTTATGGACGTGACAGTTTTGCGTGGAATTGCCCTACGGCAGCAAAGTTTCTTGATTATTACGCAGGAATGAGAGTATAATCCCTAGCCATATCAGCCTAGAAAATCGCAACTTTACATTTTCTGTCGGTCTTGCTTGTTTGTCTTAGGACAAATATCGAAAATCTTTGGTCATTTTTTTGAGAGAGATGCTAATGGTCTTGTCCGATTCAATGATTTATGCTAAGCTATGCTAAAAGTGGTACCGCCAGACCCGGAGATCGGCTAAATGGATTAGAAAACGGTAAAACTCAACTGTTCAACTCTGAGGGAGTTGTAAAATGAGCCTATTTCCAAAAAAAGTGGAGTATCCGTTTAAGTAATTGCACTTTTTTTTACTGCATGCAATATACATTTGTTCTTTAACCTCATGTTCTGGATGCTTTGTTCTCCATTTTTTGATCTAGTATCTAATGAATGATCTGTAGTGTTTATATATTGACTGATGTGTGTATGATCTGAAATCTTTGTTTGATTTTGAGAACGGGTGAAAAAGTCAGAAGAGTCAGGGGTTTTGTGAATGTAGTTTGAAGAATTGGGATTTGTGTTTAAGGTTGTGAGAAATGAGTGATGTTTCAAGAAATTAGTTTTAGCACTTCAGAAAAACTGTAATAGCAACAGATTTTATCTGTATTAGCTGCTGATTAAATAATCGTTAATAAATGGTTATTAATAAAAGTTATTCATGGGTCTCTACATTATATATGCATTAGTTAAACATATTGCATATAGTGAACCCATATTGTAAAGTTTTACTAACTTGTTTTTCTTTACGTTTTTTTAGAACAGCCGAGTAGTAGCGATGTTATTTTATTATTTTATTTTGTGACTATGATGGCTGGTGAAAAAAAAAAAAAAAACATACAAATCATAGCCTGGTTTGCGGGGACAC
The DNA here is from genome assembly GCF_949319135.1 of Squalius cephalus. Classification (NCBI taxonomy): domain Eukaryota; kingdom Metazoa; phylum Chordata; class Actinopteri; order Cypriniformes; family Leuciscidae; genus Squalius; species Squalius cephalus. The sequence goes on along the minus strand of NC_137128.1, from coordinate 1,157,953 downwards.
TTTTTTTTTTACACATACACAACATGGTATATAAGGTCATACTTTTTAATATATACACATACACAACATGGTTTGTAAGGTCTTTTTGAAAAATTTTTTTTAACTTCATATGGTCATCTATTTATGCTTAAAAATAACATATATGGCCTAAGGTTTATGAGGACACTGAGATGTCCTCATAAACCAAAGTGTCCTCGTAATGCTGGTGAGTAACCTGACATTTTGTCCTTGTAAACCACATTTGCCAGTTCACACACATACACACACACACACACACACACACACACATACACACTCTGAGTGTACAAAACATTAGGAACACCATCCTAATATTGAGCTGCACCCTTTTTGCCCTCAGAACAGCCTCAATTCGTTGGGGCATGGACTCTACAAGGCGTTGAAAGCGTTCCACAGGGATGCTGGCCCATGTTGACTCCAATGCTTCCCACAGTTGTGTCAAGTTGGCTGGTAGTGGATCTCTACTCCAAATAGCTCATTCCATCTCATCCCACAGATGCTCAATTGGATTGAGATCTGGTGACTGGGCAGGCCACTGCAGTAAGCTGAATTCACTGTCATGTTTGTGGAACCATTCCTGGACAATCCTAGCCTTGTGGCATGCATGGGGCATTATCCTGCTGAAAAAATCCATTAGCAGATGGATACACCGCTGCCATGAAGGGATGCACCTGATTGGCAATGATGTTCAGATATCCTGTGGGTTCCCGCAGATCCTTAAAAAGTCTTAAATTAGTTTTTCAATTTTAAGGCCTGAAAGGTCTTAAATATGACCGATTTTCAGTTGAAAGTCTTAAAAGGCCTTAAATTATTTTTTCCTATAAAAACAAAAAACACGATTCCAGAGATCAACTTCTGAAAACTGCCATGCGTACCCGAGTATTAAACAAGAAACTGCCCGTACCCTAAGCAATGGTCGCTAGCAAACGAGATTGTAAGTAAATGAAAACATACAACAAATAAACTTGAAAATATCACCTCGAACAAGGCTCAGTAAATGTTCAAGATTTATATTTTGACTATAAACCAACTACACTTTTCATCACTGACTTCTATTAATTTACCGAACCAAATAAGTATTATCAGTGCACACTCGTCACACAAAGTATTCGGTCAATGAAGTGAAATGTAGTAAGCACATACACCAATGCAGATCATCAGAAAGTCTATGTACTACTAGAACTTGTCTAAAACGTTAGGCATTTGAATTTTTATTTTGAACGGTATTGTAAAGATGTTGCCGTCTCCTCGAGTTGATACTACGACTAGTGAGCTCAATTGTGTTGTGGGGATTTGGGTTTTATGTATTAAAAAATGAATACATTATTTTTCCCATTTAAAAAATACGTAGCCCGGTGATTGACACCTCCGAGGCAGGGCAGCATTTTTATCCCGAAAAATAAAAAAGAAATGCTGTGCCCCGCAAGGTGTGGAGCCTCAAAATTGAGGAAAGGATAGTGGAGATGTGGCAGGAACACCCGTGTGTCTTTGACATAAGTGACATTTCCTATCATGATCACTCATTGAAGGAGCAGATGGAGGGAAATTCCTTTGGCACTTGAGCCTTAAATGTCATTTGCCATGTGTCTGCCTAGTCCTGAATGCTGTCCAGATCATTTTGAATGACCTTTGCTGGTAGAAAGAAATTGTGTAATATATATACAAAGTTTGGTAAAAAAAAAAAATTTTGTACATATTTTTTTTATTTATCATTTATTTATCATTTATTGAAATATTTGTTCAATTATGGATACATATGGTTACTTTTATTTCAGTTTGCCCTATAGAAGACATTTTCCACATTTACAACAACATTGTGCACAAAGATTGGACATTTTGCTGGGCAACACATTTTGTTAAATACAGAAACCTACAGCGTTTGTTTAAACATTGCCTCAATGGGGAATATGCCTTGTATCTGTGACCTTCTTGAGTGTTGTTGGAGTACTTTCGGTGTTGCTGTCGGTAGATTTCATTTCCTTACGTTCCCAACCGCTAACGATGAAACGGAACGAATGTTTACAGTTTGTTATAAACTGAATGGGATTAAATATGACACTCGGCAAGTACTTTTATGGCAGACCCCTGGGACCCTTGTCTCTCCCACATACATTGCTGTTGTTTTTTAGCTGACCCTGCTGCTTCACTTGCTTTTATTTTTGTCTCATTGAAATTGCCTGGCAGGGAGCTCTCCCAGCGCTGTTAATAAATTGGTTTTGCTTACAGAACTCCTTGGCACTGGTCTTTGGAATTCTTGCAATTAGATTTGATATCCAATGCAGGAAAAAAATTGTAATGTTTCAATGGTAGTGTTTTTTTATTCTTTCTAGTTTCAAACATAATGAGCTGATTGTTTTTAAAATGTGTATTCAGTTATGTATCAATGACTATTATGCATGAATTGGATATATCAAAATGTATTTGACAGGAAGACAAAGGAGCCTACACTTCTTGTCTGCTAAGATAGAGTGTAAAGGGAATGCTGAGGGGAAACGTCTTAAGTGAGAGATGGACTTCGATTTTTGGATTCACTGAACATGTAAAGTATGAAACTATTTGTTAAACCATTTGACTGTTCGAAGTGTTAAAGTGAATTTGTGGCTTTAGTGTTCATTAGTTGTTTTGAAATGGTAACATGACATGTTTTTGTGTTTGCCATTATGTGTTAACACTCTGAACTACATGGCTTTATTGCACCATTAAAAACAATGTACTGCAGGATCATTGTAGGAGGAGTGGGCAGGTAATGGGGGATTGTGCAAATCTTTCTTCAGAAGGAGGCTCATGCTCAGAAGTTCAGCACCCTGTGTGTACTGTACTTACTTCTCCATTTCACCAATTTCTGATTACTGCAGAAAGAGGAAGCAGGTAATGGGGGATTGTGCAAATCTTTCTTCAGAAGGAGTCTCATGCTCAGATTCCAGGAAAGGGGGAGTGAACCTTGACCTGCTCCAGCACAGCACCCTGTATGTACCAAGGTTATTTTCGTAAACGAAAACTGAAACTAAGACTAAAACTATTGGTCAAAAAACATTTTCGTAAACTGAAATAAAATTAGAAATTCATAATAAATGATAAACTAAAACTAAACGAAACTAAGGGACCGTTCGGTATTTATGGAAGGGGCCACCGGAGGAAAATAGGGGAGGGTCATGTCTTTTTATTCTTTGTTGAGGGGAGGGTCATCCAACTTTTTTTAGTCTAGGGGGAGGGTCACCCAACTTTTATATTCATTAAAACAGCAACATTTCAAAGTGGCTTGTTTGGTGCTATTTTTTTCCATTTAGCTCCATGTTGATCTCGCGTTATCAGCCCCCCTTCGATATCAGATGGGTCTGCCAACAAAAATCACGTTTGGCGCTGTTTGACAGTGTGCGCTTCAGTTCGCTCTTAGAAAAAGTGCATCATGTCAGAACAGAATGCCAAAGAAATGTTTACCCGGCAAAGTGCACAGTGTCCTGTTAGTGTAACTCTACCACTGCATTAACATGTGATGTGAACGTACGTCGAGTTTTACAGTATTGGGACTGAGGCGCCAGAACTGCTGATAGAATGTGCGCTGTAGGGCGATACTGCATATTTTAGTTTCCATTCTTATTTTGTTTCCACGATGTGTAAGATGTAGGGCTACCACCAGCCGCGGCGCTACCATTGGGCCCGGGTGGGCATTTAGGTCCGGGCCCACCCATTTTCTATAGCCTATGGTTTTGTACGTTTCTTCATTCGGATCTATTTGCGATGATCGATCCAAATTCTAAACAAACAGTTTACATGCTTCGTCCTTGTTACATTATTCATTAAGATAATAATTAATAAATGCACGCATAATTATCAGTGAACTTGATAAATGTTGCAGATATGTTTTACATGCATGCACAAACAAATGCCTTTCAACTTGTGTGTGCAAAATTCAGAATAAAATGAATGTGCAGCAATTTGTACAAATACAGAGTCTGTAGGCCTACTGTGTTGTTACCATTATATAAGCTCATTTAGTTTCATTTTTGTTCAAATATAATAATGTTATTTTTTCATCTATGTTGATTATGAAAAGTGAACCGCACACACGAGTACGCAATATCGAGAGACATGGAGCGGGTCAGGCATGATTTTGACCACTTAATTAAGTTTGTTTTGCAGAAAACGATTTTTTAAAGTGAATTTCGTTTTGTATAAATTGTATCTTATTTTTTTTTTTTTTTATCAACCAATTGCCAAATACCAAATATAGCAGACAACACAATCATAGAGGCGCCCGCGTGGTCACTTGCATTGCTCGTAAACAGGAGCGCATCTCATCCTAACTTAACGAAACTCAGCATATGCCTCACAGACATGAAATATATCTTAAGAAAGCTTGAAATGTCTTTTTAACAATTTAAAACGAAAATAAATATGCTACTCTCTGGTTATGTAATGATGTGCATTTCTCTCTATATGCGTGTTCACTACTATGGCGATCGTCAACTTCATCTTTACAGCTGTTGTTGCTGTTAATAAACTAAAAATAATAGGCTTATAATTTTATTAAACAATAAATTAAATAAAATTTGTATTGTATTAAAAAAGCAACAAAAAAATCCTGTTTATCAATATTGTGTGTGTGTGTGTGTCGAAATAATTTGTCCGCAGCTGCTCAAAAAAAAAAAAAAAAAAAAAAACAGTCAAAAACCCCACTGTCAGTGTTTTGTAAGGAACAGACAAATATGTTTACTATAGCAGGAGACATTTTAATTGTTTACTAATAAAACAGTTATTTTTTATGTCACTGTCGGCTAGACAGAAGAAGTTGACGACACGCGATCTTCGCAGCGCTACCACATCTTTAAATCACTATTAGTATTATTTAAGTTAACATAAAATACATATAGACCTACACCACAAAAACTAGTTGAGGATAAATTCGTTAAAATTGGGCGATTCCAGTGAATGGACGTGACATTTGCAGTCAAAACTTAAAATAACAATTCTCAGAAAATGAATTTATTTGAAACGTCTGAAAGGAGTCAAGACATTAGAAAAATATCAGTCTACACATGCGTTTTATATTTAATATGAGGGAAATACACATGTGACGTGACACAAAAAAATCTTTAACTTTTAGGTGGCAAAATATTTTTTAGTAATTCAATAAATTACACTGTGCAAACCAAAAGCGACAGAGTGAACTACAACAGTTGTTCTTAAGGTATCCTGGCTTCAGCTATTTTATTTGTTGCTTTTATTTTGAAGTCTGCAAAATACATTATTCATACTTTTATTGAAAACAACCCACTCCAAAAAAAGTTCATTACACAGCCTGGTTTTCAATTATATTCTATCCCTAACTGTGCGAACATTGTAACAACAATTTTTATACTACGAAATATAGCAGTCGTGCTCCCCCGAAAGGGACGGGGTCAGGGGTGTCAAACTCAGTTCCTGGAGGGGGGGCCCGCGCAGTGCCAACCGGATTCCAACTTCTGTTCTTAATGACTTAATTGATCTAATTATTTACTCAATTTGACATTTTAAAGATTTTGTCAAAGTATTATATAGTTGGTGATTTAAAATGGGTTCTTGACTCAGCAAAACGTCGCCTACAAAATATTTCGGGGGTCCGGATTGGTATTAAATCCCCCGTAATTAACAGTTTCTCCCAAAGACAAACATTCATTACAATTTTGTTTTATTGAAATCAAAGGAGGTCAAGGTTTTTGGCAAATGACCCAAAAGTTTTGCTGCACTACAAATAGAGTCTAAACAGTTGCTCCCTGAATGACAGTGACAGGTGTTTGTGATATGCATCAATAACGTAATAATAACTGCTTTCTTAATTGTGTGAAATACAAAGACAAAAAGAAAACAGATAAATTGCCAAAATTTACATCGTGTTTAATGTCATAAAAGGTTAATTCTTAATTAAAAACTGTAGGAATCCAAGGTAATGTCTGCACATGGACTGGTTGAGAAACAGGGAACAGTGATTCATCTTAAGGGTCGTAACCTCTATCAGGGCCAGTGTAAGCAGCAGTGTACCACAGGGGTCTGTTTTACATCTGTTGCTCTTTCTGATCTATGTGAAATTATTTCGATTCTGGTATAGATAGCAAACTAGTTAAATTTACAGATGATACAAAGTGGGGAAGTGGCAAACAGCAAGGAATTTGTACAAAAAGCTTCGTAATATATCTACGCCTGTTTCTGACAGGATTAAAATAGCTTCTCACGCTCTTACTACGACAATGGGCATCATGACAACGGCTTCTACTGTTGCTGTGGTTGAACTAATTAACAAAGGGGTAATCTTCATTCGAATCGTCTCAACCCTGAGCAGGATCTCAGGGGCTGTGGCTATGTTTGGTTTAGGGGTGTTAAAGCCTGTTTACACATAGTTGCCGACAATAATTGATAGCAATTTTTCTAATCCACATTTGGCAATGTATTGCTGGAAATCTTGCCGGTACATTCAACATGTAATGTCCAGCTTCCAATACAATACTGGCACATCCAGGTGTGGCATATGATACATATTATTATTTATTTCTTAACAGATGCCCTTATCCAGGGTGACTTACAATTGTTACAATATATCACATTATACATTATTTCACATTATACAGATATCACATTATTTTTACATACAATTACCCATTATTCAGTTGGGTTTTTACTGGAGCAATCTAGGTAAAGTACCTTGCTCAAGGTGTCCCCCACTGCAGTGTCCCCCACTGGGGATTGAAGCCACAACCCTCCGGTCAAGAGTCCAGAGCCCTAACCACTACTCCACACTGCTGCCCTGCGTCTGCTAAGAAATAAATAATAATATGCTGAGTACTTTAACGATTCCTTAGATTAGTGTCAAAGATTGACGTCTTAGGATGTCTGAGTAAGTAACAAGTTAATCGTTGACATTTACCAGTGAATGTCTGGAGAATATGGATAATCTTTGTTCTGGGTGTTATGTTGTTGTTGGTTTAAAAAAAATCCAAAAAATGAAAAGAATTTATTTACTTTACAGAATGCACTTACAACACCATTTTCAACAAAGCGCAAGGGCTCGTCTACAAATGATCAACTGTCATAACACTGGGACTCCCTGTATCCCACAGTTCCATGCACAATGAAGGGTGGACGAACCAGCAGTGCTAATAGACTGATTGTCATATTCGGTTTCTGGGTGAAGCAGGAGGGTGTACAATATTTATTGAATTCTTTTTTTTTTGTACTTTTCTTTAGGATGAACACAAAAACGAAGGCTAACTCTCTAAGCAAAAGAAACTACTGAGAACCAAGCAGAGCAATAATAAAACACAACAACAAAAATGAGACATCGCCCATGTGATTTATTTCATTCCTTACTCCTCCCCACTCTTACTTTTTAGCATGATCTGTTTGATTTTATAATATAATTTTTCTTTTTCTTTTACCCTCTTTGAACATCAACAACAACAAAAAATCCTTCTCTAGATGTTTTCAGTTACAAGTGTCACATAGGCTTGAACCTCACTGACAATGTCATCATAGGCGTCGCAAGGTGGTTTCAGAACCGAGAGGGTATCTTCCAACAACTGTATGGCTTCATCGAGACTAATTCGCTGGCTCCCCGATGTACTCAGAAGCTTAGTGAGTTTGTCGCTGCTCTGTACTAGGTCGCCCAGGGTAAGAGAGCAGAGTGGGAGGCCCTTGAGCTGCTCCACTGGAGGTGCCACGTTCCCCAGCTCACTTTTGGCCAGTAGGACAGCGACCAGAGGACCACAGATTTTCCCCAACAGTCCCAAGGTGCTCTCGTTGAGTTCCTTGACCACCGCAGCCTTCTCTTTCAGTGACACCCCAGAGAAGGCGATCTTGTCATACAGGGCGGGTTCGATACTCTTGTGGACATGTCTGTCCCTCCGTTCGGCGACGTGGGAGATCTCAGACATAACTTGGCTCACCCTGACACAGCTTTCCTCAATTCCTTCGCTTTCTTTCGCTGAGACTGGGGAGATTTGTTCATCTAGGTGAGTGTTGAGGATCCCCAGGGCTTTGTTGGTGATGGTGTAGTATTTGTGGAGATAGTGGTGGAGGCGCTGGGAAGAGCGAATCAGCTCTTCTTCTTTTTTTTTATCCCCAAAGAACAGCGACAGCATCCTGGTGGTTTCTGTTAGTAAAGAGGAAATGCACTGCAATTATACAATAAAGTAATGCACTTGTGTTGTATTGGCTGTTGAATATTACACATCAACTTTCCGACTGACACCTCTTTAACAAGACAAGCTTTTGTTTGTGATTTGCATTATTTGCTTTAGGTAGTTTTGCATCTATCCTACAGGTTTAATGGTGGAACAAAAGTATTCAACAGTGACGTATTTCCCATTGACATTTCATCATTTACAAAATTCTACAATGTACCACTTTAGTTATGAGACAATGGGGGAACCCATGGAAAAGATGAGAGTGCATGAGTTGATGTTTGCAGGGATCTTTCACAATAACAAACTCCAACACCAAAAGGTTTTAATCTTGTCAAAAGCAGATGCCTATTGCTCTAATACTGCTCAAGGGGTGTTCACAATGAACAACGGATGGCCCCTGCTGAGGTTAAGATTGAGTCTTTTTTAACAAAAATGTTCAAATATACAATGAAGAGGACTGAAAGCAGGGATAGGAAGAGCATGGAAGAAGGGAGGGAGGATACATGGATGAATAGATCAACTGAAATTCAGATTATATGAATAAAAAAGACAACTGATTCGTATCTTTAGTAAACTTTAATGTTGAAAAACAGAAAAGTCTTGAATGCAATATAGAAAGAAAACAAGCACTGAAGTACCATTTAACATTCAAAACAGTTTGATCAAGAATTACCACTTTCTTAATCAGTTTCTTATTAATCCATATGTAAAGATTACCAGAGTAACTGAAAATCATGATAGTGTAGATGATCCAGTACTAATGAATAGAGCTAGATACGCAACAATTCAAAGCTAACCTAAGGATGGTGACCGTTAGTACCCTAGCTCTTTCATTAATTCAATTCTAACCTCGACTTTAGTTATACGATCCTGGAACTCTACAGAAGCAGGCCTGAATTCATCCAAAGCTTTCTTATACTCTTCCAGGGCCTGATCAAGTTGATCTCTCTCTTTTGCCCCCAAAATGGCTTGGATCATCATATCAATGCCCATGAACAGCACCCCTAAGGCCAAACCGGAAAAAGCCCCTGCACACACTTTAGCACATGTGGATATTACGTTTGCAAATATCCTTCCACTTTTGATTAGGTAACAAAGTACAGTGACAGACACAAAACTTAAGGCACCCAATGATCCGCTGAGTATTGATTGAATTTTTTGAAAGTCTTTGACGCTGGGTGACAGGGTTTTCAGTTTCTCATATAAGTCAGGTTCCAGCATCTCCTTCAGCTCATCTTCGATTTTCTTTACTTCTGCCTGGATCTCATGCATGCGTTGTATCATCACCTCGCAGTTCTCCTTGATGGTGGCCTTGTTGTTCAGCTCTATGGGACTGAAGGACAAACCCAGGTGCTCGTCAAGAACTTTAATGAGTTTGTTAGTGGCTCGGAAGTTGTTCTTCATCAACTCCAGAAGCTCTTGGTTTCTGCGGATGACCTCCTCCCTTTTAGCAGGGTTACCAGGGAAGAAGAGGTCACTCCAAGACATTTTTCTTTGTTTATTTTGAGATCTTGAAATGAAGAGAGAAACATATATTTAGGAAATTGTGCAAGGGCGGCACTGATTTAAATGCAAGAAGAGACTAATAGGTTAACCCTCTGGGTTCTGAATCATATCAGTGCAAAAGAGACTCAAATAACTCTGTCGATTTTTGTCATACAGATCAGTGTTGTACATCATTCGATCCAGTTAAGTCTCTAGAGCGCTGACTTTGTGTGTTTGACTGAATTGTTTGCTTTATTTGTATAGCTTCTTATACCTTTTACTTGTACTTTTATCATGGCTAATATTGATAAAACTGAAATTTAACAAAAAGAGACTGGGTTGAGTTTTGTCATTTTAAATTGTAATAATTGTATTTAAAAATTAAAAAACTGTAATGTTGTTTACTGCAAAATCTGTTGTTTAGTACAAATGCACATATTGCCTGGACCATATTAAAATGTTTAATGTTTTTATATTATATTTAAAACGAAAAGAGGCAGGTTTGTGTTTTATATATATATATATATATATATATATATATATATATATATATATATATATATATATATATATTTTATATATATATAAATAGGCAAACGCATTTGTGTGGCTAGAATGTTTAAGATTTCTTTAAATGAAAACGAAAAGAGTTAGTATTGTGTTTTATAACATATTTCGTTGCCTAAAATATACACAGAGATAACCGGAGTAGCAGAGCGAGCTGAGTGACGCGCGCTGCGTCTGAAGGTGGGCGGGGTTAGGATTTCCCAAGATTTTCCATGATGAAAGTGACCAATCATAAGAGGGTCAGTGCCCTCCTTGGTTTCCGCCCCCAAATTGTCAAAAGTCATGTAGACTCGAGGGAGCAGAAATCAGCTGAGGGGAAAGTGTTTGGTGGAAACAGGTGTGTGGAGGAAGGAACGCGCTAGAGGGTTATCGGATGGCGTCTTTGAGCCCGGGAGTAGAACATTCCGAAATTGTTGAGAGTATGGCAAGTGAATCGGATGGCGAGCAAGGAGAATGGCATGAGGTAACATCAAAGAGAACAAGAAAGAAGAATTCTGAGTCAAGTCACAGTGAGTCGGAACAGCAGAATGAGTTGAAAAAAGTGAGGAAAGCTAATAGGATGGAAGAGTGGAAAGTGGTGATCGAGTTTGGAGAAGTTTCTGGTAGTAAACTTCATCCAGTGAAACTTACTAAGGCAATTCATGATGAGATTGGACACATTAAACAAGCAAGATTTCTGAGTAAAGGAAAGATGTTGATTGAAGCAGTCAATAGTGTACAACAGCAACAGATATTGAAAAAGAAGACCTTGAATGAAGTGAGAATTAAAAGTCACGTTCCTGGGGCTAATAGTACGGTTAGAGGAGTGATTAGTGGAGTTCCATTAGATATTAAATAAAATATAGAAGTAATCATCAGGGGCAGCTGCAAGTCTAAACAAGTGAAACTCTCAATGTAATTTCTCTTTCAATGATAAGGCTTACTGCGGATATCAGTGCACTGAATAGGTTTGTGGGATTTTATGGGGTTAATGTTTAATGGAATGTAACTAAGTGTAAACCTGTGACTCCCAGTTTCTGCTCTGAACCAATACACACACACAGACAAATAAAGTGTTTATTTGGTGTTAACTCCTTGATTTGTATTAAGTAAGCCACTTAATAATCAAAGTCAAGTCAAGTCAAGTCATCTTCATTTATATAGCGCTTTTAACAATGTAGATTGTTTCAAAGCAGCTTTACAGAGATAAGCGTATAAATTAAGGTAACAGAGATTGTTTTGGCTTTATAGCAGAGTTAAGTTATTTTCCATCTAAAGATAGTTTTGATTGATTTGCTTCCGTCACAATGATCATTTGTTATTAAATTAGGGGCCGCTAAGACAACACCATTCTCTCTACACAGACTTTAAACGTGAACCTGTGAGAAACGCTGATGGCGTTCACATGCGCATTAAGAACTGGTTCTATAGATATATATATAGTTAGAGGTGTTACAAACCTTCACAGAAAACCCTCCCTGTGGTTGTGCGCTTCCTGAGTTTTCATTAAAATGCAGTGTTGCAAGTCATAGCCTGGATTATGAGACAGCATATAAAATCTATCTATCTGTCTAGATCAGTGGTCCCCAACCTTTACTGCCCCATGGGCAACATTACTAAAATAGTAACCTGCAGGGGGCAACATCTTCCTCACTCACCCTGTCCTCATGAAGAAGCATCTGTAAGCCAAATGGGGGACTTATGCCTCAGAAACTAAAATATGTAGCTGCAGTAAAACAACTTACACTAGCTTGTTTTTAAAATGCACTTTTCTACTTGCTTGGCAATTACAAGACTGCATTTGTGACAGTTCCTATATCAAAAGTGTTTAGCATTCTCACACACATACCTGTTTTTTCAGGTGTATAATGTGACAAAGCAGCATGAGCTGGGAGTTGCTTTGACACTTGTGTACCGCGAACCACGTACTGTGTATAAATATAATGATCCCAGGCTCATGTTAGTTATTCTCACCTAGTTATACAGAGCAGCCTCCAATTTCAATTATAGAACTCAATCGGTAATATTTCCCTGTGACACTGGATTGCATAACTTGCCTGTCATTCAGACTGCTGGTACTGTGTAATGGGCGGGAGGAAGGTAGCTCACAAAGAAGTATGGGGTATGATTTATTAATATTATTACCGTAAGTTTTTTTGAGATCGGAAAAAAATCAAATATATATCTGAAGAAGCCGCGGCCAACATTGGAGGGCAACATGTTGAGGAAAATGTAGAGTTTGAGCATAATAAACTAATAACTGACAGCGATGACAAGAACACTCAGGATTAATCTGGGACAAAAATACTCTCATAAATGATTATTATTATCATGGTAGATCTAATTCTTTTTTTCTGCTTCTGCTTGTTATTTAATAAAGTTTTGCATGCCTCTTGTCTAACAGTCAATATAATCGCCGGTCTCCAATATGCACCGGGTCTGCTGGCAAATATTGTAAATTAAGGGCGTGGGCGTTTTAATATTGTTTAATATGTTTTACGGTAGATATTTTACAGACCGTAGACTGCTTACGTAAGAAGACCTGACACAGTAACCTTAATTTTCGTAGCGGAACTAGTGTTACAAAGCACTGTTTCCCCACGGCATATATACAGTGAGACAAACCGTACATAGAGACAGGACTAGTGTTGTCAAAAGACCCGGTACTTCGGTACCAACTCGGTACTAAAAAATTAGAATAGTTACGGTATCAGCTTTTCTTAAGTACCGGTGGTACCGAAGTATCGGGTTAATCCGGTTCTTGACGCGCTGTCCGATAGGTGCACATGCGTCCTCCTCTTCATAAACATGTGAGACATGGCAACCGGCAGCGCTTCTGAATCCACCGGTTTACAAGAAAGGAGGAGGATTGGGCTAATATCACGTTGCCATAAGGGGTCGTACGTTCACATAGCGTGTTTTATGCGCGTGCAAATTCATTTTCCAGGCGCGCGCTGTTCATGGTTGCATAGCAATGACAGACGCAATGGGAGAGCACGCGCTTGTGGAAAGGAGAAAAGTGGTGCAAACTGCACTCTCCATGATGACAAGTAAATATTATCAAATAATTAATGGTTTTTAGCCCTCGCATTAGATTTACTAATATATTCATGAAGAGCGCAGTATGTACCGCTCCTTTCCACAAGCGCGTGCTCTCCCAATGTGTCTGTCGTTGCTATGCAACCATGAACAGCGCGCGCCTGGAAAACGAAATCAAAAGTTTTATCTGTTCATTATTTAATGGTTGAAGTGAACAAACATGAACGCAGTTTAGGATTAAATAAAAGTACAGTCAAGTCTAATAACACGTTTTATCTCCTGTATAGTTTGGTAACACTACAATAACCATTCATTAACATTACTTAATGCATTATCTAACATCAACACATTGAGTGAATATTAATTTATTTTGGTGAATGTTATTTAATACAAACACTTAATTGTTCATGTTTGTTAACTTCATCCATTGTGCATTGAATAATGAACATATCAAACTTTTGATTTAAAAAAATTTATTAGTAAATTTGTAAATTAACCCCATAGAAGAATAATTGCTACAGTACGGTATATATATATATATATATATATATATATATATATATATATATATATATATATATTGTTTATTGTTAGGTTATTTTATCTAATGTTATCTAACAAATGGAAACTTATTGTAAAGGAAACTTAACTTTAAATTGAATCTAAATTAAGCTTTGGTACCGAAATTGGTACCGAGAACCGTGGATTTTCACTGGTATTGGTACCGAATACTGAAATTTTGGTACCGTGACAACACTAGACAGGACCTGGAACAGACAAGCCATTTTAGACGACCTCATCCAAATAATTTTGTAATACATATTTTGACGTTTTGCAGAGGACTTGGAAAAAAAAAGAATAGTATGAGATGGACACACTTTGTTCAAAGGTCATGGTAAGGTACAGGGTGTTTTATTTTGACTAATCACAACTGTGGCCTTTAAGACATCATTTATAGACTAAGGGCAGGACCTAATCAAACATCGCAAGTCGCCAACGGTGAAGCGGAAACGTTCCCGGTACCTAATCAAAATAAGAACTTCGAGCAAGTTATCCCGGTACCTAGTCAAGCGGTCTTTGCTTGAAATTGAGGAGCTGACGCTTTTTCATTACAAATAGGGGGAGAAGGGGGAGTGGTCCCCTATCCACCCATCCATCCATCAATTATCATTAAAGGGATAGTTCACTTTGAAATTAATTTTTGGTATGTTTTAGCTTACCTCAAAGGCATCCAAGATGTAGGTGTCTTTTTTTCCGGAGTAGTTTCAATTTTGATATTTTTAGGTCAAACCGTTCTTGTCTGTCAGTCATATAATGCAGGTCTATGGTCACGGTCTCAAAACAGCAAGCACAAAGACCAAATTAAACAATTCCCCATCGTCCAAATGAAACAATTCCCCATCGTAAGTACACGTTGATGTCTTAAGACACGAAACGAGCGGTTTGTGTGAGAAAACGAACAGTATTTATATAGTTTTCGTCCTCTTGTAAACACACACACCCAAATGATCAGAGGACGCGGGTGCTTCGGTCTGTGCAAGCTAGGGATGGGACGATACACTTAAACTCACGATACGATGCACCTCGATATGCCAGGGTCACGATACGATACGTCAAAATACGATATCAAAAAAGAAAAAAATATTACTGTATAACAACAACTTATTATGGTGACGTTGAAGGTGGTGGTTCATGTTTGATGTGTTGGATGTGGTGTACGGAATGACAGCATGGCATAGCTTACACACAGTCTTAAGGCCATTGCACACTGAGTCCGAAATGCGCATTTGAAATTTTCGCACGTTAAAAAAATAATTCGGATTGGGTTCGGTTTTCTGCGTTTTTCGCATCCACTGACAGTGTTGAGAGGTTTTTTGAAAATTCAGAGCCACCGTACAAGCGAACGACAAAATCCTGAATGACGTCTGACAAGTTGATGCACTTCGTCTCGCAGTACTGTATGAAAAACAAAATGCGGATTACAAAGAGACTGAATACAACCTGTATACAGCTGTTCTGTCTGCCCAGCGCTTCTGCCGGTGTTACGGATCAACTGGGGATCATGTTAACGGGGGACGCGCGCGTGCACGCAGATAGTTTTACCTGGATTTCCAGCAGATGTTGAACGGTGACAGATTCGTCACAGCGAATCTTTCACTGAGCAGATTTAAAAGCTTTCAAAGTTATTGGGAAATGTTTGTATCATATTAGGACACTGTTGTTTACTCTGTCGCTGCTCCGCTGAATGTTTCAGACGCATTTAAGGGAAGTTATAATGTGTTTTAATTTCACGACACAGACCACGCCCACATTATTTTGTTACATTCGTTTCAATTAAATTGAATATCTGATGACAACTGTTAGTAGATTAAATAAATTATGCTATAGACATTGTGTCTTTGCAGTGCATGTATATTCGCAGATTATTGTTATGATGCCAATTTGTGGCTTAATTTAAATTGAGCAGCAGTAGCCTACTGCTGTGGTAAAAGGGATGTCAAGCATTTATTTATTATTTATTTTAATGTTACTGAGGAATGAGTTAAAACATAAAGCATACAGTAGGCTACACTCCATAAATGTTCCTAAAGAGTGTTGAAAATTGAGAAGCCATAGCTTATGGATCCAGTGAATTGCCCACAGCATTTATTCAGGGGAATGTTCAACAAACATATTCATTAGCTAACAGGTATGAAAGTAACAATAACAAAAGGAAGAAAAAAAAATGAAAAAAATAGGCAAATGTGCATGCATGCAGGACAGCTGTATTTGCCAACAGTGGAAGATCTGACCACAGCCACACAGTCCCACCTTCCACATTCTGAACATTCAATCTAAAGAAGGGAGAACAAACTATAGACTAAGTTACATGTTAATGAAGAACAGTTACTTGTTTTGCAATGTATATGTATACATTTTTCTTACCCATTGGCCAGTTTGGCCTTCATACCTACGCTGCTCTCCATCTAATGTAATCATGTTATATTAGTAAATAAATGTCACAGTTGAATTATCTTTTTAAGAACAATTTAACACACCATCACCCTTCATTGTGAAATTTTCACATCTCCTCTTTATATAATCACACTCCTTTCTTGAGCAGCAATCGGGATATTGGTTATCCTGCAAAGTTTTTGATTTGTCTAACTTTAATTGCATCCATTTGCTGTGGCAGTATATGGCCTAACAACAATGACACTTAATTTATAGACCTTTTAATCTGTTCCTAACGGTTAGCAGACGACAATAATGAAAGCACATGATGTGATGGATAACAAGTAAAGAGAATATGTTAATGAGATTCATGGTAGGCCTACCAGTCAAATGAAGAGAACTGGCATAATTTAAATGTATATTACATAAAAAGATTGTGTCATATTTCTTTTGTTAAAGAGGTCAGCAAAAAAGTAAACAATAAAGCATTTCCTATTGTTTTAGAGAGGGTCATGCTATGCATGTAAGGGGACAAATGATTAAGAGGTTGGTGACAGTAGGCCTATGAGAATATTGGCCATAGAGAATATCAGTATATTTGTAATAATTCATTATCACTATATCATATATTTTGCTTATTTCAATAATACAATTTGTGGTTGCCTTTAAGGTGGACTTTAATCACTAAAGACAAAGTGTTTTCTACATGTCCAATATACAACATTAGATACAACATTCAAGTTCATGCTCCTACTGAGCATAATGTACATTTACACATTTGGCAGACTCTTCTATCCAAAGTGACTTACATCGCGTTTCAAAGTACACATTTACATTTATCAGTACTTGTTTTCTCTGGGAATCGAACCCATGACCTTGGCGTTGTAAACACCAATGCTCTACTCTCTCTATTTATTTATTTTTTACTTTATAAATCTGTTGAAAATGTTACAAGTTCATGAGATAATTAACTTAATGACCCTACGTGTAAGCATAGCTGTTTTATGTCCAGGGAAAATGATACAGAGGCGTCAGAGCTGGTTGTACAGAAAAGAGATCTTAATATAATCAGCAGAGTAAAATAAGCTTAAAATAAGCTGATAAGTGTTTTTATATAAAAAATAATAGATCCATTACAAAATTAGGCTATATGCAGATCAATATGCAACTTGAAAAAAATGTAAATGACTTTGCAATTTATGTTTCTTTTAGGTAGCCTAACTACTTTAATGTATCTACTGTCTGTTGTTATTTATGATTAGAACTCATGACAACACACTACAGAAAACATGATACACTAATGTTGAGAAGAAGATTCTTGCACGTCTTCTGAAGTGCACTGAAGTCTGTTCATCCAATGAAACCGAATGCCCCATGTTAACATAGGCGTGGTTTCTGAGCTTGACACTTAAGTATGTTAAACTTATTTGAAATTGCGTCAAATACGCAGGAATATACACTTCAAAAACAAATCGCTTTATTATGCCTACCAGTGTGTATACAACTGGTGAAACATACGTTTTTAATCATGGATCCGTGAAAAATGGCTGCGACGAATCTGTAGCCGTCTAACATCTGCTGGAAATCCAGGTAAAACTATCTGCGTGCACGCGCATTCCCCAGTTAACATGATCCCCAGTTGATCCGTAACACCGGCCGCGTGTGTGTATGTGTGTGTGCGTGTCCGTCCATAGACATACTGCCTGTTCAGGATCGACTGGTTCACGGAAGTTGGTGGTCTTCTTTTTAATCTGTGGCTCCAGTATCGCTAGCAAAGCATCAAACTGTTCCACTGACATTCTGAGGTAAATTTTGAATCGCTCGGGATAATTTCGCAACTCCTTGATAAGGAGGTGAAACTCCTTCCTCTCGGCGCAATAGCAGGATTGGATGGACCCAATATTTCCTTTCTTTTTTTCTTTTTAAGAAGAAAGAGTGCAACAAATTCATCCTCACTGCTTGACGAATCTTTTTGTATTTTTTGCGTTTTTTTCCCGCAAAGGTTTAATAAATACACATCGGACTCAGTGTGCAAGGTTTCTGTGCGTGACGAATGACGAACATGAAAAAACGCATACAAAATTTCGGACTCAGTGTGCAATGGCCTTTAGTTTTACCCTGCTTGATCAGCAGATGGTGCTGCCAGCCTGCCACCATAGACTGTATGTCTACCCCATATACATACACACACATATAATACACTAAATTATTTATATATTACGCAAATCATGCAGCTCTTTATTTCGCGATCCATTTTTTTCGACCTCGATGCGTTTCGTCAAACGATATTTCGTCCCATCCCTAGTGCAAGCGCCGGAAAGCGATGGAAAAGGTCAGAGGGCGCGGGCGGTTCGATCTGCGCAAGCGCCGGAAAGCGCGCGTGTATGTCACTCATTGTTTACACAGAACAGATTGTAGGTAAGACCATAGACATGTATAGAAAGGCTAGATGGCTCAAGGCGGAGTCAGCTGTGTCGTCACTTGGCGGCCATCTTAGGTCAGGAGACTGCGCTGCTGCTCCCTGCTGCTGTGGACGGAAGGTGAGTGACATACGCCAACTAAAATGCTCGTAACTTGCTGAAATCTGGACGGATTTACAAACGGTTTGGTTTCTTACAAACGTTATTAACGTGGCTATAATTCTGAATTAGGGCTGCACGATTAATCGTATTTTAATCGCGATAACGATATCTGCCTCTCTCGATTAATTTTTAAAAATCGTCGCGATATTTGCCCGCTCGTTTTTTATCCTGAAAACGCTTTTTTATTAGACATTTGCATTATCTTGCATTGTAAACAAGTCCCCACTAGCACTGATGTTTGTGGTTGCCAGATCTGAATAGCTTAAATCTCCCGAATTATCCAAACAGAGCTTTTCTCTTACATTTTATGCCCTCCGTGTTTTACTTAGTCGGTGCAATCTGGCAACCCAGCGCGCGCGCTCTACACTGCGGGAAAAGCACTGATCTCCACAGCGATATTCTGTTTGCTTGAAATTGTTATACAGCCAGTCTGTTTCTTCACAAGCCACTTGTGCTGTTTGTGTGACTAAATCTGTTTCTAAATGAGTTTCACTGTTCTATTTTTTGAAGTTTAAGTTTTTACCAGTTTTCAAGATGTGTCGTGAATCAGTTGAAAACGACAGCCACTGCCCGTTTTCAGTGTGCATCAACAAGTTAACGTTAGACTATTTTTCTCTGCAGTACGAATTTGCTGAGCGATCTGGATCTTTACTTTGTCTCATTTTCAACCGAAATGTGTCGCTTAGAAGATCTAATTTGAAGACGCATCACAAAGCGCTTCAACGTTAAATCATGCCATTTATTGACTTGCTGTCTATGGAAGTTGTAGCAGTTGGTTAAATGAAGTCTGATGGTTTGAAATTAACACCCGCCAAATGCGGCTAAAAATTAACTTTGGCGGGTATCTCTGTCAAATCACTGGCCAATTTGGCATGTTATTATATTTACTCACTTTGCTGGGGAAATTCGTGTAAACCAAATCTGCTTGGATTTTGCGCAAATACTTGTGCAAAACCGTTAACTAAGTCTTTCTATGTAGATCAGGGGTGGGCAAACTTTTTGGCTCAAGGGCCACACTGGGTTTTAAAAATTTGACAGAGGGCCGGCCCAGTAGCAGATTATGAAGCACAATCTCATGAAAGTGCGTATCTATACCACAAATTTTATTTCTCGTGCCATTTATATGCCAAAAATGTTGTTTTTTTTTTGTGTTTTTTTTTTTTTTGTGTGTGCATGCTACACACTGTAAACCCCTTGGTTAGGATTAGGGGTGTGGAGTGCGTGCCTATTACACGCCATAAAGTGCATATCATATGCACGCGAAAACATATTATGCACTACAAATACAATTCATGGTATTCACACTTTCATAAGATCGGGCTGAGCAAACAGACAATGTTGTGGCAATGTCTGTGCGAAATTCAACAACGGAGAGACGACATTCTGACAATAAATTTTTTTATGCTAGATATCCCCCATTTAGCATGTTATGTTTTGATGTTAATTT
Source organism: Squalius cephalus (assembly GCF_949319135.1). Taxonomy (NCBI): domain Eukaryota; kingdom Metazoa; phylum Chordata; class Actinopteri; order Cypriniformes; family Leuciscidae; genus Squalius; species Squalius cephalus. Next base: position 1,137,746 of record NC_137128.1, on the reverse strand, counting down.
TTAAAGATGTTAGATAATTATAGCCTATACTTTTTAAATATTGTTTATCCTTGTTATTATTTAATGGCCTAACAGTAAATTAGAAACAAAACATCTGCAAGTGTACACTTAGAAGAGTAAAAATTACAGGTTACATTAATTCAACTTTATTAAAACTGAATGGCAATTTGCACTTCCAAAAGTCATACATTTGTGGAAATAAACGAATATACAAATTTATTTTAAGAATAATAAAATAAAACATAAAAGGCAAAGGGAGATCAGAACATTTAATGAAAAAAAAAAACGGGTTCTGTACACTGATCTATCAGTGGTTCTGTACATGGCAGACAGGGGAGCGTAGTCAAAAGCCGGACGATAAAGGTCGGTAAACGGAATCGGGCAGGATACATCCACAAATCCAGAGGAGCAAAGAAACTAAATAGCAGACAAATCAAAGGAAAATCTAAGGTGTGCAAGCGGTTACCAAACATTTTTTTTCTCATTGAGTTTCCAAAAAAGGAAAAAACATTAACGTGCAACAAGTCTATGCGCTTAAGTCGCTGTCTGTTTGGTTTCCATGGTGACGCGTCATTGCTTGTTACGTGACACACCGCAGCCACAACAGCGCTGAATGAATGATGATCTGCTTTTATGTCATTTTTCCTTTTTTACATTTGTTAGCTATGGCATGCAATATCTGATATTCCGATTGTCAAATATATGCAACGCAATATATATATATATATATATATATATATATATATATATATATATATATATATATATATATATATATATATAACGCAAAGTATTGCAAGAAAAAAGGCAAAATTAATGCGATCTTAAGACAATTTTTTTAAATACTCGGCGGGCCGGATTAAACAGCCTAACGGGCCGCATGTGGCCCGCGGGCCGTAGTTTGCCCACCCCTGATGTAGATTAATAAGAATAAGAATAATCGTGAATAATTATCGCGATTATAATTTTAAGCAAAATAATCGTGATTATCATTTTAACCATTATCGTGCAGCCCTATTCTGAATGCTTAAACATTTTGAACATAATTATTCATATGTATGCAGTAAAATAGCTACATCTCTGACGTTTATAACAAACTAAACCGTTTGAAAATCGGTTGAAAATTGAGCAAGTTATGTTTATTTAAAAGTACATGCACCATGTTATGAGTGAGCGAGCATCCTGTCGTAAGATGGCCGCCGTGTGCGGATGTCGAGCTCCATTGGCCAGCAGCGCGGACGAGACATCTAGCCTTTATATGATATCTATGGGTAAGACGGCTAATCGAAATGGTTCTTATTTTTTGCTTATCCAGGATGTTTAAACCGACGTTTAAAAACGTCAGGATGTTTAAAAAAAAGAAAACAATTACGTATGCTCGCGAGATTATACGAGATAATTTCCGGCGCTTGCGCAGACCGAATCACCCGCGTCCTCTGATCATTTGGGTGTGTGTGTTTACAAGAGGACGAAAACTATATAAATACTGTTCGTTTTCTTACACAAACCGCTCGTTTCGTGTCTTAAGACATCAACGTGTACATACGAGGGCAATTTAGAGTGAGTGGTCCCCTATCGCCTTACCTAATCTAATGAATTCAATCCTCACATAAGAAACAAAATCAATACATAAATACAAATATCAAGACATAAATAAAAAAAAAATACAAAGATAAATATATTTATTTATTTATCTGTATTTATTTCTTTATTTACTTATTGTTTCATTTTGGCACAAATTACACTCCATATAAACCTCTACAGATCAATTAACAATAACCCAATAATACACAGCATCTATGAAATAAACCGTATGCACTGTGATGTATTGCAGTCTACATTTCCGTTGTATTGTACGCTCTTAAAACAAATGTGTTAAATGTAACACGTGTGCGTGCTTATACAAGGACAACGCAATATTTGTATTAAAATCAACAAACCACAACACAATGATGTGTCTTTCTAACACAGTCTGTGTGGCTGAAAACACATTATTGTGTAAGAAATGCACATTATTGTGTTATGGTTTGTTCATTTTAACACAAATATTGTGTTGTCCTTTTATAAACACGCACATTTGTTTTAAGAGTGTAGGCGACTCCTACAAGAACAGGATTACCGAATCTATGTTACATCCTTCATAGGCTACCTTACCCGACCGAAGAAGCTGTGTGTGCGTGTGTTGTTGTTGATGCGGCCATGTTCAATACCTGACAAAGGGGTGACATCAATGGACCTTTTGCTGATTCCCCACAACCGAATGAGGGGATTGAACATAAGCGTCACACATAATAAGGCCAGCTCACGGTGTGGGCTTCACAAATAGACACCAAACTGCTCTCTGCCACATGCTGTACATCTCATTCTGTCCCTGCTGCAGATCCCTCAATGTATACATAGGCTGATATCAATGTGCTAATACATAACATGCTATATGGGCACCTGTGTGATGTAGCTCATTAAACTGCATTGACATAGCAATACCAGTGTTTCTCACCGGATTTTGGTAAATTGCCTCTAGGGGGGTTCGGGGGCATGCTCCCCTAAAGAAAATGTTGTGCATTGTAATGTTAAATTCATCAATCTGGTGCACAAAATTAAAAGTGCCAAACCATATTTAGTGTGCAAAGAAAAATTCAAACCTCTTTTAGTTGTGTCTGTCTGCATTACACTACTACATAATAATAGTTAGAATATTAATCCCATGACAGTAATAGCCATGTACTGTAAAACAGATGCACTGAAAAATAAAGGACGGTCATTAAAGTGGTAATGTTTGCACTTAGGTTTTATTATGCATTTAGGAGACTATTGCAAAAAGCTGCTATACATTAACCTTACTTTCGAAAAATAAATAAATACAATCTTGATTTTTCATGAAATATTATGTTAGAATTGTAGGCCTAAAATACCATGGCATCAGTTTGTTTTCTTCAATGGTATAATTAATACAATTACAATTTGGTTTGTTGCAATTAATTTGTGTTCATAATCAGTAAAAAAAAAAAATCTTCTAACAAGAATAAACACATATGAACAATTAAATTACTATTGTATTATTAATTATTTGTATATCTTGAAACTACCCAAGCAGAAGATGTGAAATGAATGAATACATTACCAAAATGTGATTGCAGAATATATTTAAATTATCCCTGAAATTGTCATTTTCTCCTTACTGTCTTGTGAGTTAACAATAATGCCTGGCCAGTAAATTACTTTGTGAACAAAGAAAACATTTTGGCATTTGGGATTTGATTTAGTTAATGCCTAAAAATGTAAAAGTTTTACTTTATAAACAGAATATAGTTTAATTAATTTTAAAATTTGTCGCCGGAGTGAATGAGAACATATTGTTGCGCAATTGTATTTAATCTTCTTATTCGTACTTCGGTAGTCCCTTTAGACTTATGAGGATTCTTAAAGAGTGGACTTATATTTGTTGACTGGCTATATTAATGTCTTTACGCCTATGCTTCAAGTGCTTACAAGCGTGTTAGTTAATGAAAAGGGGGTTCACTTTATTTTAGGGGGCCTGTTCACTATGAACTAAAGTAGTTACATGTCCTTTCTTCATGACATGTATTGAAGGGTGAACCACACACACAACACTAAGACAATTTGATGAAGACGAAGGGAGTCAGTTTTGGGGTTTGAAGGTAAGCCTGTACATGTCTGAGTTCATGCAGCATATTTACCATGACATTTAGACCTGACCAAATAAAAACTTTCACACACCTGCTAATCACAAATTATAATCCCAGTATTCATGTTGGGTTCCCTCTGTGATCGAAGCAATAATCCTCTAACAAAATAAAATAAAAAAAAACACCTGCAGTACCAGATTTCTTGTGTGTGCTTAGAGGGTGTGTCAAAGTTTTGATTTTGTCCATAATTTAACATCTTAGTAATTAAGGTATTGACTGAGGAAATAGACAATAGGTCTCTGAATGAACCCTTTAAATATGACTTAAGTAACTTTTAACAGAAGAAGAAAATGCTGATTTTTAGGTTTACTCTTTGATTATTTATCATGAATAGGTGCCACCACACCTTTTAGACCATAACTTTACATTGTAACAAGTTAATTAAGTAACTGATTTATTAATTGTGAGAAATGTTACAAGATATGACTTAGAAAATTGGTATGCCACCGATTATTAATAGAATAGCATATATTGTTTTATTAATATGTTTACTACTATGTGTGTTAATAGGTAAGTGCTACTACAACATTTACTCCATAACTTTACATTATAGCAGATAATTTACTAAGCCATGTATTAACTGTGAGAAGATTTACTATAAATCAAGTAATCAATGGTCTAACCCTTTGCGGTCCTTTGTCGGACTGGGTCCGACATCATTATAGCAATGATGCTATAATGATATAGCAATGAAAAAAACGGGGTTTTAGTAGTTTTTTCTGCGGAAAAAGTGGGTCTACGCACATGTTCTGCTGATTTTTGAAAACTTTGAATAAAAGTGCAAGATTGTTCACTTACACTAACCCCCACTTTCCAAAACATAGAGCAGTTTGCAGTGTGGAAGCACATACACGTGCATTCAAAAAACATTTTAAAAAGTAATGTGTCTTTCCTATACCAGCAAGTCATTCTAGCATTTTATCACTGTTCAGTAAATGAGGCACAGCTTGTTTTGGGAATAAAAAAAACTACACAAATATAAGACTGACCGATTCAGTTTGTCATTCTAACAATTCCTGCCACCCAGTCTTTAAATGAGCACAGCTCACCTGGTTCTCTGTTGGAGGTGTGTGTCGGTTGTCGTCTCGGCGTCAGGCTGGCTGTGGGTCAGGCTCAGGTGATCCACTGCTCTTACATACAGTGTGCTGTGCTGGAGAAGGTCCAGGTTCACTCCCCCTTTCCTGGAATCTGACCATGAGACTCCTTCTAAAGAAAGATTTGCACAATCCCCCATTACCTGCTTCCTCTTTCTGCAGTAATCATAAATCGGTGATGGAGAAGTAAGTACAGTACAGTACACACAGGGTGCTGAACTTCTGAGCATGAGGCTCCTTCTAAAGAAAGATTTGCACTACCCCCATTTCCTGCCCAATCCTCCTACAATGATCCTGCAGTACATTGTTTTTAATGGTGCAATAAAGCCATGTAGTTCAGAGTGTTAACACATAATGGCAGACACAAAAACATGTCATGTTACAATTTCAAAACAACTAATGAACACTAAAGCCACAAATTCACTTTAACACTTCGAACAGTCAAATGGTTTAACAAATGGTTTCAAACTTTACATGTTCAGTGAATCCAAAAATCGAAGTCCATCTCTCACTTAAGACGTTTCCCTTCAGTATTCCCTTTACACTCAAAGGGCCCTATCAGCACACACTGATAAACCAGATAAAGATAAAGGGCCCTATCAGCACACACTGATAAACCAGATAAAGATAAAGGGCCCTATCAGCACACACTGATAAACCAGATAAAGATAAAGGGCCCTATCAGCACACACTGATAAACCAGATAAAGATAAAGGGCCCTATCAGCACACACTGATAAACCAGATAAAGATAAAGGGCCCTATCAGCACACACTGATAAACCAGATAAAGATAAAGGGCCCTATCAGCACACACTGATAAACCAGATAAAGATAAAGGGCCCTATCAGCACACACTGATAAACCAGATAAAGATAAAGGGCCCTATCAGCACACACTGATAAACCAGATAAAGATAAAGGGCCCTATCAGCACACACTGATAAACCAGATAAAGATAAAGGGCCCTATCAGCACACACTGATAAACCAGATAAAGATAAAGGGCCCTATCAGCACACACTGATAAACCAGATAAAGATAAAGGGCCCTATCTTGCACCCAGCGCAATTGACTTTGTACACCGACTCATGTATCATTCCTATTTTGCACCCGCGCAAAGCGCGCTTTTCCCTCCACAGAAGCACGTCGCTAAACTAAGGAATGAACTTGCGCTCCCTGGGCGGTTCAGCGCAAAAAAGGAGGCGTGTCCCGGCGCAAACGTTCCTTCATGCTATTTTGCAGGTTTAGAAAACAATTACGCCACAAACCAGGAAAAAATAGTTAATTTGGGTGGGTTTCTCCATCCCCAACGGCCCTGACGAGAGCGCTGCTCTCTTTGGCTGTGAACCGCTCCTGGCGCGCGCCTGGCAAATCCGCCGTTATAATAGCAATCCGCTTTAGAACAAGGGCGCCTGCTCTTAAAGGGAATGTGAGATGTCGCTCTGATTGGTTTATTTCACGTTACGCCCAAACCACACCTATGAGTAATGAAGCGACTTCACACCAACACATTTAGATTTGCACCTGGCGCAAGAGTCATTTATCCCGCCGGGAAAATAGCAACAGCGCCAAGACCCGCCCACAAAGTTACTTGCGCTTTGCGCTTTGACACTTGCGTTTCAGATCGTTAAAATTAGGGCCCTATCTTAGCAGACAAGAAGTGTAGGCTCCTTTGTCTTCCTGTCAAATACATTTTGATATATCCAATTCATGCATAATAGTCATTGATACATAACTGAATACACATTTTAAAAACAATCAGCTCATTATGTTTGAAACTAGAAAGAATAAAAAAACACTACCATTGAAACATTACACAATGGTATTGTGTAATGGGGGGGGGGGGGGGGGGGGGTTGGGGCGACGACGACTACACACATGCATTATATTGCATTGCATAAAATGTGTGCTGGTCAACTAGTCTAAAATTAAGAAACCCCTATAAAACTGTAAAAATAAAAAATAAAAAAATAAATAAAAAGTACAATTAAGATAGGCTACTTAATTTATTATTCCAATATCCAAATATGATACTAAATACCATAGGGAAAAGGCTTCTATTTGTGACGTGCTGTCTTTGCATTTGAACATTGCGCATTTTAAACAGGACACGCATTAGCTGAATAAATGTTACCAATACATACATATTTATAGAAAACAGTTGACAATGATTAGACAGGAGTCCAATAATAGCATAACGAATCACTTATTCTAAAAATAATATCAAGTATACCGGTAAGTTAGACGAATCCGACATATAAAGGCTGTTAACAGTAAAACGTTCGTTATTTAAAGAAATTTAAAAACAAGGATGGATAATACAAAATGCTTTCTGGTATTTTGACAGAAAAAAAAAACAAAACAAGCAAGAACAAAATTTAAACTTAGCCCGTCAAATTTAATTTTACAATTATCTTCTCTCTCTTTGTGCGCGCGTCCGTGTTTGTGAGAGAGCTCGCGCAGCACTGATACAACGCTAGCCTACTTTTTAATCCATAACTAACACGATAGTTTTCATACAAAATAAATATGTAACATAATTAGGTACTTTAGTTATTATTAACACACTAACGGAACACATGAAGGCTACGTTTCTTAGCACTGAGAATTAATTAATAAACGCCTGTTTCTCCAGACTCGCGCTTATCCATAATATCACATCACATTCATAATCACTAAGCCATAGCGATTTCAAGTTTATTAAGATTTATTGTTCAGCATTTCTTGAGCCTTTTTATTATTTGCATATCTGAATGATGTCTTCCTATTTTCTGAGTGACCATGAAGAACGGAGTATTTTAAGATAATCCATGCAATCCATGTGATCATCGAATCCATAGGATTAACTTAGGCTACGTTTACACGTGGATGGCTATTTTCATAAACGGACTTTTCACCCCTCTTCGTTTTCAAAAATAATATCGTGCACACGAACCTGTGTATATGCTGTCAAGAGCATGACAAACCTGTAGGTGTCAGTATAACGAGAAGCTCAAGCCCACTTTAGCCAATCAGAATCCCGAAAATAGTCACATTATGTGACGTCGCTGCCTAAAACTCCGTTTTTCTCTGTTTACATGCAAACGTGCAAACGGAGATTTTCTAAATCTCCACTCTGGCCGGAGTTTTTAGAAAGAATCGGTTTCATTGGCGAAACCTCCGTTTGCGTGTAAACGAAGGGCGCAAACGAAGGGAAATGTCTCCGTTTTTCAAAATAACCATGTACGTGTAAACGGGGCCTTAGGTTAACTCAGTACAATATTTCAACTTTCCATATCGAGCCCAGCCCGTTTACCTTCAGGAGTCAGATGTACAGTGACTACTGTACTCAGTGTTGCCAACTATTTTCAAAGGAAAGTAGCTGACGCCTCCCCTAAAAGTAGCTAAATGTCGCTAGATGACGTAATACGTCAATTAGCATATTTATGACGTCATCGCGGCGTACTTGCGTTCTGCCTGCCTAATGTTTTTTCTCATTAACCCTCTGAGGTCGACAAACGCGCCGGCGCGTTTTGCTGGATTTTCTCCACATTGTAGCACTATAAACTTAAATTACTCCGTCTTTTATGGTCATACAGAAAAAAGAAATATAAAAAAAGAATCTGTGATATTTCTACTTTTGTATGTGTCCACTTACAATCAAATCAAAACATTGTGCTTTTGTAAAATAAAGAAAATAGACAGGGTGTGCGTTCTGCCTCTCCGTCGCGGTGAACTTTTTTTTCTTGAGAACGTCTATAAACTGAAACAAAACTCAGCGAATACTTGTCACACATTTATGAGCCATGCATATACCTTTATAAACATTTAAGTGTGTACTTTTAAATGATCGGATTCAAACTGAAAACAAATATTCTCTGTTTAAGTAATTTGTATAAAACCAACAAGATGTCCAGTTTCTCAAACGCTTCCTAATTACTTTTAATTTGAACACGCCCACTCGCGCAAAAGATATTCACATGCAAATCTCCACGTGGAACGCGATCGCTCTTTACCTCAGAAACAAAACACCAAAACACTTCACAAGTCTCTGCTTTTCGTCGAGCGCCGTGAGCTTACATTGGAATTACCTCAGAAGAACGCGAACGCGATTTGAAGTCAAGAAAGATACAGGTAAGAAATTGTTACATTTTAGTTTGTTATTGTTGCATACATTTCACATTGCAGTTGAACTGTTGCTAGATATATGGTGAATATTATAATATTTATACCCGTGGGTACTGTTACTGTGTTTGTGGATATCTGCTCAAATGTAGATATGTATATGGTAACCATAATGTTTTATATTTGAGCGCGATCGCGTTTGAATGTATCATATTTGATACATTCGAAAAGCAAAACGCACCAAACGGCTTCATTTTTTTTTACTATTATCTCATTTCATATCATCATAACGAATGGAAACATTTGAAGTAACATAATCAATATATTTTTCTCTAGCTTAGATGTTACTGAAATATTTAGGAAGTTTTATAGGCTGTTATGGTTATTGTTATTATTATTTTATGCAGCACTGCGCATAGCCTATGCCTACAAGGCACAACAAACCTGGTGTTCATTATTATTGTTGGAAACATTTGTGTGTGTGTGTGTATTCTGTGAATTTTAAAAAGCAATTTTAACCAGAAAAATCTAAAATGTATTCCCAAAATCGTGCAGGCCTTTCTCTTGATATCAGTATGTTCACTTTTTTTTCTTTCAGGGCCCAGATGCCACTCCTGCTGACTTCAACATTCACATGAGTCTCTACATGAACATGGTAAAGTGAAAATCAAACACCTTGGAAATGAAAGGTATGTACAATGTTTTTAGGAATGGCACAAAGGTCTCTGTCTTTGGATCATTGGTTATCTTTGGATTATGTTGTGTTGTAAATAAATCAAACAATCTAAAAACCATTCTTTTTTAAATCTCCTCATTCTTTGTGCAAGGTTGCTCAGAATGATAGGGGCCCTTAGCCTATAGCTCCTAATAGGGCCATTAGGGTGTGTCTTTGTCTTTCTCAGGTGAGAAAAGCCATACATATTAATGAGCTCTCGCATAAGGCTTATTCACACAAAACACGTCGTAAAAATTTTAAATCAATATATTGTCTTCTCTGAATGAGCAGTCAGGGTGATTTTCACATAGTTTTAGAGCAAATATTCTAGGCTACGTCATACAATTTTCAAAAGTCTTGTGAAGAAATAATCAGTATGGGTTTCATGGCTTTATTTCAGTGAGATTTTTTTTTTGTATTTTCACAAACCACGCATAAATGTCATTATCTCAAAACTGCAAACTTTTACATACATGCTGCTGATATATTATTGTAGCAGAGTTTGTGCTGAATACAGTGTAATTAGACTTTAGCCATGAAAATGTCACAAATAACAGAAATAACCAGAAATGTCAGAGCATGTCAGAACACCTCCAGGGCCCAGAAAACAGCTCAGACCTCAGAGGGTTAAAATCATGCTCACATACTGTATTTTAACATAACATGACATAACATAACATAATATAATATAGGCTATAGCCGAATGCTGTTCTCATTTACTATATATATATTTTTTTGTCAGACAATAGAACGAGTATTGAATGACTATTTTTTTAGATGTTTAAAATTAACTTAATTGAGAGAGTTCGGGAACTGGGTGAACTAAAGCACTTCTTCTCACGTGAATCGGGTTTCTGTTTTTGATGAATGAACGGCAGAGATGCGCGCTGTTTACCACAGCTCGCAAAAAGACAGTTTAAATTTAAATCGCGTGTGTGAATGAATGATGATGTTTTAGCAAACTGTATTACTATACTGAGATGAGTAAAAATCGACTGAAATATGTTGAAATAAAATGTAGGCTATTTGTATAAGCAATACGTATTAAACTGCAAATTAACATTTATATGCCCTAATATTTCATAAAAACAACGTTACAGTCAGGCGAAATATGAAAGATAACATTTTGTTGACTAGATTTGAGTACAGTTTTTACTGTAGAATATACTGAATATATATATCAAATAAGCTTTTGTTTAGCAATTTTTATATATATATAAAATAAAGTCATCAACTAAGATGTTAGCTGTTCCAATTTTGGCTATATTCAAACTAATGAATACATAGATAGGCCTAAAATGTAGGCCTATAATCTTTTTTTTTTTTTTACAAAGAAAGAGTACACTTGAAATATTGTTGAAATTTTAATTATTGTTGTAATTGTAACCTTTTTAATAAAATAACAAAACATATTTACAAGGACTTTTTTGTCCTTGCATTGTGGCTCAGTCAGTCAGAGTCACACCTGAATGAATGGCTAATTATGCATAATGGGTGGGACATTTTGTATTCCAAGGTGTAAACCACTCCTCGTTCACGCCCACTCGCATAATGGCTTTCCAAGCAAAACCTGTTTTACATCAATTTAAATCAATGTATTGTTTTATCTGAACGACAAAGCAAGACTATTTTCACATAATTTTGAAGCCAGAACTCGAAGAAAGAACATCCATTTCTCAAAAGTCTTATTCACGCATATTTATTATGAGTTTTGAGGTCTTCTTTCAGCAACTTTCATTTTAAATTTTTTCAATAACCACGCATAAGCATTATTCTCTTAAAAATAAAAAAATATACATGCATGGTGATCACATATTTTGGTAGCCCTGTTTGTGCTATATAGAGTGAATTTACACCTTTGCCATTAACATGTTTATAAATAACTGAAAAAAGCACAAATGTCAGAGCATGTCAGAACACCTCCAGTGCCCAGAAAACACCTCAGACTCCAGAGGGTTAAGAACATAAGAACATAAAGTTTACAAACGAGAGGAGGCCATTCAGCTCGTTTGGTTGTTAGTAGCTTATTGATCCCAGAATCTCATCAAGCAGCTTCTTGAAGGATCCCAGGGTGGCAGCTTCAACAACATTACTGGGGAGCTGGTTCCAGACCCTCACAATTCTCTGTGTAAAAAAGTGCCTCCTATTTTCTGTTCTGAATGCCCCTTTATCTAATCTCCATTTGTGACCCCTGGTCCTTGTTTCTTTTTTCAGGCCAAAGAAGTCACCTGGGTCGACATTGTCTTTACCTTTTAGTATTCTGAATGTTTGAATCAGATCGCCGCGTAGTCTTCTTTGTTCAAGACTGAATAGATTCAATTCTTTTAGCCTGTCTGCATACGACATGCCTTTTAAACCCGGGATAATTCTGGTTGCTCTTCTTTGCACTCTTTCTAGAGCAGCAATATCCTTTTTGTAATGAGGTGACCAGAACTGAACACAATATTCTAGGTGAGGTCTTACTAATGCATTGTAGAGTTTTAACATTACTTCCCTTGATTTAAATTCAACACTTCTCACAATATATCCAAGCATCTTGTTAGCCTTTTTTTAATAGATTCCCCACATTGTCTAGATGAAGACATTTCTGAGTCAACATAAACTCCTAGGTCTTTTTCATAGTTGCCTTCTTCAGTTTCACTATCTCCCATATGAAGATTAAAAACGCCAAAAATGTCTCGCGACTGAAGCTCTCTCCAATTTCCCTGCCATCATCAGTGATTTGTGTGGTAACAAGCAGGGACATCCATCACACTGATACTAGGTAAGCGTTTTATTATTCTTTTTTATTTAGCATCAGTACTGTACGTTTTAGTCACCAATAATTAAAAAATGCCAGTAATAATTTTTCGTATTGAGGTCAGCTGTAGAGATGCGTGGATAGTGAACGTCTCGGTTACGTATGTAACCCTCGTTCCCTGAGTAGGGAACGTAGACGTGACGTCGGATGACGACGAATTGGGTTTCGCTTAGAAATCCTATCATCTTCGAGTATTAAAACACGAGCCAATGGCAAAGAAATGCCATGGGTCTGCGGAATTTGCATAGCGTAACTCCGCCCCACCCTGGGGGTATATAAGGAAGTTGCTGGCAAGATGCAGATATGTCTTCGCTGAGGAGCCGAGACTGAACTCAGGCGTTCCAGCGGTACAGCGGAAGTGGCAGGGAGACGTAACGTCTCCGTTCCCTACTCAGGGAACGAGGGTTACATACGTAACCGAGACGTTCCCTTTCGTTGTCACTCCGAGTTACGTCGGATGACGACGAATGGGGTTCCCGTATAAACACGCCACCTCTCGACTGTCTACCAGTGCCCTGCGTAAGTCTGAGCTCCCTGTCGTGAAACTAGCACGGACGAAGGAGTCCTACTTAACACAGGAATACCAAGGTACACTGGGAAGCATATCCAGTGGAAATATGCAATCATGCCCAACCCGAAGGGGGGGACTTGGAATACACATATGACCCCGAAGGGCTGCATACGGAGTAACACTGGGGTGTCCAGCAGCAGGTGGAATATTTCAACCCCAGGGGTGGCAAGGTGGCTTGCCAAGGGAAAGACACATGCTCAAAGAGGCTTACAGTGGAAATACACATGTGGGGGTCGCCCGAAGGGAACCATGCACATGGAAGCACCTAGCCAAGCGCGAAAGCTGCCCGTGGCATAACTCTGGCGTTGACGTCGTCAGTGCTGGAGGAGACTCAGGGCTTATGAGGCTCACCTGAGGAAATATCGCACGTATCCCGTCCGTGGAGAGGAATGGCGAGCAAGCGAAGACACCTGAGCAGAATCTAGTACCGGCTAGTTGAAGCGAGTACATGAGAAGAAACTGGCTCTACTCGGAGATTGTAGAATCTCGCAAATGTGTTAGGTGTCGCCCAGCCTGCAGCTCTGCAGATGTCTGTTAGCGAGGCGCCATGCGCTAGAGCCCAAGAGGATGCCACACTCCGAGTGGAGTGGGCCGTCACACCAAGGGGGCACGGTCGACCTTGCTGCTGGTATGCCAAAGCAATGGCGTCCACTATCCAGTGAGACAACCTTTGTTTGGAGAGAGCCTTTCCCTTCAGCTTCCCACCATAACAGACAAAGAGCTGGTCTGAGGTCCTGAAACACTGCGTTCTGTCTACGTAAGCACGAAGGGCGCGTACTGGACAGAGCAGTGCCAAGGCTGGGTCTGCCTCCTCCAAGGGCAGCGCTTGCAGGTTCACTACCTGATCTCGAAAGGGTGTGGTAGGAACCTTGGGCACATATCCAAGCCGGGGTCTCAGGATCACGTGAGAGTTAGCCGGCCCGAATTCCAGGCACGCTTCGTCAACCGAAAATGCCTGCAGGTCCCCTACCCTCTTGATGGAGGCCAATGCAACCAGGAGCGCTGTCTTCATTGACAGGAACTTAAGCTCCACTGATTGCAAAGGCTCAAATGGAGCACTCTGCAGGGCAGTTAGAACCACTGAGAGATCCCAAGAGGGAACGAGGGGAGGACGAGGAGGATTTAGTCTCCTCGCTCCTCTCAGGAACCTGATGATCAGGTCATGCTTCCCCAGAGACTTACCTTCAACTGCATCGTGATGTGCGGCAATAGCGGCAACATACACTTTCAGGGTGGAGGGAGACAGCCTTCGCTCCAACCCTTCTTGCAGGAAGGAAAGCACGACACTGATCGGGCATTTCGTGGGTTCTTGATGTTTAGAAGAACACCAGTTGACGAAGAGGTTCCACTTCAACGCATAGGCATGTCTCGTGGACGATGCTCTAGCGGAAGTGATGGTAGCCACCACCGCTGGTGGTAGGGTACTCAAACCTGCCTCGTCCCGTCCAGAAGCCACACGTGGAGGTTCCAAAGACCGGGACGAGGGTGCCAAAGGGTGCCCCGTCCCTGAGAAAGGAGGTCCTTCCTCAGAGGAATTGGCCAAGGAGGTGCTGTCGCAAGGAGTATGAGTTCTGAGAACCAGGTGTGGCTGGGCCAGTATGGGGCAACCAATATAACCTGCTCCTTGTCCTCCCTGATCTTGCGCAGGGTCCGCGCAAGAAGGCTCACTGGGGGAAACGCATACTTGCGTAGGCCCCGCGGCCAGCTGTGCGCCAGTGCATCCGTGCCGAGCGTGCCCTCGGTCAGGGAATAAAACAGGTCGCAATGGGACGAGTCGTGGGAGGCAAACAGGTCTACCTGTGCGTCGCCGAACTGATCCCAAATCAGCTGAACCGTCCGGGGATGGAGTCGCCATTCTCCAGCGAGAGGCTGAACTCGAGACAGCTCGTCGGCCGCCTGGTTCAGGTGTCCCGGGATATAAATGGCTCGAAGCGACCTCAGATGCTTCTGACTCCATATGAGGAGGTGGCGGGCGAGTTGCGACATACGGCGGGAGCGTAGACCACCTTGATGGTTGATGTACGCTACTGTTGTGGTATTGTCTGATCGGACTAGTACGTGCTGACCCCTGAGCAACGCATGGAAACGGTGCAGGGCGAGACGTACAGCCAGCAACTCGAGGCAATTGACATGCCAAAGGCGCTGGGGTCCTGTCCAGGAGCCCGCGGCAGCATGTCCATTGCACATGGCGCCCCAGCCCGTGGTGGAGGCATCTGTTGAGACAACAACATGCCGGGAAACTCGTTCCAGGGGCACTCCGGCCCGTAGAAAGCTGAGGTTCGACCACGGGGTGAAGGTCTGACGGCAGGCCGGAGTCACTGGGACCCGGAGCTTGCCATGTTGCCATGCCCACCTCGGGACTCGATCGCGAAGCCAAAGCTGAAGCAGTCTCATATGAAGCAATCCGAGCGGCGTTACTGCGGCTGCGGATGCCATATGCCCCAGGAGCCTCTGAAAAAGTTTCAGTGGGACCGCACTCTTGCCCTCGAACTGGCGAAGACAAGTCAGCAGTGACTGCGCGCGCTCGCTCGTAAGCTGCGCGCACATGGCGACCGAGTCGATTTCCATACCGAGAAAAGAGATCCTCTGCACTGGGCAGAGTTTGCTCTTCTCCCAGTTGACCCGAAGGCCCAGACGAGCTAGGTGCCGGAGCACTAGGTCCCTGTGTTTGCAAACCTGGTCTCGAGAGTGAGCTAGGATCAGCCAGTCGTCGAGATAGTTCAGGATGCGAACCCCGTGTTCCCGGAGGGGAACAAGGGCTGCCTCGACGACCTTCGTAAAGACGCGAGGAGACAGGGCTAGCCCGAAAGGGAGAACCGCATACTGGTATGCCTGCCCCTCGAAAGCAAACCGTAGAAACGGTCTGTGTCGAGGTAAAATGGAGACATGGAAGTAGGCGTCCTTCAGGTCGATCGCTGCAAACCAATCCTGTGGCCGCACACACTCGAAAATGCGTTTGGCCGTGAGCATCTTGAACGGCAGCCTGTGAAGGGAGCGGTTCAGGACGCGCAGGTCCAGGATCGGTCGTAACCCACCCGATTTCTTCGGAACAATGAAGTAAGGGCTGTAGAAGCCGGACCTCATTTCGGCTGGAGGGACAATCTCGATCGCACCCTTCGCCAGTAGGGTGGCGACCTCCGCTCTCATGACAGGGGCATTGCCACCGACCATAGTGAAGCGGACTCCGCTGTAGCGGGGAGGAGATCGCGCGAACTGAATCGCGTAGCCGAGCCTGATGGTTCTCGCGACCCAGCGGGACAATCTGGGAAGCTCTAGCCAGGCTTCCAGAAAGTGCACCAGCGGGGTCATACGAACCACAGACGTTCCGTCGGGGGTGCAGCGAGGCGGAATGACCGGCCCGGGCGTGGGTGGCCTAGCGGCCCGGTGCGGGGGCACGGTCATTAGCCGCGTCCTGCCAGAGGAGGCCAGGGGAGGACCAGCGTCCCACGGGGGCGTGCTCTGGCAGGGGTCTGGCGACAGAGGGGGATGAGAGGAGCGTGGCCCTTGGGCGGCGCGTGCTCTCATCCGCACACTCCGTGTGCTCAGAGATGGGGTAGTGAGTTCTTTCTTTAACCATTTTAGGGTGCTGCCCGTCGTGGGACGAGCAGCGGGGATGGGAAAACCAAGGATTCTCCCCCGGCCCTCCACCGGGGGAAGGAGCGGCCCTGCTACCGGCTCCTGAACAGAACTCAACGCCATCTCTGAGCAGCCCGTCTCAGGAGCGCCGCTTAGCCTGGCGTTTAGCGGGGCACGGGGCGGGAGAGGGCTGTGGCGCCTTCCTACGGCTTCCTCTCCGACGCGACCCGGGAGCAGCGGACTGCTGGGGCCGATTGGGAGGGGCGGGAACCGCAGGAGGGCGCCCTCGGCGGCGAGCGGGCTGAGGCACCTGTGCCGACGACTGCGCTGCCGGAGCAGCGGGCCGCCGGGGCAGGACGTGTTTTAAAGCCTCAGTCTGCTTCTGGGCAGTCGAGAACTGCTGGGCAAAGTCCTCGACTGCACCGCCGAACAGGCCAGCCTGGGATATGGGGGTGTCGAGGAACCGGGTCCGCTCGGCCTCCCGCATATCAGCCAGGTTTAGCCATAGGTGTCGCTCCTGGACCACCGAAGTGGCCATCACCTGACCCAGCGAGCGTGCGGTCACCTTCGTCGCTCGGAGAGCAAGGTCGGTGGCGGCACGCAACTCATCGAAGAGTGCTGGGTCAGACCTCCCCTCGTGCATATCACGCAACATCTGGGCCTGGTAGACCTGCAGAGTCGCCATGGCATGCAGTGAGGAGGCCGCCAGCCCCGCAGCTCTGTAGGCCTTCGCCACCAGGGTGGAAGAGAACCTACAGGCCTTGGAGGGGTGCTTTGGGTCTCCGCGGGAAGAAGCACTCTGAGGACACAGCTGCATCGCAACAGAGCGTTCAACCTGGGGAACCCCAGTGTACCCTTTGGCGGCCGCCTGATCAAGGGGAGGCAAGGCGGAGGCGGTCGCCGAGCGATCACGGGAAGACAATGGTGCCTTCCAGGACCTCGTGACCTCCTCATGCACATCCGGGAAAAAAGGCATTGGGGTTGGCCGCCGACGCGGATCAGCAGCCGCACCCAAAAACCAATCGTCCAGCCGCGAACGAACCGGCCCAGGTGGCGGGGACCACTCAAGACCGATCGCCGCGGCTGCCCGGGAAAGCATGGCCTCGGGATCAGACTCGGACAATGCTGGGACACCCGAGGGTGGCAGCACAGCCGAATCCTCACTTCCCGAGGACTCCTGCCCACCTTGTGATGCAGCGATCGACATTGAGTCTTCCTCTGGAGCGCCGAATGAAACTCGCGGCAAGTCAGAGGACTGTACAGCGGTTTCCACGCGGACACTCGCGGGTTGCACGGGAACAGAGGGAAGTGTGGAGCGTGGAATAGTCGGCGCTTTGTTCCACACTGTAACCCTCAGATCACCCTGGCCGCCAGCCGAAGTACCAGCCCTCTCGGGACCAGTAGATCGGGGTGCGGATGAGGGGACTCTCACATTAAGATCATTGAGTCTCGATCTCAACCGTGCGATGGGCATGTTCCCGCAGTGGGAACATGACTCATCCACAAACGCTGCCTTGGCGTGATCGACACCCAGACACACAAGACAGCGATTGTGCCCATCAGAGTCAGACACAAATAGACCGCAACCAGAAGTGCACGGGCGAGGCATCTTTAAAAAGACGTGCCGCGTGCAATGCTCTTTTGTGAAAGGAGATTTCCCTCGCAGAGTGTTGAAGCGACCAGGGAGAGAACACACAAACTCTGGCAAATCACTGCACAGATCAGCAGGGAATGTGCACTCGCTGGAACTCGCTGTCACACCAACACCTGGAGAGAGGCTCGTCTCGAAGAGATGAAGAGATAAACTCAGGATTTGGCTGTGGAGTGAAGTACATCAACTTGGCTCCGAAGCGAAAACATATCTGCATCTTGCCAGCGACTTCCTTATATACCCCCAGGGTGGGGCGGAGTTACGCTATGCAAATTCCGCAGACCCATGGCATTTCTTTGCCATTGGCTCGTGTTTTAATACTCGAAGATTATAGGATTTCTAAGCGAAACCCCATTCGTCGTCATCCGACGTAACTCGGAGTGACAACGAAAGGGAACTTTTCTTTGCCTTCTTTTCTATAACATTATCATCAATAAAAATACATGATTGCGGTAAACTTGTGCGCGCAAATTAAAAAACAAAACTGTTAGCCAATACTGTAAAATGTTGTAGAAGAAAATCCACTCGTTTTTTCATGCAAAAGTGAAATAGAGCAAACAGAACAACAAGATGAAGACTTGGATTCGGAACACCAGAAAAAAGAACAAACAAAGCTCACATGCATCAGAAAACAGAAAAAGAAAACAAGCAGCAAAGTTTCAGCATTATTGCAAAACTCTGCTTCCATGGGTTTTATATAATATTTTAACAATGTTATTTTTTTCTTTATATTGTAAAAAGACATACACGGCATAAGTAATTCACAATGCATTCTGTGTCTGTATGTAGCTTTTCAGGGCAAATAAATCTGGTTCTTGAGTTTTAATGTTCTAAAACTTTACAGCTGTAAATTACCAATTTATTTAAACTGTAGAGCATTATTAAAATGGTTTAATGAAATAATTGTTTTGGTCAATACAGTGATTTAAGGTATAAAATAAAAACAGGACTCATAACACCCTTGAAAACTTGAGCTGTGCGCCAGTAGTGACTACTGAATATCTGGAGTGACTAATGTTTTTATAAAGTATTAGTCACTAGTGACTACAAAAATCTAGAACCCAGGGGAAACCCTGGCGGGAGCTCTGGTTTAGGCACAGAGCTGCACAACAGCGCCAGAACCGTGTAGCAGCAGCAGCAGTATTGCATCCGTAGTGGTTTAGCACTACCATAGAGAATGAATGGGAAATGGTTTAGGGCGGTTTAGCTGAACAATTCTCGATCGCCGGAACATGAAAAGAGGAAAATTTGAAGCCGAACTAACTGTCACAGAAGGTAACGGAAAGCCCCAAGAGCGTCGTCATCCAGATGATGTCATCTGTCGGAAAAAGCCGAACTCAGCTCGCCAAATTTCTATCGGGTGCGCGGCTTGTAATTAGAGCACATTAAATGCCAAACACGAGCAAAGCAGTCGTCAGTGAGAGCGCTTGGCCTGTGGTTTTATCCAGTTTATCATTATGAGGAAAAACTTTGTGACTGAAAAGTTATGAGGTATGGGTAAATGAGTAGGGAGACCAGGGACAGTTGTAACATGGGACGGTTGTAACACTTTGAATTCCACCAATCAGAAACAACCTACAGTGATGTTACTCACTGTGCTCATGCTCTGTGAGTGTACCTCCATTCTTGCTAAAAGGGAGCCACATCTGAAACTTCTTGACAGAGTTATTTAAAAAATGTTGATTTGAGGTAAAAAAAATTACTTGTTTTTCTGATGTACTTTTTGGATGCTGTTATAGGATCAAATGCTTATGAATTCAAACAAGTATTATTAGAATCACTGTTTTGTAAGTGTAGTGAAGTGCTGCTGTTGGGTAGCACCTCGTTTGCATGTGTTGACTCCGCCCTAGAGGCCCGCAGGTAATCAGCGTCTCATTCATACAGGTATATCAAGGTGGCTGTTTGGCCACCGGACATTGCGTTGATGTGTGACTGTTTCGCTGGCGCGTCATTTCTCTGCGTTCATCCTGGCTGGAGTTGCCGTGCGGTTTGTGGATAAGCACATGTGGTGCTGAGTGTTTGCAGTCGTTGTGTTTTCATTCTGGCTGGAGGTGAGTGTGACGGCAGCTGGTTATTATTGCTCGAATCTACCGGACGCTAAACGGTTAACAACGTAACTCTTGTTACGTTGTTAACCGTTATGCGCATGCGTCGCGTCTGAGCACGTTGTTGTCTTTGGAGCTCCATCGATTGATTTATAATTGATTTATGATTTATAATTCTTGATTTCTCTTTAAACTCACTTACAACGAACATTTTCTACTTTTCCTCACCTCATAGTTACAACGCGGATTGTTGAGCAGACGCGTCTCAAGCCTAGTGATCCAACGCTGGATACTCTTATAGGTTACGTCCGTGGATCACGGCTGAACGCGTCTTCTCCGCACTCATTTACAAACAAACTTTTTTTTTTTGCCTATCGTGCGTCTACTCTACACCCGTACCACTAAAAAGACGGATTATATCCAAGACTTAAGCCATAAATTAGTATTAATTTTGATAGCATCACTGGTAGCGTCGTTGCTAACTTAACTTACTGTCCATCTGTTAAAATGGCGAATATATCAAATGTAAGTAGTCTACCTTTTGGTGCAGGTGAGGACACATTTGAGCTGCACGCGGTGCAGTCTGAGCTGGAAGCTGTTGAAAAACAGATCCACGACCTTTTAGTGAGAAAAGCCGAGCTGATAGACCGGCGGTTAGTTCTTGAAACATCGCGCGCCGAGGCACACAAATCAGAGATTAACGTTACTAACCCGCTGACTCCGACCTCGTCTACTCCGTGCGTTCCTCAACATCGGTCCCGAGCGTCGAGGTCACGACCAGCCATGGTCTCGTTCACTCCGGCTCCAACATGCCATCACGAAGCCTGGATTTTTCCGCAGCGGAAGACGCGAGCCAGGTCTAGACCAAGAAAACTCTCTCCGACCCTCCCGGTTTTCGAGATATCCACACAAAACCGCTTCTCCCCTCTTCGCGAAACAGAACGCGATGCTGTGATCATCGGCGATTCCATCGTTCGACATGTACACGCTACGTTAAATAAAAGTAAGGTGCACAGTCACTGTTTTCCTGGTGCTCGTGTTTCTGAAATCGCTGCTCACGTTCCCGAGATTCTGAACGAGCGCGTCGGAACCGTGGTCCTGCACGCGGGAGGGGCAGACATCAGGCTACGCAAGACAGAGGTTCTGAAGAAAGACTTCAGGAATCTGATCGATACGGTACGCAGCACATCGCCTGATATAACGATTATTGTGTCAGGACCGCTTCCCACGTACCGACTAGGCAATGAAAAGTTTAGTAGATTATTCACGCTAAATGAATGGTTAATGTCATGGTGCAATGAGCAGAAATTGCTCTTTGTAAATAATTGGAATCTGTTTTGGGAGCGTCCTAGGCTTTACCGTGCTGATGGCTTACACCCAAACAGATTCGGATCGGATCTTCTGTCAGATAACATCTCCAAAATGTTAAATACCTCTTGACTAGTAACCAAAAGTCCAAATCATAGTCTCTGCTGCACCAATTTAACTGATATAAATACTAGTGTAGAACATTGCATAGAAACTGTGTCTATTCCTCGTTTAGTGAGATCAAATAATACATCTACTGCAGGATCTAGGAAAAATCTAATTGTTTTTAAACCAGAAAATGTTGCTATTGGTAATCAAAAACAATTTCTAAAGCTAGGTCTTCTAAACATTAGATCACTCACACCTAAGGCAGTTATTGTAAATGAAATAGTCACAGATAATAGCTTCGATGTACTTTGCCTTACTGAAACCTGGCTTAAACCAAATGATTATTTCGGTCTAAATGAGTCTACTCCATCAGGATACTCCTACAAACATGAGCCCCGTCTGAATGGTCGTGGCGGCGGTGTTGCAACAATCTATAGAGATTTTCTTAGTGTTACTCAGAAAACGGGTTATAAGTTTATTTCATTTGAAGTACTTGTACGAAATGTTACGCTCTTAGATGTTCGGAAAACATCCCTATTATCTTTAGCCTTGGCTACCGTATATAGACCGCCAGGGCCTTACGCTGATTTCCTAAAAGAATTTGCAGATTTTTTCTCAGACCTATTAGTTAACTTCGATAAAGCATTAATTGTTGGAGACTTTAATATCCATGTAGATAATCAAAATGATGCGTTAGGGGCTGCGTTTACAGATATTAAACTCCTTTGGGGTCAAGCAAAACGTTACCGGACCAACTCATCGATTTAATCATACACTCGATTTAATTATATCACATGGAACCGATCCAACCGATATAGATATCATTCCACAAAGTGATGATGTCACTGACCATTACATGGTAACTTGCATATTACGTACTCCTGTAATATATCATGCTGCGCCGTGTTATCGATTAGGCAGAACAATCCTTCCATCCACCATAGATAATTTTTCAAACAGCTTATCGGATCTGTCTCAGCTGCTCAGTGAACCCAAACAAACAGATGAACTTGAGGAACTAACCAGCACTATGAGCACCATTCTCTCTGGGAAATTGGATATTGTTGCGCCCATTAGATTAAAAAAGGTCAGAGAGAAAAGTAAAGCACCATGGTACAACAAAACTACGCGTGTTCTAAAGAGAGAAACCCATAATTTAGAGCGTAAATGGAAACAAACTAACTTAGAGGTCTTTAGAATCGCATGGAAAGACAGTACGTCACGTTATAAAAAGGCCCTAAAAGCGGCCAGGGCTGAGCATCTCCGCAAACTAATACAGATGGTGGACAACCAGAATGCCTATTACCGCCGCGCCAGCCGCCGCGGCGAAATTACCGCGGCGAAAATAAACCAGCCGCATTTCAAAGTCGTTCCCGAAATGACCGCCAGGTGGCGCAAAGGGACATTGTGCAAAACAGCAGCAATTGCCGTATTTTAAAATGTAAGTGGGTTAAATATAAAACCCTAAGCCTAATAGGCATATTTTTCATATATATAAATAGGCCTATTAGGCTACAACAGAATAGAACCAAAGATATAATCAATTTTACAGCTGAAAAAATAGAATCAAAAGTTAAAAATAGAGACGATGTTAGGAGCAATGACGCTGAATATTTTTACTATTCTATTAGAGGAATTAGATAAACGAAGAGCTCTCGTGAGCGATACAATTGCACAGTAATTTATAGTGATTTCAAAAGCAGTCCTTAAAAAAAAAAATATTACATGGAGTAGTGTGGCATAATTTTTGAGAGATTACGCGGAACACGTTTTAGTTAAGATCCTGGTTTCAATGCCCTTAATGTATATAGGCTAGGCTACTGCTTTAAAAAAATTCACAACGCGTTTTGAGATTGCTTTGAATTAAACATTGAAGTTTAAAATGTAGTGTTTTGGCACACCAGGCCGAGTGGCGTTACGCATTGTTCAAAAATCAGGTTTTATTCTGGCATGTTGAATTGGCGAATTGTTGAATTGAACAGCTAAAATAACTTAATATATGCCTTGTCTTCATATGATTTTTATCAATAAACTAGTGTTTTCTGACAGTGTCGACTGCAAAGATGAAGTTGACGATCGCCATATTTGTAGTGAACGCAGAGAGAAATGCACATAAAGACATAATCAGAGAGTAGCCTTTTTCTTTTTCGTTTTGAATTATTTCGTTTGAAGACATTTCAAGCTTTGTGTATTTGATGTATTTATCATGTCTGTGTGAGGCATACGCTGAGTTTCGTTAAGTTAGGAGGATGAGATGCGCTCCAGCTGACGTGCAATGCAAGTGACCTCACGGGCGCCTCTATGATTAGTGTCTGTTTGCTTCTCTTACTTATTGAATCCAGACAATTGGGTGATGAAAAAATGATTAAAATTAAGATACAATTTATAGAAAACGAAATTCACTTTAAAAAAAGGTTTTCTACTAAACAAAACTTAATGAAGTGGTCAAAATCATGTCTGACCCACTCCATATCCATCTCTCGATATAATGCATCTTATCTTACTCGTGCTGTTCACTTTTCATATTCAACATAGATGGAAAAAACAACATTATAATATTTTAACAAATATGATATTAAATGAGATTATTTAATGTCTACAACAGTATAGTAGGCCTATAGACTCTATTTGTACAAATTGCTGCACGTTAATGCAATTAAATGAAACCTTGTAACGAATTCACACTGTAGGGTAGACTGTGTACAGTTGAGACACCTTAAATAACTTGCGTTCGCAGCAAGCACAAGTTGTGATTTTTGCTGTGCACTTGCATATTAGTGTCAGCTGGGAAGGAAATATAGAGACCAGACCTCTTGGAACTTTAATTGAATACATAGCGTTGGTAAAGCATACTGAAATTACATCCCTACAAATTTATTAGGCCCTACTGAAAATAAATGTATCGAATTTAAGCAAAGTAGCCTAAATGTTAAGACTGTAAGACCCTTTGCTTTTTTACGTAGCCTATAAAGGACTCTTAGCCGACTTTGGGTTAATTTAATTTGTAGAGGATTTTTTTAACTCAAACATTAACACTGAAATAAATTAAACTAAATTATTGTAATTTTTTGGCACACCACGACGAGTGGCGCTATGCATTGTTCTAAAGCCAGGTTTTATTCTGGCATGTTGAATTATTGTTCGACAAACGCGTTCATTTGAATGAAGAGCGCTTCTCGCTCGTGTGAGCGAACACACACTGGAACGTTAGGCCATGTCGCAACGAGTGAATAGTGGCCGAGTGGTTGAACGTACGTTACGATCAATTAGATGACACGGGTTCGAATCCCGAACTAACTTGGTCTACTGGTGTTTTTATATTAGCCTATTAATGCATTTTATAGTCTATTGTTGATGCAGAGAGATTTGTCTTCTAAAACATAGTTTTTTGCCTATTTACAAAATAAAATCGCCATGCATTTCCATTTTACACTAAGGAACAAATATTATACAATGACTTTACTTCTGTAGCCTATAATAATTAATAGGCTATATATGACGTTTAAACGACAAACAATAAAATCAGAACCAGTATTCTGTTGCGTTCATGGTTCCAGTGGCAGTAATGCATCCACGGCTTTTCAAAATGTCTCAAAGCGTTTTGAGATTGTTTTGAATGAAATATTGAAGTTTATAATTAAGTGTATTTGCACACCACGACGAGTGGCAAACTCTTTGTTTTGTTTTGTAAACTCAGCTAGCCTGTGGGGGGTTTGGAGAAGGCAATAGTTATCGTGGGGGTGCAGGACAGAGGTGTTAATGTTCAGTCTTTCATATGGAGAGTGTCGGAGCCAGCCTGATGAGCAGGCAAAGGCAAAATTCTTTTAAGGATTAATCTCAAAATCTCCAAAAGTCCATAGCCTATGTACAGTAGGCCCTATATCTTATTAAATTATATATTGTAGTTTTATTGATTGTATTTAAAGGTTTTCCACACACAATTTCAATTTAGCAGATGGAGCTCTTTAATTCGCGACCCACCTCGTTTTATTGTGAGGTGAATTCAGCAAGGCATGTTGTATCTTTGAAGGAACTAAAGCTATTTGTTACAGTTTTTTCTTTCGTGATTTGTGTGGATGACACACAGCGACATATACAGTATTATCAGCTGTATGGTGTTTTTTTACGCTGAAATGCTTAATTTCGAGAAAGACCCGCCGCGCGCAGTGAGGGAGACCAAACTTACTAAAAAAATATCCAGCGCGAGAGAGGCAAAGAAAAACGCCTGTTCTTAATTTATGTTGCTTTGAACTTTTTTCGTTTTGTACCGTTTTTATTTTTTAATTATTAACTATTAACAATATAAATTTAAAATGTTGCAAGAATAAGATTCTGTGTTTCTTATTTTGCATCACAAAGGGAATAAACTCTATCGATGCAACCCTGTTTAAATAAATAAACTGTCCCGACACTTTATTCATACCTTGAAATGTGCGATGGGTTTTCAAACTTAATTAATTTTCTTTTTCTTTTACATTTTCATTGTTTATTTTTTTAATTGAAAGCAATACTGTATTGAAAGTATTTTTCTGATTTGTTCCATCTGTTTTGAAAGATGTCTTCCGTTGCTATGGCCGGGTATCACTGCCAGTCATCTCAATCTCGTGAATGATTCACACACACACACAAAAAATAATTTAGCAGATTCAAGACGAGCTTCATCATCTTCATTTTCTGGTGCAATCGGCTGACAGTCTTCCTTCATCAGATGTGTCGTCTTTGCAGCGGCTCAACTGGAATGTAGCAAATTTATGTTGTAATGTACAATTGATAATTAAACAAGATGATTGACTTTAATAAACAGATGCATATTTAAGCATCAAGAACGGAAAAACATAAACACTGTCTCGGCTGCACTGAGATTCGATCTCAGATCGTTTGAAGCTCCGAGAGGCTCTTGTTAATGCATTGACCACAGAGCTATCGTCTGAATCGCCAACGTCTACTATTTTAGTAACATCTAAATAGTAACATGTAAGGCTATATTTAGTTCTGAATATAACAAAGAATGCTTAAACCGACTACATCGGTTAGGAGCTGCAAGTCCTGAAAATGTTTTAATTTCACGGTAAATTATTTTAATTTATTTCACTGTTATGTTTCAGTTAATAAATCTACAAACACATTAAAATAACACGAAGAAAATGACAAGTAACCTATTGACATAGCCTTTCTAAATTATAGAAAAACTGGGCACAAAATGTTAACGTGTGTCTACTTTGTTTAAATTTAATGAATTTGAATTCGTTTAACCACAATATTTATCTTGAATTTATCTGTGACCTCAGCTCAGATTACTGCCGCGGCAGATTACGTCATAAAGAGAATAAACTGACACTTTTCAAAGTCTGTGATTACAGCGCCACTCAGCGGTAAAAGGCAGCAAATACACATCCCAATTTTGCCGCCGCGGGAACGGCGGCGGTAAAAGTCTCATTCTGGTTGTCCACCATCTGTAGATAACAACCATAACAATCCTAAGTTCTTATTTAACACCGTGGCTAGACTAACAAATAAACAGATGTCTCCTGAACAAAATATTCCATTACAGTTTAGTAGTAATGATTTCATGAAGTTCTTCACTGAGAAAATAGAAAACATCAGAACCACAATTGTAAACGTTCAATCCTCAATCGCGCCTTATAATTCAGCCTCAATTATCACCCCGCAAGAACAATTACAGTGCTTTACAACTATAGAACAAAAAGAGTTAAATAAACTTATCACTTCATCTAAAACAACAACATGTTTACTAGATCCTATACCAACTAAACTATTGAAAGAAGTGTTACCTGTAGTGGAAGAGCTTCTCCTCAATATTATTAACTCGTCTTTGTCTTTAGGTTATGTTCCAAAAACATTTAAACTGGCAGTTATAAAACCTCTCATTAAGAAACCACAATTAGATCCGAATAATCTAGTAAATTATAGACCCATTTCAAATCTTCCTTTTATGTCTAAAATACTAGAAAAAGTTTCCGCTCAACTGGGCTCTTTCTTACAAGAAAATGACATCTATGAAAAGTTTCAGTCTGGGTTCAGGCCGCATCATAGCACTGAAACTGCGCTCGTTAAAATCACAAATGATTTACTTTTAGCTTCTGACCAAGGCTGTATCTCAATATTAGTTTTACTTGATCTTAGTGCTGTGTTCGATACTATAGATCATACAATACTCTTAGATCGAGTACACAATTATACTGGTGTTCAAGGACAAGCATTAAGCTGGTTTAGATCGTATTTATCTGACCGCTACCATTTTGTCTATTTAAATGGAGAAAAATCGATCATAACTCCTGTAAACTATGGAGTGCCGCAAGGATCTGTGTTAGGCCCTCTATTATTCTCAATATATATGCTGCCACTTGGAAATATTATAAGGAAACATGGAATTAGTTTCCATTGTTATGCTGATGACACTCAAATATATATTTCATCACGGCCGGATGAAAACGCTAAATTATCCAAATTGACAGAGTGTGTTAAAGATATAAAAGATTGGATGACGCGCAATTTTCTTTTATTAAATCCAGACAAGACAGAGGTACTACTTATCGGTTCAAAAAACCGCCCACAAAACCTCTCACAATACAACTTTAACATAGTAGGATGTCCTGTTACTTTATCCTCTACAGTAAAAGACCTGGGGCCGTATGTATAAAGCCACTCAGAGTAAAATTTTAGTCTCAAGTCTGTCAAAATTCTAAGAATGACGTCATTTTACTTTTATTCCTAGACTTAAGAATAAGTGTGATTCATAAAGGTTCCTAAGTGTCAAGACTAGGTCTCAGCTCCTAAATTATTTAAGAGAGCTGAAGAGGTCTCTTAACCTAGTTAGGAGTAACAAGATGGCCGCAGAGAGGAGGAGGCCACACACTTTTCAATGAAAATATGATGTATTGGAGTTAGAGTAAATGATGACGGAGTTGATTTTATAGCAATGAAATAAAAAGGATAATAAAAAATAAAAAATAAAAAGCAGTACATCCGGTGATGACTTGAGCTCATCATTCCACAGTAAGCAGGGTCTTAATAGCACTATTGTGGCACTGACCACACCAAACACATTAGTGGCTAAAAGTGATGTGCGGACTTTTTTTTTATTGTTTTTTTTTTATGACCCTACAAGTTTGCTTAAACCATCAAAATATAAGGAAAATAAAACTTAGTGAAGATATTTATCTGACAAAATTATTTCAAGTCAAGTCACTTTTTACAGTATTGTTTCAAAGCAGCTTTACAGTGATAACAGGAAAATAATGCAACAAAGTTAGTTTGGGCTGTACAGCAGAAGAAAATAGTGTCATTGTGCAGCTGAAGTTAGTTCAATGATGATTTATTTCCATTGTAAAAGATCATTAGTTATCTATTTAGTTCATTATACAGCCACTCTGAGAAAACAGTAATGTCATTGTTCAGCTCAGTTCAGTTCTCAGACAATGGTGTCAATCCAGGAAGATCAATAATATTGTTGAAAAAAGGGCAAACTACAGCTACAGTTTTATTTTAAAAACTAAAAAGCTCAAAGGAGAAGAAAAAAATCATACATTGTCTGCAACATAGTCAGTTATTAATATTTCATTGTCCTCTCTTGTTCATTTGTTTGACATTGGCTAAAAATGATGACTGTACAGTTTGTCATGTTTCATTGTGTTATCACAAATAAAAAATTGACTCCAAGCACAACTACACAACACGCGTACAAAATCTTTAACACATTTTTAATACTATTTGAATAAAGGGTGAGTGTCAATTTTCCTTGGCCTCACTTTTGGCCAATACTGTATGGCAGTTCTTTGACTTTCCAATTGATCTACAAATCTCGCAGTAAAATAAAGCCACTTTATTGCGTATTTCGGGCTTTCCTGAGTTGTTGAATCCATTGATGGAACTCATGTTTGCATAATTGCTCCAACTGTAAATGAGGAGACAGGCATCAATAGAAAAGGGTTTCCACAGCATAAATACTAACTTGTGATAATTTTGCACGATGCACTGCAAAGCATTTTTTTTAAATAAATTTAAATATTAAAGCCTCAGTGTCTTAATTAAATTATTTTATTATAATTAGATTAAATGATTTGTGTCATGCTGTAGTGACCTCATCCTTGCAGGCTCACTATTGGCTGATTCAGTGGTTGAGGGCGGCCATTTTGGGTTGACATCATTGTAGTCCTTAGTTTACAACACTTAAGTCCCACTTCAGTCAGCACTTAAGAATCAGTCTTATACTTTACTGAAAGTTGCTTTTAGCTGCTTTATAAAAGTCTCCTACTCTTAGAAAAGTCCTACTCTTTACTAAGTATTTTCTGACACTTAAGTCAAAGCTTAAGACTATTCTTAAGAGCATTTCTTAGAAGTTTTATACATACGGGCCCTGGGGCCGTATGTATAAAGCCACTCAGAGTACAATTTTAGTCTCAAGTCTGTCAAAATTCTAAGAATGACGTCATTTTACTTTTATTCCTAGACTTAAGAATAAGTGTGA
Source organism: Squalius cephalus (assembly GCF_949319135.1). Taxonomy (NCBI): domain Eukaryota; kingdom Metazoa; phylum Chordata; class Actinopteri; order Cypriniformes; family Leuciscidae; genus Squalius; species Squalius cephalus. The sequence continues at coordinate 1,107,580 of NC_137128.1, read as the reverse complement.
TTCATAAAGGTTCCTAAGTGTCAAGACTAGGTCTCAGCTCCTAAATTATTTAAGAGAGCTGAAGAGGTCTCTTAACCTAGTTAGGAGTAACAAGATGGCAGCAGAGAGGAGGAGGCCATGCACTTTTCAATGAAAATATGATGTATTGGAGTTAGAGTAAATGATGACGGAGTTGATTTTATAGCAATGAAATAAAAAGGATAATAAAAAATAAAAAGCAGTACACCCGGTGATGACTTGAGCTCATCATTCCACAGTAAGCAGGGTCTTAATAGCACTATTGTGGCACTGACCACACCAAACACATTAGTGGCTAAAAATTATGTGCATAGTTTTTTTATTGTTTTTTTATGACCCTACAAGTTTGCTTAAACCATCAAAATATAAGGAAAATAAAACTTAGTGAAGATATTTATCTGACAAAATTATTTCAAGTCACTTTTTACAGTATTGTTTCAAAGCAGCTTTACAGTGATAACAGGAAAATAATGCAACAAAGTTAGTTTGGGCTGTACAGCAGAAGAAAATAGTGTCATTGTGCAGCTGAAGTTAGTTCAATTATGATTTATTTCCATTGTAAAAGATCATTAGTTATCTATTTAGTTCATTATACAGCCACTCTGAGAAAACAGTAATGTCATTGTTCAGCTCAGTTCAGTTCTCAGACAATGGTGTCAATCCAGGAAGATCAATAATATTGTTGAAAAAAGGGCAAACTACAGCAACAGTTTTTTAAAAAACTAAAAAGCTCACAGGAGAAGAAAAAAATCATACATTGTCTGCAACATACTGTAGTCAGTATATTAATATTTCATTGTCCTCTCTTGTTCATTTGTTTGACATTGGCTAAAAATGATGACTGTACAGTTTGTCATGTTTCATTGTGTTATCACAAATAAACAATTGACTCCAAGCACAACTACACAACACGTGTACAAAATCTTTAACACATTTTTAATACTATTTGAATAAAGGGTGAGTGTCAATTTTCCTTGGCCTCACTTTTGGCCAATACTACATGGCAGTTCTTTGACTTTCCAATTGATCTTCAAATCTCGCAGTAAAATAAAGTCACTTTATTGCGTATTTCGGGCTTTCCTGAGTTGTTGAATCCATTGATGGAACTCATGTTTGCATAATTGCTCCAACTGTAAATGAGGAGACACGCATCAATAGAAAAGGGCTTCCACAGCATAAATACTAACTTGTGATAATTTTGCACAATGCACTGCAAAGCATTTTTTTTAAATAAATTTAAATATTAAAGCCTCAGTGTCTTAATTAAATTATTTTATTACTAAATACTAAGGACTACAGTGATGTCAACCCAAAATGGCCGCCCTCAACCACTGAATCAGCCAATAGTGAGCCTGCAAGGATGAGGTCACTGCAGCATGACACCAATCATTTAATCTAATTATAATAAAATCATTTAATTAAGACACTTTAATATTTAAATTTATTTAAAAAAAAAAAGCTTTGCATTGTGCAAAATTTTTGCAAATTAGTTTTTATGCTGTGGAATCCTCTTCTATTGATGTGTGTCTCCTCATTTACAATTAGGCAAACATGAGTTCCATCAATGGATCCAACAACTCAGGAAAGCCCGAAATACTGCAAAGTCAATGAACTGCCATACAGTAGTGGCCAAAAGTGAGGCAAAGGAAAATTGTCAGATTACCCCTTTATTCAAATAGGGTTTCAAATGTGTTAAAGATTTTGTACGCGTATTGTGTAGTTGTGCTTAGAGTCAATTGTTTATTTGTGATAACACAATGAAATATGCCAAATTGTACAGACATAATTTTTAGCCAGGCTGTCAAACAAATGAACGAGAGGACAATGAAATATTAATAACTGACTATGTTGCAGACAATGTATGATTTTGTTATATGATATGTATGATATTTGTATATGAATGATTTTTTTGTTTGCTTTTTAGTTTTTGCTTTTTTTAAACCTGTAGCTGTAGTTTGCCCTTTTTTCAACAATATTATTGATCTGCCTGCATTGACACCATTGTCTCTGAACTGAACTGAACGATGACATCACTGTTTTCTCCAGAGCGACTGTATAATGAACTAAATAGATAACTAATGATCTTTTACAATGGAAATGAATCATCATCGAACTTACTTAAGTTGTACAATGGCACTATGTTCTTCTAGAGCTGCTGTACAGCCCAAACTAACTTTGTTGCATTATTTTCCTGTTATCACTTTAAAGCTGCTTTGAAACAATCTGTATTGTAAAAAGTGACTTGACTTGAAATAATTTTGTCTGATAAACATCTTCACTAAGTTTATTTTTATATTTATATATTTAAAAAAAATAGAAATATGAGGAATGAACAAAACACCATTTTCCTCATATTTTGATGGTTTAAGCAAACTTGTAGGGTCATTAAAAATAAAAAGTCCGCACATCACTTTTAGCCACTACTGTGTTTGGTGTGGTCAGTGCCACAATAGTGCTATTAAGACCCTGCTTACAGTGGACTGATGAGCTCAAGTCATCACCGGTGCACTGCTGCTTTTTTCCAGTCAGCAACAATGTAATTATTACTTTCCTTTAATTTCATTGCAATAAAATTTCTTAAAAGTCAGTTCCGAAAAAGGATCCCTTGATGATCAAACTTTTATTGTTTGATCAACTCCGTCATCATTTACTGTAACTCCAATACATCATATTTTCATTGAAAAGTGCGTGGCCTCCTCCTCTCTGATGCCATCTTGTTACTCCTAACTAGGTTAAGAGACCTCTTCAGCTCTCTTAAGTTATTTAGGAGCTGAGACCTAGTCTTGACACTTAGGAAGCTTTATGAATCACACTTATTCTTAAGTCTAGGAATAAAAGTAAAGTGACGTCATTCTTAGAATTTTGAGAGACTTAAGACTAAAATTTTACTCTGAGTGGCTTTATACATACGGCCCCTGGGCCCGTATTCATAAAGAATCTTAACGCAAAGAGTAGCTCCTAGTGACGAAATTCTAAGAAAATTCTTAGAAATGTGGGCGTTTACTCTTAAAGGAGCTGTATGTAAGAAATGTATTTCAATTAATCATAAAATGGCCCTGATATGTCACTAGACATTAAGAAATCATGTTCATTTCAAATACTTATATCACTGACAACAGTAGTATGGCCAGGATATTGTCATTTAAAAAGTGAAGTTGCAGCCCTCAACTTATGTTGATGTTGTCATCTTGTGTTTTGGCCTGAAGCGCCACCCTCCACCTATCTACCAATCACAAAGTCAGTAGTGTTTCGGCATCCGGGTTGCCAGCTCTGCTCTAGTTACCACAGCTACGTAGCAGCCTATGTTCCTGCTGAATCCTGCAGCCTATCTGGCAACCTCGAGTCAGGGGCGAGGGGGAGGGGATACACTGCTCTACATTAATTTGAAAGTGATTGCAGTACCAGTTTTGGCCACAATCTTACATACAGCTCCTTTAAAATTAAAGAAAAACTCCTAGTAAAGAAAAAAGTAATTCAGAAAGAATCTTAACCCTTAAAAGAGGTCTTAAGGTCAAAATTGTTAGGAGCACGGACGAGGACTTTTAAGAGGCTTAAGAGTTTCTTTAGCAGAGGAGAAAATGGCAGAAAGACGAAGGAGAAGAAATGTGTTGCAGACAATGGATGACAGTGAGTTAATACGACGCTATAGATTAGATCGTGCAGGGATTATGTTTGTGACTGATCTTATTAGAGACGCGCTAACATCTCCGACACAGCGCAGAAATGCCATAGCGCCTGAAATGAAAGTTATCACTACATTACGATATTTGGCAACTGGGAAAATGCAACAATGCAGTAGTGATGATTTGGGTCTGTCACAACCTTCTGTAAGCAGAGTGATCACACAAACAATTACAGCACTTTCAGAACCTCTTATTGTTTCGCAGTTCATTTCGTTTCCACTGGACATTCCCACCTTGCAGGCTCAAAAAACTGCATTTATGAATATAGCAGGCTTCCCTGGTGTTGTCGGAGTAATTGATGGAACCCACATCCGAATTATTGCACCGTCGGAAGACGAGGATGTTTATGTTAATAGAAAGAGGTACCACAGCATAAACGTTCAAGTTGTTTTCGGTGCAGATTATAAGATTGTAGACATTGTTGCAAAATGGCCCGGCGCAACACATGATGCCAGGATACTGGCAGAAAGTGGCCTGAGACTTCTGTTTGAAGGACGTCGTATTCCAGCAAATTGCCACTTGTTAGGGGACAGTGGTTATCCTTGTAAACCATGGCTCCTCACACCTAACCTCCGTCCTGACCAGGGGTCACAGCTAAATTACAACAGGTAACAGTGACAACACATACACTTAATGTGTGTGGACTTCAAATTTAGAGAACAACAAATGTGTTGCAGTAGTATTTGTAGGCTACTCTACTTCCCATAAATAACCTACCATTTTGTTTTGAAAATATCAACTGAATTCTGTTAATTTTCATTAACTCACAGAGCTCACAAGAAAACACGAGCCGTAGTTGAGCGTGGTATTGGTCAACTAAAGAGGCGCTTTCACATTTTGCATGGAGAGGTGCGACTGGCACCAGAAAAGGTCTGCAAAGTGATAACAGCCTGTGCAGTGCTTCATAACATCTGTAAAGCTAGACAAATTGCAGACCCTCCCACGGACAATCGGGCTGATGAAGAGGATGATGAAGAATACCCTCCACAAGGGAGGGATCTGTCCCAAAGTGGGAATCCTTACAGAGCTCAGTTTACTAATTTGCATTTCATGTAAGTTACTGTGAATGTAATATAAAAATCGTGACTAAACAGACACACCTTAGCCAACATTTTCATTAGAAAGATATTATGAAGACACAAAAAAATATTATTTGTTATTAGTTTTATTTTTGAGTAGCTCAATTTTTTGTTTGTAGTACTCCTCCTGTATATGGAGTACTATTTTCTGCTGCTTTAGGACATCCATCTCCATCTCCAGTTTTTTGTCTACTAGGGATGGTGTTGGAGCAGCTGCGGTGGCAGCAGAAGGCAGGGAATGAGGCGCTTCGGGCTGAGGGTCGCCCACCTGCGATGTCGACGGTCCCCATTCCTCTGCTGAAGTTCTCTGTGCTACTGAAAGGAGAAAACATTTAATCTCTGTTATTTAAAATAAATGTAGGCCAATATTTTTTTTTCAGTTCATAGAATGCCAGATAGAAATGGCCTTGCCTATGTTAAATAAAAATGTGTCTTTATATTGTGTTACTTGACTGTTGGTTTATTAAAATTACCATTTTTGTAGTTCCACCAGCTGAATCATTGAGCTGTCTGTGCCCTCCTTCAAACCGGTGATACTCGTTTCTGAGTGACCTAAGATGTTAAAAACGGTTTGGGCTAGTTTAGCAGGTGGTCCCCCCCCTAGAAAACAATACAGTGGACCACATGTACAGTAGGCTATACATATATAATTGTTAGAGATAAGTTTGCCAGCGCATAAAAAAGTGTTATAGCACTCACCTGTGCGTGAAGACTCCCGCTTGTGTGCTGCAATTTCCTCTCTGGTTTTTGATTGCAACACATAACAGCGTTTCTCACAGTCTTCATTGGTGCGCACAAGCAGGGGGAATGAACCGTTAATAGTTTGTGCTATACGCTCCCATGTCTGCTTCTTGTCCCGTGCTGTGACACCCGGCCCGAATTTTCCTTTAAGAATGGCCTTGTGTTCCTCCACTAACTGGGCTAACAGTAAACACTGTTCCTCTGTCCAGTTGGGCTTTCTTGCCCCTCTTGGTTTTGATTCCATGTTTGATACATTAAAACCAACATTCAAACCACCACTTAAATAGACATGCCATTAATCAGTGTAATTGGAAAGAGTGGAACAATTTTTATCATTCTAAGCCAATCAAATACCTTTTTAGGAAATTAACAGCATGGTAAATAAAAAAAAGGATTTATATACACATATATAATGTGTGTGTGTGTGTGTGTGTGTGTGTGTGTGTGTGTGTGTGTGTGTGTGTGTGTGAGAACGGTCAAATAAGGAAAAATTACACATGTAATTTCAAAGTGAAGGCTTAGAATAGACCCTTTACTTAAAATCACTCTTTTTTTCCTTCTTGGACAACCAACCAATCACAGTCTTCAAAAGATTGTGTCATACATAGCAACGGGGTCAACCCCGCCTCCTCACTAAGATAAAAGTTTTTGTCTTTTCCTTACTCAGAGTTGCTCTCAGATCGTTCCCGAATTGCTCTTAGGCTAAGACTCCTACATAAAAGTTTTTAAGCTAAATTAAGAGTTTTCTGAGAGGATTCTTAGATTCTTTATGAATACGGGCCCTGGGTGTTATATTAGACTGCAACCTGTCCTTTGAGATCATATTTCATATGTTACAAGAACAGCCTTTTTCCACCTTAGAAACATTGCTAAGCTACGTAATATGCTATCTGTTTCTGATGCAGAAAAGTTAGTTCATGCGTTCATGACCTCGAGACTAGATTACTGTAATGCGTTATTAGCCGGTTGTCCTGCATCCTCAATAAACAAGCTACAGTTAGTCCAAAATGCCGCCGCTAGAGTTCTTACTAGATCAAGAAAATTTGACCATATAACACAGATTTTATCATCACTACATTGGTTACCTATAAAGTCCCGTATTAATTACAAGGTATTGCTACTGACTTATAAAGCCCTAAACGGCTTAGCTCCAGTCTATTTAACGGATCTTCTATCGCCCTATAATCCATCACGCTCTTTAAGATCACTAAATTCGAGGCTTTTGGTCATACCTAGGATATCCAGATCCACCAAAGGAGGGAGAGCATTTTCACATTTAGCTCCAAAACTCTGGAATAGTCTTCCGGATACTGTTCGTTGCTCAGACTCGCTCTCCCAGTTTAAAACTAGATTAAAGATGCATCTCTTCAGCCAGGCATTCATATAATACTTTTAATCTTACAGTAAAATCCAGTCTTTACCTCATAAACGCCAGAGGAGAACTGGCCCCCGACTGAGCCCGGGTTCTCCCAAGGTTTTTTTTTTTCTCCATTAGGTCACCTGATGGAGTTTTTTGGTTCCTTGCCACTGTTGCCTTTGGCTTGCTCAGTTGGGGATATTTGGGGATATTTAATTTAATTAATCAATCAACGATACTATTGATCAGCATTACCAAACGTAGACGTTCCACTAGAAACAAACATTGATGTATTGTTCTAATTTATTACTGTGAAGCTGCTTTGATACAACCTGTGTTGTGAAAAGCGCTATATAAATAAACTTGACTTGACTTGACTCTTGTCAGGTGCTGTGCGGCTTGTGGAGAAGCGCGTGTTCAAGCCGAGTGTTTACAGTGGTTGGTGAACGCGCGCTGTTTGCCGTATACAAACGCACGTCATACTACTACAATCATCGCTGGTGTATTGCTGTTTGGCTTTCTGGTAAGTGTCTTTTTGGCTCTTGTGGTCGTATTTATTTTGAGTAATCTTTAGTCATGGGGTTATCTGTGTATTTCAGCTCGCCTTGGTATTATTTGGTTCTCACTCTGTTGCTGCCGGACGAATGACGCGATCGCCGCATGTTGGTATGTGTGATCACTGTATTATAATGATGAGCTAGTACGGTGTATATTTTAGTTCACATCCGGGCTTTTGCAGGTGAATGAATCTGCCGTTATAAAAGTACGTGAAGACTGCTGCTCGGATTGGGACGTTCATTGCTGCTGTTTTGTTCCCAATATCTTTTACTTTTGTTTATTGTTTTATTTCAATAATTTGCTGGCCAGTAGTGGCTCTCATGTGAGCACGCCCAGCATTCAATATATTTTTGAGTTAGTTTGCTTTATTATTGGGATAATTTAACTTCATTTATTCCAATGTACTGAAAACCTTACTGAAGCCCATAACTGCAGGTTTGAGTGCATCATATATTTTGTTTAGTGATTATTGGGTATTGTGGTTGTGCCTTGTCAATTAGAATTCATGTAAACTATTTATTTTGTTGTAATTCGCTTTTCTTGTCTTTCAGGCACGGTGAGTCCGGAGCAGGAGAGCTAGTTGCTCTATTTGGGTGGTGGGGCCTGATGCACCGTGTGTGTGTGGTCTATAACCTATAGTGATTGATCTTGGTTGATGTGAGAGTGTAGTGCACGTGTTTGTGCTTCTCGACCATTGCTGATGTGGAGAAGTTTGGCGCTAGCTCATCCTGCTTCCGGTAATCACAAGTCCTGATAAGTCTGTATCGTTATTGTATGTGGAGTGATGATTGATCCCAATTGCCGCATATTTTTTTTATTATACATTTGTCCAATAAAGAATATTTTTGTATTTTCTCATACCCACGTCTCCAATTCTTTGTGTAAGGGAAACACCGAACGTGTGTGTCCTCATTAGGATACTTCTCTGGTTTAGTGACCAGGGTGGCGTAGTCGACTCTTCTTTAAACCTCTTTCCGTAATAAACCTACTGTTCGCCACATAAGCTACAAATAGAAATGGCTAACAAGTGTCAAACTGGCAGTCAAGCTAGCTCACATGAGATGAAAACATGGTTGGTGATACTGGGATGGTTGTAACACCCCTTTACAACTGTCCCAGTTATCACCAACCAAGTGTCATTTATATTGTAAACTAATCAAGCTAAAAAAAACTGCATAGTTTAGCTTTAATGTGCAAATTAAAAGTACTTAAAAGTACTTTAAACTTTTTTGAGGTGTTCTACGCATTAAATAAATTTCTTGTATTATAATTTAACAGTTTCACCTCTTTTTTTTGTCATGTAGCATGAAAAAAAGGTAATCATTCCTTAAAAACATTAAATGATAGTCACAATAGCATGACTGATAAATAATATTTTCCATTTTGAGTATATGATGGATTATGTATATTTTAGACATGTTACAACCGTCCCTGACATGTGTTACAACCGTCCCTGTACACTGGGACGGTTGTAACAGTGGAGATACTGGATTAAAATCAATTTTGCAACCTGTACATATTTCATAAAACCACTTAAATACATTGTTTCAGAAGTTGACAGATTGAAGTTTATAATATAACAAATTGGTTATTCCAGTATAAATGTTTTTTGATGTATTGCTAAAATGGCAAAAAGTGTTACAACTGTCCCTGGTCTCCCCAGGAATTGGATGCACATCAGTGATTATCAACCCGAGACGCTGCTAGTAGGAAGACTGTTAGAAGTTCAATTCATTTATATTCAGATAAATGCAATCCTGTGTGTTGTTTATAGTGTTTACATGTTTAGACATTATGCTTTGAGTAGGCTATAAGGATGCATTAGAGTGCATACGGTTCATATATGAATTTAAAGGTCTGTTAAATGTATATATTGTGTTAATGCATATGGTGTCAAATGTTTGATTGTAATTAGGAATTGTATTATTTATTTTTCCTTTAAAGGTTATCAACCTAATTTGAACTTGAGCTTTTCTACAAATGGAGTGATTGTTTCAAGACTAATCTAACTGCAACGTTCATCTGTTCCAATCTATTGTGATATGAATGAAAAACAGACTGCAAATCAAGATTGTAACAACTTTATTGAAGAGAAAGTAAAAGCCATTTTGAGATGATTTCTGTGTCCGTGGTTGACTAAGCCCTTTGTCAAGTTAGAGGCAGTACTGATGTGTGAAATCCAAGAAGTAACTTGACATTGACTCAACCTGAAAATAATCCTCTCGATTTAAAAGAAAACCTTGTCACGCACTGAATGACGGCAGGGAAACACATATTTTGAAATTGCTCCGGGGGAAAAGCAGGAGTGATTTCATTCTGGAAGGAGGGGCGCGCAGCTCCAGAGTGAGTGAGGCGTGACTAGAGGAGGAGTGATACAGGGAGATTCCTGACATTTCAAATTTGACTATAGTCACCCGTGGCACTGAGAGGGTTAAGTTTACCAAAAAACAAAACAAAGATGGCCACCAGCAACCACTCAATTTCCTTATTTTTAAAGTGTTATGTGAAAAAAGTGCCTAAAAATAGGACATTGTGGATAATGGAAACATGCTTTTCTCAATAGTCTTATTTGGTGGCAAATGGCCTATAGGTGGCACCATAATAGGAATGCCATATATTGTCTCATGTTAAAGTGCAAGAACTCTTAAACTGTCAAACTTGAACCTTCACATGTGTTTTTTGGAGATACTTGTTCATTTTGCAGCCTCCCCAGTCTAACCCAATAAGAATATTGTTCACTGTTAAATGTCTGTAAAATAATTTCATCTCTCTGTATGATTTTTGTCCCTAATGACATTGGTAAGCAATTCTAATAAGAATTTGTCAATTCTGCATAACATAAAAAAGCATCATTTTCAAAAATCCAAGCAGAGCAGAAGCAGATGATATAGAAAAATGTAAAATGTTATTAATGAAGAAAGGCTTGTATTTAGCATGTTACAGCTGCCCCTCGAGAAAAAAAACACCATGCCCTAATTTTTATTTTTCCTGCATGACCTCCAGTTTAACAATGACATATATAATGCTATCCTGGTACTGCTCAGAGCTCGGTGTGACTTTCTCCACTGCATCTTTGTATTCCTGAATAACTGTCTCAAGGTTGGATTTTTCGATGGCCCCAAGGATCGCACTGGCAATCGCATCGATGGCAAACCCTAACACCCCTAAACCAATCATAGCCACAGCGCAGGTACTGATCCTGCCCAGGGTTGAGACGATTCGACTAAAGATTACCCCTTTGTTAATTAATTCAACCACAGCAACAGAAGCAGCCATTGTCACGATGCCCATTGTGGTAGTTAGAGCCCGAGAAGCTATTACAATCCTGTCAGAAATAGGCGTAGATATATCGCGGAGCTTTTTGTACAACTCTGGGTCCAGTTTTGCCTTCAGCTTCTCATCAATGTGGGTCAGCTCCTTTTGGATCTCGCTGATGGCACCGATTAGGGTATCACAGTTTTCTCTGATGCTGGCTTGGTTGTTAAGAGTGATGTGTGGCAAAGAGCACTTGAACTCTGTGTTGAGAAGCTTGGAAAGCCGGTTGGTGGCATTGAAGTTTTGAGTCATGCAGGACAACAGCTGTTGACTCAGACGGATCACCTCCTCACGCCGCCCGGGGTTGCCTGGAAAGAATAAGTCACTCCAAGACATTCTGAGTGAGGACCTGGATTTGAAAAGAAAATGAAGACAAGAGGTGGTGCACATTAAGTGGTAGTCCACGTGTGTCATATTTTCCAATATGTGAAATAAGCAAAAAAAGGGGAGTCAGTTATAAGAGGTATAATTGCATTGGATATACTGTGGAGGATCTCCTTTCAGATGGTAGCCAGTTCTTTGTTCAAGGTCAGTAACTGGGAATGTCTCAACGCATTTTAAATGAATGTCTCTTCTCCACAGAGCTGCATAACCCCTACCTTCCAAAACACACAGCCGTTCACAATGTGGATGCAGATAAGTTTGAATGGGAAAAAAGTACAAATAAGTAAAGTGTCTTCCCTATACCACCTAGTCATTTTAGCATTTTACCATTGTTCAGTAAATGAGGCACAACGTGTTTTGGGAGTAAAACATTACACAGAAATATGTCTGTATTTAAAACCAATGAATTCAGTTTGTCAGTCTATTAATTCCTCCCACTCTACCCGAGAATGAACACAGCTCACCTGGTTCTCTGTTGGAGGTGTGTGTTGGTTTTCTCTGTCGTCTCGGCGTCAGGCTGGCTGTGGGTCAGGCTCAGGTGATCCACTGCTCTTACATACAGTGTGCTGTGCTGGAGAAGGTCCAGGTTCACTCCCCCTTTCCTGGAATCTGACCATGAGACTCCTTCTAAAGAAAGATTTGCACAATCCCCCATTACCTGCTTCCTCTTTCTGCAGTAATCATAAATCGGTGATGGAGAAGTAAGTACAGTACACACAGGGTGCTGAACTGGAACAGGTCCAGGTTCACTCTCCTTTCCTGGAATCTGAGCATGAGCCTCCTTCTAAAGAAAGATTTGCACAATCCCCCATTTCCTGCCCACTCCTCCTACAATGATCCTGCAGTACATTGTTTTTAATGGTGCAATAAAGCCATGTAGTTCAGAGTGTTAACACATAATGGCAAACACAAAAACATGTCATGTTACCATTTCAAAACAACTAATGAACACTTATACGTACTCGGTTACTAACGTAACCTCGGTTCTCTCTAGAGAGAGGAACGAGTACTGCGTAGAATACGCTAGGGGAAAATCCTTTTCCACGAGAATACTGAAGCCAAAAAATTATCCTTAATTTTTCATTAATGTAAAACGCGTTGCTGCAGCATACAGGCATAGGCGAGACAGCTCGTGCCTATTGGCTGGTCTGCTGGCAACTGCTTGAGCCTATCGAGCGAGACCTAGAGCGACGTCATGCCCAATGAGGGTGCTTCGCGCCCTTTGCGTCACGTCCCGCCGAAACGGGCGTGGCTTAGGTCTATAAATACCGCTCGCGGGCTCATAACTCTGATTTTTCACAGTGAAGCAACCAGAGCGCGTGCATGCACGGCAGGATATGCAGTACTCCTTCCTCTCTCTAGAGAGAACCGAGGTTACGTTAGTAACCGAGTACGTTCTCTTACGAGAGATTCTCTCGTACTGCGTAGAATACGCTAGGGGAACCTAATGTAAAACGCTGTGCGTGCGGGGATCTGACACCATAGACTCAAAGGGCAACAGCCCGGAGTTCATATAGTGCACAATCACCCAGGGGACTCACAGGGAATCCTGGAAGAAGAGGGGTATAACCACTATCTTCCATATATGGCAGCGTAGAGCCACATTGCTATTCCACAAAATAGCCGTATAACTCAAGACCGACAGTGTCGGTTAAAGAGATTTGGCCGTACTAGACCGACAGTAACCTGGCCTGTAGTGCGGGAACTTCAAGGTTGTAAAACCTTATAAATGTAGACGGAGAGGCCCAGCCTGCCGCCATACAGATATCTTGCAAGGCAATCCCACTTGACCAGGCCCACGAAGAGGCCATGCCTCTCGTGGAGTGCGCCCTGACACCCAAAGGACATTGCATGCCTTTGGTTGTGTAAGCTAGCGCTATTGCGTCCACTATCCACCTGGATAGGCTCTGTTTCGAAGCGGCTAGTCCCTTAGAACGCCCGCTGAACGAAACAAAGAGCTGCTCTGTCTGTCTGAAAACAGATGAGCGAGACACATAAGCTCTTAATGCCCTGACTGGGCAGAGGAGGCTTTCGTCCTCGTCACCTCCGGTGACCGGTAGGGCAGACAGGGAAATGACCTGTGCCCTAAACGGTGTATTGAGGGATTTTGGAACATAACCGTGCTTAGGTTTGAGTATAACCCTAGAGTCATTAGGCCCTAATTCTATGCACGTCGTGCTCACAGAGAGCGCGTGTAAGTCCCCTATGCGCTTCACTGAAGCGAGAGCCAGGAGAAACGCTGTCTTGAACGACAGGTGTTTAAGATCAATCTCCTACAAGGGCTCAAAAGGATGACCTTTCATGGCTTCCAGTACCATAGAAAGGTCCCATATAGGGACTGTGGGAGGTCTGGGAGGATTCAGTCTCTTAGCTCCTTCAAGGAAGCGAATGACTAAATCGTTCCTTCCTATAGACTGGCCAAGCATTGTCGTAGAGAACACTGCTATGGCCGCCACATAAACTTTGAGCGTGGAAGGGGACCTGCCCTTATCCAGCAGCTCTTGTAGGAAGGAGAGGACCTCCGTCACTCCACATTGTCACTCCACATTTCAGGGGTTGCACGCCATGAGCTGTGCACCAGCCAGAAAATACCGACCATTTGGAGGCATAGAGACGTCGCGTAGACGGAGCTCTAGCCTGCGTGATCGTGTTTAACACTCCGCGCGGGAGGTTAGCGGGTACCCATTGATGATCCACACATGAAGGGACCATAATTCTGGGTGGGGATGCCAGATCGAGCCATTGGCTTGAGAAAGGAGATCCTTCCTCAGAGGCACTGGCCACGGGGCGGTGCTTGCTAACTGCATCACAACTGGGAACCAAGGTTGGCTCGTCCAGAGGGGCGCTACAAGCAGCACTGAACATCCTTCTTCCCTGATCCGCTCTACCACCTGGGTCAGGAGGGAGACGGGAGGGAAGGCGGAGAGAGGACGGCGAGGCCACATGTGGATCAGCGCGTCCCTGCTCTTCGAGAAAAATTCTGGGCAGTGAGCGTTTTCTTGAGACGCGAACAGGTCTACCTCCGCTCTGCCGAATTTCTTCCACAGCAGCTGTACTGTCTGTGGGTGTAAAGACCATTCTCCTGTCGGAACGTGGTTCCTGGACAGTCTGTCTGGTCCTATATTCAGGGGCCCTGGCACATGCGCTGCTTTCAGCGAGAGCAGGTTGCTGCGAGCCCACATTAGGAAGCGCGTGAGCGCTTTGCTCACTGCTAACATCTCGAGACAGTTTATATGAAGGAGCTTTTCCCGTTTTGACCACTGGCCGAAAAACGGTCTGCCCTTGAGCAGCGCTCCCCATCCTGAGGCGGATGCGTCCGTGGACACCACCATCAGTCTCGAGGAAGTCCCCAGGCTTACACCTGAATGGTACCAGTCTTTTGCCCGCCAAGGGTTCAAAGCTGCGATGCACGCTTGATTGACCTTGAGGCGAAGCCGACCGGAGTCCCACGCTCTGTGAGGCACTCTCTCTCTGAGCCAGATCTGCAGTGGGCGCATGTGTAGCAAGCCCAACTGGACAACTGACGATGCTGAGGCCATCAGACCTAGCATCCTTTGAAATCTTTTGAGAGGGACTACAGCGCCGCGGCGAAAGGAGCCGGCTGCGCGCTGAATGTCTAGAGCGCGCTGGGATGACAGGCGTGCTGTCATAGTCAGCGAGTTCAGTTCTATTCCCAGAAAAGTTATTGTCTGTCTGGGAAATAGCGAACTCTTTTCCCAGTTTACTGTGAGACCGAGATTCTCGAGGTGATCGAGTAAAATGGTTCTGTGTTCCACGATCTCTGAATGAGACTGAGCTAGAATAAGCCAGTCGTCCAGATAGTTCAGCACTCGTATGCCCCGGAGCCTGAGGGGAACGAGCGCTGCGTCCATGCACTTCGTAAATGTACGGGGTGCCAGGGACAAGCCGAAAGGCAGGACCGTGTACTGATATGCATGGTCCTCGAAGGCGGACCTCAAAAATTGCCTGTGATGTGACGCAACCTGTATTTGAAAATACGCGTCTTTTAGATCTATTGACACAAACCAGTCCCCTCGACGAACATGTGCGAGGATTTTTCTGGTTATGAGCATCCTGAACTGGCGTTTCATGAGCGCTCTGTTCAGATGCCTCAGATCTAGTATGGGCCTGAGGCCCCCGTCTCTTTTGGGTACCAGGAAGTATCTGCTGTAAAGCCCCCCTTCGCTTTGAATTTGAGACAGGGGTTCTATAGCCCCTTTGCCCAAAAGTTTTATAATTTCGGCTCGAAGTAGATGTGCTACTTTCGATTCCACCGTGGTCTCGATGCGCGCCGTGTGACAGCGAGGGCGTCGGCGAAACTGAAGCGAATAGCCTTCTTTTATGATGTTTAGCACCCACTTCGAAACCCCGGGAAGCTTTGCCCACGCGGGCAGCCAGGGGCTGGGTGCGAAGCACGCCCTGATCGACTCGCGATACAGCGGCTTCCGTGAGCTGCGACACAAGCGTCGCGCTCGTAACATCTGAGGCAGGGGCCGCGCTGATAATAGCGGGCAGAATGCCCGCGCTCGACTCCTCTGCGGTGGTCAACCGAGAGGGGGAGGGCTGGGCGAGTTCTGTTGGAACTATCACGCCTGTGTGTGGACGTGGGCGCAGGGAAGCGGGCTCGTTTACCACCTTTATCGCATCGCTCGCCTGAGCAGAGCCTCTGCAACCTGGTTTCGTTTTTACAGAAACCGTGAGGCATGAGGGAAGTAGCGTTTGTGGGCACTGGGCCGTGGGCATGTTCGCTACGTTTAATGCGCAATCGATCTGGGTCGATTTTATGTGCGCTAGCCCTGTGTGAGGGGCTGTGCTTGTGTGTAGGAATGGGCACTGGATAGTGGGCATTTTTTCTACACATTAAACACCACCAGGACACCAGAAAATACACTCTTTAATCGATTTATCTGGGTAGCCGTAAAAACGGCTTTTGTGTGCAGGCAAGCGGGCAATGGGACCGGCTTGTTGGCTGCTAAATACGCTGGACCAGTCACACTTCCTGGGACTGGACGAGCGGCAAGCTTTGGTGGAAGTCCGGCCACAGCGGGACTTGAACACCGTCGCTTTCCTAGGCGTGCTAGGATGTCTTCGGGGCCTCTGGCTTCAGCGCAATCTTCGGCCGCGGGCCACGCGTGGCAGGGCGGCGGCCGGAGGAGCGAGAGCGCGGTCTCGAGCTCTGGGTCTGGCAGCGCTGAGAAGAGGAGGCGGTGGTCAGAGACTTAGGCTGTGAGCTCTGAGCAGACGGTTTCGCACGGCCTGCTGCAGAACTGGAGCGCTTGGGGAGGAAGTGCTTCATGGCCTGTGTTGCTTTCTGAACTTCTGCGAATCTCTCTGTGAACTCGGTGAATTGACCGAGGTTCCGAAGAGGCCGGCAGGGGAAAGCGGCGCGTCGAGGAACGCGGTGCGCTCCGACTCAGACATGTCCGAGAGCGTTATCCACAGATGTGTCTCGGTCACGGTGAGCGAGGCCATGCTCCGTCCAATGGCCTGTGCCGCAGACTTGGTGGCGCGGAGAGCGAGGTCTGTCGCGCTCCTCAGGTCCGGCACACAGATAGCGTCAGGCCCCTTCTCATCCAGCTTGCGGAGGAGGTCCGCCTGGAAAATCTGGAGCGCCATGGTGTGCAACGCAGACGCGGCCTGCCCGGCGGCGGAGAAAGCACGGCGGAGCAGGGATGACGGGCGGGCATAAGTGCGCTGCGATAGCCTCTTCGACCGGCGGCAGGGAGTGATATCCTCTGTTCTTAGCGTCGTCGAGCGCGGAGAACGCCAGAGAAACAGAGGATCTCGTCCTGGCCGAAAGAGGGGAGCCCCAAGACTTAGCGATTTCTTCGTGAAGCTCCGGAAGAAAAGGCGCTGGCTTGGATGCAGCGAAGTGCGCTCCCCGGGCAGAAAATAGCCGTCCAGCCGGTTGTGCGTCACCCAATCGAGACCGAGGCTCGTCGTGGCCTGAGTGAGAACGCGCACAAGCTCTGCCTCAATGCTCGCTCTCTTTCCCGTCGAGGCCCGGGCAGGGGGTGCAGGATCCTCAGTGCTCGCCCAGCCCTCACTGCCCGACGCCAGGAGAGAGCAGGAATCCCCTTCTCGCAGCATAGCATCCATTTCATCCGCATCGTCGACGGAACCGGCGGCAGACTGCGGCCATTGACTGTCCGGAAGCGAAGCTGATGAAGCCGGTGAAGCAGGCGGGCGCACCGGCGAGCTTTGACGGCTGAGAGAAGGTTCCGGGATTCGCTAAGCGGGGCGCTTTTTACGGCGCGGCACTACAGCAGGTGTGGGCGCAGTCTCTCTGAAGAAGGCCAAGCGAGTCCTCAGAGTCGCTAATGGCAATAGCTCGCAGTGAGGGCAGCCGCCGTCAGCGAGCGCGAGAGCTGCGTGTTCTTCACCCAGGCAGGGAACGCAGATGAGATGGCGGTCCCCGTCACCGAGTGGGGCTCTGCACGAGCCGCAGGATGGCATCTTAAAAAAGACGCTAGCTCTTTTAGAGAGTGTGTGTCGCGCCGGCGAACACACACACAGTGCAGAGGTAAAAGGATATTGGCGCCGGATAGCGCAGCAGGAAGGCGATGAAGGCGGCACGGCCAGAAGCTTCTCGACTCGTCCCGCTGAGATGCTTCTTCAGACGGCGCGGCTTCTTCTCGGATCCAGCGATGTGAGTTGCTTCGCTGAAGGATTAAAAATCAGAGTTATGAGCCCGCGAGCGGTATTTATAGACCTAAGCCACGCCCGTTTCGGCGGGACTCATGCCTCATTGGGCATGACGTCACTCTAGGTCTCGCTCGATAGGCTCAAGCAGTTGCCAGCAGACCAGCCAATAGGCGCGCGAGCTGTCTCGCCTATGCCTGTATAATGCAGCAACGATTTATACATTAATGAAAAATTAAGGATAATTTTTTGGCTTCAGTATTCTCGTGGAAAAGGATTTTCCCCTAGCGTATTCTACGCAGTACGAGAGAATCTCTCGTAAGAGAACCACAAATTCACTTTAACACTTCGAACAGTCAAATGGTTTAACAAATAGTTTCATACTTTACATATTCAGTGAATCCAAAAATCGAAGTCCATCTCTCACTTAAGACGTTTCCCTTCAGTATTCCCTTTACACTCTATCTTAGCAGACAAGAAGTGTAGGCTCCTTTGTCTTCCTGTCAAATACATTTTGATATATCCCATTCATGCATAATAGTCATTGATACATAACTGAATACACATTTTAAAAACAATCAGCTCATTATGTTTGAAACTAGAAAGAATAAAATAACACTACCATTGAAACATTACACATTTTTTCCTGCATTGGATATCAAATCTAATTGCAAGAATTCCAAAGACCAGTGCCAAGGAGTTCAGTAAGCAAAACCAATTTATTAACAGCGCTGGGAGAGCTCCCTGCCAGGCAATTTCAATGAGACAAAAATAAAAGCAAGTGAAGCAGCAGGGTCAGCTAAAAAACAACAGCAATGTATGTGGGAGAGACAAGGGTCCCAGGGGTCTGCCATAAAAGTACTTGCCGAGTGTCATATTTAATCCCATTCAGTTTATAACGAACTGAAGTCGTCTGTACTGCTATTCATGAAATGATCTGTGCGGACAGACGACTGTCGGCAAGCAATTTATGCATGGCTGTATAGTTGTTCAAGAACAAAATCCGTCTCGTTTTGATGACATCATCAGCACTGTAAACATTCGTTCCGTTTCATCGTTAGCGGTTGGGAACGTAAGGAAATGAAATCTACCGACAGCAACACCGAAAGTACTCCAACAACGCTCAAGAAGGTCACAGATACAAGGCATATTCCCCATTGAGGCAATGTTTAAACAAACGCTGTAGGTTTCTGTATTTAACAAAATGTGTTGCCCAGCAAAATGTCCAATCTTTGTGCACAATGTTGTTGTAAATGTGGAAAATGTCTTCTATAGGGCAAACTGAAATAAAAGTAACCATATGTATCCATAATTGAACAAATATTTCAATAAATGATAAATAAATGATAAATAAAAAAAATATGTACAAAATTTTTATTTAATTTTTTTTTACCAAACTTTGTATATATATTACACAATTTCTTTCTACCAGCAAAGGTCATTCAAAATGATCTGGACAGCATTCAGGACTAGGCAGACACATGGCAAATGACATTTACCGTATTTTCCGCACTATAAGGCGCACCAGATTATAAGGCGCACCTTCAATGAATGGCCTATTTTAGAACTATTTTCATATACAGGGCGCACCGGATTATAAGGCGCATAGAATAGAAGATACTGCAGTCAAACGTTTGACTGGGTTTGTGTTATGCAGTGGTCACCAACCTTTTCAAGCCTAAGATCACATCTAAAGTCCAAATGTAAACCTTTTTTACCACTTGCAAAAAAATATGAAAAAACAAGTGGCTGAGCTGTAAAACCTTACTCGACGCGTCCGCATGAGCGTGAAGGTAATAAAAAAAACAAATATCCGTCTGGTCGGGCAGATTCGTAAAAAAATACAGAAATTTTTTATTTTTTACAGTCTATGGCTAAATCAGTTGTATGGTCTGGTGTTCAGTCTAAAACAAAACAGTTGCGTCAAGTATAAATGCCTCGTCTGTTTGGGGAGGTGCGCGCGCAGTCAGCTGAGGCTCGCGCTGCGGTGCCAGGCGAAAGTATAAACAAGGTTTAAGTCAGCGGTTGTTTTACAGACATTAATATAAGGCGCCAGATCCATATATAAGGCGCTCCGGATTATAAAACGCACTGTCGTTTTTTGAAAAAATTAAAGGCTTTTAAAGGTGCTCTAAGTCATGTCACGCGTTTTTTAGGCCAAAACATTTTTTGTCACATACCGCAAACATCTCCTCACTATCCGCTAGCTGCCTGTCCCCTGAACACACTGTAAAAAAACGCGGTCTCTGTAGACACCACAGGCTCCACAAACTGCAACAAAAACAAACTGAGCAACAAACAGAGCGACCCGCAGCACGAAACATAACAAACTGTTCCAGCCAATAACCGACAAGAATGATGTGGGGGTGGGGTTCGGGGGTTAGTGCGCGGATGAGGAGGAGGGAGGGTCTAGCTAGCCTCCGTTTTGTTTGGCAATAATTCGAATGTCAACAAGAAGAAACATCTCCCGGGATCGCTTAGACAACCTTTAAGTGCGCCTTATAGTGCGGAAAATACGGTAATAGAGAAAAGTGTAAGGTACTGCACGCAGGCAATAAAAATGTGCTTATAAATAACATATGGGAGATACTGAAATTGAAGGGGGGAACTATGAAAAAGACCTAGGAGTTTATGTTGACTCAGAAATGTCTTCATCTAGACAATGTGGGGAAGCTATAAAAAAAGGCCAACAAGATGCTCGGATATATAGTGAGAAGTGTTGAATTTAAATCAAGGGAAGTAATGTTAAAACTCTACAATGCATTAGTAAGACCTCATCTAGAATATTGTGTTATAGGGTTAAATAGGCAATGTAATCTACATTCTCTCTATTTCTCACACACACAGACACGCACCCCTCCTCCTCTTATTTGATTAAATTAGCAATACAAGCATACAGTAGGGGTTTGAAAGGGATATCGAATACGAGTGACTGTAGAAATTGATTCTAATGAGAGGATACACTCCCACACACAGTAGGCCCATCTGCTTCGGCGTTAACAAGTTATAACAATTATTTACTTAGGTACCTGAAGTGCCAAAGGAATTTCCCTCCATCTGCTCCTTCAATGAGTGATCATGATAGGAAATGTCACTTATGTCAAAGACACACGGGTGTTCCTGCCACATCTCCACTATCCTTTCCTCAATTTTGAGGCTCCACACCTTGCGGGGCACAGCATTTCTTTTTTATTTTTCGGGATAAAAATGCTGCCCTGCCTCGGAGGTGTCAATCACCGGGCTACGTATTTTTTTAAATGGGAAAAATAATGTATTCATTTTTTAATACATAAAACCCAAATCCCCACAACACAATTGAGCTCACTAGTCGTAGTATCAACTCGAGGAGACGGCAACATCTTTACAATACCGTTCAAAATAAAAATTCAAATGCCTAAAGTTTTAGACAAGTTCTAGTAGTACATAGACTTTCTGATGATCTGCATTGGTGTATGTGCTTACTACATTTCACTTCATTGACCGAATACTTTGTGTGACGAGTGTGCACTGATAATATTTCTTTGGTTCGGTAAATTAATAGAAGTCAGTGATGAAAAGTGTAGTTGGTTTATAGTCAAAATATAAATCTTGAACATTTACTGAGCCTTGTTCGAGGTGATATTTTCAAGTTTATTTGTTGTATGTTTTCATTTACTTACAATCTCGTTTGCTAGCGATCATTGCTTAGGGTACGGGCAGTTTCTTGTTTAATACTCGGGTACGCATGGCAGTTTTCAGAAGTTGATCTCTGGTATCGTGTTTTTTATTTTTATAGGAAAAAATAATTTAAGACCTTTTAAGACTTTCAACTGAAAATAGGTCATATTTAAGACCTTTCAGGCCTTAAAATTGAAAAACTAATTTAAGACTTTTTAAGGATATGCGGGAACCCACAGGATATCTGAACATCATTGCCAATCAGGTGCATCCCTTCATGGCAGCGGTGTATCCATCTGCTAATGGATTTTTTCAGCAGGATAATGCCCCATGCATGCCACAAGGCTAGGATTGTCCAGGAATGGTTCCACAAACATGACAGTGAATTCAGCTTACTGCAGTGGCCTGCCCAGTCACCAGATCTCAATCCAATTGAGCATCTGTGGGATGAGATGGAATGAGCTATTTGGAGTAGAGATCCACTACCAGCCAACTTGACACAACTGTGGGAAGCATTGGAGTCAACATGGGCCAGCATCCCTGTGGAACGCTTTCAACGCCTTGTAGAGTCCATGCCCCAACTAATTGAGGCTGTTCTGAGGGCAAAAAGGGTGCAGCTCAATATTAGGATGGTGTTCCTAATGTTTTGTACACTCAGAGTGTGTGTGTGTGTATGTGTGTGAACTGGCAAATGTGGTTTACAAGGACAAAATGTCAGGTTACTCACCAGCATTACGAGGACACTTTGGTTTATGAGGACATCTCAGTGTCCTCATAAACCTTAGGCCATATATGTTATTTTTAAGCATAAATAGATGACCATATGAAGTTAAAAAAAAAAATTCAAAAAGACCTTACAAACCATGTTGTGTATGTGTATATATTAAAAAGTATGACCTTATATACCATGTTGTGTATGTGTAAAAAAAAGTGTCCCCGCAAACCAGGCTATGATTTGTATGTTTTTTTTTTTTTTTCACCAGCCATTATAGTCACAAAATAAAATAATAAAATAACATCGCTACTACTCGGCTGTTCTAAAAAAACGTAAAGAAAAAACAAGTTAGTAAAACTTTACAATATGGGTTCACTATATACAATATGTTTAACTAATGCATATATAATGTAGAGACCCATGAATAACTTTTATTAATAACCATTTATTAACGATTATTTAATCAGCAGCTAATACAGATAAAATCTGTTGCTATTACAGTTTTTCTGAAGTGCTAAAACTAATTTCTTGAAACATCACTCATTTCTCACAACCTTAAACACAAATCCCAATTCTTCAAACTACATTCACAAAACCCCTGACTCTTCTGACTTTTTCACCCGTTCTCAAAATCAAACAAAGCTTTCAGATCATACACACATCAGTCAATATATAAACACTACAGATCATTCATTAGACACTAGATCAAAAAATGGAGAACAAAGCATCCAGAACATGAGGTTAAAGAACAAATGTATATTGCATGCAGTAAAAAAAAGTGCAATTACTTAAAGGGATACTCCACTTTTTTTGGAAATAGGCTCATTTTACAACTCCCCCAGAGTTGAACAGTTGAGTTTTACCGTTTTCTAATCCATTTAGCCGATCTCCGGGTCTGGCAGTACCACTTTTAGCATAGCTTAGCATAAATCATTGAATCGGACAAGTCAAGTCAAGTCAAGTCAACTTTATTTATATAGCGCTTTTCACAATACAGATTGTATCAAAGCAGCTTCACAGGATTAAATAAAATAGTACATCAGTGTTTGTTTCTAGTTTAAAACATCCATGTTTGATAATGCTGATCAATAGTATTGTTGATTGATTAATTAAATTAAGTATCCCCAACTGAGCAAGCCAAAGGCAACAGTGGCAAGGAACCGAAAAACTCCATCAGGTGACCTAATGGAGAAAAAAAAAAAAAAACCTTGGGAGAACCCAGGCTCAGTCGGGGGCCAGTTCTCCTCTGGCGTTTATGAAGTAAAGACCGGATTTTACTGTAAGATTAAAAATATTATATAAATGCCTGGCTGAAGAGATGCGTCTTTAATCTAGTTTTAAACTGGGAGAGCGAGTCTGAGCAACGAACAGTATCCGGAAGACTATTCCAGAGTTTTGGTGCTAAATGTGAAAATGCTCTCCCTCCTTTAGTTGATCTAGATATCCTAGGTATGACCAAAAGCCTCGAATTTAGTGATCTTAAAGAGCGTGATGGATTATAGGGCGATAGAAGATCCGTTAAATAGACTGGAGCTAAGCCGTTTAGGGCTTTATAAGTCAGTAGCAATACCTTGTAATTAATACGGAACTTTATAGGTAACCAATGCAGTGATGATAAAATTGGTGTTATATGGTCAAATTTTCTTGATCTAGTAAGAACTCTAGCGGCGGCATTTTGGACTAACTGTAGCTTGTTTATTGAGGATGCAGGACAACCAGCCAATAAAGCATTACAGTAATCTAATCTCGAGGTCATGAACGCATGAACTAACTTTTCTGCATCAGAAACAGAGAGCATATTACGTAGCTTAGCAATGTTTCTGAGGTTGAAAAAGGCTGTTTTTGTAACATATGAAATATGATTTTCAAAAGACAGGTTACAATCTAATATAACACCCAGGTCTTTTACTGTAGATGATAAAGTAACGGGACATCCTACTATGTTAAAGTTGTATTGTAAGAGGTTTTGTGGGCGGTTTTTTGAACCGATAAGTAGTACCTCTGTCTTGTCTGGATTTAATAAAAGAAAATTGCGCGTCATCCAATCTTTTATATCTTTAACACACTCTGTCAATTTGGATAATTTAGCGTTTTCATCCGGCCGTGATGAAATATATATTTGAGTGTCATCAGCATAACAATGGAAACTAATTCCATGTTTCCTTATAATATTTCCAAGTGGCAGCATATATATTGAGAATAATAGAGGGCCTAACACAGATCCTTGCGGCACTCCATAGTTTACAGGAGTTATGATCGATTTTTCTCCATTTAAATAGACAAAATGGTATCGGTCAGATAGGTATGATCTGAACCAGCTTAGTGCTTGTCCTTGAACACCGGTATAATTTTGTAGTCGATCTAAGAGTATTGTATGATCTATAGTATCGAACGCAGCACTAAGATCAAGTAAAACTAATATTGAGATACAGCCTTGGTCAGAAGCTAAGAGTAAATCATTTGTGATTTTAACGAGCGCAGTTTCAGTGCTATGATGCGGCCTGAACCCAGACTGAAACTTTTCATAGATGTCATTTTCTTGTAAGAAAGAGCCTAGTTGGGCGGACACAACTTTTTCTAGTATTTTGGACATAAAAGGAAGATTTGAAATGGGTCTATAATTTGCTAGATTATTTGGGTCTAATTGTGGTTTCTTAATGAGAGGTTTTATAACTGCCTGTTTAAATGTTTTTGGAACATGACCTAAAGTTAAAGATGAGTTAATAATATTGAGGAGAGGCTCTTCCACTACAGGTAACACTTCTTTCAGTAGTTTAGTTGGTATGGGATCTAATAAACATGTTGTTGTTTTAGAGGAAGTGATAAGTTTATTTAACTCTATTTGTTCTATAGTTGTAAAGCTCTGTATTTGTTCTTGCGGGGTGATAATCGAGGCTGAATTATAAGGCGCGATTGAGGATTGAACGTTTACAATTGTGGTTCTGATGTTTTCTATTTTCTCAGTGAAAAATTTCATGAAATCATTACTACTAAACTGTAACGGAATATTTTGTTCAGGTGACGCTTGTTTATTTGTTAGTCTAGCCACGGTGTTAAATAAAAACCTAGGATTGTTTTGGTTATTTTCTATTAGTTTGCGGAGATGCTCAGCCCTGGCCGCTTTTAGGGCCTTTTTATAACGTGACGTACTGTCTTTCCAAGCGATTCTAAAAACCTCTAAATTAGTTTGTTTCCATTTACGCTCTAAATTACGGGTTTCTCTCTTTAGAACACGCGTAGTATTGTTGTACCATGGTACTTTAATTTTCTCTCTGACCTTTTTTAGTCTCATAGGTGCAACAATATTCAATTTCCCAGAGAGAATGGTGCTCATAGTGCTGGTTAGTTCCTCTAGTTCATCTGTTTGTTTGGGTTCACTGAGCAGCTGAGACAGATCCGATAAGCAATTTGAAAAATTATCTATGGTGGATGGAAGGATTGTTCTGCCTAATCGATAACGCGGCGCAGCATGATATATTACAGGGGTACGTAATATGCAAGTTACCATGTAATGGTCAGTGACATCATCACTTTGTGGAATGATATCTATATCGGTTGGATCGGTTCCAAGTGATATAATTAAATCGAGTGTATGATTAAAACGATGAGTTGGTCCGGTAACGTTTTGCTTAGCCCCAAAGGAGTTTAATAAATCGATAAACGCAGCCCCTAACGCATCATTTTGATTATCTACGTGTATGTTAAAATCTCCAACAATTAATGCATTATCGACATTGACCAATAGATCTGAGAGAAAATCTGCAAATTCTTTTAGGAAATCAGCGTAAGGCCCTGGCGGTCTATATACGGTAGCCAAGGCTAAAGATAATAGGGATGTTTTTCTAGCGTCTAAGAGCGTAACATTTAGTACAAGCACTTCAAATGAAATAAACTTATAACCCGTTTTCTGAGTAACACTAAGAAAATCTCTATAGATAGTTGCAACACCGCCGCCGCGACCAATCAGACGGGGCTCATGCTTATAACAGTATCCTGATGGAGTAGACTCATTTAGACCGAAATAATCATTTGGTTTAAGCCAGGTTTCAGTAAGGCAAAGTACATCGAAGCTATTATCTGTGACTATTTCATTTACAATAACTGCCTTAGGTGTGAGTGATCTAATGTTTAAAAGACCTAGCTTTAGAAATTGTTTTTGTTTACTAATAGCAACATTTTCTGTTTTAATAACAATTAGATTTTTCCTAGATCCTGCAGTAGATTTATTATTTGATCTCACTAAACGAGGAATAGACACAATTTCTATGCAATGTTCTACACTAGTGTTTACAAGACCATTAGCATCTCTCTCAAAAAAATGACCAAAGATTTTCGATATTTGTCCTATTTAAAACTTGACTCTTCTGTAGTTACATCGTGCACTAAGACCGACAGAAAATGTAAAGTTGCGATTTTCTAGGCTGATATGGCTAGGGATTATACTCTCATTCCTGCGTAATAATCAAGAAACTTTGCTGCCGTAGGGCAATTCCACGCAAAACTGTCACGTCCATAACGCCAACACAATGCCATGATATTGAGTTGGCGTTTTGGATGTGACAGTTTTGCGTGGAATTTCCCCGTACCATGAGTCCAGCAGGCGTAATGATATGACGCAGCACCTGATAATAGTCCCCAGCTCGGTAACTTCCAACGTGACCGGGACTAAGTTTGTGAAAACATGAAACCGAGCTCGGAAATTTGGCCAGAACCTAGAGTCCCGTCCCAGTCCTGTGCAAAGATTCAATCAAACGTCTTTTACAAAAATAAAGGTAAAACAATGATCGGTAAAACAACGATTTTGAAGTTGGAGGAGAAAATGAGATGTCGGCAGAGTTTTTCGCCACTGGGTCGGTATTTCCTTCGGTATAAATTTTCATTCTGAAGTGAACTAATCCTTTAACATTACTACAAATACAGACAATAACGCTTTTAGTCAGAGACTGTAGTCTAAATGCGGTTGTTTTATTTATAACAATTCCAATAATGCTAAATAATACCTACGATTACTCATATTTAATAATGATAAGTCCGTTTGTGTGTCAGCTCAATCATGGTACAGGAGGACATGTTTAACATTACTACAAATATAGACACTAAAGGTTTTTGTCCGAGACTTTAGTCTAAACTTTGGTTGTTTTGTAGTAGTAAGAGTAGTACTAATACTACTACTAATAATGCTAAATAATACATACAATGGCTAATATTTAATAATGATAAGTTAGGTTGTGTGTCAACTCAATCATGGTACAGGAGGACATGTTTATCATTACTACAAATATAGACACTAAAGGTTTTTGTCTGAGACTTTAGTCTAAACTTTGGTTGTTTTGTAGTAGTAAGAGTAGTACTAATACTACTAATAATGCTAAATAATACATACAATGGCTAATATTTAATAATGATAAGTCCGTTTGTGTGTCAGCTCAATCATGGTACAGGAGGACATGTTTAACATTACTACAAATATAGACACTAAAGGTTTTTGTCTGAGACTTTAGTCTAAACTTTGGTTGTTTTGTAGTAGTAAGAGTAGTACTAATACTACTAATAATGCTAAATAATACATACAATGGCTAATATTTAATAATGATAAGTCCGTTTGTGTGTCAGCTCAATCATGGTACAGGAGGACATGTTTAACATTACTACAAATATAGACACTAAAGGTTTTTGTCCGAGACTTTAGTCTAAACTTTGGTTGTTTTGTAGTAGTAAGAGTAGTACTAATACTACTACTAATAATGCTAAATAATACATACAATGGCTAATATTTAATAATGATAAGTTAGGTTGTGTGTCAACTCAATCATGGTACAGGAGGACATGTTTATCATTACTACAAATACAGACAATAACGCTTTTTGTCTGAGACTTTAGTCTAAAATTTGGTTGTTTTGTAGTAGTAAGAGTAGTACTAATACTAATAATAATGCTAAATAATATCTACAAGTAGTATAGCCTATTCACAAACTGTTTTTACTCAAGCGTAGCGTTTTCTCTGAGTTCACTGTGTAGTCTGCTCCCTGCATTGTGTAGTTCAATTTTCCACATTTATTTTATGCCATTATTTCAGGATCAGTATTTGCTTTCTACTTTACACAAATAAAAATGTCACTGAACTTTTGCTGTGTAATTGTAACAATGAGCACTCAAACACACCAAAACAACAATTATTAAAAACTTTTGCACAGGCATTTTGCACTAGTTAATATTAATTTATTAATAGGCTATATAGTGCTGGTTTATTGGGGTGGTGTTATAAACTACTGATACCCCTTTTCCACCAAGGCAGAGCTGGTGCTGGTTCGGAGCCAGAGCCTAGTTTCAAATCGGTTCTTTGTTTTTCCACCGCCAAAGCACCAGCTCCGAACCAGTAAAACTGGTTCTTAAGTAGCACCAAATCATTGCAGGGTCTAGAACGGAGCCAAGAAAGAACCGCTTGCGTCAGGGGCTGGGGGCGGGGTTACCGTGACCAACAAGACGAATAGAAACTTGTGACCGCCATTTTTAAATAGCAGCTAGTCGAGCTAATAGCAGCTCGATTATAATATCCGTCTATGTAAGTTACGGCGAGCTGCACGAACGCGTTGGATTCCGTGTATTTTTGCAAACCCATAAGCATCTATAGTATTGCAACGTCCGTTACTGTTGATGGCTTGTTCGAGATGCATCGGAGCGGCGAGGACCGATCGGAGCTGCGGGAGTGTTTGGAGAGCATACGACTCCTTGTGCTTTTAGATCGCTATCGCAGTGCTTTGATATCATGCGGCGATCGATCTGCGAGAAGCCGATGCATCTCGAACAAGCCTGGCGTGTTTGTGTTTGGTGCTACCGCACTAGCGGTTGCTGGGCAACATGAGACGTATACAGTGACGTAAGATCTGGCTCTGTTGTGGCTCTCTAGCCGGTGGAAAGGCAAACCGGTTCTTAGTAAGCTCGTCAGTCGAACCAACTCTGAACCAGCTTTGGCTCTGGCTCTGAACCAGCACCCGGTTCTTGTTGGTGGAAAAGGGGTAAGAGATGTTTAAAATGTTTATATGGATATATATATAGTCATATTATACAAATCTAGTGATTGTAAACTGTTAAGAAGCAAACAACATGTTCCCAGAACGTTTTATGATAGCCTAAATATAACATAAAAAAAAAAAATCTATAAGGACATTCTGAGAATGTTGTTCTAAGAACGTTTTCTATAAACGTTATGAGAACGTTCATCCATCACAACATAACGTCATAAAGACGTTCCAAGAACCTTGTTCTAAAAACGTTTTCTATCAACGTTATGAGAACTTTCATCAATCAGAAATAACATCATAAAGACGTTCCAAGAACCTTGTTCTAAAAACGTTTTCTATCAACGTTATGAGAACGTTCATCAATCACAAATAACGTCATAAAGACGTTCCAAGAACCTTGTTCAAAAATGTTTTCTATCAACGTTATGAGAACTTTCATCAATCAGAAATAACGTCATAAAGACGTTCCAAGAACCTTGTTCTAAAAACGTTTTCTATCAACGTTATGAGAACGTTCATCAATCACAAATAACGTCATAAAGACGTTCCAAGAACCTTGTTCTAAGAAAGTTTTCTATAAACGTTATGAGAACTTTCATCAATCACAAATAACGTCATAAAGACGTTCCAAGAACCTTGTTCTAAGAAAGTTTTCTATAAACGTTATGAGAACGTTCATCAATCACAAATAACGTCATAAAGACGTTCCAAGAACCTTGTTCAAAAATGTTTTCTATCAACGTTATGAGAACTTTCATCAATCAGAAATAACGTCATAAAGACGTTCCAAGAACCTTGTTCTAAAAACGTTTTCTATCAACGTTATGAGAACGTTCATCAATCACATATAACGTCATAAAGACGTTCCAAGAACCTTGTTCTAAAAACGTTTTCTATCAACGTTATGAGAACTTTCATCAATCACAAATAACGTCATAAAGACGTTCCAAGAACCGATCTCGGTTACTTAACTGTAACCTTGTTCCCTGAGAAAGCGGAACGAGATGCTGCGCTGCTCAGCGCATTGGGAACATATTTTATCGTGACCAGCTGTGAAATATGTGTATAACACGTCGATGGAATTGACCCGGAGGTAATATAGCCTCGGTCGGTGACGTCATCGGCGCGCCCCCGCGACACGAGGCTATAAGTAGATGAGCCACAGGTGCATCGTCAGGATATTTTGTCTGAAGAGCAGTCCTGGGACATCTTCAGCACGGCAAAGTAGCGCAGCATCTCGTTCCGCTTTCTCAGGGAACAAGGTTACAGTCAAGTAACCGAGATCGTTCCCTTTCGAAAGCTACAATCGATGCTGCGCTGCTCAGCGCATTGGGAACGAGAATACCCACGCCGCCGTGCTTGAATATGTCTGGACTCCCACGGTTGTGCATGTGTGTATCACAAGTACGCAAGAAGGCCTAGACATTAGCTTGTGACGTCGACTCAAGGACATGAGAGCCCGGAGTGGCATGAACATCCAAACTATAAAATTTTATGAATGTGTGCGGAGAGGACCAGCCTGCCGCATCACAAACCTGTTGTAGGGGGGCACCCCTTGCCAAAGCACTGGAGGAGGCAACCCCCCTGGTGGAGTGAGCCCTAAGACCTCTAGGCGAAGCTTGACCGCGCGCCTCATAGGCAAGAGCAATAGCATCCCTGACCCAATGAGACATGGTCTGCTTGGTGGCAGCAGCTCCCCTGTTACTACCACCATAACAGACGAAGAGTTGCTCCGACTTACGCCACTGGCTAGAGCGGTGGATGTAAGCCTGAAGAGCACGGACTGGACACAGTCTGTGAGATTTCTCCTGCTCCGGCGTTGTGAACGGTGGAGGACAGAAGGCTTCTAGAATGACCGGATGTACAGCCGAAAATGGAACCTTAGGCAGGTAATCAGGATGTGGATGCAAAATCACTTTCACCATTCCTGGGGCAAAGTCTAAGCAGGATGGAGAGATAGACAGAGCCTGCATATCCCCAATTCTCTTCAAGGAAGTTATTGCCATAAGAAAAAACATTTTTAGAGTCAGAAGTTTATCAGACGCTGATTCTATAGGTTCAAAGGGGGTATCAACCAGACCCTCGAGAACTGTAGCTAAGTCCCATGAAGGGATCTTGGTTTTTACTGGAGGCCTCAGTCTCCTGGCCCCACGTAGGAAGCGAGAGAGCAGAGGGTGTCTCCCGAGCGGTGCCCCGTTAACTAAGGCGTGGCAAGCCGAAAGAGCGGCCACATAAACCTTCAGAGTAGCAGGGCATGTGCCCGATGATAGTTTCTCCTGCATGAAGTCCAGAACTGAAGCAACCTGGCAGTTGACTGGATCTACATTGTGTAGAACACACCATCTTTCAAAAACACCCCATTTACTGGCATAACTTTGTCTAGTGGAGGAAGCCCTAGCACTTAGAATGGTCTCAATAACGGCAGGCGAAAGCCCAGTGTCCCTCAGTTGGTTCCCATCAGGGGCCAAACGTGAAGATTCCACAGGTCGGGCCTGGGATGGACTATTGTGCCCTCTGCCTGAGACAGAAGGTCCCTCCTCTCCGGAATCGCCCACGGCGAGCCGTCGAGGAGAGATATTATCTCCGAGAACCACACTCTGTTCGGCCAACGCGGCGCTATCAGTAAGAGGCAAGACCCTTGTTGGCGAACTCTGGCTAGAACTCCCGGGAGCAGAGAAACTGGAGGAAACGCATACAGGCGCATCTTGGGCCATGTGTGCGCCATCGCATCCAGACCCAATGGAGCTGGGTGACTCAGAGAGAAGTAGAGGGAACATTGCGCTGTCTGTTGTGAGGCGAAGAGGTCCACCTCTGCTCTGTAAAATTTGGTCCAAATCTGTTCCACCACTTCCGGGTGGAGTTTCCACTCGCCCGTCGGTAGTGTCTGTCTGGACAGTAAGTCTGCTCCCACATTCAAACGCCCTGGAATGTATACTGCCCTGAGTGACAGGAACTTGTCCTGGGCCCAGAGAAAAATCTGCCTCGCTATTCTGTTCAGATTGCGTGAGCGCAGACCTCCCTGGTGATTTATATAAGAGACTGCAGCTGTGTTGTCCACCCGCACTAGGACATGACAACCCCTCAATTGATGGAGAAAATATTTCAGAGCCAGAAATACGGCCATCAGCTCGAGGCAATTGATGTGCCAATCGAGCTGATGGCCCTCCCATTCCCCTTGAGCTGGACGGCCACCTAAGACCGCTCCCCAGCCCATCAGGGAGGCGTCCGTCGTTAGCAGTCTGCGACGACACGGCGCCCCTAGAGTGGGACCCAAGGTTAGGAACCGGGGTCTGAGCCACAGAGATAGTGTACGAAGCCCGCGGCGCGTCACTTTTATTTGCCTTTGAGGATTGGCTCTTGGATGAAACCCTCTGGCTTTTAGCCACAACTGAAACGGTCTCATGTGGAACAGCCCCAGAGGAATCACCGTGGAGGCTGATGCCATGAGACCCAACATTCTTTGATACTGACGAACAGTACGAACTTGGCCTAGCTTGACTTTGGTCATGGTCTGCCGTATGGTCTCGACTCGAGCAGGAGACATTTGTGCCCGCATCGTAACCGAATCCCATACGATCCCGAGATAATTCGTTCTCTGAGCAGGAGAAAGAACACTTTTCTTGGTGTTGAGCTTCAGCCCTAGAGAAACTAGATGAGCTAACACGATATCTCTGTGTTGGAGCGCCATCTCTTGAGATTGTGCTAGAATTAACCAATCGTCTATGTAATTCAAAATGCGAATGCCCCGGAGTCGCATTGGAGCCAGTGCTGCATCCATGCATTTTGTGTATGTGCGGGGTGATAGTGCTAGACCGAATGGAAGAACCCGAAATTGGTACGCTTCGCCCCCGAAAGCGAACCTCAGGAATTTCCTGTGTTGTGGCAATATTTCTATGTGAAAATATGCGTCCTTCAGATCGATCGTGACGAACCAATCGTGATGTTGAATTTGCGACACGACCGTCTTGACGGTTAACATCTTGAACTTGAGTGCTTTGACTGTGCGGTTTAAGCCTCGAAGATCTAAGATTGGACGCAACCCCCCATCCTTTTTGGGTACTAGGAAGTATCTGCTGTAATAACCTGACTCCCTCTCTGGCAGAGGAACATGTTCTATGGCCTCTTTGCCCAGAAGAGTTTGCAGCTCTTGCGACAGTACGTGCATCTGCTCTGGTTTCACGGTAGTGAAAATCACGCCGTTGAAACGCGGAGGACGACGAATAAATTGGATTCTGTATCCTATCTGTACTGTGCTTAATACCCATGCAGAAATGCCTGGCAGAAGTTTCCACGCTGCCAGACTCTCTGAGAGTGGTATTAATTTTAATACTTCCTTTTGAGGGGATGTTAGATGTTCCGTGTCCGGAATGACCGCCGGAAACAACGGAACATCTAACAATTCGCTGGAAATCGCTGCCCCCCGAAGCACGAGAGGTGGCGGGGATGGAACGATTTTGTGAGGGTAGCGGGAAGGGGCGAAATGATCTTGC
This sequence comes from Squalius cephalus, assembly GCF_949319135.1. NCBI lineage: Eukaryota > Metazoa > Chordata > Actinopteri > Cypriniformes > Leuciscidae > Squalius > Squalius cephalus. The sequence continues at coordinate 1,073,919 of NC_137128.1, read as the reverse complement.
ACGCGCCCCATCCCGCGGGGGACTACCCCCACCAGATTGGGCGCCAGACCATCAGGACTTTCTCTTTTTATTGATAATGCTCCTGAGGTCTGGTCTGGGAGGCTGCTGAGCCTGGCGAGTTTGTCTCCAGCCTCTCTGAGGGGGAGCACGACTCGCCACGCTCTGCTTTTTCTCCTCCCTAGCTTTTGAAGGACCGGGGCGGGGCTGGGTGGCAGACGGCCCCTCCCCTTGAGTGCGGCGAGGAAGGAACTGAACGAATGCTTCTTCGTGTTTCTTCACCTCTTTAAATCTGGTCACTACGGTGTTAACTGAGTCGCCAAATAAACCAGAGGGAGAAACAGGGGAGTCTAACAGAAACAGACGATCCTTCTCTTTAATGCCTGTCAAATTCAACCACAGGTGCCTCTCCGTGCTGACTAAAGCACTCATAGAACGGCCGATAGCACGGGCCGTTTGCTTGGTCGCACGGAGAGACAGATCTGTGGCTCGACGAAGCTCAGAGAACGCTTCCTCGTCGATGGTACTGCCCACACTCAAATCCTTCAATAGGTCAGCCTGGTACGCCTGTAACACTGCCATAGTGTGCAGCGCAGCACCAGCCTGACCTGCAGCTTGATAAGCTTTACCCACTAACGATGATGTAATTCGACATGGTTTAGAGGGGAGGGTAGGTTTTTTAATCGAAGATGCCGACTCGGGCGAGAGATAGCTCGCGAGCGTCTCTTCAACCCGTGGCATCTCCGTATACCCTCGCGCTTTCGCACCCACGATAGTCGAAAAAGTCGACGTCGAGGGCACAAAAACACGAGAGGTATATGGTTTGCTCCATGACTTAGACAGCTCGTCATGGAGGTCCTCGAACCTATCCTCTAGCTTACTACGTTTGGGGGTCTCTTGTTCGCGTGGCCAGTCAAGCTGTAACCTGGCCACCGCGCGAGTAACCACCTCTAGCAATTCCTCGACAGATTTATTTTCGCGAGAGGAATGCTCAGAGGCTGGCTGCTCGTTATGGTCTGAATAAGAACCAAGAGATATATCATCAGCCTCGTGAACCGAAGAAGCACCGGAGCGCGCTCCGAGATCACGAGACTCGATGCATGGATCTGGTGACGCAGCAAGCGAAAGGGACGGACCCGTCTCTTGCTCCTCATGCAGATCCATTCTAGAGCCCCACGTTGGTAATGCGGGTGCGGACTGGAAATAGTTCAGACGGGAGCGGAGCATCTTAACTGTGAGCAGATCACAATGCTCGCACCCGCCCTTCTCTATTGCCAGAACCGCGTGCTCTTCCCCCAAACAAACAAAACAGTAATCGTGTGTATCCAGCTCAGACATGGGACGGGAGCATGGAGGAACACAACGCTTACTATTTTGTTGGCTCATTTCTCCTCTTTTTTTACTTTTTAAACTCTGTTTGTAACGTGAGAGAAAAAGATTTTGAGAAATGAGAAATTTCTGCACACTGCCTGATGAAACTAACTCCTAACAAAGATCTGTAGTAGCAGATGAGAGTAACAGAGAGAGTTTTCTGACGCACACATGCACAGTAATGGTCTGAAGACAAAAGACCTGACGATGCACCTGTGGCTCATCTACTTATAGCCTCGTGTCGCGGGGGCGCGCCGATGACGTCACCGACCGAGGCTATATTACCTCCGGGTCAATTCCATCGACGTGTTATACACATATTTCACAGCTGGTCACGATAAAATATGTTCCCAATGCGCTGAGCAGCGCAGCATCGATTGTAGCTTTCAAAGGGAACTTGTTCTAAGAAAGTTTTCTATAAACGTTATGAGAACTTTCATCAATCACAAATAACGTCATAAAGACGTTCCAAGAACCTTGTTCTAAGAACGTTTTCTATCAACGCTATGAGAACTTTCATCAATCACAAATAACGCCATAAAGACGTCCCAAGAACCTTGTTTTAAGAACGTTTTCTATCAACGTTATGAGAACGTTCATTATTCACAAATAACGTCATAAAGACGTTCCAAGAACCTTGTTCTAAGAACGTTTTCTATCAACGTTATGAGAACTTTCATCAATCACAAATAACGTCATAAAGACGTTCCAAGAACCTTGTTCTAAAAACGTTTTCTATCAACGTTATGAGAACTTTCATCAATCACAAATAACGTCATAAAGACGTTCCAAGAACCTTGTTCTAAGAACGTTTTCTATAAACGTTATGAGAACTTTCATCAATCACAAATAACGTCATAAAGACGTTCCAAGAACCTTGTTCTAAGAACGTTTTCTATCAACGCTATGAGAACTTTCATCAATCACAAATAACGCCATAAAGACGTCCCAAGAACCTTGTTTTAAGAACGTTTTCTATCAACGTTATGAGAACGTTCATTATTAACAAATAACGTCATAAAGACGTTCCAAGAACCTTGTTCTAAGAACGTTTTCTATCAACGTTATGAGAACTTTCATCAATCACAAATAACGTCAAAAAGACATTCCAAGAACCTTGTTCTAAGAACGTTTTCTATCAACGTTATGAGAACTTTCATCAATCACAAATAACGTCATAAAGACGTTCCAAGAACCTTGTTCTAAAAACGTTTTCTATCAACGTTATGAGAACGTTCATCAATTACAAATAAAGTCATAAAGACATTCCAAGAACCTTGTTCTAAGAACGTTTTCTATCAACGCTATGAGAACTTTCATCAATCACAAATACTGTCAAAAAGACATTCCAAGAACCTTGTTCTAAGAACGTTTTCTATCAACGTTATGAGAACTTTCATCAATCACAAATAACGTCATAAAGACGTTCCAAGAACCTTGTTCTAAGAACGTTTTCTATCAACGTTATGAGAACTTTCATCAATCACAAATAATGTCATAAAGACGTTCCAAGAACCTTGTTCTAAAAACGTTTTCTATCAACGTTATGAGAACGTTCATCAATTACAAATAACGTCATAAAGACATTCCAAGAACCTTGTTCTAAGAACGTTTTCTATCAACGCTATGAGAACTTTCATCAATCACAAATAACGTCAAAAAGACGTTCCAAGAACCTTGTTCTAAAAACGTTTTCTATCAACGCTATGAGAACTTTCATCAATCAAAAATAACGTCATAAAGACGTTCCAAGAACCTTGTTCTAAGAACGTTTTCTATCAATGTTATGAGAACTTTCATCAATCACAAATAACGTCATAAAGACGTTCCAAGAACCTTGTTCTAAAAACGTTTTCTATCAACGCTATGAGAACTTTCATCAATCACAAATAACGCCATCAAGACGTTCCAAGAACCTTGTTCTAAGAACGTTTTCTATCAACGTTATGAGAACTTTCATCAATCACAAATAATGTCATAAAGACGTTCCAAGAACCTTGTTCTAAAAACGTTTTCTATCAACGTTATGAGAACGTTCATCAATTACAAGTAAAGTCATAAAGACATTCCAAGAACCTTGTTCTAAGAACGTTTTCTATCAACGCTATGAGAACTTTCATCAATCACAAATAACGTCATAAAGACGTTCCAAGAACCTTGTTCTAAGAACGTTTTCTATCAACATTATGAGAACGTTCATCAATCACAAATAACGTCATAAAGACTTTCCAAGAACCTTGCTCTAAGAACATTTTCTATCAACGTTATGAGAACTTTCATCAATCACAAATAATGTCATAAAGACGTTCCAAGAACCTTGTTCTAAAAACGTTTTCTATCAACGTTATGAGAACGTTCATCAATTACAAGTAAAGTCATAAAGACATTCCAAGAACCTTGTTCTAAGAACGTTTTCTATCAACGCTATGAGAACTTTCATCAATCACAAATAACGTCAAAAAGACGTTCCAAGAACCTTGTTCTAAAAACGTTTTCTATCAACGCTATGAGAACTTTCATCAATCACAAATAACGTCATAAAGACGTTCCAAGAACCTTGTTCTAAGAACGTTTTCTATCAATGTTATGAGAACTTTCATCAATCACAAATAACGTCAAAAAGACGTTCCAAGAACCTTGTTCTAAGAACGTTTTCTATCAACATTATGAGAACTTTCATCAATCACAAATAACGTCATAAAGACGTTCCAAGAACCTTGTTCTAAGAACGTTTTCTATCAACGTTATGAGAACTTTCATCAATCACAAATAACGTCATAAAGACATTCCAAGAACCTTGTTCTAAGAACGTTTTCTATCAACGTTATGATAACGTTCATCAATCACAAATAACGTCATAAAGACGTTCCAAGAACCTTGTTCTAAGAACGTTTTCTATCAGCGTTATGAGATTGTTCATCAATTACAAATAACGTCATAAAGACGTTCCAAGAACCTTGTTCTAAGAACGTTTTCTATCAACGCTATGAGAACTTTCATCAATCACAAATAACGTCATAAAGACGTTCCAAGAACCTTGTTCTAAGAACGTTTTCTATCAACGCTATGAGAACTTTCATCAATCACAAATAACGTCATAAAGACGTTCCAAGAACCTTGTTCTAAGAACGTTTTCTATCAACATTATGAGAACGTTCATCAATCACAAATAACGTCATAAAGACTTTCCAAGAACCTTGCTCTAAGAACATTTTCTATCAACGTTATGAGAACTTTCATCAATCACAAAATAACGTCAAAAAGACGTTTCAAGAACCTTGTTCTAAAAACGTTTTCTATCAACGTTATGAGAACTTTCATCAATCACAAAATAACGTCAAAAAGACGTTTCAAGAATGTTGTTCTAAAAACGTTTTCTATCAACGTTATGAGAACTTTCATCAATCACAAATAACGTCATAAAGACGTTCCAAGAACCTTGTTCTAAAAACGTTTTCTATCAACGTTATGAGAACTTTCATCAATCACAAATAACGTCATAAAGACGTTCCAAGAACCTTGTTCTAAAAACGTTTTCTATCAACATTATGAGAACTTTCATCAATCACAAATAACGTCATAAAGACATTCCAAGAATGTTGTTCTAAGAACGTTTTCTATCAACGTTATGAGAACTTTCATCAATCACAAAATAACGTCAAAAAAACGTTTCAAGAATGTTGTTCTAAAAACGTTTTCTATCAACGTTATGAGAACTTTCATCAATCACAAATAACGCCATAAAGACATTCCAAGAACCTTGTTCTAAAAACGTTTTCTATCAACGTTATGAGAACTGTCATCAATCACACAATAACATCAAAAAGACGTTTCAAGGATGTTGTTCTAAAAACATTTTCTATCAACGTTATGAGAACTTTCATCAATCACAAATAACGCCATAAAGACGTTCCAAGAACCTTGTTCTAAAAACGTTTTCTATCAACGTTATGAGAACTTTCATCAATCACAAAATAACGTCAAAAAGACGTTCCAAGAATCTTGTTCTAAAAACGTTTTCTATCAACATTATGAGAACGTTCATCAATCACAAATAACGTCATAAAGACGTTCCAAGAACCTTGTTCTAAGAACGTTTTCTATCAACGTTATGAGAACTTTCATCAATCACATATAACATCATAAAGACGTTCCAAGAACCTTGTTCTAAGAACGTTTTCTATCAACGCTATGAGAACGTTAATCAATCACAAATAACGTCATAAAGACGTTCCAAGAACCTTGTTCTAAGAATGTTTTCTATCAAAGTTATGAGAACTTTCATCAATCACAAATAACATCATAAAGACGTTCCAAGAACCTTGTTCTACGAACGTTTTCTATCAACGTTATGAGAACGTTCATCAATCACAAATAACGCCATAAAGACATTCCAAGAACCTTGTTCTAAAAACGTTTTCTATCAACGTTATAAGAACTTTCATCAATCACAAAATAACATCAAAAAGACGTTTCAAAAATGTTGTTCTAAAAACGTTTTCTATCAACGTTATGAGAACTTTCATCAATCACAAATAACGCCATAAAGACGTTCCAAGAACCTTGTTCTAAAAACGTTTTCTATCAACGTTATGAGAACTTTCATCAATCACAAAATAACGTCAAAAAGACGTTCCAAGAACCTTGTTCTAAAAACGTTTTCTATCAACGTTATGAGAACGTTCATCAATCACAAATAACGTCATAAAGACGTTCCAAGAACCTTGTTCTAAGAACGTTTTCTACCAACGTTATGAGAACTTTCATCAATCACAAATAACATCATAAAGACGTTCCAAGAACCTTGTTCTAAGAACGTTTTCTATCAACGCTATGAGAACGTTCATCAATCACAAATAATGTCATAAAGACGTTCCAAGAACCTTGTTCTAAGAATGTTTTCTATCAAAGTTATGAGAACTTTCATCAATCACAAATAACATCATAAAGACGTTCCAAGAACCTTGTTCTACGAACGTTTTCTATCAACGTTATGAGAACGTTCATCAATCACAAATAACGCCATAAAGACATTCCAAGAACCTTGTTCTAAAAACGTTTTCTATCAACGTTATGAGAACGTTCATCAATTACAAGTAAAGTCATAAAGACATTCCAAGAACCTTGTTCTAAGAACGTTTTCTATCAACGCTATGAGAACTTTCATCAATCACAAATAACGTCAAAAAGACGTTCCAAGAACCTTGTTCTAAAAACGTTTTCTATCAACGCTATGAGAACTTTCATCAATCACAAATAACGTCATAAAGACGTTCCAAGAACCTTGTTCTAAGAACGTTTTCTATCAATGTTATGAGAACTTTCATCAATCACAAATAACGTCAAAAAGACGTTCCAAGAACCTTGTTCTAAGAACGTTTTCTATCAACATTATGAGAACTTTCATCAATCACAAATAACGTCATAAAGACGTTCCAAGAACCTTGTTCTAAGAACGTTTTCTATCAACGTTATGAGAACTTTCATCAATCACAAATAACGTCATAAAGACATTCCAAGAACCTTGTTCTAAGAACGTTTTCTATCAACGTTATGATAACGTTCATCAATCACAAATAACGTCATAAAGACGTTCCAAGAACCTTGTTCTAAGAACGTTTTCTATCAGCGTTATGAGATTGTTCATCAATTACAAATAACGTCATAAAGACGTTCCAAGAACCTTGTTCTAAGAACGTTTTCTATCAACGCTATGAGAACTTTCATCAATCACAAATAACGTCATAAAGACGTTCCAAGAACCTTGTTCTAAGAACGTTTTCTATCAACGCTATGAGAACTTTCATCAATCACAAATAACGTCATAAAGACGTTCCAAGAACCTTGTTCTAAGAACGTTTTCTATCAACATTATGAGAACGTTCATCAATCACAAATAACGTCATAAAGACTTTCCAAGAACCTTGCTCTAAGAACATTTTCTATCAACGTTATGAGAACTTTCATCAATCACAAAATAACGTCAAAAAGACGTTTCAAGAACCTTGTTCTAAAAACGTTTTCTATCAACGTTATGAGAACTTTCATCAATCACAAAATAACGTCAAAAAGACGTTTCAAGAATGTTGTTCTAAAAACGTTTTCTATCAACGTTATGAGAACTTTCATCAATCACAAATAACGTCATAAAGACGTTCCAAGAACCTTGTTCTAAAAACGTTTTCTATCAACGTTATGAGAACTTTCATCAATCACAAATAACGTCATAAAGACGTTCCAAGAACCTTGTTCTAAAAACGTTTTCTATCAACATTATGAGAACTTTCATCAATCACAAATAACGTCATAAAGACATTCCAAGAATGTTGTTCTAAGAACGTTTTCTATCAACGTTATGAGAACTTTCATCAATCACAAAATAACGTCAAAAAAACGTTTCAAGAATGTTGTTCTAAAAACGTTTTCTATCAACGTTATGAGAACTTTCATCAATCACAAATAACGCCATAAAGACATTCCAAGAACCTTGTTCTAAAAACGTTTTCTATCAACGTTATGAGAACTGTCATCAATCACACAATAACATCAAAAAGACGTTTCAAGGATGTTGTTCTAAAAACATTTTCTATCAACGTTATGAGAACTTTCATCAATCACAAATAACGCCATAAAGACGTTCCAAGAACCTTGTTCTAAAAACGTTTTCTATCAACGTTATGAGAACTTTCATCAATCACAAAATAACGTCAAAAAGACGTTCCAAGAATCTTGTTCTAAAAACGTTTTCTATCAACATTATGAGAACGTTCATCAATCACAAATAACGTCATAAAGACGTTCCAAGAACCTTGTTCTAAGAACGTTTTCTATCAACGTTATGAGAACTTTCATCAATCACATATAACATCATAAAGACGTTCCAAGAACCTTGTTCTAAGAACGTTTTCTATCAACGCTATGAGAACGTTAATCAATCACAAATAACGTCATAAAGACGTTCCAAGAACCTTGTTCTAAGAATGTTTTCTATCAAAGTTATGAGAACTTTCATCAATCACAAATAACATCATAAAGACGTTCCAAGAACCTTGTTCTACGAACGTTTTCTATCAACGTTATGAGAACGTTCATCAATCACAAATAACGCCATAAAGACATTCCAAGAACCTTGTTCTAAAAACGTTTTCTATCAACGTTATAAGAACTTTCATCAATCACAAAATAACATCAAAAAGACGTTTCAAAAATGTTGTTCTAAAAACGTTTTCTATCAACGTTATGAGAACTTTCATCAATCACAAATAACGCCATAAAGACGTTCCAAGAACCTTGTTCTAAAAACGTTTTCTATCAACGTTATGAGAACTTTCATCAATCACAAAATAACGTCAAAAAGACGTTCCAAGAACCTTGTTCTAAAAACGTTTTCTATCAACGTTATGAGAACGTTCATCAATCACAAATAACGTCATAAAGACGTTCCAAGAACCTTGTTCTAAGAACGTTTTCTACCAACGTTATGAGAACTTTCATCAATCACAAATAACATCATAAAGACGTTCCAAGAACCTTGTTCTAAGAACGTTTTCTATCAACGCTATGAGAACGTTCATCAATCACAAATAATGTCATAAAGACGTTCCAAGAACCTTGTTCTAAGAATGTTTTCTATCAAAGTTATGAGAACTTTCATCAATCACAAATAACATCATAAAGACGTTCCAAGAACCTTGTTCTACGAACGTTTTCTATCAACGTTATGAGAACGTTCATCAATCACAAATAACGCCATAAAGACATTCCAAGAACCTTGTTCTAAGAACGTTTTCTATCAACGTTATAAGAACTTTCATCAATCACAAAATAACATCAAAAAGACGTTTCAAGAATGTTGTTCTAAAAACGTTTTCTATCAACGTTATGAGAACTTTCATCAATCACAAATAACGCCATAAAGACGTTCCAAGAACCTTGTTCTAAAAACGTTTTCTATCAACGTTATGAGAACTTTCATCAATCACAAAATAACGTCAAAAAGACGTTCCAAGAACCTTGTTCTAAAAACGTTTTCTATCAACGTTATGAGAACTTTCATCAATCACAAATAACGTCAAAAAGACGTTCCAAGAACCTTGTTCTAAAAACGTTTTCTATCAACGCTATGAGAACTTTCATCAATCACAAATAACGCCATCAAGACGTTCCAAGAACCTTGTTCTAAGAACGTTTTCTATCAACGTTATGAGAACTTTCATTAATCACAAATAACATCATAAAGACGTTCCAAGAACCTTGTTCTAAGAACGTTTTCTATCAACGTTATGAGAACTTTCATCAATCACAAATAACATCAGAAAGACGTTCCAAGAACCTTGTTCTAAGAACGTTTTCTATCAACGTTATGAGAACTTTCATCAATCACATATAACATCATAAAGACGTTCCAAGAACCTTGTTCTAAGAACGTTTTCTATCAACGCTATGAGAACGTTCATCAATCACAAATAACGTCATAAAGACGTTCCAAGAACCTTGTTCTAAGAATGTTTTCTATCAAAGTTATGAGAACTTTCATCAATCACAAATAACATCATAAAGACGTTCCAAGAACCTTGTTCTACGAACGTTTTCTATCAACGTTACGAGAACGTTCATCAATCACAAATAACGTCATAAAGACGTTCCAAGAACCTTGTTCTAAGAACGTTTTCTATCAACGTTATGAGAACGTTCATCAATCACAAATAACGCCATAAAGACATTCCAAGAACTTTGTTCTAAGAACGTTTTCTATCAACGTTATGAGAACGTTCATCAATCACAAATAACGTCATAAAGACGTTCCAAGAACCTTGTTCTAAGAACGTTTTCTATCAACGTTATGAGAACGTTCATCAATCACAAATAACATCATAAAGACGTTCCAAGAACCTTGTTCTAAGAACATTTCTATCAACATTATGAGAACGTTCATCAATCACAAATAACGTCATAAAGACGTTCTAAGAACCTTGTTCTAAGAACGTTTTCTATCAACGTTATGAGAACGTTCATCAATCACAAAATAACATCAAAAAGACATTTCAAGAATGTTGTTCTAAAAACGTTTTCTATCAACGTTATGAGAACGTTCATCAATCACAAATAACGCCATAAAGACGTTCCAAGAACCTTGTTCTAAAAACGTTTTCTATCAACGTTATGAGAACTTTCATCAATCACAAAATAACGTCAAAAAGACGTTCCAAGAACCTTGTTCTAAAAACGTTTTCTATCAACGTTATGAGAACTTTCATCAATCACAAATAACGTCAAAAAGACGTTCCAAGAACCTTGTTCTAAAAACGTTTTCTATCAACGCTATGAGAACTTTCATCAATCACAAATAACGCCATCAAGACGTTCCAAGAACCTTGTTCTAAGAACGTTTTCTATCAACGTTATGAGAACTTTCATTAATCACAAATAACATCATAAAGACGTTCCAAGAACCTTGTTCTAAGAACGTTTTCTATCAACGTTATGAGAACTTTCATCAATCACAAATAACATCATAAAGACGTTCCAAGAACCTTGTTCTAAGAACGTTTTCTATCAACGTTATGAGAACTTTCATCAATCACATATAACATCATAAAGACGTTCCAAGAACCTTGTTCTAAGAACGTTTTCTATCAACGCTATGAGAACGTTCATCAATCACAAATAACGTCATAAAGACGTTCCAAGAACCTTGTTCTAAGAATGTTTTCTATCAAAGTTATGAGAACTTTCATCAATCACAAATAACATCATAAAGACGTTCCAAGAACCTTTTTCTACGAACGTTTTCTATCAACGTTACGAGAACGTTCATCAATCACAAATAACGTCATAAAGACGTTCCAAGAACCTTGTTCTAAGAACGTTTTCTATCAACGTTATGAGAACGTTCATCAATCACAAATAACGCCATAAAGACATTCCAAGAACCTTGTTCTAAGAACGTTTTCTATCAACGTTATGAGAACGTTCATCAATCACAAATAACGTCATAAAGACGTTCCAAGAACCTTGTTCTAAGAACGTTTTCTATCAACGTTATGAGAACGTTCATCAATCACAAATAACATCATAAAGACGTTCCAAGAACCTTGTTCTAAGAACATTTCTATCAACATTATGAGAACGTTCATCAATCACAAATAACGTCATAAAGACGTTCTAAGAACCTTGTTCTAAGAACGTTTTCTATCAACGTTATGAGAACGTTCATCAATCACAAATAACGTCATAAAGACTTTCCAAGAACCTTGTTCTAAGAACGTTTTCTGGCAACCCTTCCTTTTACAGTCCCCTAATTACTAGGTATTTACATGGTAAATATATGGTAAGTTCCCTTTCGAAAGCTACAATCGATGCTGCGCTGCTCAGCGCATTGGGAACGTCTTTAGTCGTGACCAGCTGTGAATAATGTGTGTAACACGTCGATAGAATTGACCCGGAGGTAATATAGCCTCGGTCGATGACGTCATCGGCGCGCACCCGCAACACGAGGCTATAAATAGATGAGCCACAGGTGCATCGTCAGGTCTTTTGTCTTCAGACCATTTCTGTGCATGTGTGAATGTCAAAACTCTCTCTCTACCTTTTATCTGCTACAGATCTTTGCTAGGAGTTAGTTTATTCAGGCAGTGTGCAGGAAATTTCTCATTTCTCAAGCCTTTTTCTCTCTCGTACATCAATGAGTTTAAAAAAAAGAGGAGAAATGAGCCAACAAAACAATAGTGTTGTGTTCTTCCATGCTCCCATCCCATGTCAGAACTGGATACACACACTTACTGCTTTGTTTGTTTGGGGAAAGAACATGCTCCCCTTTGCATTTGAGCATGGTGATTGCGAGCACTGTGGAATGTTCACAGTTAAAGTGCTTCGCGTTCGCTTTGCTTATTTCAAAGGGGGTAGCGCCCATAATTGTGGGGCTCGCGTGCGATCTGGATGAGAAGCGAGAGACGGTGCTTCCCTATCGCTCGCTCTCTCTCCAGATCGCGATGTCCTTTTGCCTGACTACCGAAGCGTGCCTCATCGCTTCTTCGGCTCGGGCAGAGAACATTAAGAGTTTGCCGCCTCCGAGCGTTTCTCCCGTGATGATAAAAGGAGATCGCTCGTGCAGTGGCCAGATTGATCTGATCACAACAAAAAGAGTCCCATAAAACACAGTCTATAAATAAATAAAGATTGTAAATATTTATGTCTTGTGTCCTCGACATCGAGCCATTCTACTATCGCGGGTGCGAGGGCACGCGATTATATGATATTGCCTCAGTTTGGAGAGACGCTCGTGGGCTATCTCTCCCCTGGGATCACATTATCAGATGCATTTTCAGCGGTTAGGCTGGTACTGCGTTGTACATCATGTCCGTGTTAAAGGCATACCAGGTTGATCTTATCAAAGATTTAAACACAGCCTATCATCCAGACCGTGTTTGCTTGTCTGATTGGGATGTGTTTATTGCTGAGGAACTGATATTTATATTTATATATACAATATTTATATAATATAATTATATATATTTATGTATGTATTATATATAATATTATATTGTCTGGCTGTTCTCTGGCCACATTTAATTCTGAGGAATTAAAGCTGCCTCCGAACACATCTCTCGTTATGTTAAAACGTTTGAGAGGTTCTCGAGGTGGTGACTTGTGTGATGGTCGGATTACAGCTAGAATGCCCTCCTTGAGGATCTCCATGACGTTAACTCGGTCATGGGAAAACCTTATTCTTCATGCATCTTTGTGCCCTTGACGTATTAAGACTATCATGGGTGCGGGGGTGTGTGGTTATATGATGATGGGCCAGTCTGAAGAGACATTTTCTTCTCTTCTTTTTGCTCATCATCATTTTAGGAGGGTTCAAAAGCAGAGTGTAACGAGTTGCGCTCCCCCTCGTGATAACTGGGGACCGGCTCGTTGTACTCAGCAGTTGCATAATAGACCTAAGACAAAATCCTGAGGGTTGTTTTGTCCCAGGTCTGTGGGGGTGTGCCCCTACGGGACGAGACGTGTAAATCAAACAGCTCCTACCTGACACCCTCACGAAACCACTGTACTTCCTCGCCACCTCTGGTGATTCGGGGAGCAGCGGTTTCCAGCGAAATGTTAGATGTTCTGTTGCTTTTCTGCTGTCATCCAGGACACGGAACATCTAACATCCCCTCAAAAGGAAGTGTTAAGTTGATACCACTCTCAGAGAGTCTGGCAGCGTGGAAACCTCTGCCAGGTTTTTCTATTTGGGTATTAAGTACAGTACAAATAGGATGGAATCCAATTTATTAATCGTCCTCCGCGTTTCAACGGCGTGGTATTCACTTCCGTGAGACCGGAACAGGCGCATGTACTGTCACAAGAGCTACAATCTCTGCTGAACAAAGAGGCCATAGAACATGTTCCTCTTCCAGAGAGAGAGTCAGGCTATTACAGCAGATACTTCCTGGTCCCCAAAAAGGATGGGGGTTTGCGTCCAATCTTCGATCTTTGAGGCTTAAACCGTACAGTTAAAGCACTCAAGTTCAAGATGTTAACTGTAAAGAATAGTGAAGAATATTGCCACAACACAGGAGGTTCCCAAGTTTGCTTTTGGGGGCAAAGCTTACCAATATTGGGTCCTTCCATTCGACCTAGCCATGTTATCTCTAGGGGGCTGAGGTCAATGCCAAGGGTGTACTCTCTCCCACCCTGAGGGTAACATGTTTGGGGTTAAGTGGGATTCTGTCACCATCGGGCATTATTGTCTCCCGCTCGTGTCAGGACCAATTAACACCCTAAGCAACATCTAGCTAGGTCAGGACATTACATAGGTCTCATGGCAGCTGCGTCCACAATGATTCCTCTGGGCCTTTTGCGCATGAGACCATGTTAGTTGTGGCTCAAAACGAGGGATTTCAACTACAATCCCCAAGGGCAAATAAAGGCAAGAACACTCGCTGAGTGCTTCGTGCACTTTCTAAAATCCATGTTTATGGTAAGGGTTACGCGCTGCGGCTTCGTTCCCTTTCTATGTGGTTCAGACCCCGGTTCCTTGCTTTGGGTCCCACTTTAGGTGCGTCTTGCTGTCGCAGAATGCTAACGGCAGACGTCTCCCTGATGGGCTGGAGAGCGGTCTTAAGTGGTCGTCCAGCTCAAGGGGAATGGGAGGGTCATCAGCTCAATTGGCACATCAACTGCCTCAAGCTGATGACTGTATTTCTGGCCCTGAAATACTTTCTCCCTCAGTTGAGAGACAGTCATGTCCTAGTGCAGCACAGCGGCAGTCTCTTACATAAATTACCAGGGAGGTTTGTGCTCACGCAATCTGAACAGAATAGCGAGGCAGATCTTTCTCTGGGCCCAGGAAAAGTTCCTGTCACTCAGGGCAGTGTACATTTCAGGGCACCTGAATGTGGCAGCGGATTTACTGTTCAGACAAACTACTGAGAGGGGAATGGAAACTCCACCCAGAAGTAGTCAAACAGGTTTGGATATGAAGCGGAGGTGGACCTTTTCGCCTCTTATTAGAAAGCGCAATGTTCCCTCTACTTATCTCTGAATCACCCAGCCCCTGGGTCTGGATGCGATGGCGCACACATGGCCTAGATTGTGCATGTATGCGTTTTCCTCCAGTTTCTCTGCTCCCAGGAGTTCTAGCCAGAGTTTAGTTCTCCGAGATAATATCTCTCCTCAACGGCTCGCCTTGGACGATTCCGGAGAGGAGGGACCTTCTGTCTCAGACGGAGGGCACAATATTCTATCCCAGGCCCAACCTCTGGAACCTTCATGTTTGGTCCCTGATGGGTACCAACTGAGGGACACTGGGCTTTTCGCCTGTTGTTGTTGAGACCATTCTCAGTGCTAGTGCTTCCTTCACTAGAAAGAGTTATGTCAACAAATGGAGTGTCTTTGAAAGGTGGTGTGTCATAATGCAGATCCGGTCAACTGCCAGATTGCTTCAGTTCTGGAATTCCTGCAGGAAATATTATCATCAGGCACATGCCCCGCCACTCTCAAGGTTTATGTGGCCGCTCTTTTGGCTTGCCATACCTTGGTTGACGGGGTGCCACTCGGGAGACATCCTCTGTTCATTTATTTCATTCATGGCGACTGAGGCCTCTCATAAAACCAAGATCCTATCATGGGACTTAGCTTTAGTCCTAGAGGGTCTGGTTGAGACTTCTTTTGAACCTCTAGAATCAGCATCTGACAAACTTCTGACTCTAAGATGGTTTTTCTTATGGCAATAACTTCTTTGAAAGAATTGGGGATATGCAGGCTTTGTCGATTTCGCCACCCTGCTTAGACTTTGCCCCAGGAATGGTGAAAGTGATTTTGCATCCTCATCCTGATTACCTGCCTAAGGTTCCATTTTCGGCTGTATTCTAGAAGCCTTCTGTCCTCCACCGTTCACAACGCCGGAGCAGGAGAAATCTCATAGACTGTGTCCAGTCCGTGCTCTTCAGGCTTACATCCACCACATTAGCCAGTGGCGTAAGTCAGAGCAACTCTTCATCTGTTATGGTGGTAGTAACAGAGGAGCTGCTGCCACCAAGCAGACCATGTCTCATTGGGTCAGGGATGCTATTGCTCTTGCTTATGAGGCGCGCGGTCAAGCTTCGCCTAAAGGTCTTAGGGCTCACTCCACCAGGGGGGTCGCCTCTTCTAGTGCTTTGGCAAGAGGTGCCCCCCTACAACAAGTTTGTGATGCGGCAGGTTGGTCCTCTCCGCACACATTCATAAGATTTTATAGTTTGGATGTTCATGCCACTCCGGGCTCTCATGTCCTTGAGTCGACATCACAAGCTAATGTCTAGGCCTTCTTGCGTTCTTGTGAAACACACCTGCACAACCGTGGGGGTCCAGACATGTTCAAGCACGGCAACGTGGGTATTCTCGTTCCCAATGCGCTGAGCAGCACAGCATCGATTGTAGCTTTCGAAAGCGAACGATCTCGGTTACTTAACTGTAACCTTGTTCCCTGAGAAAGCGGAACGAGATGCTGCGCTACTTTGCCGTGCTGAAGATGTCCCAGGACTGCTCTTCAGACAAAATATCCTGACGATGCACCTGTGGCTCATCTATTTATAGCCTCGTGTTGCGGGTGCGCGCCGATGACGTCATCGACCGAGGCTATATTACCTCCGGGTCAATTCTATCGACGTGTTACACACAATATTCACAGCTGGTCACGACTAAAGACGTTCCCAATGCGCTGAGCAGCGCAGCATCTCGTTCCGGTTTCTCGGGGAACAAGGTTACAGTTAAGTAACCGAGATCGTTATAGTTGGTTATTGGTAATTACCACAGGTAACAAGTATGTAAATGCAGAGAAACATCAAACTAAGTACTAAGTATTTACCTGGCAAGCATATGGTAAATTATAGTATTTTAGTGTGTAATTACTTAAGGTGATTCGTATGCAATTACAGAGAAACTACCAGGGAAAAAAAACACCACTGTTAAATATCAACTCAACAAAGTACTGTGTACTTGTTACCTGTTTAGGTTGGTAATAACTCAGATTTAATTGTGTACTTCCTCAGAATGTAGGCAGCCAATTTTTAGAAACACCTCCAGTATTACCCATCAATTCAAGTTAGGTTTGTAGTTATCCTAGGGTTATGTTGGTAACAGTCCATGTTTATTTATTACTATCTTGAAATTAAGACGGTAGTTTCCAATAAATTACATAGTTGTTGTTCATTGCTACACTCATTTATAGAGGGTTTATCAAATAATTTACCTTACACTTACCTGGTAACTACCCCGCAGGAACAGTTTTCCCAATGTCATGGCACATCTTAAATACTGGGTATGTTCTTGCAGATGTTTTTACAATTTACTCAGTAAGTAAAGTGTAACTGTACTGTAAAATGAAGCCGTGTTTATTTCCATGGTATTACCGGAATTGTACCATATAACCTGATCATTCCCTTTTCCATAGTCACATTTTTTTACCTCGTATGTCCTGCAACATTACCAAGGAAAACATGACAATTTACTCAGTAAGTAAAGTGCAACTGTACTGTAAAATGAAGCCTTGCTTATTTCCATGGAATTACTGGGATCTTACCCTATAATCTGATCATTCCCTTTTCCATAGTCACATTTTTTTACCTCGTATGTCCTGCAACGTTACCAAGGAAAACATGACAATTTACTCAGTAAGTAAAGTGCAACTGTACTGTAAAATGAAGCCTTGTTTATTTCCATGGTATTACCAGAATTGTACCATATAACCTGATCATTCCCTTTTCCATAGTCACATTTTTTTACCTCGTATGTCCTGCAACGTTACCAAGGAAAACATGCCAATTTACTCAGTAAGTAAAGTGCAACTGTACTGTAAAAGGAAGCCTTGCTTATTTCCATGGTATTACCAGTTCTTACCACATCCTTTGCTACTGCTTAAACATTTTTGAAATCACAAACTTTTACCATCTGTGTTCTGCAACTTAACTAAAACATTCTCAGTAAATAAAGTGAAAATATACTGTAAAAGGAAGCCTTGATTTTGGGGGGTCACATTGTAAGATCAGACGCTTATAATTTGTGATAGGTTTGTAATGTGGCCTCTGAGGAGCTCTTGAGTCTATTTTTCATTTTATTTCTTTTTTAAATAGACTGAAACTATTAATCACACGAAAGGAAATCTGCAGTATTTACCCCATCACTATCACTTAAACGTGGTAGCATGCTCTGATGTCTTTGTAAAGGCGTCCAAGAATACCCTTCTTGTGCTCCTTTCCAAGCCAGTGGCTCCACTCAATGAACCTGAAGTTCATCTTTAATGCCTTTTCTGTCAGGTTTCCTCTGTATCTGTAAATGTCCTCTTTATAATTTCGCCACGCCCGTTCTATATGCTGCGTGTGAGCACCACTCCCAGGGTGGACAAAATGTCTCTTGTGATTCCCCTGATAGTGAATGTAACCATGACGTGATAACCTGTTGTAGGCACTCCAGCTATCACTTATCACTTTACTACCAGGTCTAATGTACTTCTGGATAATTGGGAGCAGTCGCTTCCTGGAACGATATTTTACAAGCTTTAAGATGGGACGTCTATGGCATCCCTTGACTTCCACCATTCCAAAGACCCACGAGCGTCTTCTCCAGGTGTGTCCACGTCATCCACGTCCATACTGAAAATAAGTAAAAATGTCTTAATGGCTGTCCACCTACCAGATGCACTGTACTTTTTTTTTTAAACAGTCATTACCATTTTACTTACAAAACCAGACCTTACCTTTCTTTTGTGTCTGAATTTGCTCTCATCTATGGCAACAAAAGCTCTCCTCCCTCCTATACGCATTTTCCGTCTAATCTCCAGTCGCCTGACTGCTTTACCACAGATCTCTCTTAACAGTGTAGTCACCCTGGTCAATGATTGGCTGCTCCCACATACTCCATCCTCGATCATGTCCACTTGTCTCTTTCTCAAACCCTGCGACAAACTGAGAAAAAAACTACTATCAACATATTACCAGTTAATACCCTCATAGCCTAATTGTAATAATAAAACAGTGCCCAAAATGGTTACACTTTATTTTAAGGTGTCGTTGTTACAGTGTAATTATATATTTAAGTACTGAGTAATATTAAGCAACTGCATGTACTTACTATAGGGTTAGGGTAGGATTAGGGTTTGGTTGAGGGTTAGTTGCATGTAATTATGCATAATTTACTGTTATTAGTATGGTAAGTAGATGTTATCGTAAAGTGTTATCGTTTAAACATAATAATTAAATTACCTATCAACAAACCAGCAAATGTGGATTGAATAAATCAGTAATATTAGGCAATATTGCAGGACATAGTTACAGTGTAACCAAAACAAAGAAAAAGCACGAGATAGAGAAACAGAGAGAGCTCCCAACCTGTGCATAATCTTCATCCATGATGCGAACGTAATGTGTGACCTGGAGAATATTGAGCCCTCTCTCTGATGGACCTTGTGATGCCCCTACCCCTGTGGTTTGCCTTTCTACAGCTCCTGTAACATATGACAGAATCTGTAAATATCCAACATTGCATAGTTTGTCAGACTGTAAAAAGGTACTGGGTGATCACTGTTGAACATTACACTTAGAGTGAGTACTGTAAGTCTATGCGAAGTGATATTTTTTGCTGTTTTGGTTCTGTACTACAACACCTTCAAGTGTGAAAGGATTCCGTGACCTTGAGATTAAAGTACACCCTGTCAGCTTAAGTTTTAGGGTACTTACATCCATACAGGATGAGATTAGCACTTTTTGTACACGATCCCCTCATTTTATGTTACTAAAAGTATGTTCCATGCAGTAACGGTATTGAGTCTGTGACCTGTAGGCATCATCAGAAGAGCTAGATGTGTTCCCAGGTGATGTTCTAAAGGCTTTTTGTTTTCTCTTCAGTATGTGAAATATTTAAATCTGATTCAGATTGGGTGTTTGACTTGTGAATTATTTTTGTTATGTAACATAACATCCTTTCTAACTCAGGATGCTACAATGCAGTATCACTGTCACATAGTTGTGCTTACTGTCACGTCTCCCCCAATCTAGACACTGTATAATCTAGTGGCAAATTAATCCAGGTTTGTGTGGCAATGATGCTTGGTTCTTACCACCTATATCCATCCTTGGTCGTGTTGGTTCTTTTGAGTTTCATTCTGTTGTTGCACACAGGGCATCGGTTTTTTTTTTTCTTGACAACAGCCTCTCCCTCTGGAGCCATTCTATTAAATGTTTACCCCCTTGTGCTGTCCTCTGAAGTAATGTTCTCGTCAATGTCAAATTTCTGAAAAATACAGACAATTTAAAATGTAAGAGACGTAACATTAGATGCAGCTGTAGTACTAACGTGTCTGTGTTTTAACCATCCGGCAAAGTCTCTTAAATTTGACATGTATATTATAGATATGTATAAATTAATTCCACTCACACTTCCATGGCACCGCGATCACTGAAGCTAATGCCCGCGGAAAGATCGGAAACTGCGTCAAACCGGAAGAGTCTGACAATCGACGGTGGTCGCCGAAAGAGCGCTGAACTGTGAGAAGGTACGTTATATCGGGTTACACATCCTTCAGTCTGTGGTTATATGCCAGGTGCTAATTTCAGACAAATAACTTATGTTTTAGTTATGATATTTTTATTGTTTTTTTTTAAATCATATTCAATATTTTTAAATACAGATCATGCCAAGGACGCGAGTTAGAGCAGAAGCCCCCCAGATGAGCCGCTGCAGTCGGATAATGAAGGTAACGTTAACTTAATATTACATAACGTTAGTAAAGAATTTAATGAGCCAAATCAAATGTTTAGTGTGCCACCAATCGTCACTCTTACAAGTTGTGTTTTTAACTGTACGTTTTTTACAGTTGGTGGGATTGCTCAATCACAGCTCTGCAAAAACTCGTTTATTTGCTAGCATAACGTTAAGTTAGTATCAGGCTAACGTCAGCAAAATTTGCAGCCTACAACACGTATGGGTAACACTTTACAATAATAGTACATGAATAATCATGTACTAATACCTGAATTAATAATGACTTTACTATGAACTAATGATGAGTTAAGACATGTACTAATGAGGAACTAACCTTAACTACGACATGAGTCACATGAATTCCTGCATGAATATATATTATCTTAACTACACGTTAGTACATGCTTGTTAATTAATGTATTAATTAACATTTCGGGTTTAAACTAAATCAAACATGTTCCAGATCAGAAGAAAGATGTACTAAAAGGGCACAATGTAAAATTGTTCATAAATTTGACACCAGCAACTGTCACAAACATCAGTGAATGACACTAGATGTCTTGCAATGTTTACATTTAACCTTACTCATTGAACACACAATGATGCATCCATCATTAAAAACGATTTAATCTCATTCTGTTATAAGTGATTACACTGCTGCCATCAAGAGTGAAATTCCTACACTAACATGCAGATGCCATTTTCAAAATTAAAATCAGTGTTAGCACAGATGATGGTTATTGATGTGGTTATTTTATGGATTGGTTTATATCATAATGCAGTCGGATGTTAGTAAGTTAGGGTTCTTGCTCTTCTTTTGGGACACTAAATGTGTCCATTTTCTAGAGCAAGTTTGATTTAGTTTACCCCGAAATGTTAATTAATACATTAATTAACAAGCATGTACTAACGTGTAGTTAAGATGGTATATTCATGCAGGAATTCATATGACTCATGTCGTAGTTAAGGTTAGTTCCTCATTAGTACATGTCTTAACTCATCATTAGTTCATCACTGAACTTATGACACCTTCTAGATCTGCTGTACAGGAGAAGCAAACTGTGTTGCATTATTTCCTGTTTTCACTGTAGAGCTGCCTTGAAATCAAATCTGTATTGTTAAAAGCGCTATAAAAAAAGGGGACATGACTTGAATGCTAGATGCAATGCTCTTGCTATTTGTGTTTAGACTGTAATGTGTGTTTGTATATATATATATATATATATATATATATATATATATATATAGGCTAAAATCATGAACACGATGACGGGGTGAAATGGGCTGTGATGCATGGGGCACCAGGTAAAATCTTGCCTAGGGCAGCAAATTGGTTAGGGCCGGCCCTGTTGTAACATTACAGTTTAAAGCACAAATTACAGGGTGCAAACCTCTAAAACCCTGCAGGGTCGCCCGCTATAGCTGCTTCTAAGCTGCTTAGATCGTTAATACAAATATTAATGTTTAAACATATGATCAATATGTCAGTATGGACATGCTACACATCCTTAGATCGGTTAGATTCTCTACAATTCAATCGTTCAGTTCATTTAACGGAAACAACGAGCCCCTAATTCTTATAGATTTACTGGTGTAACCTGCATGGTACAAGAGATGAAAAGGAGAAAAAAGTGACTCCCGTTACCTTTGAAGCGCTCGTTAAGTCCGAATGTGTTTTTATAGAAATAATATTCTGTTTGAAATAAATAAACTGTTTCATAGTAGCCTATATTAGTTTTGTGCAAGAGGATTTAAAGGCCGTTCCCATATGGACGCCTGATTACTACAAAGCTCTGCGGTGGAATTGAAATAGAACAAGTTATGATGGTAACACTTTACAATAAGGTTCATTAGTTAAAATTAGTTAATGTATTAACCAACAAACTAACAATGAGCAATACATTTGTTACAGTATTTATTAATCTCTGTTAATGTTAGTTAATAAAAATAAAGCTGTTCATGTTAGTTCACAGTGCATTAACTAATGTTAACAAATACAACCTTTGATTGTAATAACATATTAGTAAATGTTGAAATTAATATTAACTAAGATTAATAATGAAAGTATTTTCATTTAAAATGAAAAATAAATACTTAAACATTAAATATATTTCTGTTTGCATCTATTATAGTTGTAGAGATTCAACAGAAAGCCACTGCTCCAACCATGGATAAGTTCCGGGAGGATTTCAAATTACTGAAAGAGGAAAACAGGCTTCTAAAAGAGGAGCGGGATTTCCTTAGGGAGAAAGCTCTCAACCCAGTAGAGACCGGACCCTCAACAACTTCAAAAAGTTTCCAGACTGTGGTCCTCCCATAACCAACACAGAAAGCTTTTACCACATGCATAATTATTCTAGTTGTTTGTTATTTTGCGTTTATTGATATCCCCACATTATGCAAATGAATAAGAGAAATATACTACAAGAAGATGATTTTTTCAACACTGAGAACACTTAATTACTTCAATTTGTTGTTACTCTGTTTAAGGTTCCCACAAAAAGAGGGTTATGGATTCTTCAGACTCTTCAACATCTGACTCTGAGTCAGACTCCTCTTATGAAAGAGGGAAGAGGAAGAGAAAGCAGAAGAAGAACAACAAGAAAACCCATGCAGCATTTGGAAAAAGAGGTGACTTGTATAATTTGAAAAAAGAAGGCTCACAACTAAATTACATTTGTATGAACACTGTAAAAAATTAAACCGTGATTTTTATGGTAAAAAAACCGGCAGCTGTGCTTGCCAGTACTTTACCGTCAAAAATACAGTAGCAACGTTATTGGTTTTACAGACTTAACTTAAAATTTACAGTAATAAACCGTAATTCATTATCTGATGTGAATTTAATGTCCTATTGAAGTATTAATATCTGTTTTGTACCATTGTAATACACTGATAACCAACAATCACAGCAGTGATGAGTCACATGATCAATCAAAGCTCATCACTAGCAGCTCTTCCACAAGAAATGTAATACTAATATATAATAAAAGCTGCAGTGTCATTCACACAAATATTAAACACCATCATGGTAACACACATGTAACATAAAACCCTAATGTACATATCTGATTAGAACAAACTAAGAAAACTATGAAGAAACATAGTTATTTGAACAAAAATAGATCAAATGTGAAGTGTCACGCAGGGAATTGTGAGAATGTCAATTTACGGTTTTTCACTGTAAATTATACAATGAGTTGTTCTTTTTCACTTTCAAAAACTGTAAATTTAATGGTATTTTACAGTAAAATTACATTAAATGTACCATTAGATCTATCACAGTTATTTAATGTTTATAGTATGGAAACTTTCTGTTAACCAATTAACAGTTTTTCACTGTAGCATTTTTACTTTTAGCGTTAAAATCACGATAATTTTTTACAGTGAACATATGACATTTTCTTAATATAAGAATGTTATTTTCAATGTTACAAGCATAAGGCTAAGGTTACTGCCAACAAACAATCCACAACTCCATATACAGCTACCATATTCAAGTCTGGGCCAATTATGAATCAGTTATGTGTTTTATTGGAATACGTTATTGATGTTACAGAAGAAGAGTTGTGCAGGCACTAGATCTCTTCAGGTTATTCACCTAATGCCTGAATGTCCTGTTTTATATAATCAAAGCTGTGTTTTTGTGTGGTTATGATGTGGTTTTATGATCTGTCTTGTAGTTCAGAGTCCAGAGGACGTTGTGCACAGGTACCGTGCTGTCTTAAAAGAGTTTAGACGCACTAGGAGCATGAGCTTCAGCTGCATAACATTGGACGTGGACCGGAACACGATCGCGTTGACTGCTATCATTGCTGAAATAGTGATTGCTGCAGAAGGTGAAAACTTCGGGCCGCTGCCTGTGTTCAAGGAGGAGGACACTGTAGGCAATTATGCAAAAACCTGCAAGGCCTTCTTAGAGGGCAACAATCCTCTTGGGGAAAAAATACAAAAAATGAAAGAAGATTCAGATCTGCTCCCCATTAAATATAAATTTAGAAAGTGAGAGGCCACACTGCTGTCCTTATTGTTAATGCCCACTTTTGCACTTTGTTAAGGGTTCTGTGTTTCTTTGAACCCAGTTTCTACTGTTTCTATTAAGGGTTGTTAATACGATTTAAGTTTGTAAATATTTCTTTATTTAAATACTTTGTGATACCATGTAAAAGATAGCTTCTTTTTACGGTATATTTTCAGTTTACTTACTGAGTAAATACTGTTGATTTACACAGTAACTGTAGCTATTACAGATTATAGGGTAAGATCCCAGTAATTCAATGGAAATAAAAAGGCTTCCTTTTACAGTACAGTTTCACTTTATTTACTGAGAATGTTTTAGTTAAGTTGCAGAACACAGATGGTAAAAGTTTGTGATTTCAAAAATGTTTAAGCAGTAGCAAAGGATGTGGTAAGAGTCTGGTAATACCATGGAAATAAGCAAGGCTTCCTTTTACAGTACAGTTGCACTTTACTTACTGAGTAAATTGTAAAAACATCTGCAAGAACATACCCAGTATTTAAGATGTGCCATGACATTGGGAAAACTGTTCCTGCGGGGTAGTTACCAGGTAAGTGTAAGGTAAATTATTTGATAAACCCTCTATAAATGGGTGTAGCAATGAACAACAACTACGTAATTTATTGGAAACTACCGTCTTAATTTCAAGATAGTAATAAATAAACATGGACTGTTACCAACATAACCCTAGGATAACTACAAACCTAACTTGAATTGATGGGTAATACTGGAGGTGTTTCTAAAAATTGGCTGCCTACATTCTGAGGAAGTACACAATTAAATCTGAGTTATTACCAACCTAAACAGGTAACAAGTACACAGTACTTTGTTGAGTTGATATTTAACAGTGGTGTTTTTTTTCCCTGGTAGTTTCTCTGTAATTGCATACTAATCACCTTAAGTAATTACACACTAAAATACTATAATTTACCATATGCTTGCCAGGTAAATACTTAGTACTTAGTTTGATGTTTCTCTGCATTTACATACTTGTTACCTGTGGTAATTACCAATAACCAACTATAACTTACCATATATTTACCAGGTAAATACCTAGTAATTAGGGGACTGTAAAAGGAAGGGTTAAGGCCATTGCACACTGAGTCCGAAATTCGCATCCGAATTTTTCGCATGTTAAAAAAATAATTCGACCTCACGTTATGTCAATCACGCTTGCACACTGACCTACGAAACTTTCGTCCGTAAAAAAAAAATCGGATTGGGTTCGGTTTTCTGCGTTTTTCGCATCCACAGACAGTGTTTTGAGAGGTTTTTTGAAAGTTCAGAGCCACCGTACAAGCGAACGACAAAATCCAGAATGACGTCTGACAAGTCGATACACTTCGTCTCGCAGCACAAGTACTGTATGAAAAACAAAATGCGGATTAAAGAGACACTGAATAAAATATAACCTGTATACAGCTGTTCTGTCTGCCCAGCGCTTCTGCCGGCCGTGTGTGTGTGTGTGTGTGTGTGTGTGTGTGTGTGTGTGCGTGTCCGTCCATAGACATACTGCCAGTCTCTGTTCAGGATCGACTGGTTCACGGAAGTTGGTGGTCTTCTTTTTAATATGTGGCTCCAGTATCGCTAGCAAAGCATCAAACTGTTCCACTGACATTCTGAGGTAAATTTTGAATCGCTCGGGATAATTTCGCAACTCCTTGATAAGGAGGTGAAACTCTCCTTCCTCTCGGCGATTGGATGGACCCAATATTTCCTCTTTCTTTTTTTCTTTTTAAGAAGAAAGAGTGCAACAAATACATCCTCACTGCTTGACGAATCTTTTTGTATTTTTTGCGTTTTTTCCCGCAAAGGTTTAATAAATACGCATCGGACTCAGTGTGCAAGGTTTCTGTGCGTGATGAATTTTAAGGCTGACGAACACGAAAAAACGCATACGAAAATTTCGGACTCAGTGTGCAATGGCCTTTACCCGTTTTCTATCAACATTATGAGAACGTTCATCAATCAGAAATAACGTCATAAAAGACGTTCCAAGAACCTTGTTCTAAGAATGTTTTTTCTCAACGTTACAAGAACGTTAATAACGTCGTATCAACGTTCCGAAAACATTATTTTAATAACGTTTTGTGCTAACATTTACACAACTTTTAAAGAACGTTAGTGAAAGTTCTGGGAACGTTCCCTGTTGGCTGGGTGGGAAGTGTAGCTCTTTCTCATCATCTTTCAGTAGACGCAGGCAGCTGAATCTCAACACCATTGATATAAGCACAAGCACCAACCTAGTATGCAGCTTTTCCTGCTGCTCGGGCTTCTTCTACTTTAGGCCACAATTTATTTCTTCTTTCTATTTCCAGCGGAGTACGATCTTCCATAAACCGCATCCCATTTTCCTTCAAAAACGGAGAGGATTTCACTGCTTCCCTGACTATGCGTGAGACGAATTTGCCCTTTCCTTCGGGATATGTATATTCACATATGCGGATGACTTCGTCCCTGATGTTCTCCTTCTCTTTTTCATACACCCCTCGCAACTGAAGTTTCCACCATCTCGACTGCCTCTCCAGGTCTGAGAGACGGGCTTCACAGTTCTCTATTCACCGCTCCCAGGGTCGTAACTTAGTCGTAACTTAGACGTAAGGTGGTCCACTTTCACATCTTTAACTTCAGCGGAGACAAAGTCCTTCGTCTTTTTCAGACCCTCTATTTTCAAAGCATTAGTATTCACCAACTTATCCAGAGAATCGTTGATCAAGGATGAATTTGACGATAACATCCAACCACGTCATCCAAAGATTCAGTCTTCCTTTTCTTAGAGGCTTAACCCTCAGACGGTCCTCGGTCATTTCTGACTGAAACATTTTCTGTTTTGAATTTCTAAAATTCACAGCTTCATCGGAATGTTACGAAACTTGGTGACTTTTATGGCATTAGGTATGTGAACACACAAAAAATAAAAATTAGGTCATGATCCGAGCATGCTAAGTCGTCGTAAAAAAAATAGTCACACTTGTGGTCTTCGGTCAAAAATGACCCCCATAGGAAATGAATGGGAAATTGACAATAAATCTAAAAATATATTTTTTTAAATATTATTTTACATAAAGTGTTATAATTGAATGAATTGCATTTTTTGTTACAAATTTTCTGTAAAAAAAAAAAAAAAATGTCCATAAACAGCTGGGGAATTCACATGCCTCTCCATAGAGAGATGTACATGCCACCTTGTGGTTACACCATGGTTCTACGCTTTCTCTCCATACTCTCACCAGATGGTGCTAATCTGCTTAAAACATTTTTTTTGAAGGCCTAGACTCTATATTAAACTAAAATACTGCATTAAATTTTTTTTAAATACATATATGTATATAAATTATTTTCAATGGCAAAAATAGACCATAAATATTGCATAAATATTAATAAATTAATAAGACCGTCTGAGGGTTAATCAGAGTGTCAGGGAGAGCAGCTAAACAAAAATCCAGAGCTTTGTCAACTCCCGGGAGAGGAGCAGCAGGCACTGCGTAGTCATGCACTTCCATAGACAAGTCTTTCAAATCCTTTGTCCGTTCGTTAAGTTTTGGCATTATGATGAAACAGTTTGGCTTTTATTTATTTCATGCATTTGCACTTATTTAATTTATATTCATGTATATAGTATGAGTCCCTGATTATATTACATGTTCTCTTGTTGTTGTTGTTTTTTTTTTTTGTTTGTTTTTTTAAAGACAAACCATCAATTTTTTGGGGAAAAAATGATAGATTTATAGTGTTTTGAATTTTTTTTTTTAATTAACTTTGAATTTATCATCAACAATATTGTTCTTTGATTTAATAATCATTGTTCAACATGTTCAGACTGAGCAAAAAAAAAAAAAAAAAAAAAACATTTTAACAGGATAAATTGAATATTCACAAAATGTGTAGGTCTAGGTAAAAAAATATAATTTTCCTGAAAACTACTGAAATGGATTTATAGCGTTTTGGATAAGAGTTCCTCAACTTTAAATTGAATCACTCGATGTCTTTGACATATTGAAGATGAATGAATGTTACGTCCTCAGTTAAGGGTATGTTTGATAGTAAGATAACCTTTCTTTCTGGAATACCCCCCAGGCCTATAACTATTGTGTGGAAAACTGATGTTCCCATGATCCTTTGATTCCAGTTTTCATGCATACTGTGAAACATGTGATAAAGATTGGTATGAAATGCACTTTGCTAAACCTAACCCTATGGTTCATGATCTGTTGTTTATAGCATCCCGATTTTCATAATGACCATATAGCATGTTTGATTTGTACCTACTTTTAATAAGAATATGTTTTGATGCTTTGCATCTTTTTCGACCCGTGGTACAAACAATATCCGGTAACACTTTAGAATACTGTATCTTACTTACTGCATAACTAATAAGGAATTATTGAGGAACTAATAGGTAATTATTTATTAACACTTAAGTCACTACTGTTAACTACTAAGGAAGATGTGTTAACTAATTAGTATGTAATAGAATTGTATGATTGTGTTAAGTTTCAGTTAGTTAATCAAATAACTAATGAATTATGTCATAACTCTTGAAGAACTATTATTAATTATCTATTAATTAACCCTCTGGAGTCTGAGGTGTTTTCTGGGCCCTGGAGGTGTTCTGACATGCTCTGACATTTGTGCTTTTTTCAGTTATTTATAAACATGTTAATGGCAAAGGTGTAAATTCACTCTATATAGCAGAAACAGGGCTACCAAAATATGTGATCACCATGCATGTATATTTTTTTATTTTTAAGAGAATAATGCTTATGCGTGGTTATTGAAAAAATAAAAAATGAAAGTTGCTTAAAGAAGACCTCAAAACTCATAATAAATATGCATGAATAAGACTTTTGAGAAATGGATGTTCTTCCTTCGAGTTCTGGCTTCAAAATTATGTGAAAATAGTCTTGCTTTATCGTTCAGATAAAACAATACATTGATTTAAATTGATGTAAAACAGGTTTTGCTTGGAAAGCCATTATGCGAGTGGGCGTGAACGAGGAGTGGTTTACACCTTGGAATACAAAATGTCCCACCCATTATGCATAATTAGCCATTCATTCAGGTGTGACTCTGACTGACTGAGCCACAATGCAAGGACAAAAAATTAGAAGAAGACTTATATTGACCATTTAAGATTTTGCTTACATCTATCTTGTAAATATGTTTTGCTATTTTATTAAAAAGGTTACAATTACAATAATAATTAAAATTTCAACAATATTTCAAGTGTACTCTTTCTTTGTAAAAAAAAAAAAAAGATTATAGGCCTACATTTTAGGCCTATCTATGTATTCATTAGTTTGAATATAGCCAAAATTGGAACAGCTAACATCTTAGTTGATGACTTTATTTTATATATATATAAAAATTGCTAAACAAAAGCTTATTTGATATATATATTCAGTATATTCTACAGTAAAAACTGTACTCAAATCTAGTCAACAAAATGTTGTCTTTCATATTTCGCCTGACTGTAACGTTGTTTTTATGAAATATTAGGGCATATAAATGTTAATTTGCAGTTTAATACGTATTGCTTATACAAATAGCCTACATTTTATTTCAACATATTTCAGTCGATTTTTTACTCATCTCAGTATATACAGTTTGCTAAAACTTCCTCATTCATTCACACACGCGATTTAAATTTAAACTGTCTTTTTGCGAGCTGTGGTAAACAGCGCGCATCTCTGCCGTTCATTCATCAAAAACAGAAACCCGATTCACGTGAGAAGAAAAAAAAACTTACAGTATTCCTCAGCTCGCTCCTCGATATACCCGCACTTCTGAGGTAGGCTACTTTTTTCATCAAAAGCTTATGTGGCAGTATATTCTACAGTAAAAACTGTACTCAAATCTAGTCAACAAAATGTTGTCTTTCATATTTCGCCTGACTGTAAAGTTGTTTTTATGAAATATTAGGGCATATAAAATTGCAGTTTAATACGTATTGCTACGTACAAATAGCCTACATTTTATTTCAACATATTTCAGTCGATTTTTACTCATAGTAATACAGTTTGCTAAAACATCATCATTCATTCACACACGCGATTTAAATTTAAACTGTCTTTTTGCGAGCTGTGGTAAACAGCGCGCATCTCTGCCGTTCATTCATCAAAAACAGAAACCAGATTAACGTGAGAAGAAAAAAAAACTGGAATCGCTCTCTTTTAATACAGATTTCACAACATGAGAATATTTGTTTTTTATATAAATTACTTCATTTAAGAGAAGAGAATTCAAGGTTCATGCCTGTGTGTCTGAATGCCTGTTTGACTGAGTATTCGCTGAGTTATTGTTCATTTTCGGACGCGTTTCAGAATGGACGACACTGGCAGATAGAAGGCAGAACTCGCATCACGTATATTTTTCTTTATTTGGCAAAAAGCACAACACTTTCTTTTTATTGTGAGTATACACAAAAATAATACACATTTAACAGAATCGATTAATGTAAAAAACAAGCCTAAAAGATAAAAATTTATATTTTTATTTTATTATTTTTTTGCACTCATACGGAAAAAAACGAGCCTATCGCGCCGGCGCGATAGCCGACCTCAGGGGGTTAATAGAGACTGCAAGGCTATGTCCACATTAACTATTTCCCTGCCAGCATTTTCTAAAAAGTCAGCGACAGCATTTTTGATCATATTCACAAAGATAAATAAATAATAAAGAGTTTTTTTAAATGCAAGTTCTGATAGTGTGCGGGAGTTTCTCGTTTGCAGATTGTCGACCGATTTTTCTTGGTCGTTTTTTTCCTACGCACCTATCATCTGCAGGTGTGTGATGGTTTTTTGTTAATTGATTGATCATATTCACAAAAAGTGTATGGCCCCCAGAATATCTTGTTGAGTGATTATGTAAACAGTCAATTGATCAAAAGGCAATTTCTCTTGAGCAATCGAAATATGCAACCAATACATATATATAATTCGAGTTCGAGTGTGCCGAACAAAAGTCACCCTGTCATGATGGAGAAGTACAAGGATGGAGTTTTAGGAGGAATGTTTGCATTTAAAAAGTTGCCTGATGGCAGCACATAAAAAATTCAGGGAACAGACACAGTCTCTATATGATGATATCTAGGTGAAAGAGACTCTATGTGATGGGATTTATCTGACCTTGGTGACGCGAGGCCGCTAGCAGACGGTCGGTTTAGCCAGTCTGTCTGCTTCCTGACCTGAGGCCCAGATTGTCATGTTTGAGCTCTAAGACTATGAGCCATATTACTAGAGAGAAGAGCAGCACCATTCCAGGAGGGATGAATACCATCTCTTTTCAACAGGTCAGGTTTGCCCCAAAAACTTTTCCAATTGTCTATGAATTCTAGATTATTAAGCGGAAACCACTTAGACAGCCAACCGTTAAGCGAACACAATCTACTAACTATCTCATCACTCCTGCGAACAGGAAGGGGGCCAGAGCAAATTACAGTGCTTGACATCGTACTTGCAAGTTCACACACCTCTTTAATATTCATTTTGGTGATCTCCGACTGGCGGAGTCGAACATCATTAGTGCCGACATGAATAATGATCTTAGAGAATTTACGATTAGCATTAGCCAGCACTTTTAAATTTGCTTTGATGTCAGGCGCTCTGGCTCCCGGCAAACATGTGACTATGGTGGTTGGTGTGTCTATCTTCACGTTCCGTGTGATGGAATCACCAATTACTAGGGCACAATCAACAGAAATCTCAGTGGGTGTTTCACTGAGCGGGGATAATCTATTTGAAGTTGTAATAAGAACAGAAGAGTGTTTTTTTGTCCCGCGACTACAGCGTCTTACTGTCACCCAGTTTCCCTGCTGCACGGGCTCTACTTCAGCCGGAACCAAATAATGTACAGAGTTCACTATGCTAGGCGCATCCAAAGCAGTATCTAAAGCCCTTGCACTCTTACAATTAACACATTCTTAGAACAAGGTTCTTGGAACGTCTTTATGGCGTTATTTGTGATTGATGAACGTTCTCATAACGTTCATAGAAAACGTTCTTAGAACAAGGTTCTTGGAACGTCTTTATGACGTTATTTGTGATTGATGAACGTTCTCATAACGTTCATAGAAAACGTTCTTAGAACAAGGTTCTTGGAATGTCTTTATGGCGTTATTTGTGATTGATGAACGTTCTCATAACGTTCATAGAAAACGTTCTTAGAACAAGGTTCTTGGAACATCTTTATGACGTTATTTGTGATTGATGAACGTTCTCATAACGTTGATAGAAATGTTCTTAGAACAAGGTTCTTGGAACGTCTTTATGATGTTATTTGTGATTGATGAAAGTTGTCATAACGTTGATAGAAAACGTTCTTAGAACAAGGTTCTTGGAATGTCTTTATGGCGTTATTTGTGATTGATGAACGTTCTCATAACGTTGATAGAAAACGTTCTTAGAACAAGGTTCTTGGAATGTCTTTATGGCGTTATTTGTGATTGATGAACGTTCTCATAACGTTCATAGAAAACGTTCGTAGAACAAGGTTCTTGGAACGTCTTTATGACGTTATTTGTGATTGATGAACGTTCTCATAACGTTGATAGAAATGTTCTTAGAACAAGGTTCTTGGAACGTCTTTATGATGTTATTTGTGATTGATGAAAGTTGTCATAACGTTGATAGAAAACGTTCTTAGAACAAGGTTCTTGGAATGTCTTTATGGCGTTATTTGTGATTGATGAACGTTCTCATAACGTTGATAGAAATGTTCTTAGAACAAGGTTCTTGGAACGTCTTTATGACGTTATTTGTGATTGATAAACGTTCTCATAACGTTGATAGAAAACGTTCTTAGAACAAGGTTCTTGGAATGTCTTTATGGCGTTATTTGTGATTGATGAACGTTCTCATAACATTCATAGAAAACGTTCTTAGAACAAGGTTCTTGGAACGTCTTTATGATGTTATTTGTGATTGATGAACATTCTCATAACGTTGATAGAAATGTTCTTAGAACAAGGTTCTTGGAACGTCTTTATGATGTTATTTGTGATTGATGAACGTTCTCATAACGTTGATAGAAATGTTCTTAGAACAAGGTTCTTGGAACGTCTTTATGACGTTATTTGTGATTGATGAACGTTCTCATAACGTTGATAGAAAACGTTCTTAGAGCAAGGTTCTTGGAATGTCTTTATGGCGTTATTTGTGATTGATGAACGTTCTCATAACGTTCATAGAAAACGTTCTTAGAACAAGGTTCTTGGAACGTCTTTATGACGTTATTTGTGATTGATGAACGTTCTCATAACGTTGATAGAAAACGTTCGTAGAACAAGGTTCTTGGAACGTCTTTATGATGTTATTTGTGATTGATGAAAGTTCTCATAACTTTGATAGAAAACATTCTTAGAACAAGGTTCTTGGAACATCTTTATGACGTTATATGTGATTGATGAACGTTCTCATAGCGTTGATAGAAAACGCTCTTAGAACAAGGTTCTTGGAACGTCTTTATGACATTATTTGTGATTGATGAAAGTTCTCATAACGTTGATAGAAAACGTTTTTAGAACAAGGTTCTTGGAACGTCTTTATGATGTTATATGTGATTGATGAAAGTTCTCATAACGTTGATAGAAAACGTTCTTAGAACAAGGTTCTTGGAACGTCTTTATGAAGTTATTTGTGATTGATGAACGTTCTCATAACGTTGATAGAAAACGTTCTTAGAACAAGGTTCTTGGAACGTCTTTTTGACGTTATTTTGTGATTGATGAAAGTTCTCATAACGTTGATAGAAAACGTTTTTAGAACAAGGTTCTTGGAATGTCTTTATGGCCTTTATTTGTGATTGATGAAAGTTCTCATAACGTTGATAGAAAACGTTTTTAGAACAACATTCTTGAAACGTCTTTTTGATGTTATTTTGTGATTGATGAAAGTTCTTATAACGTTGATAGAAAACGTTTTTAGAACAAGGTTCTTGGAATGTCTTTATGGCGTTATTTGTTATTGATTAAAGTTCTCATAACGTTGATCGAAAACGTTTTTAGAACAACATTCTTGAAACGTCTTTTTGATGTTATTTTGTGATTGATGAAAGTTCTTATAACGTTGATAGAAAACGTTTTTAGAACAAGGTTCTTGGAATGTCTTTATGGCGTTATTAGTGATTGATGACAGTTCTCATAACGTTGATAGAAAACGTTTTTAGAACAAGGTTCTTGGAATGTCTTTATGGCGTTATTTGTGATTGATGAAAGTTCTCTTAACGTTGATAGAAAACGTTCTTAGAAAAACATTCTTGGAACGTCTTTATGACGTTATTTGTGATTGATGAAAGTTCTCATAACGTTGATAGAAAACGTTCTTAGAACAGCATTCTTGGAACGTCTTTATGACGTTATTTGTGATTGATGACAGTTCTCATAACGTTGATAGAAAACGTTCTTAGAACAAGGTTCTTGGAACGTCTTTATGATGTTATTTGTGAATGATGAACGTTCTCATAACGTTGATAAAAAACGTTTTTAGAACAACATTCTTGAAACGTCTTTATGACGTTATTTGTGATTGATGAAAGTTCTCATAACGTTGATAGAAAACGTTTTTAGAACAAGGTTCTTGGAACGTCTTTTTGACGTTATTTTGTGATTGATGAAAGTTCTCATAACGTTGATAGAAAACGTTCTTAGAATAACATTCTTGAAACGTCTTTTTGACGTTATTTTGTGATTGATGAAAGTTCTCATAATGTTGATAGAAAACGTTCTTAGAACAAGGTTCTTGGAACGTCTTTATGACGTTATTTGTGATTGATGAAAGTTCTCATAGCGTTGATAGAAAACGTTCTTAGAACAAGGTTCTTGGAACGTCTTTATGACGTTATTTGTGATTGATGAACGTTCTCATAATGTTGATAGAAAACGTTCTTAGAACAAGGTTCTTGGAACGTCTTGATGGCGTTATTTGTGATTGATGAAAGTTCTCATAGCGTTGATAGAAAACGTTTTTAGAACAAGGTTCTTGGAACGTCTTTTGACGTTATTTGTGATTGATGAAAGTTCTCATAGCGTTGATAGAAAACGTTTTTAGAACAAGGTTCTTGGAACGTCTTTTTGACGTTATTTGTGATTGATGAAAGTTCTCATAGCGTTGATAGAAAACGTTCTTAGAACAAGGTTCTTGGAACGTCTTTATGATGTTATTTGTGAATGATGAACGTTCTCATAACGTTGATAGAAAACGTTTTTAGAACAAGGTTCTTGGAACGTCTTTATGACGTTATTTGTAATTGATGAACGTTCTCATAACGTTGATAGAGAACGTTTTTAGAACAAGGTTCCTGGAACGTCTTTATGACATTATTTGTGATTGATGAAAGTTCTCATAACGTTGATAGAAAACGTTTTTAGAACAACATTCTTGAAACGTCTTTTTGAGGTTATTTTGTGATTGATGAAAGTTCTCATAACGTTGATAGAAAACGTTCTTAGAATAACATTCTTGAAACGTCTTTTTGACGTTATTTTGTGATTGATGAAAGTTCTCATAATGTTGATAGAAAACGTTCTTAGAACAAGGTTCTTGGAACGTCTTTATGACGTTATTTGTGATTGATGAAAGTTCTCATAGCGTTGATAGAAAACGTTCTTAGAACAAGGTTCTTGGAACGTCTTTATGACGTTATTTGTGATTGATGAACGTTCTCATAATGTTGATAGAAAACGTTCTTAGAACAAGGTTCTTGGAACGTCTTGATGGCGTTATTTGTGATTGATGAAAGTTCTCATAGCGTTGATAGAAAACGTTTTTAGAACAAGGTTCTTGGAACGTCTTTTGACGTTATTTGTGATTGATGAAAGTTCTCATAGCGTTGATAGAAAACGTTTTTAGAACAAGGTTCTTGGAACGTCTTTTTGACGTTATTTGTGATTGATGAAAGTTCTCATAGCGTTGATAGAAAACGTTCTTAGAACAAGGTTCTTGGAACGTCTTTATGATGTTATTTGTGAATGATGAACGTTCTCATAACGTTGATAGAAAACGTTTTTAGAACAAGGTTCTTGGAACGTCTTTATGATGTTATATGTGATTGATGAAAGTTCTCATAACGTTGATAGAAAACGTTCTTAGAACAAGGTTCTTGGAATGTCTTTTTGACGTTATTTGTGATTGATGAAAGTTCTCATAACGTTGATAGAAAACGTTCTTAGAACAAGGTTCTTGGAACGTCTTTATGACATTATTTGTGATTGATGAACGTTCTCATAACGTTGATAGAAAACGTCTTTAGAACAAGGTTCTTGGAACGTCTTTTTGACGTTATTTGTGATTGATGAAAGTTCTCATAGCGTTGATAGAAAACGTTCTTAGAACAAGGATCTTGGAATGTCTTTATAACGTTATTTGTGATTGATGAAAGTTCTCATAACGTTGATAGAAAACGTTCTTAGAACAAGGTTCTTGGAACGTCTTTATGACGTTATGTTGTGATGGATGAACGTTCTCATAACGTTTATAGAAAACGTTCTTAGAACAACATTCTCAGAATGTCCTTATAGATTATTATTTTTTTTTATGTTATATTTAGGCTATCATAAAACGTTCTGGGAACATGTTGTTTGCTTCTTAACAGTTTACAATCACTAGATTTGTATAATATGACTATATATATATATATATATATCCATATAAACATTTTAAACATCACAGTAGTTTATAACACCACCCCAATAAACCAGCACTATATAGCATATTAATAAATTAATATTAACTAGTGCAAAATGCCTGTGCAAAAGTTTTTAATAATTGTTGTTTTGGTGTGTTTGAGTGCTCATTGTTACAATTACACAGCAAAAGTTCAGTGACATTTTTATTTGTGTAAAGTAGAAAGCAAATACTGATCCTGAAATAATGGCATAAAATAAATGTGGAAAATTGAACTACACAATGCAGGGAGCAGACTACACAGTGAACTCAGAGAAAACGCTACGCTTGAGTAAAAACAGTTTGTGAATAGACTATACTACTTGTAGATATTATTTAGCATTATTATTAGTATTAGTACTACTACTACTACTATAAAACAACCAAATTTTAGACTAAAGTCTCGGACAAAAACCTTTAGTGTCTGTATTTGTAGTAATGTTAAACATATCCTCCTGTACCATGATTGAGTTGACACACAACCTGACTTATCATTATTAAATATTATCCATTGTAGGTATTATTTAGCATTATTATTATTATTAGTATTAGTACTACTCTTACTACTACAAAACAACCAAATTTTAGACTAATGTCTCAGACAAAAAGCGTTATTGTCTGTATTTGTAGTAATGATAAACATGTCCTCCTGTACCATGATTGAGTTGACACACAACCTAACTTATCATTATTAAATATTATCCATTGTAGGTATTATTTAGCATTATTAGTAGTAGTATTAGTATTAGTACTACTCTTACTACTACAAAACAACCAAATTTTAGACTAATGTCTCAGACAAAAAGCGTTATTGTCTGTATTTGTATT
Organism: Squalius cephalus; assembly: GCF_949319135.1. Taxonomy (NCBI): domain Eukaryota; kingdom Metazoa; phylum Chordata; class Actinopteri; order Cypriniformes; family Leuciscidae; genus Squalius; species Squalius cephalus. Next base: position 1,035,822 of record NC_137128.1, on the reverse strand, counting down.
AATGATAAACATGTCCTCCTGTACCATGATTGAGTTGACACACAACTTATCATTATTAAATATTATCCATTGTAGGTATTATTTAGCATTATTAGTAGTAGTATTAGTACTACTCTTACTACTACAAAACAACCAAAGTTTAGACTAAAGTCTCAGACAAAAACCTTTAGTGTCTATATTTGTAGTAATGTTAAACATGTCCTCCTGTACCATGATTGAGCTGACACACAAACGGACTTATCATTATTAAATATGAGTAATCGTAGGTATTATTTAGCATTATTGGAATTGTTATAAATAAAACAACCGCATTTAGACTACAGTCTCTGACTAAAAGCATTATTGTCTGTATTTGTAGTAATGTTAAATGATTAGTTCACTTCAGAATGAAAATTTATACCGAAGGAAATACCGCCCCAGTGGCGAAAAACTCTGCCGACATCTCATTTTCTCCTCCAACTTCAAAATCGTTGTTTTACCGATCATTGTTTTACCTTTATTTTTGTAAAAGACGTTTGATTGAATCTTTACACAGGACTGGGACGGGACTCTAGGTTCTGGCCAATTTTCTGAGCTCGGTTTCATGTTTTCACAAACTTAGTCCCGGTCACGTTGGAAGTTACCGAGCTGGGGACTATTATCAGGTGCTGCGTCATATCATTACGCCTGCTGGACTCATGGTACGGGGAAATTCCACGCAAAACTGTCACATCCAAAACGCCAACTCAATACCATGGCATTGTGTTGGCGTTATGGACGTGACAGTTTTGCGTGGAATTGCCCTACGGCAGCAAAGTTTCTTGATTATTACGCAGGAATGAGAATATAGTCCCTAGCCATATCAGCCTAGAAAATCGCAACTTTACATTTTCTGTCGGTCTTGCTTGTTTGTCTTAGGACAAATATCGAAAATCTTTGGTCATTTTTTTGAGAGAGATGCTAATGGTCTTGTCCGATTCAATGATTTATGCTAAGCTATGCTAAAAGTGGTACCGCCAGACCCGGAGATCGGCTAAATGGATTAGAAAACGGTAAAACTCAACTGTTCAACTCTGAGGGAGTTGTAAAATGAGCCTATTTCCAAAAAAAGTGGAGTATCCGTTTAAGTAATTGCACTTTTTTCTACTGCATGCAATGTACATTTGTTCTTTAACCTCATGTTCTGGATGCTTTGTTCTCCATTTTTTGATCTAGTATCTAATGAATGATCTGTAGTGTTTATATATTGACTGATGTGTGTATGATCTGAAAGCTTTGTTTGATTTTGAGAACGGGTGAAAAAGTCAGAAGAGTCAGGGGTTTTGTGAATGTAGTTTGAAGAATTGGGATTTGTGTTTAAGGTTGTGAGAAATGAGTGATGTTTCAAGAAATTAGTTTTAGCACTTCAGAAAAACTGTAATAGCAACAGATTTTATCTGTATTAGCTGCTGATTAAATAATCGTTAATAAATGGTTATTAATAAAAGTTATTCATGGGTCTCTACATTATATATGCATTAGTTAAACATATTGCATATAGTGAACCCATATTGTAAAGTTTTACTAACTTGTTTTTTCTTTACGTTTTTTTAGAACAGCCGAGTAGTAGCGATGTTATTTTATTATTTTATTTTGTGACTATAATGGCTGGTGAAAAAAAAAAAAAAACATACAAATCATAGCCTGGTTTGCGGGGACACTTTTTTTACACATACACAACATGGTATATAAGGTCATACTTTTTAATATATACACATACACAACATGGTTTGTAAGGTCTTTTTGAAAAAAAAATTTTAACTTCATATGGTCATCTATTTATGCTTAAAAATAACATATATGGCCTAAGGTTTATGAGGACACTGAGATGTCCTCATAAACCAAAGTGTCCTCGTAATGCTGGTGAGTAACCTGACATTTTGTCCTTGTAAACCACATTTGCCAGTTCACACACATACACACACACACACACACACACACACACACACACTCTGAGTGTACAAAACATTAGGAACACCATCCTAATATTGAGCTGCACCCTTTTTGCCCTCAGAACAGCCTCAATTAGTTGGGGCATGGACTCTACAAGGCGTTGAAAGCGTTCCACAGGGATGCTGGCCCATGTTGACTCCAATGCTTCCCACAGTTGTGTCAAGTTGGCTGGTAGTGGATCTCTACTCCAAATAGCTCATTCCATCTCATCCCACAGATGCTCAATTGGATTGAGATCTGGTGACTGGGCAGGCCACTGCAGTAAGCTGAATTCACTGTCATGTTTGTGGAACCATTCCTGGACAATCCTAGCCTTGTGGCATGCATGGGGCATTATCCTGCTGAAAAAATCCATTAGCAGATGGATACACCGCTGCCATGAAGGGATGCACCTGATTGGCAATGATGTTCAGATATCCTGTGGGTTCCCGCAGATCCTTAAAAAGTCTTAAATTAGTTTTTCAATTTTAAGGCCTGAAAGGTCTTAAATATGACCTATTTTCAGTTGAAAGTCTTAAAAGGCCTTAAATAATTTTTTCCTATAAAAATAAAAAACACGATACCAGAGATCAACTTCTGAAAACTGCCATGCGTACCCGAGTATTAAACAAGAAACTGCCCGTACCCTAAGCAATGATCGCTAGCAAACGTGATTGTAAGTAAATGAAAACATACTACAAATAAACTTGAAAATATCACCTCGAACAAGGCACAGTAAATGTTCAAGATTTATATTTTGACTATAAACCAACTACACTTTTCATCACTGACTTCTATTAATTTACCGAACCAAAGAAGTATTATCAGTGCACACTCGTCACACAAAGTATTCGGTCAATGAAGTGAAATGTAGTAAGCACATACACCAATGCAGATCATCAGAAAGTCTATGTACTACTAGAACTTGTCTAAAACGTTAGGCATTTGAATTTTTATTTTGAACGGTATTGTAAAGAGGTTGCCGTCTCCTCGAGTTGATACTACGACTAGTGAGCTCAATTGTGTTGTGGGGATTTGGGTTTTATGTATTAAAAAATGAATACATTATTTTTCCCATTTAAAAAATACGTAGCCCGGTGATTGACACCTCTGAGGCAGGGCAGCATTTTTATCCCGAAAAAGAAAAAAGAAATGCTGTGCCCCGCAAGGTGTGGAGCCTCAAAATTGAGGAAAGGATAGTGGAGATGTGGCAGGAACACCCGTGTGTCTTTGACATAAGTGACATTTCCTATCATGATCACTCATTGAAGGAGCAGATGGAGGGAAATTCCTTTGGCACTTCAGGTACCTAAGTAAATAATTGTTATAACTTGTTAATGCCGAAGCAGATGGGCCTACTGTGTGTGGGAGTGTGTGCTCTCATTAGAATCAATTTCTACAGTCGTATTCGATATCCCTTTCAAACCCCTACTGTATGCTTGTATTGCTAATTTAATCAAATAAGAGGAGGAGGGGTGCGTGTCTGTGAGTGTGAGAAATAGAGAGAATGTAGATTACATTGCCTATTTAACCCTATAACACAATATTCTAGATGAGGTCTTACTAATGCATTGTAGAGTTTTAACATTACTTCCCTTGATTTAAATTCAACACTTCTCACTATATATCCGAGCATCTTGTTGGCCTTTTTTTATAGCTTCCCCACATTGTCTAGATGAAGACATTTCTGAGTCAACATAAACTCCTAGGTCTTTTTCATAGTTCCCCCCTTCAATTTCAGTATCTCCCATATGTTATTTATAAGCACATTTTTATTGCCTGCGTGCAGTACCTTACACTTTTCTCTATTACCGTATTTTCCGCACTATAAGGCGCACTTAAAGGTTGTCTAAGCGATCCCGGGAGATGTTTCTTCTTGTTGACATTCGAATTATTGTCAAACAAAACGGAGGCTAGCTAGACCCTCCCTCCTCCTCATCCACGCACTAACCCCCGAACCCCACGCCCACATCATTCTTGTCGGTTATTGGCTGGAACAGTTTGTTATGTTTCGTGCTGCGGGTCGCTCTGTTTGTTGCTCAGTTTGTTTTTGTTGCAGTTTGTGGAGCCTGTGGTGTCTACAGAGACCGCGTTTTTTTACAGTGTGTTCAGGGGACAGGCAGCTAGCGGATAGTGAGGAGATGTTTGCGGTATGTGACAAAAAATGTGTTGGCCTAAAAAACGCGTGACATGACTTAGAGCACCTTTAAAAGCCTTTAATTTTTTCAAAAAACGACAGTGCGTCTTATAATCCGGAGCGCCTTATATATGGATCTGGCGCCTTATATTAATGTCTGTAAAACAACCGCTGACTTAAACCTTGTTTATACTTTCGCCTGGCACCGCAGCGCGAGCCTCAGCTGACTGCTCGCGCACCTCCCCAAACAGACGAGGCATTTATACTTGACGCAACTGTTTTGTTTTAGACTGAACACCAGACCATACAACTGATTTAGCCATAGACTGTAAAAAATACAAATTTTCTGTATTTTTTTACGAATCTGCCCGACCAGACGGATATTTGTTTTTTTTATTACCTTCGCGCTCATGCGGACGCGTCGAGTAAGGTTTTACAGCTCAGCCACTTGTTTTTTCATATTTTTTTGCAAGTGGTAAAAAAGGTTTACATTTGGACTTTAGATGTGATCTTAGGCTTGAAAAGGTTGGTGACCACTGCATAACACAAACCCAGTCAAACGTTTGACTGCAGTATCTTCTATTCTATGCGCCTTATAATCCGGTGCGCCCTGTATATGAAAATAGTTCTAAAATAGGCCATTCATTGAAGGTGCGCCTTATAATCTGGTGCGCCTTATAGTGCGGAAAATACGGTAAATGTCATTTGCCATGTGTCTGCCTAGTCCTGAATGCTGTCCAGATCATTTTGAATGACCTTTGCTGGTAGAAAGAAATTGTGTAATATATATACAAAGTTTGGTAAAAAAAATTAAATAAAAATTTTGTACATATTTTTTTTATTTATCATTTATTTATCATTTATTGAAATATTTGTTCAATTATGGATACATATGGTTACTTTTATTTCAGTTTGCCCTATAGAAGACATTTTCCACATTTACAACAACATTGTGCACAAAGATTGGACATTTTGCTGGGCAACACATTTTGTTAAATACAGAAACCTACAGCGTTTGTTTAAACATTGCCTCAATGGGGAATATGCCTTGTATCTGTGACCTTCTTGAGCGTTGTTGGAGTACTTTCGGTGTTGCTGTCGGTAGATTTCATTTCCTTACGTTCCCAACCGCTAACGATGAAACGGAACGAATGTTTACAGTGCTGATGATGTCATCAAAACGAGACGGATTTTGTTCTTGAACAACTATACAGCCATGCATAAATTGCTTGCCGACAGTCGTCTGTCCGCACAGATCATTTCATGAATAGCAGTACAGACGACTTCTGTTCGTTATAAACTGAATGGGATTAAATATGACACTCGGCAAGTACTTTTATGGCAGACCCCTGGGACCCTTGTCTCTCCCACATACATTGCTGTTGTTTTTTAGCTGACCCTGCTGCTTCACTTGCTTTTATTTTTGTCTCATTGAAATTGCCTGGCAGGGATCTCTCCCAGCGCTGTTAATAAATTGGTTTTGCTTACTGAACTCCTTGGCACTAGTCTTTGGAATTCTTGCAATTAGATTTGATATCCAATGCAGGAAAAAAATTGTAATGTTTCAATGGTAGTGTTTTTTTATTCTTTCTAGTTTCAAACATAATGAGCTGATTGTTTTTAAAATGTGTATTCAGTTATGTATCAATGACTATTATGCATGAATGGGATATATCAAAATGTATTTGACAGGAAGACAAAGGAGCCTACACTTCTTGTCTGCTAAGATAGAGTGTAAAGGGAATACTGAAGGGAAACGTCTTAAGTGAGAGATGGACTTCGATTTTTGGATTCACTGAACATGTAAAGTATGAAACTATTTGTTAAACCATTTGACTGTTCGAAGTGTTAAAGTGAATTTGTGGTTCTCTTATGAGAGATTCTCTCGTACTGCGTAGAATACGCTAGGGGAAAATCCTTTTCCACGAGAATACTGAAGCCAAAAAATTATCCTTAATTTTTCATTAATGTAAAACGCGTTGCTGCAGCATACAGGCATAGGCGAGACAGCTTGCGCGCCTATTGGCTGGTCTGCTGGCAACTGCTTGAGCCTATCGAGCGAGACCTAGAGTGACGTCATGCCCAATGAGGCATGAGTCCCGCCGAAACGGGCGTGGCTTAGGTCTATAAATACCGCTCGCGGGCTCATAACTCTGATTTTTATCCTTCAGCGAAGCAACTCACATCGCTGGATCCGAGAAGAAGCCACGCCGTCTGAAGAAGCATCTCAGCGGGACGAGTCGAGAAGCTGCTGGCCGTGCCGCCTTCATCACCTTCCTGCTGCGCTATCCGCCGCCCATATCCTTTTACCTCTGCACTGTGTGTGTTCGCCGGCGCGACACACACTCTCTAAAAGATGGCTCTCTTTTTTAAGATGCCATCCTGCGGCTCGTGCAGAGCCCCACTCGGTGACGGGGACTGCCATCTCATCTGCGTTCCCTGCCTGGGTGAAGAACACGCAGCTCTCGCGCTCGCTGACGGCGGCTGCCCTCACTGCGAGCTATTGCCATTAGCGACTCTGAGGACTCGCTTGCCCTTCTTCAGAGAGACTGCGCCCACACCGCGCCGTAAAAAGCGCCCCGCTTAGCGAATCCCGGAACCTTCACTCAGCCGTCAAAGCTCGCCGGTGCGCCCGCCTGCTTCACCGGCTTCATCAGCTTCGCTTCCGGACAGTCAATGGCCGCAGTCTGCCGCCGGTTCCGTCGACGATGCGGATGAAATGGATGCTATGCTGCGAGAAGGGGATTCCTGCTCTCTCCTGGCGTCGGGCAGTGAGGGCTGGGCGAGCACTGAGGATCTCGCACCCCCTGCCCGGGCCTCGACGGGAAAGAGAGCGAGCATTGAGGCAGAGCTTGTGCGCGTTCTCACTCAGGCCACGACGAGCCTCGGTCTCGATTGGGTGACGCACAACCGGCTGGACGGCTATTTTCTGCCCGGGGAGCGCACTTCGCTGCATCCAAGCCATCGCCTTTTCTTCCGGAGCTTCACGAAGAAATCGCTAAGTCTTGGGGCTCCCCTCTTTCGGCCAGGACGAGATCCTCTGTTTCTCTGGCGTTCTCCGCGCTCGACGACGCTAAGAACAGAGGATATAACTCCCTGCCGCCGGTCGAAGAGGCTATCGCAGCGCACTTATGCCCGCCCGTCATCCCTGCTCCGCCATGCTTTCTCCGCCGCCGGGCAGGCCGCGTCTGCGTTGCACACCATGGCCACGCTCCAGATTTTCCAGGCGGACCTCCTCCGCAAGCTGGATGAGAAGGGGCCTGACGCTATCTGTGTGCCGGACCTGAGGAGCGCGACAGACCTCGCTCTCCGCGCCACCAAGTCTGCGGCACAGGCCATTGGACGGAGCATGGCCTCGCTCACCGTGACCGAGACACATCTGTGGATAACGCTCTCGGACATGTCTGAGTCGGAGCGCACCGCGTTCCTCGACGCGCCGCTTTCCCCTGCCGGCCTCTTCGGAACCTCGGTCAATTCACCGAGTTCACCGAGAGATTCGCAGAAGTTCAGAAAGCAACACAGGCCATGAAGCACTTCCTCCCCAAGCGCTCCAGTTCTGCAGCAGGCCGTGCGAAACCGTCTGCTCAGAGCTCACAGCCTAAGTCTCTGACCACCGCCTCCTCTTCTCAGCGCTGCCAGACCCAGAGCTCGAGACCGCGCTCTCGCTCCTCCGGCCGCCGCCCTGCCACGCGTGGCCTGCGGCCGAAGATTGCGCTGAAGCCAGAGGCCCCGAAGACATCCTAGCACGCCTAGGAAAGCGACGGTGTTCAAGTCCCGCTGTGGCCGGACTTCCACCAAAGCTTGCCGCTCGTCCAGTCCCAGGAAGTGTGACTGGTCCAGCGTATTTAGCAGCCAACAAGCCGGTCCCATTGCCCGCTTGCCTGCACTCAAAAGCCGTTTTTACGGCTACCCAGACAAATCGATTAAAGAGTGTATTTTCTGGTGTCCTGGTGGTGTTTAATGTGTAGAAAAAATGCCCACTATCCAGTGCCCATTCCTACACACAAGCACAGCCCCTCACACAGGGCTAGCGCACATAAAATCGACCCAGATCGATTGCGCATTAAACGTAGCGAACGTGCCCACGGCCCAGTGCCCACAAACGATACTTCCCTCATGCCTCACGGTTTCTGTAAAAACAAAACCAGGTTGCAGACGCTCTGCTCAGGCGAGCGATGCGATAAAGGTGGTAAACGTGCCCGCTTCCCTGCGCCCACGTCCACACACAGGCGTGATAGTTCCAACATAACTCGCCCAGCCCTCCCCCTCTCGGTTGACCACCGCAGAGGAGTCGAGTGCGGGCATTCTGCAAAGCGGGCAAAGCTTCCCGGGGTTTCGAAGTGGGTGCTAAACATCATAAAAGAAGGCTATTCGCTTCAGTTTCGCCAACGCCCTCGCTGTCACACGGCGCGCATCGAGACCACGGTGGAATCGAAAGTAGCCCATCTACTTCGAGCCGAAATTATGAAACTTTTGGGCAAAGGGGCTATAGAACCCCTGTCTCAAATTCAAAGCGAAGGGGGGCTTTACAGCAGATACTTCCTGGTACCCAAAAGAGACGGGGGCCTCAGGCCCATACTAGATCTGAGGCATCTGAACAGAGCGCTCATGAAACGCCAGTTCAGGATGCTCATAACCAGAAAAATCCTCGCACATGTTCGTCGAGGGGACTGGTTTGTGTCAATAGATCTAAAAGACGCGTATTTTCAAATACAGGTTGCGTCACATCACAGGCAATTTTTGAGGTCCGCCTTCAAGGACCAGGCATATCAGTACACGGTCCTGCCTTTCGGCTTGTCCCTGGCACCCCGTACATTTACGAAGTGCATGGACGCAGCGCTCGTTCCCCTCAGACTCCGGGCATACGAGTGCTGAACTATCTGAACGACTGGCTCATTCTAGCTCAGTCTCATTCAGAGATTGTGGAACACAGAACCATTTTACTCGATCACCTCGAGAATCTCGGTCTCACAGTAAACTGGGAAAAAAGTTCGCTATTTCCCAGACAGACAATATCTTTTCTGGGAATAGAACTGAACTCGCTGACTATGACAGCACGCCTGTCATCCCAGTGCGCTCTAGACATTCAGCGCGCTGCCGGCTCCTTTCGCCGCGGCGCTGTAGTCCCTCTCAAAAGATTTCAAAGGATGCTAGGTCTGATGGCCTCAGCATTGTCAGTTGTCCAGTTGGGCTTGCTACGCATGCGCCCACTGCAGTTCTGGCTCAAAGAGAGAGAGCCTCACAGAGCGTGGGACTCCGGTCGGCTTCGCCTCAAGGTCAATCAAGCGTGCATCGCAGCTTTGAACCCTTGGCGGGCAAAAGACTGGTACCATTCAGGTGTAAGCCTGGGGACTTCCTCGAGACTGATGGTGGTGTCCAAGGACGCATTCGCCTCAGGATGGGGAGCGCTGCTCAAGGGCAGACCGTTTTTCGGCCAGTGGTCAAAACGGGAAAGCTCCTTCATATAAACTGTCTCGAGATGTTAGCAGTGAGCAAAACGCTCACGCGCTTCCTAATGTGGGCTCGCAGCAACCTGCTCTCGCTGAAAGCAGCGCATGTGCCAGGGCCCCTGAATATAGGACCAGACAGACTGTCCAGGAACCACGTTCCGACAGGAGAATGGTCTTTACACCCACAGACAGTACAGCTGCTGTGGAAGAAATTCGGCAGAGCGGAGGTAGACCTGTTCGCGTCTCAAGAAAACGCTCACTGCCCAGAATTTTTCTCGAAGAGCAGGGACGCGCTGATCCACACGTGGCCTCGCCGTCCTCTCTCCGCCTTCCCTCCCGTCTCCCTCCTGACCCAGGTGGTAGAGCGGATCAGGGAAGAAGGATGTTCAGTGCTGCTTGTAGCGCCCCTCTGGACGAGCCAACCTTGGTTCCCACTTGTTATGCAGTTAGCAAGCACCGCCCCGTGGCCAGTGGAAGGATCTCCTTTCTCAAGCCAACGGCTCGATCTGGCATCCCCACCCAGAATTATGGTCCCTTCATGTGTGGATCATCAATGGGTACCCGCTAACCTCCCGCGCGGAGTGTTAAACACGATCACGCAGGCTAGAGCTCCGTCTACGCGACGTCTCTATGCCTCCATATGGTCGGTATTTTCTGGCTGGTGCACAGCTAATGGCGTGCAACCCCTGAAATGTGGAGTGACGGAGGTCCTCTCCTTCCTACAAGAGCTGCTGGATAAGGGCAGGTCCCCTTCCACGCTCAAAGTTTATGTGGAGGCCATAGCAGTGTTCTCTACGACAACGCTTGGCCAGTCTATAGGAAGGAACGATTTAGTCATTCGCTTCCTTGAAGGAGCTAAGAGACTGAATCCTCCCAGACCTCCCACAGTCCCTATATGGGACCTTTCTACGGTACTGGAAGCCATGAAAGGTCATCCTTTTGAGCCCTTGCAGAAGATTGATCTTAAACACCTGTCGTTCAAGACAGCGTTTCTCCTGGCTCTCGCTTCAGTGAAGCGCATAGGGGACTTACACGCGCTCTCTGTGAGCGCGACGTGCATGGAATTAGGGCCTAATGACTCTAGGGTTATACTCAAACCTAAGCACGGTTATGTTCCAAAATCCCTTAATACACCGTTTAGGGCACAGGTCATTTCCCTGTCTGCCCTACCGGTCACCGGAGGTGACGAGGACGAAAGCCTCCTCTGCCCAGTCAGGGCATTAAGAGCTTATGTGTCTCGCTCATCTGTTTTCAGACAGACAGAGCAGCTCTTTGTTTCGTTCAGCGGGCGTTCTAAGGGACTAGCCGCTTCGAAACAGAGCCTATCCAGGTGGATAGTGGACGCAATAGCGCTAGCTTACACAACCAAAGGCATGCAATGTCCTTTGGGTGTCAGGGCGCACTCCACGAGAGGCATGGCCTCTTCGTGGGCCTGGTCAAGTGGGATTGCCTTGCAAGATATCTGTTTGGCGGCAGGCTGGGCCTCTCCGTCTACATTTATAAGGTTTTACAACCTTGAAGTTCCCGCACTACAGGCCAGGTTACTGTCGGTCTAGTACGGCCAAATTTCTTTAACCGACACTGTCGGTCTTGAGTTATACGGCTATTTTGTGGAATAGCAATGTGGCTCTACGCTGCCATATATGGAAGATAGTGGTTATACCCCTCTTCTTCCAGGATTCCCTGTGAGTCCCCTGGGTGATTGTGCACTATGTGAACTCCGGGCTGTTGCCCTTTGAGTCTATGGTGTCAGATCCCCGCACGCACAGCGTTTTACATTAGGTTCCCCTAGCGTATTCTACGCAGTACGAGAGAATCTCTCGTAAGAGAACGTACTCGGTTACTAACGTAACCTCGGTTCTCTCTAGAGAGAGGAAGGAGTACTGCATATCCTGCCGTGCATGCACGCGCTCTGGTTGCTTCACTGTAAAAAATCAGAGTTATGAGCCCGCGAGCGGTATTTATAGACCTAAGCCACGCCCGTTTGGCATGACGTCGCTCTAGGTCTCGCTCGATAGGCTCAAGCAGTTGCCAGCAGACCAGCCAATAGGCACGAGCTGTCTCGCCTATGCCTGCATGCTGCAGCAACGCGTTTTACATTAATGAAAAATTAAGGATCATTTTTTGGCTTCAGTATTCTCGTGGAAAAGGATTTTCCCCTAGCGTATTCTACGCAGTACTCGTTCCTCTCTCTAGAGAGAACCGAGGTTACGTTAGTAACCGAGTACGTATAAGTGTTCATTAGTTGTTTTGAAAGGGTAACATGACATGTTTTTGTGTTTGCCATTATGTGTTAACACTCTGAACTACATGGCTTTATTGCACCATTAAAAACAATGTACTGCAGGATCATTGTAGGAGGAGTGGGCAGGAAATGGGGGATTGTGCAAATCTTTCTTTAGAAGGAAGCTCATGCTCAGATTCCAGGAAAGGAGAGTGAACCTGGACCTGTTCCAGTTCAGCACCCTGTGTGTACTGTACTTACTTCTCCATCACCGATTTATGATTACTGCAGAAAGAGGAAGCAGGTAATGGGGGATTGTGCAAATCTTTCTTTAGAAGGAGTCTCATGGTCGGATTCCAGGAAAGGGGGAGTGAACCTGGACCTTCTCCAGCACAGCACACTGTATGTAAGAGCAGTGGATCACCTGAGCCTGACCCACAGCCAGCCTGACGCCGAGACGACAGAGAAAACCAACACACACCTCCAACAGAGAACCAGGTGAGCTGTGTTCATTCTCGGGTAGAGTGGGAGGAATTAATAGACTGACAAACTGAATTCATTGGTTTTAAATACAGACATATTTCTGTGTAATGTTTTACTCCCAAAACACGTTGTGCCTCATTTACTGAACAATGGTAAAATGCTAAAATGACTAGGTGGTATAGGGAAGACACTTTACTTATTTGTACTTTTTTCCCATTCAAACTTATCTGCATCCACATTGTGAACGGCTGTGTGTTTTGGAAGGTAGGGGTTATGCAGCTCTGTGGAGAAGAGACATTCATTTAAAATGCGTTGAGACATTCCCAGTTACTGACCTTGAACAAAGAACTGGCTACCATCTGAAAGGAGATCCTCCACAGTATATCCAATGCAATTAAACCTCTTATAACTGACTCCCCTTTTTTACCTCATTTCACATATTGGAAAATATGACACACGTGGACTACCACTTAATGTGCACCACCTCTTGTCTTCATTTTCTTTTCAAATCCAGGTCCTCACTCAGAATGTCTTGGAGTGACTTATTCTTTCCAGGCAACCCCGGGCGGCGTGAGGAGGTGATCCGTCTGAGTCAACAGCTGTTGTCCTGCATGACTCAAAACTTCAATGCCACCAACCGGCTTTCCAAGCTTCTCAACACAGAGTTCAAGTGCTCTTTGCCACACATCACTCTTAACAACCAAGCCAGCATCAGAGAAAACTGTGATACCCTAATCGGTGCCATCAGCAAGATCCAAAAGGAGCTGACCCACATTGATGAGAAGCTGAAGGCAAAACTGGACCCAGAGTTGTACAAAAAGCTCCGCGATATATCTACGCCTATTTCTGACAGGATTGTAATAGCTTCTCGGGCTCTTACTACCACAATGGGCATCGTGACAATGGCTGCTTCTGTTGCTGTGGTTGAATTAATTAACAAAGGGGTAATCTTTAGTCGAATCGTCTCAACCCTGGGCAGGATCAGTACCTGCGCTGTGGCTATGATTGGTTTAGGGGTGTTAGGGTTTGCCATCGATGCGATTGCCAGTGCGATCCTTGGGGCCATCGAAAAATCCAACCTTGAGACAGTTATTCGGGAATACAAAGATGCAGTGGAGAAAGTCACACCGAGCTCTGAGCAGTACCAGGATAGCATTATATATGTCATTGTTAAACTGGAGGTCATGCAGGAAAAATAAAAATTAGGGCATGGTGTTTTTTTCCTCGAGGGGCAGCTGTAACATGCTAAATACAAGCCTTTCTTCATTAATAACATTTTACATTTTTCTATATCATCTGCTTCTGCTCTGCTTGGATTTTTGAAAATGATGCTTTTTTATGTTATGCAGAATTGACATAAATTCTTATTAGAATTGCTTACCAATGTCATTAGGGACAAAAATCATACAGAGAGATGAAATTATTTTACAGACATTTAACAGTGAACAATATTCTTATTGGGTTAGACTGGGGAGGCTGCAAAATGAACAAGTATCTCCAAAAAACACATGTGAAGGTTCAAGTTTGACAGTTTAAGAGTTCTTGCACTTTAACATGAGACAATATATGGCATTCCTATTATGGTGCCACCTATAGGCCATTTGCCACCAAATAAGACTATTGAGAAAAGCATGTTTCCATTATCCACAATGTCCTATTTTTAGGCACTTTTTTCACATAACACTTTAAAAATAAGGAAATTGAGTGGTTGCTGGTGGCCATCTTTGTTTTGTTTTTTGGTAAACTTAACCCTCTCAGTGCCACGGGTGACTATAGTCAAATTTGAAATGTCAGGAATCTCCCTGTATCACTCCTCCTCTAGTCACGCCTCACTCACTCTGGAGCTGCGCGCCCCTCCTTCCAGAATGAAATCACTCCTGCTTTTCCCCCGGAGTCATTTCAAAATATGTGCTTCCCTGCCGTCAGTGCGTGACAAGGTTTTCTTTTAAATCGAGAAGATTATTTTCAGGTTGAGTCAATGTCAAGTTACTTCTTGGATTTCACACATCAGTACTGCCTCTAACTTGACAAAGGGCTTAGTCAACCACGGACACAGAAATCATCTCAAAATGGCTTTTACTTTCTCTTCAATAAAGTTGTTACAATCTTGATTTGCAGTCTGTTTTTCATTCATATCACAATAGATTGGAACAGATGAACTTTGCAGTTAGATTAGTCTTGAAACAATCACTCCATTTGTAGAAAAGCTCAAGTTCAAATTAGGTTGATAACCTTTAAAGGAAAATAAATAATACAATTCCTAATTACAATCAAACATTTGACACCATATGCATTAACACAATATATATATTTAACAGACCTTTAAATTCATATATGAACCGTATGCACTCTAATGCATCCTTATAGCCTACTCAAAGCATAATGTCTAAACATGTAAACACTATAAACAACACACAGGATTGCATTTATCTGAATATAAATGAATTGAACTTCTAACAGTCTTCCTACCAGCAGCGTCTCGGGTTGATAATCACTGATGTGCATCCAATTCCTGGGGAGACCAGGGACAGTTGTAACACTTTTTGCCATTTAAGCAATACATCAAAAAACATTTATACTGGAATAACCAATTTGTTATATTATAAACTTCAATCTGTCAACTTCTGAAACAATGTATTTAAGTGGTTTTATGAAATATGTACAGGTTGCAAAATTGATTTTAATCCAGTATCTCCACTGTTACAACCGTCCCAGTGTACAGGGACGGTTGTAACACATGTCAGGGACGGTTGTAACATGTCTAAAATATACATAATCCATCATATACTCAAAATGGAAAATATTTATCAGTCATGCTATTGTGACTATCATTTAATGTTTTTAAGGAATGATTACCTTTTTTTCATGCTACATGACAAAAAAAGAGGTGAAACTGTCAAATTATAATACAAGAAATTTATTTAATGCGTAGAACACCTCAAAAAAGTTTAAAGTACTTTTAATTTGCACATTAAAGCTAAACTATGCAGTTTTTTTTAGCTTGATTAGTTTACAATATAAATGACACTTGGTTGGTGATAACTGGGACAGTTGTAAAGGGGTGTTACAACCATCCCAGTATCACCAACCATGTTTTCATCTCATGTGAGCTAGCTTGACTGCCAGTTTGACACTTGTTAGCCATTTCTATTTGTAGCTTATGTGGTGAACAGTAGGTTTATTACGGAAAGAGGTTTAAAGAAGAGTCGACTACGCCACCCTGGTCACTAAACCAGAGAAGTATCCTAATGAGGACACACAGGTTCGGTGTTTCCCTTACACAAAGAATTGGAGACGTGGGTATAAGAAAATACAAAAATATTCTTTATTGGACAAATGTATAATAAAAAAAAAAATGCGGCAATTGGGATCAATCATCACTCCACACACACACACAATAACGATACAGACTTATCAGGACTTGTGATTACCGGAAGCAGGATGAGCTAGCGCCAAACTTCTCCACATCAGCAATAGTCGAGAAGCACAAACACGTGCACTACACTCTCACATCAACCAAGATCAATCACTATAGGTTATAGACCACACACACACGGTGCATCAGGCCCCACCACCAAAATAGAGCAACTAGCTCTCCTGCTCCGGACTCACCGTGCCTGAAAGACAAGAAAAGCGAATTACAACAAAATAAATAGTTTACATGAATTCTAATTTACAAGGCACAACCACAATACCCAATAATCACTAAACAAAATATATGATGCACTCAAACCTGCAGTTATGGGCTTCAGTAAGGTTTTCAGTACATTGGAATAAATGAAGTTAAATTATCCCAATAATAAAGCAAACTAACTCAAAAATATATTGAATGCTGGGCGTGCTCACATGAGAGCCACTACTGGCCAGCAAATTATTGAAATAAAACAATAAACAAAAGTAAAACATATTGGGAACAAAACAGCAGCAATGAACGTCCCAATCCGAGCAGCAGTCTTCACGTACTTTTATAACGGCAGATTCATTCACCTGCAAAAGCCCGGATGTGAACTAAAATATACACCGTACTAGCTCATCATTATAATACAGTGATCACACATACCAACATGCGGCGATCGCGTCATTCGTCCGGCAGCAACAGAGTGAGAACCAAATAATACCAAGGCGAGCTGAAATACACAGATAACCCCATGACTAAAGATTACTCAAAATAAATACGACCACAAGAGCCAAAAAGACACTTACCAGAAAGCCAAACAGCAATACACCAGCGATGATTGTAGTAGTATGACGTGCGTTTGTATACGGCAAACAGCGCGCGTTCACCAACCACTGTAAACACTCGGCTTGAAAACGCGCTTCTCCACAAGCCGCACAGCACCTGACAAGAGTCAAGTCAAGTCAAGTCAAGTTTATTTATATAGCGCTTTTCACAACACAGGTTGTATCAAAGCAGCTTCACAGTAATAAATTAGAACAATACATCAATGTTTGTTTCTAGTGGAACGTCTACGTTTGGTAATGCTGATCAATAGTATTGTTGATTGATTAATTAAATTAAATATCCCCAAATATCCCCAACTGAGCAAGCCAAAGGCAACAGTGGCAAGGAACCGAAAAACTCCATCAGATGACCTAATGGAGAAAAAAAAAACCTTGGGAGAACCCGGGCTCAGTCGGGGGCCAGTTCTCCTCTGGCGTTTATGAACTAGAGGTCGGATTTAACTGTAAGATTAAAAGTATTATATGAATGCCTGGCTGAAGAGATGCGTCTTTAATCTAGTTTTAAACTGGGAGAGCGAGTCTGAGCAACGCACAGTATCAGGAAGACTATTCCAGAGTTTTGGAGCTAAATGTGAAAATGCTCTCCCTCCTTTAGTAGATCTGGATATCCTAGGTATGACCAAAAGCCTCGAATTTAGTGATCTTAAAGAGCGTGATGGATTATAGGGCGATAGAAGATCCGTTAAATAGACTGGAGCTAAGCCATTTAGGGCTTTATAAGTCAGTAGCAATACCTTGTAATTAATACGGGACTTTATAGGTAACCAATGTAGTGATGATAAAATCGGTGTTATATGATCATATTTTCTTGATCTAGTTAGAACTCTAGCGGCGGCATTTTGGACTAACTGTAGCTTGTTTATTGAGGATGCAGGACAACCGGCTAATAACGCATTACAGTAATCTAGTCTCGAGGTCATGAATGCATGAACTAACTTTTCTGCATCAGAAACAGATAGCATATTACGTAGCTTAGCAATGTTTCTAAGGTGGAAAAAGGCTGTTCTTGTAACATATGAAATATGATTTTCAAAGGACAGGTTGCAGTCTAATATAACACCCAGGTCTTTTACTGTAGAGGATGAAGTAACAGGACATCCTACTATGTTAAAGTTGTATTGTGAGAGGTTTTGTGGGCGGTTTTTTGAACCGATAAGTAGTACCTCTGTCTTGTCTGGATTTAATAAAAGAAAATTACGCGTCATCCAATCTTTTATATCTTTAACACACTGTCAATTTGGATAATTTAGCGTTTTCATCCGGCCGTGATGAAATATATATTTGAGTGACATCAGCATAACAATGGAAACTAATTCCATGTTTCCTTATAATATTTCCAAGTGGCAGCATATATATTGAGAATAATAGAGGGCCTAACACAGATCCTTGCGGCACTCCATAGTTTACTGGAGTTATGATCGATTTTTCTCCATTTAAATAGACAAAATGGTAGCGATCTAAACCAGCTTAATGCTTGTCCTTGAACACCGGTATAATTTTGTAGTCGATCTAAGAGTATTGTGTGATCTATAGTATCGAACGCAGCACTAAGATCAAGTAAAACTAATATTGAGATACAGCCTTGGTCAGAAGCTAAGAGTAAATCATTTGTGATTTTAACGAGCGCAGTTTCAGTGCTATGATGCGGCCTGAACCCAGACTGAAACTTTTCATAGATGTCATTTTCTTGTAAGAAAGAGCCCAGTTGAGCGGACACAACTTTTTCTAGTATTTTCGACATAAAAGGTAGATTTGAAATGGGTCTATAATTTACTAGATTATTCGGATCTAATTGTGGTTTCTTAATGAGAGGTTTTATAACTGCCAGTTTAAATGTTCTTGGAACATAACCTAAAGATAAAGACGAGTTAATAATATTGAGGAGAGGCTCTTCCACTACAGGTAACACTTCTTTCAATAGTTTAGTTGGTATAGGATCTAGTAAACATGTTGTTGTTTTAGATGAAGTAAAAAGTTTATTTAACTCTTTTTGTTCTATAGTTGTAAAGCACTGTAATTGTTCTTGCGGGGTGATAATCGAGGCTGAATTATAAGGCGCGATTGAGGATTGAACGTTTACAATTGTGGTTCTGATGTTTTCTATTTTCTCAGTGAAGAACTTCATGAAATCATTACTACTAAACTGTAATGGAATATTTTGTTCAGGAGACATCTGTTTATTTGTTAGTCTCGCCACGGTGTTAAATAAGAACTTAGGATTGTTATGGTTGTTATCTATTAGTTTGCGGAGATGCTCAGCCCTGGCCGCTTTTAGGGCCTTTTTATAACGTGACATACTGTCTTTCCATGCGATTCTAAAGACCTCTAAGTTAGTTTGTTTCCATTTACACTCTAAATTACGAGTTTCTCTCTTTAGAACACGCGTAGTATTGTTGTACCATAGTGCTTTACTTTTCTCTCTGACCTTTTTTAATCTAATGGGTGCAACAATATCCATTGATCCAGAGAGAATGGTGCTCATAGTGCTAGTTAATTCCTCAAGTTCATCTGTTTGTTTGGGTTCACTGAGCAGCTGAGACAGATCCGATAAGCTGTTTGAAAAATGATCTATGGTGGATGGAAGGATTGTTCTGCCTAATCGATAACGCGGCGCAGCATGATATATTACAGGAGTACGTAATATGCAAGTTACCATGTAATGGTCAGTGACATCATCACTTTGTGGAATGATATCTATATCGGTTGGATCGGTTCCATGTGATATAATTAAATCGAGTGTATGATTAAATCGATGAGTTGGTCCGGTAACGTTTTGCTTGACCCCAAAGGAGTTTAATAAATCTGTAAACGCAGCCCCTAACGCATCATTTTGATTATCTACATGGATATTAAAGTCTCCAACAATTAATGCTTTATCGAAGTTAACTAATAGGTCCGAGAGAAAATCTGCAAACTCTTTTAGGAAATCAGCGTAAGGCCCAGGCGGTCTATATACGGTAGCCAAGGCTAGAGATAATAGGGATGTTTTTCTAGCGTCTAAGAGCGTAACATTTAGTACAAGTACTTCAAATGAAATAAACTTATCCCGTTTTCTGAGTAACATTGAGAAAATCTCTATAGATTGTTGCAACACCGCCGCCACGACCATTCAGACGGGGCTCGTGCTTATAGGAGTATCCTGATGGAGTAGACTCATTTAGACCGAAATAATCATTTGGTTTAAGCCAGGTTTCAGTAAGGCAAAGTACATCGAAGCTATTATCTGTGACTATTTCATTTACAATAACTGCCTTAGGTGTGAGTGATCTAATGTTTAGAAGACCTAGCTTTAGAAATTGTTTTTGATTACCAATAGCAACATTTTCTGTTTTAATAGCAATTAGATTTTTTCTAGATCCTGCAGTAGATTTATTATTTGATCTCACTAAACGAGGAATAGACACAGTTTCTATGCAATGTTCTACACATATCAGTTAAATTGGTGCAGCAGAGACTATGATTTGGACTTTTGGTTACTAGTCAAAAGGTATTTAACATTTTGGAGATGTTATCTGACAGAAGATCCGATCCGAATCTGTTTGGGTGTAAGCCATCAGCACGGTAAAGCCTAGGACGCTCCCAAAACAGATTCCAATTATTTACAAAGAGCAGTTTCTGCTCATTGCACCATGATATTAACCATTCATTTAGCGCGAATAATCAGCTAAACTTTTCATTGCCTAGTCGGTACGTGGGAAGCGGTCCTGACACAATGATCGTTATATCAGGCGATGTGCTGCGTACCGTATCGATCAGATTCCTGAAATCTTTCTTCAGAACCTCCGTCTTGCGTAGCCTGATGTCTGCCCCTCCCGCGTGCAGGACCACGGTTCCGACGCACTCGTTCAGAATCTCAGGGACGCGAGCAGCGATTTCAGAAACACGAGCACCAGGAAAGCAGTGACTGTGCACCTTATTTTTACCTAATGTAGCGTGTACGTGTCGAACGATGGAATCGCCGATGATCACAGCATCGCTTTCGGTTTCACGAAGAGGGGAGAAGCGGTTTTGTGTAGATAACTCGAAAACCGGGAGGGTCGGAGAGGGTCTTGGTCTAGACCTGACTCGTGTCTTCCGCTGCGGAAATATCCAGGCTTCGTGATGGCATGTTGGAGCCGGAGTGAACGAGACCATGGCTGATCGCGACCTCGACGCTCGGGACTGATGCTGAGTAACGCACGGAGTAGACGAGGTTAATCTCTGATTTGTGTGCCTTGGCGCGCGATGTTTCAAGAACTAACCGCCGGTCTATCAGCTCGGCTTTTCTCACTAAAAGGTCGTGGATCTGTTTCTCAACAGCTTCCAGCTCAGACTGCACCGCGTGCAGCTCAAATGTGTCCTCACCTGCACCAAAAGGTAGACTACTTACATTTGATATATTCGCCATTTTAACAGATGGACAGTAAGTTAAGTTAGCAACGACGCTACCAGTGATGCTATCAAAATTAATACTAATTTATGGCTTAAGTCTTGGATATAATCCGTCTTTTTAGTGGTACGGGTGTAGAGTAGACGCACGATAGGCAAAAAAAAATGTTTGTTTGTAAATGAGTGCAGAGAAGACGCGTTCAGCCGTGATCCACGGACGTAACCTATAAGAGTATCCAGCGTTGGATCACTAGGCTTGAGACGCGTCTGCTCAACAATCCGCGAACAAAATGTTCGTTGTAAGTGAGTTTAAAGAGAAATCAAGAATTATAAATCATAAATCAATTATAAATCAATCGATGGAGCTCCAAAGACAACAACGTGCTCAGACGCGACGCATGCGCATAGCGGTTAACAACGTAACAAGAGTTACGTTGTTAACCGTTTAGCGTCCGGTAGATTCGAGCAATAATAACCAGCTGCCGTCACACTCACCTCCAGCCAGAATGAAAACACAACGACTGCAAACACTCAGCACCACATGTGCTTATCCACAAACCGCACGGCAACTCCAGCCAGGATGAACGCAGAGAAATGACGCGCCAGCGAAACAGTCACACATCAACGCAATGTCCGGTGGCCAAACAGCCACCTTGATATACCTGTATGAATGAGACGCTGATTACCTGCGGGCCTCTAGGGCGGAGTCAACACATGCAAACGAGGTGCTACCCAACAGCAGCACTTCACTACACTTACAAAACAGTGATTCTAATAATACTTGTTTGAATTCATAAGCATTTGATCCTATAACAGCATCCAAAAAAGTACATCAGAAAAACAAGTAATTTTTTTTACCTCAAATCAACATTTTTTAAATAACTCTGTCAAGAAGTTTCAGATGTGGCTCCCTTTTAGCAAGAATGGAGGTACACTCACAGAGCATGAGCACAGTGAGTAACATCACTGTAGGTTGTTTCTGATTGGTGGAATTCAAAGTGTTACAACCGTCCCATGTTACAACTGTCCCTGGTCTCCCTACTCATTTACCCATACCTCATAACTTTTCAGTCACAAAGTTTTTCCTCATAATGATAAACTGGATAAAACCACAGGACAAGCGCTCTCACTGACGACTGCTTTGCTCGTGTTTGGCATTTAATGTGCTCTAATTACAAGCCGCGCACCTGATAGAAATTTGGCGAGCTGAGTTCGGCTTTTTCCGACAGATGACATCATCTGGATGACGACGCTCTTGGGGCTTTCCGTTACCTTCTGTGACAGTTAGTTCGGCTTCAAATTTTCCTCTTTTCATGTTCCGGCGATCGAGAATTGTTCAGCTAAACCGCCCTAAACCATTTCCCATTCATTCTCTATGGTAGTGCTAAACCACTACGGATGCAATACTGCTGCTGCTGCTACACGGTTCTGGCGCTGTTGTGCAGCTCTGTGCCTAAACCAGAGCTCCCGCCAGGGTTTCCCCTGGGTTCTAGATTTTTGTAGTCACTAGTGACTAATACTTTATAAAAACATTAGTCACTCCAGATATTCAGTAGTCACTACTGGCGCACAGCTCAAGTTTTCAAGGGTGTTATGAGTCCTGTTTTTATTTTATACCTTAAATCACTGTATTGACCAAAACAATTATTTCATTAAACCATTTTAATAATGCTCTACAGTTTAAATAAATTGGTAATTTACAGCTGTAAAGTTTTAGAACATTAAAACTCAAGAACCAGATTTATTTGCCCTGAAAAGCTACATACAGACACAGAATGCATTGTGAATTACTTATGCCGTGTATGTCTTTTTACAATATAAAGAAAAAAATAACATTGTTAAAATATTATATAAAACCCATGGAAGCAGAGTTTTGCAATAATGCTGAAACTTTGCTGCTTGTTTTCTTTTTCTGTTTTCTGATGCATGTGAGCTTTGTTTGTTCTTTTTTCTGGTGTTCCGAATCCAAGTCTTCATCTTGTTGTTCTGTTTGCTCTATTTCACTTTTGCATGAAAAAACGAGTGGATTTTCTTCTACAACATTTTACAGTATTGGCTAACAGTTTTGTTTTTTAATTTGCGCGCACAAGTTTACCGCAATCATGTATTTTTATTGATGATAATGTTATAGAAAAGAAGGCAAAGAAAAGTTCCCTTTCGTTGTCACTCCGAGTTACGTCGGATGACGACGAATGGGGTTTCGCTTAGAAATCCTATAATCTTCGAGTATTAAAACACGAGCCAATGGCAAAGAAATGCCATGGGTCTGCGGAATTTGCATAGCGTAACTCCGCCCCACCCTGGGGGTATATAAGGAAGTCGCTGGCAAGATGCAGATATGTTTTCGCTTCGGAGCCAAGTTGATGTACTTCACTCCACAGCCAAATCCTGAGTTTATCTCTTCATCTCTTCGAGACGAGCCTCTCTCCAGGTGTTGGTGTGACAGCGAGTTCCAGCGAGTGCACATTCCCTGCTGATCTGTGCAGTGATTTGCCAGAGTTTGTGTGTTCTCTCCCTGGTCGCTTCAACACTCTGCGAGGGAAATCTCCTTTCACAAAAGAGCATTGCACGCGGCACGTCTTTTTAAAGATGCCTCGCCCGTGCACTTCTGGTTGCGGTCTATTTGTGTCTGACTCTGATGGGCACAATCGCTGTCTTGTGTGTCTGGGTGTCGATCACGCCAAGGCAGCGTTTGTGGATGAGTCATGTTCCCACTGCGGGAACATGCCCATCGCACGGTTGAGATCGAGACTCAATGATCTTAATGTGAGAGTCCCCTCATCCGCACCCCGATCTACTGGTCCCGAGAGGGCTGGTACTTCGGCTGGCGGCCAGGGTGATCTGAGGGTTACAGTGTGGAACAAAGCGCCGACTATTCCACGCTCCACACTTCCCTCTGTTCCCGTGCAACCCGCGAGTGTCCGCGTGGAAACCGCTGTACAGTCCTCTGACTTGCCGCGAGTTTCATTCGGCGCTCCAGAGGAAGACTCAATGTCGATCGCTGCATCACAAGGTGGGCAGGAGTCCTCGGGAAGTGAGGATTCGGCTGTGCTGCCACCCTCGGGTGTCCCAGCATTGTCCGAGTCTGATCCCGAGGCCATGCTTTCCCGGGCAGCCGCGGCGATCGGTCTTGAGTGGTCCCCGCCACCTGGGCCGGTTCGTTCGCGGCTGGACGATTGGTTTTTGGGTGCGGCTGCTGATCCGCGTCGGCGGCCAACCCCAATGCCTTTTTTCCCGGATGTGCATGAGGAGGTCACGAGGTCCTGGAAGGCACCATTGTCTTCCCGTGATCGCTCGGCGACCGCCTCCGCCTTGCCTCCCCTTGATCAGGCGGCCGCCAAAGGGTACACTGGGGTTCCCCAGGTTGAACGCTCTGTTGCGATGCAGCTGTGTCCTCAGAGTGCTTCTTCCCGCGGGGACCCAAAGCACCCCTCCAAGGCCTGTAGGTTCTCTTCCACCCTGGTGGCGAAGGCCTACAGAGCTGCGGGGCTGGCGGCCTCCTCACTGCATGCCATGGCGACTCTGCAGGTCTACCAGGCCCAGATGTTGCGTGATATGCACGAGGGGAGGTCTGACCCAGCACTCTTCGATGAGTTGCGTGCCGCCACCGACCTTGCTCTCCGAGCGACGAAGGTGACCGCACGCTCGCTGGGTCAGGTGATGGCCACTTCGGTGGTCCAGGAGCGACACCTATGGCTAAACCTGGCTGATATGCGGGAGGCCGAGCGGACCCGGTTCCTCGACACCCCCATATCCCAGGCTGGCCTGTTCGGCGGTGCAGTCGAGGACTTTGCCCAGCAGTTCTCGACTGCCCAGAAGCAGACTGAGGCTTTAAAACACGTCCTGCCCCGGCGGCCCGCTGCTCCGGCAGCGCAGTCGTCGGCACAGGTGCCTCAGCCCGCTCGCCGCCGAGGGCGCCCTCCTGCGGTTCCCGCCCCTCCCAATCGGCCCCAGCAGTCCGCTGCTCCCGGGTCGCGTCGGAGAGGAAGCCGTAGGAAGGCGCCACAGCCCTCTCCCGCCCCGTGCCCCGCTAAACGCCAGGCTAAGCGGCGCTCCTGAGACGGGCTGCTCAGAGATGGCGTTGAGTTCTGTTCAGGAGCCGGTAGCAGGGCCGCTCCTTCCCCCGGTGGAGGGCCGGGGGAGAATCCTTGGTTTTCCCATCCCCGCTGCTCGTCCCACGACGGGCAGCACCCTAAAATGGTTAAAGAAAGAACTCACTACCCCCATCTCTGAGCACACGGAGTGTGCGGATGAGAGCACGCGCCGCCCAAGGGCCACGCTCCTCTCATCCCCCTCTGTCGCCAGACCCCTGCCAGAGCACGCCCCCGTGGGACGCTGGTCCTCCCCTGGCCTCCTCTGGCAGGACGCGGCTAATGACCGTGCCCCCGCACCGGGCCGCTAGGCCACCCACGCCCGGGCCGGTCATTCCGCCTCGCTGCACCCCCGACGGAACGTCTGTGGTTCGTATGACCCCGCTGGTGCACTTTCTGGAAGCCTGGCTAGAGCTTCCCAGATTGTCCCGCTGGGTCGCGAGAACCATCAGGCTCGGCTACGCGATTCAGTTCGCGCGATCTCCTCCCCGCTACAGCGGAGTCCGCTTCACTATGGTCGGTGGCAATGCCCCTGTCATGAGAGCGGAGGTCGCCACCCTACTGGCGAAGGGTGCGATCGAGATTGTCCCTCTAGCCGAAATGAGGTCCGGCTTCTACAGCCCTTACTTCATTGTTCCGAAGAAATCGGGTGGGTTACGACCGATCCTGGACCTGCGCGTCCTGAACCGCTCCCTTCACAGGCTGCCGTTCAAGATGCTCACGGCCAAACGCATTTTCGAGTGTGTGCGGCCACAGGATTGGTTTGCAGCGATCGACCTGAAGGACGCCTACTTCCATGTCTCCATTTTACCTCGACACAGACCGTTTCTACGGTTTGCTTTCGAGGGGCAGGCATACCAGTATGCGGTTCTCCCTTTCGGGCTAGCCCTGTCTCCTCGCGTCTTTACGAAGGTCGTCGAGGCAGCCCTTGTTCCCCTCCGGGAACACGGGGTTCGCATCCTGAACTATCTCGACGACTGGCTGATCCTAGCTCACTCTCGAGACCAGGTTTGCAAACACAGGGACCTAGTGCTCCGGCACCTAGCTCGTCTGGGCCTTCGGGTCAACTGGGAGAAGAGCAAACTCTGCCCAGTGCAGAGGATCTCTTTTCTCGGTATGGAAATCGACTCGGTCGCCATGTGCGCGCAGCTTACGAGCGAGCGCGCGCAGTCACTGCTGACTTGTCTTCGCCAGTTCGAGGGCAAGAGTGCGGTCCCACTGAAACTTTTTCAGAGGCTCCTGGGGCATATGGCATCCGCAGCCGCAGTAACGCCGCTCGGATTGCTTCATATGAGACTGCTTCAGCTTTGGCTTCGCGATCGAGTCCCGAGGTGGGCATGGCAACATGGCAAGCTCCGGGTCCCAGTGACTCCGGCCTGCCGTCAGACCTTCACCCCGTGGTCGAACCTCAGCTTTCTACGGGCCGGAGTGCCCCTGGAACGAGTTTCCCGGCATGTTGTTGTCTCAACAGATGCCTCCACCACGGGCTGGGGCGCCATGTGCAATGGACATGCTGCCGCGGGCTCCTGGACAGGACCCCAGCGCCTTTGGCATGTCAATTGCCTCGAGTTGCTGGCTGTACGTCTCGCCCTGCACCGTTTCCATGCGTTGCTCAGGGGTCAGCACGTACTAGTCCGATCAGACAATACCACAACAGTAGCGTACATCAACCATCAAGGTGGTCTACGCTCCCGCCGTATGTCGCAACTCGCCCGCCACCTCCTCATATGGAGTCAGAAGCATCTGAGGTCGCTTCGAGCCATTTATATCCCGGGACACCTGAACCAGGCGGCCGACGAGCTGTCTCGAGTTCAGCCTCTCGCTGGAGAATGGCGACTCCATCCCCGGACGGTTCAGCTGATTTGGGATCAGTTCGGCGACGCACAGGTAGACCTGTTTGCCTCCCACGACTCGTCCCATTGCGACCTGTTTTATTCCCTGACCGAGGGCACGCTCGGCACGGATGCACTGGCGCACAGCTGGCCGCGGGGCCTACGCAAGTATGCGTTTCCCCCAGTGAGCCTTCTTGCGCGGACCCTGCGCAAGATCAGGGAGGACAAGGAGCAGGTTATATTGGTTGCCCCATACTGGCCCAGCCACACCTGGTTCTCAGAACTCATACTCCTTGCGACAGCACCTCCTTGGCCAATTCCTCTGAGGAAGGACCTCCTTTCTCAGGGACGGGGCACCCTTTGGCACCCTCGTCCCGGTCTTTGGAACCTCCACGTGTGGCTTCTGGACGGGACGAGGCAGGTTTGAGTACCCTACCACCAGCGGTGGTGGCTACCATCACTTCCGCTAGAGCATCGTCCACGAGACATGCCTATGCGTTGAAGTGGAACCTCTTCGTCAACTGGTGTTCTTCTAAACATCAAGAACCCACGAAATGCCCGATCAGTGTCGTGCTTTCCTTCCTGCAAGAAGGGTTGGAGCGAAGGCTGTCTCCCTCCACCCTGAAAGTGTATGTTGCCGCTATTGCCGCACATCACGATGCAGTTGAAGGTAAGTCTCTGGGGAAGCATGACCTGATCATCAGGTTCCTGAGAGGAGCGAGGAGACTAAATCCTCCTCGTCCTCCCCTCGTTCCCTCTTGGGATCTCTCAGTGGTTCTAACTGCCCTGCAGAGTGCTCCATTTGAGCCTTTGCAATCAGTGGAGCTTAAGTTCCTGTCAATGAAGACAGCGCTCCTGGTTGCATTGGCCTCCATCAAGAGGGTAGGGGACCTGCAGGCATTTTCGGTTGACGAAGCGTGCCTGGAATTCGGGCCGGCTAACTCTCACGTGATCCTGAGACCCCGGCTTGGATATGTGCCCAAGGTTCCTACCACACCCTTTCGAGATCAGGTAGTGAAGCGCTGCCCTTGGAGGAGGCAGACCCAGCCTTGGCACTGCTCTGTCCAGTACGCGCCCTTCGTGCTTACGTAGACAGAACGCAGTGTTTCAGGACCTCAGACCAGCTCTTTGTCTGTTATGGTGGGAAGCTGAAGGGAAAGGCTCTCTCCAAACAAAGGTTGTCTCACTGGATAGTGGACGCCATTGCTTTGGCATACCAGCAGCAAGGTCGACCGTGCCCCCTTGGTGTGACGGCCCACTCCACTCGGAGTGTGGCATCCTCTTGGGCTCTAGCGCATGGCGCCTCGCTAACAGACATCTGCAGAGCTGCAGGCTGGGCGACACCTAACACATTTGCGAGATTCTACAATCTCCGAGTAGAGCCAGTTTCTTCTCATGTACTCGCTTCAACTAGCCGGTACTAGATTCTGCTCAGGTGTCTTCGCTTGCTCGCCATTCCTCTCCACGGACGGGATACGTGCGATATTTCCTCAGGTGAGCCTCATAAGCCCTGAGTCTCCTCCAGCACTGACGACGTCAACGCCAGAGTTATGCCACGGGCAGCTTTCGCGCTTGGCTAGGTGCTTCCATGTGCATGGTTCCCTTCGGGCGACCCCCACATGTGTATTTCCACTGTAAGCCTCTTTGAGCATGTGTCTTTCCCTTGGCAAGCCACCTTGCCACCCCTGGGGTTGAAATATTCCACCTGCTGCTGGACACCCCAGTGTTACTCCGTATGCAGCCCTTCGGGGTCATATGTGTATTCCAAGTCCCCCCCTTCGGGTTGGGCATGATTGCATATTTCCACTGGATATGCTTCCCAGTGTACCTTGGTATTCCTGTGTTAAGTAGGACTCCTTCGTCCGTGCTAGTTTCACGACAGGGAGCTCAGACTTACGCAGGGCACTGGTAGACAGTCGAGAGGTGGCGTGTTTATACGGGAACCCCATTCGTCGTCATCCGACGTAACTCGGAGTGACAACGAAAGGGAACGTCTCGGTTACGTATGTAACCCTCGTTCCCTGAGTAGGGAACGGAGACGTTACGTCTCCCTGCCACTTCCGCTGTACCGCTGGAACGCCTGAGTTCAGTCTCGGCTCCTCAGCGAAGACATATCTGCATCTTGCCAGCAACTTCCTTATATACCCCCAGGGTGGGGCGGAGTTACGCTATGCAAATTCCGCAGACCCATGGCATTTCTTTGCCATTGGCTCGTGTTTTAATACTCGAAGATGATAGGATTTCTAAGCGAAACCCCATTCGTCGTCATCCGACGTCACGTCTCCGTTCCCTACTCAGGGAACGAGGGTTACATACGTAACCGAGACGTTCACTATCCACGCATCTCTACAGCTGACCTCAATACGAAAAATTATTACTGGCATTTTTTAATTATTGGTGACTAAAACGTACAGTACTGATGCTAATTAAAAAAGAATAATAAAACGCTTACCTAGTATCAGTGTGATGGATGTCCCTGCTTGTTACCACACAAATCACTGATGATGGCAGGGAAATTGGAGAGAGCTTCAGTCGCGAGACATTTTTGGCGTTTTTAATCTTCATATGGGAGATAGTGAAACTGAAGAAGGCAACTATGAAAAAGACCTAGGAGTTTATGTTGACTCAGAAATGTCTTCATCTAGACAATGTGGGGAATCTATTAAAAAAAGGCTAACAAGATGCTTGGATATATTGTGAGAAGTGTTGAATTTAAATCAAGGGAAGTAATGTTAAAACTCTACAATGCATTAGTAAGACCTCACCTAGAATATTGTGTTCAGTTCTGGTCACCTCATTACAAAAAGGATATTGCTGCTCTAGAAAGAGTGCAAAGAAGAGCAACCAGAATTATCCCGGGTTTAAAAGGCATGTCGTATGCAGACAGGCTAAAAGAATTGAATCTATTCAGTCTTGAACAAAGAAGACTACGCGGCGATCTGATTCAAACATTCAGAATACTAAAAGGTAAAGACAATGTCGACCCAGGTGACTTCTTTGGCCTGAAAAAAGAAACAAGGACCAGGGGTCACAAATGGAGATTAGATAAAGGGGCATTCAGAACAGAAAATAGGAGGCACTTTTTTACACAGAGAATTGTGAGGGTCTGGAACCAGCTCCCCAGTAATGTTGTTGAAGCTGCCACCCTGGGATCCTTCAAGAAGCTGCTTGATGAGATTCTGGGATCAATAAGCTACTAACAACCAAACGAGCTGAATGGCCTCCTCTCGTTTGTAAACTTTATGTTCTTATGTTCTTAACCCTCTGGAGTCTGAGGTGTTTTCTGGGCACTGGAGGTGTTCTGACATGCTCTGACATTTGTGCTTTTTTCAGTTATTTATAAACATGTTAATGGCAAAGGTGTAAATTCACTCTATATAGCACAAACAGGGCTACCAAAATATGTGATCACCATGCATGTATATTTTTTTATTTTTAAGAGAATAATGCTTATGCGTGGTTATTGAAAAAATTTAAAATGAAAGTTGCTGAAAGAAGACCTCAAAACTCATAATAAATATGCGTGAATAAGACTTTTGAGAAATGGATGTTCTTTCTTCGAGTTCTGGCTTCAAAATTATGTGAAAATAGTCTTGCTTTGTCGTTCAGATAAAACAATACATTGATTTAAATTGATGTAAAACAGGTTTTGCTTGGAAAGCCATTATGCGAGTGGGCGTGAACGAGGAGTGGTTTACACCTTGGAATACAAAATGTCCCACCCATTATGCATAATTAGCCATTCATTCAGGTGTGACTCTGACTGACTGAGCCACAATGCAAGGACAAAAAAGTCCTTGTAAATATGTTTTGTTATTTTATTAAAAAGGTTACAATTACAACAATAATTAAAATTTCAACAATATTTCAAGTGTACTCTTTCTTTGTAAAAAAAAAAAAAAGATTATAGGCCTACATTTTAGGCCTATCTATGTATTCATTAGTTTGAATATAGCCAAAATTGGAACAGCTAACATCTTAGTTGATGACTTTATTTTATATATATATAAAAATTGCTAAACAAAAGCTTATTTGATATATATATTCAGTATATTCTACAGTAAAAACTGTACTCAAATCTAGTCAACAAAATGTTGTCTTTCATATTTCGCCTGACTGTAACGTTGTTTTTATGAAATATTAGGGCATATAAATGTTAATTTGCAGTTTAATACGTATTGCTTATACAAATAGCCTACATTTTATTTCAACATATTTCAGTCGATTTTTACTCATCTCAGTATAGTAATACAGTTTGCTAAAACATCATCATTCATTCACACACGCGATTTAAATTTAAACTGTCTTTTTGCGAGCTGTGGTAAACAGCGCGCATCTCTGCCGTTCATTCATCAAAAACAGAAACCCGATTCACGTGAGAAGAAAAAAAAACTTACAGTATTCCTCAGCTCGCTCCTCGATATACCCGCACTTCTGAGGTAGGCTACTTTTTTCATCAAAAGCTTATGTGGCAGTATATTCTACAGTAAAAACTGTACTCAAATCTAGTCAACAAAATGTTGTCTTTCATATTTCGCCTGACTGTAACGTTGTTTTTATGAAATATTAGGGCATATACAATTGCAGTTTAATACGTATTGCTACGTACAAATACGTACAAACAGCCTACATTTTATTTCAACATATTTCAGTCGATTTTTACTCATAGTAACAGTTTGCTAAAACATCCTCATTCATTCACACACGCGATTTAAATTTAAACTGTCTTTTTGCGAGCTGTGGTAAACAGCGCGCATCTCTGCCGTTCATTCATCAAAAACAGAAACCCGATTCACGTGAGAAGAAAAAAAAACTTACAGTATTCCTCAGCTCGCTCCTCGATATACCCGCACTTGAGGTACTTTTTAAATTATTGTTATTGCTCACAGTGCTGCGAGACGGTGTTAAAGTAATGATCTGAATAAACTGATATGTGGGCGTTCACAGGTTTGCTTGGATTGCCTCATTCATTTGCGTTTGAATAGTGCGCGCTCTCCGTAGGCGGAGTCACATTACATTTGAATTAGCTCTAATTAGGTCGACTGGAATCGCTCTCTTTTAATACAGATTTCACAACATGAGAATATTTGTTTTTTATATAAATTACTTCATTTAAGAGAAGAGAATTCAAGCTTCATGCCTGTATGTTTGTTTGCCTGTTTGACTGAGTATTCGCTGAGTTATTGTTCATTTTCGGACGCGTTTCAGAATGGACGACACTGGCAGATAGAAGGCAGAACTCGCATCACGTTTATTTTTCTTTATTTGGCAAAAAGCACAACACTTTGTTTTTATTTTGAGTATACACAAAAATAATACACATTTAACAGAATCGATTGATGTACAAAACAAGCATAAAAGATAAAAATTTATATTTTTATTTTATTATTTTTTTGCACTCATACGGAAAAAAACGAGCCTATCGCGCCGGCGCGATAGCCGACCTCAGGGGGTTAAAGTTACATAAAAAATAGGTGTGCTCCAAACCCAATACTTTTTAATTCTGTGCATCCAAATACTTGTAGTTAAAAGTTTTAAGAATTAAGCCTACTGTTTGTGTTCTGTCCTAAACCAGCAGTTTGTCACCCAAATTTATTTAATAAACCGGGGGAGGGGGAGGGGGAGGGGGGGGGGTCATCAGATTATTCTCCAGATTATTTTATTGTAACTGAGGTATTGTTCAGTTGAGCGAAAACTGTAAAGGGGTACTCAAGCTGAAAGATCCAGATAGAAGGGGGACAGTTTCAAAAAAAGGTTGAAAACCCCTGACCTACAGTATAAACTATCAGGAATAGATAAGGGAAATAATGACTAATACAATACAATAGGATTTATTTGAAAATGCAGAATTTGGGACGTTATCTAAAAACCAAAGCGGCCCAGAATTTGGGATGTGAATGAAAACATGGGCAGTCTATCCGTACAACTGTGATTACATTAGAGCTAAACTAATACATACTAATACATTTGATATTAAAATATATCGTGTAAACGATTATAGATAAATGCTAAAAAGTATGCCATTACAGAAAGCCAATTCTTACATTTGTGCGTAACATGATAATTCATATAAAGTAATCACCCATAGTTTGTTATATCAGTACAGCGTAATACCACATTATATTTTAATTCTCTGATTTGATTCTCTCTCTCTCTCTCTCGCTCTCTCTCTCGCTCTCTGATTACAATGTTAAAAATGCCTGCAAGCTTTTCCACTCTTGTGACGACATATTCATGTGACAGAAATGGACCAATCAAAATGCGAGACTGTTATGCGGTTCCATCCCAAAAACCGGGCCTGTGTCATACCTCCGCACAGATCATTTCATGAATAGCAGTACAGACGACTTCTGTTTGTTATAAACTGAATGGGATTAAATATGACACTCGGCAAGTACTTTTATGGCAGACCCCTGGGACCCTTGTCTCTCCCACATACATTGCTGTTGTTTTTTAGCTGACCCTGCTGCTTCACTTGCTTTTATTTTTGTCTCATTGAAATTGCCTGGCAGGGAGCTCTCCCAGCGCTGTTAATAAATTGGTTTTGCTTACAGAACTCCTTGGCACTGGTCTTTGGAATTCTTGCAATTAGATTTGATATCCAATGCAGGAAAAAATGTGTAATGTTTCAATGGTAGTGTTTTTTTATTCTTTCTAGTTTCAAACATAATGAGCTGATTGTTTTTAAAATGTGTATTCAGTTATGTATCAATGACTATTATGCATGAATTGGATATATCAAAATGTATTTGACAGGAAGACAAAGGAGCCTACACTTCTTGTCTGCTAAGATAGGGCCCTAATTTTAACGATCTGAAACGCAAGTGTCAAAGCGCTAAGCGCAAGTAACTTTGTGGGCGGGTCTTGGCGCTGTTGCTATTTTCCCGGCGGGATAAATGACTCTTGCGCCAGGCGCAAATCTAAATGTGTTGGTCTGAAGTCGCTTCATTACTCATAGGTGTGGTTTGGGCGTAACGTGAAATAAACCAATCAGAGCGTCATCTCACATTCCCTTTAAGAGCAGGCGGATTGTTCTAAAGCGGATTGCTATTCTAACGGCGGATTTGCCAGGCGCGCGCCAGGAGCGGTTCACAGCCAAAGAGAGCAGCGCTCTCGTCAGGGCCGTTGGGGATGGAGAAACCCACCCAAATTAACTATTTTTTCTTGGTTAGTGGCGCAATTGTTTTCTAAACCTGCAAAATAGCATGAAGGAACGTTTGCGCCGGGACACGCCTCCTTTTTTGCGCTGACCCGCCCAGGGAGCGCAAGTTCATTCCCTAGTTTAGAGACGTGCTTCTGTGGAGGGAAAAGCGCGCTTTGCTCGGGTGCAAAATAGGAATGATACATGAGTCGGTGTACAAAGTCAATTGCGCTGGGTGCAAGATAGGGCCCTTTATCTTTATCTGGTTTATCAGTGTGTGCTGATAGGGCCCTTTATCTTTATCTGGTTTATCAGTGTGTGCTGATAGGGCCCTTTATCTTTATCTGGTTTATCAGTGTGTGCTGATAGGGCCCTTTATCTTTATCTGGTTTATCAGTGTGTGCTGATAGGGCCCTTTGAGTGTAAAGGGAATACTGAAGGGAAACGTCTTAAGTGAGAGATGGACTTCGATTTTTGGATTCACTGAACATGTAAAGTTTGAAACCATTTGTTAAACCATTTGACTGTTCGAAGTGTTAAAGTGAATTTGTGGTTTTAGTGTTCATTAGTTGTTTTGAAATGGTAACATGACATGTTTTTGTGTTTGCCATTATGTGTTAACACTCTGAACTACATGGCTTTATTGCACCATTAAAAACAATGTACTGCAGGATCATTGTAGGAGGAGTGGGCAGGAAATGGGGGATTGTGCAAATCTTTCTTTAGAAGGAGCCTCATGCTCAGATTCCAGGAAAGGAGAGTGAACCTGGACCTGCTCCAGCACAGCACACTGTATGTACTGTACTTACTTCTCCATCACCGATTTATGATTACTGCAGAAAGAGGAAGCAGGTAATGGGGGATTGTGCAAATCTTTCTTTAGAAGGAGTCTCATGGTCAGATTCCACGTAAGGGGGAGTGAACCTGGACCTTCTCCAGCACAGCACACTGTATGTAAGAGCAGTGGATCACCTGAGCCTGACCCACAGCCAGCCTGACGCCGAGACGACAACCGACACACACCTCCAACAGAGAACCAGGTGAGCTGTGCTCATTTAAAGACTGGGTGGCAGGAATTGTTAGAATGACAAACTGAATCGGTCAGTCTTATATTTGTGTAGTTTTTTTTATTCCCAAAACAAGCTGTGCCTCATTTACTGAACAGTGATAAAATGCTAGAATGACTTGCTGGAATAGGAAAGACACATTACTTTTAATTTTTTTTTTTTTAATGCACGTGTATGTGCTTCCACACTGAAAACTGCTCTATGTTTTGGAAAGTGGGGGTTAGTGTAAGTGAACAATCTTGCACTTTTATTCAAAGTTTTCAAAAATCAGCAGAACATGTGCGTAGACCCCCCCACAATGATACTGGTTAAGGGTAGTTCCCTTTCGAATGCTACAATCGATGCTGCGCTGCTCAGCGCATTGGGAACGTCTTTAGTCGTGACCAGCTGTGAATATTGTGTGTAACACGTCGATAGAATTGACCCGGAGGTAATATAGCCTCGGTCGATGACGTCATCGGCGCGCACCCGCAACACGAGGCTATAAATAGATGAGCCACAGGTGCATCGTCAGGTATTTTGTCTTCAGACCATTTCTGTGCATGTGTGAATGTCAAAACTCTCTCTCTACCTTTTATCTGCTACAGATCTTTGCTAGGAGTTAGTTTATTCAGGCAGTGTGCAGGAAATTTCTCATTTCTCAAGCCTTTTTCTCTCTCGTACATCAATGAGTTTAAAAGAGGAGAAATGAGCCAACAAAACAATAGTGTTGTGTTCTTCCATGCTCCCATCCCATGTCAGAACTGGATACACACACTTACTGCTTTGTTTGTTTGGGGAAAGAACATGCTCCCCTTTGCATTTGAGCATGGTGATTGCGAGCACTGTGGAATGTTCACAGTTAAAGTGCTTCGCGTTCGCTTTGCTTATTTCAAAGGGGGTAGCGCCCATAATTGTGGGGCTCGCGTGCGATCTGGATGAGAAGCGAGAGACGGTGCTTCCCTATCGCTCGCTCTCTCTCCAGATCGCGATGTCCTTTTGCCTGACTACCGAAGCGTGCCTCATCGCTTCTTCGGCTCAGGCAGAGAACATTAAGAGTTAAACATTAAACATTAAGGGCCCTATTTTAACGATCTGAAACGCAAGTGTCAAAGCGCAAAGCGCAAGTAACTTTGTGGGCGGGTCTTGGCGCTGTTGCTATTTTCCCGGCGGGATAAATGACTCTTGCGCCAGGCGCAAATCTAAATGTGTTGGTGTGAAGTCGCTTCATTATTCATAGGTGTGGTTTGGGCGTAACGTGAAATAAACCAATCAGAGCGTCATCTCACATTCCCTTTAAGAGCAGGCGGATTGTTCTAAAGCGTATTCGTATTCTAACGGCGGATTTGCCAGGCGCGCCGCCAGGAGCGGTTCACAGCCGAGGAGAGCAACGCTCTCGTCAGGGCCGTTGGGGATGGAGAAACCCACCCAAATTAACTTCGGTTAAAAAGGCGTATGATAATTTGGGTAAATGTGTAAGCTAGATGTATGTTTTTATAATAAATTATCTATCTATCTATCTATCTATCTATCTATCTATCTATCTATCGTAATAATGTATGATTTGCAAAAATGAAAACTGCTGCCTCTGTGTATATGAGATAATCAAAGTGTATGCGCGTTGTGCACACGCTACATTGATTATGGCCAAGCATGCGCCCTTAAAATAGCATATGAATAACATGCGCAACGCCCCACTGACTTTAAACTATTTTTTCCTGGTTTGTGGCGCAATTGTTTTCTAAACCTGCAAAATAGCATGAAGGAACGTTTGCGCCGGGACACGCCTCCTTTTTTGCGCTGAACCGCCCAGGGAGCGCAAGTTCATTCCCTAGTTTAGCGACGTGCTTCTGTGGAGGGAAAAGCGCGCTTTGCGCGGGTGCAAAATAGGAATGATACGTGCGTCGGTGTACAAAGTCAATTGCGCTGGGTGCAAGATAGGGCCCTATGAGTTTGCCGCCTCCGAGCGTTTCTCCCGTGATGATAAAAGGAGATCGCTCGTGGCGATCGCTCGTGCAGTGGCCAGATTGATCTGATCACAACAAAAAGAGTCCCATAAAACACAGTCTATAAATAAATAAAGATTGTAAATATTTGTGTCTTGTGTCCTCGACATCGAGCCATTCTACTATTGCGGGTGTGAGGGCACGCGATTATATGATATTGCCTCAGTTTGGAGAAACGCTCGCGGGCTATCTCTCCCCTGGGATCACATTATCAGATGCATTTTCAGCGGTTAGGCTGGTACTGCGTTGTACATCATGTCCGTGTTAAAGGCATACCAGGTTGATCTTATCAAAGATTTAAACACAGCCTATCATCCAGACCGTGTTTGCTTGTCTGATTGGGATGTGTTTATTGCTGAGGAACTGATATTTATATTTATATATACAATATTTATATAATATAATTATATATATATGTATGTATGTATTATATATAATATTATATTGTCTGGCTGTTCTCTGGCCACATTTAATTCTGAGGAATTAAAGCTGCCTCCGAACACATCTCTCGTTATGTTAAAACGTTTGAGAGGTTCTCGAGGTGGTGACTTGTGTGATGGTCGGATTACAGCTAGACTGCCCTCCTTGAGGATCTCCATGACGTTAACTCGGTCATGGGAAAACCTTATTCTTCGTGCATCTTTGTGCCCTTGACGTATTAAGACTATCATGGGTGCGGGGGTGTGTGGTTATGATGATGGGCCAGTCTGAAGAGACATTTTCTTCTCTTCTTTTTGCTCATCATCATTTTAGGAGGGTTCAAAAGCAGAGTGTAACGAGTTGCGCTCCCCCTCGTGAAAACTGGGGACCGGCTCGTTGTACTCAGCAGCTGCATAATAGACCTAAGACAAAATCCTGAGGGTTGTTTTGTCCCAGGTCTGTGGGGGTGTGCCCCTACGGGACGAGACATGTAAATCAGCTCCTACCTGACACCCTCATGAAACCACTGTACTTCCTCGCCACCTCTGGTGATTCGGGGAGCAGCGGTTTCCAGCGAAATGTTACATGTTCTGTTGCTTTTCTGCTGCTGCAGGACACAGAACATCTAACATCCAATCAAAAGGAAGTGTTAAGTTGATACCACTCTCAGAGAGTCTGGCAGCGTGGAAACTTCTGCCAGGTTTTTCTATTTGGGTATTAAGTACAGTACAAATAGGATGGAATCCAATTTATTAATCGTCCTCCGCGTTTCAACGGCGTGGTATTCACTTCCGTGAGACCGTAACTGGCGCATGTACTGTCACAAGAGCTACAATCTCTGCTGAACAAAGAGGCCATAGAACATGTTCCTCTTCCAGAGAGAGAGTCAGGCTATTACAGCAGATACTTCCTGGTCCCCAAAAAGGATGGGGGTTTGCGTCCAATCTTCGATCTTTGAGGCTTAAACCGTACAGTTAAAGCACTCAAGTTCAAGATGTTAACTGTAAAGACGATCGTGTCATAAATTCAACATCACGTTTGGTTTGTCATGATCGATCTGAGGGACGTATATTTTCATATAGAATATTGCCACAACACAGGAGGTTCCCAAGTTTGCTTTTGGGGGCAAAGCTTACCAATATTGGGTCCTTCCATTCGACCTAGCCATGTTATCTCTAGGGGGCTGAGGTCAATGCCAAGGGTGTACTCTCTCCCACCCTGAGGGTAACATGTTTGGGGTTAAATGGGATTCTGTCACCATCGGGCATAATTGTCTCCCGCTCGTGTCAGGACCAATTAACACCCTAAGCAACATCTAGCTAGGTCAGGACATTACATAGGTCTCATGGCAGCTGCGTCCACAATGATTCCTCTGGGCCTTTTGCGCATGAGACCATGTTAGTTGTGGCTCAAAACGGGGGATTTCAACTACAATCCCCAAGGGCAAATAAAGGCAAGAACACTCGCTGAGTGCTTCGTGTCCTTTCTAAAATCCATGTTTATGGTGAGTCACGCGCTGAATGCTTCGTGCACTTTCTAAAATCCATGTTTATGGTAAGGGTTACGCGCTGCAGCTTCGTTCCCTTTCTATGTGGTTCAGACCCCGGTTCCTTGCTTTGGGTCCCACTTTAGGTGCGTCTTGCTGTCGCAGAATGCTAACGGCAGACGTCTCCCTGATCGGCTGGGGAGCGGTCTTAAGTGGTCGTCCAGCTCAAGGGGAATGGGAGGGTCATCAGCTCAATTGGCACATCAACTGCCTCAAGCTGATGACTGTATTTCTGGCCCTGAAATACTTTCTCCCTCAGTTGAGAGACAGTCATGTCCTAGTGCAGCACAGCGGCAGTCTCTTACATAAATTACCAGGGAGGTTTGTGCTCACGCAATCTGAACAGAATAGCGAGGCAGATCTTTCTCTGGGCCCAGGAAAAGTTCCTGTCACTCAGGGCAGTGTACATTTCAGGGCACCTGAATGTGGGAGCGGATTTACTGTTCAGACAGAAACTACCAATAGGGGAATGGAAACTCCACCCAGAAGTAGTCAAACAGGTTTGGATACGAAGCGGAGGTGGACCTCTTCGCCTCTTATTAGAAAGCGCAATGTTCCCTCTACTTATCGCTGAATCACCCAGCCCCTGGGTCTGGATGCGATGGCGCACACATGGCCTAGAATGTGCATGTATGCGTTTTCCTCCAGTTTCTCTGCTCCCTGGAGTTCTAGCCAGAGTTTAGTTCTCCGAGATAATATCTCTCCTCAACGGCTCGCCTTGGACGATTCCGGAGAGGAGGGACCTTCTGTCTCAGACAGAGGGCACGATATTCCATCCCAGGCCCAACCTCTGGAACCTTCATGTTTGGCCCCTGATGGGTACCAACTGAGGGACACTGGGCTTTTCGCCTGTTGTTGTTGAGACCATTCTCAGTGCTAGTGCTTCCTTCACTAGAAAGAGTTATGTCAACAAATGGAGTGTCTTTGAAAGTTGGTGTGTCATAATGCAGATCCGGTCAACTGCCAGATTGCTTCAGTTCTGGAATTCCTGCAGGAAATATTATCATCAGGCACATGCCCCGCCACTCTCAATGTTTATGTGGCCGCTCTTTCGGCTTGCCATGCCTTGGTTGACGGGGGCCACTCGGGAGACATCCTCTGTTCGTTCATTTCATTCATGGCGACTGAGGCCTCTCATAAAACCAAGATCCTATCATGGGACTTAGCTTTAGTCCTAGAGAGTCTGGTTGAGACTCCTTTTGAACCTCTAGAATCAGCGTCTGACAAACTTCTGACTCTAAGATGGTTTTTCTTATGGCAATAACTTCCTTGAAAGAATTGGGGATATGCAGGCTTTGTCGATTTCGCCACCCTGCTTAGACTTTGCCCCAGGAATGGTGAAAGTGATTTTGCATCCTCATCCTGATTACCTGCCTAAGGTTCTATTTTCGGCTGTACATCCGGTCATTCTAGAAGCCTTCTGTCCTCCACCGTTCACAACGCCGGAGCAGGAGAAATCTCATAGACTGTGTCCAGTCCGTGCTCTTCAGGTTTACATCCACCACATTAGCCAGTGGCGTAAGTCAGAGCAACTCTACGTCTGTTATGGTGGCAGTAACAGAGGAGCTGCTGCCACCAAGCAGACCATGTCTCATTGGGTCAGGGATGCTATTGCTCTTGCTTATGAGGTGCGCGGTCAAGCTTTGCCTAAAGGTCTTAGGGCTCACTCCACCAGGGGGGTCGCCTCTTCTAGTGCTTTGGCAAGAGGTGCCCCCTACAACAAGTTTGTGATGCGGCAGGTTGGTCCTCTCCGCACACATTCATAAGATTTTATAGTTTGGATGTTCATGCCACTCCGGGCTCTCATGTCCTTGAGTCGACATCACAAGCTAATGTCTAGGCCTTCTTGCGTTCTTGTGAAACACACCTGCACAACCGTGGGGGTCCAGACATGTTCAAGCACGGCAGCGTGGGTATTCTCGTTCCCAATGAGCTGAGCAGCGCAGCATCGATTGTAGATTTCGAAAGGGAACGATCTCGGTTACTTGACTGTAACCTTGTTCCCTGAGAAAGCGGAACGAGATGCTGCGCTACTTTGCCGTGCTGAAGATGTCCTAGGACTGCTCTTCAGACAAAATATCCTGACGATGCACCTGTGGCTCATCTATTTATAGCCTCGTGTTGCGGGTGCGCGCCGATGACGTCATCGACCGAGGCTATATTACCTCCGGGTCAATTCTATCGACGTGTTACACACAATATTCACAGCTGGTCACGACTAAAGACGTTCCCAATGCGCTGAGCAGCGCAGCATCTCGTTCCGCTTTCTCAGGGAACAAGGTTACAGTCAAGTAACCGAGATCGATTCGGGTGGCGGCGCTCAAAACAACAAAGTCAAGAAAAAGAAAAAAAAAACTTTTTATTCTAATGATTCACTAAACTCCTCAATAATGCGATCCAAGTCATTATTACTATAACATCTCAAAAAAGCTCTGCAAATGTCCGTGTTCTCTATGGGCTGATTCAGGCCCCGTTTACACGTACATGGTTATTTTGAAAAACGGAGACATTTCCCTTCGTTTGTGCCCCTCGTTTACACGCAAACGGAGAGTTCGCCTCTGAAAACGATTCTTTCTAAAAACTCCGGCCAGAGTGGAGATCTTGGAAAACGCCGTCTGCCCATTTGCATTTAGGCAGCCGACGTCACCGTATGCGACATAACTGGCATTTGCATCAAAAGTGTGACCTATATTTTGGGGATTCTGATTGGCTAATGTGTGCTTGAGCTTCTCGTTACACTGCCACCTACAGATTTGGCATGCTCTTAACGGCATATAACACAGGTTCGAACACTTTTCTGAAAACGGAGAGGGTGAAATGTCCGTTTATGAAAATAACCGGCCACGTGTAAACGTAGCCTCAGTCAGCCAGCTTGTTTACTTGGGAATGCCCCGTTATCTGACACCTGATACCATGTAGAATCATGAGATACGCCTTTTCTTTTTTTTTTTTTTGACTTGTCGGCTCCTGTCGCTCTCATTCGGCAAATGAATGGTTTTCTCGACTTTTTCCGCAGAAAAAACTACTAAAAACCCATTTTTTGCGTTGCTATAATGATGACAAAGGACCTGTGAGGAATAATTGCAATGTCGGACCCAGTCCCGACAATGGACCGCAAAGGGTTAGACCATTGATTTTCTTGATTTATAGTAAATCTTCTCACAGTTAATACATGGCTTAGTAAATTATCTGCTATAATGTAAAGTTATGGAGTAAATGTTGTAGTAACACTTACCTATTAACACACAT
Source organism: Squalius cephalus (assembly GCF_949319135.1). Lineage (NCBI taxonomy): Eukaryota > Metazoa > Chordata > Actinopteri > Cypriniformes > Leuciscidae > Squalius > Squalius cephalus. Next base: position 993,637 of record NC_137128.1, on the reverse strand, counting down.
AGTAGTAAACATATTAATAAAACAATATATGCTATTCTATTAATAATCGGTGGCATACCAATTTGTTAAGTCATATCTTGTAACATTTCTCACAATTAATAAATCAGTTACTTAATTAACTTGTTACAATGTAAAGTTATGGTCTAAAAGGTGTGGTGGCACCTATTCATGATAAATAATCAAAGAGTAAACCTAAAAATCAGCATTTTCTTCTTCTGTTAAAAGTTACTTAAGTGATATTTAAAGGGTTCATTCAGAGACCTATTGTCTATTTCCTCAGTCAATACCTTAATTACTAAGATGTTAAATTATGGACAAAATCAAAACTTTGACACACCCTCTAAGCACACACAAGAAATCTGGTACTGCAGGTGTTTTTTTTTATTTTATTTTGTTAGAGGATTATTGCTTCGATCACAGAGGGAACCCAACATGAATACTGGGATTATAATTTGTGATTAGCAGGTGTGTGAAAGTTTTTATTTGGTCAGGTCTAAATGTCATGGTAAATATGCTGCATGAACTCAGACATGTACAGGCTTACCTTCAAACCCCAAAACTGACTCCCTTCGTCTTCATCAAATTGTCTTAGTGTTGTGTGTGTGGTTCACCCTTCAAAACGTTGTGCAGAGTTACATGTCATGAAGAAAGGACATGTAACTACTTTAGTTCATAGTGAACAGGCCCCCTAAAATAAAGTGAACCCCCTTTTCATTAACTAACACGCTTGTAAGCACTTGAAGCATAGGCGTAAAGACATTAATATAGCCAGTCAACAAATATAAGTCCACTCTTTAAGAATCCTCATAAGTCTAAAGGGACTACCGAAGTGCGAATAAGAATACAAGAATACAATTGCGCAACAATATGGCAGTTTCACCCTCTCTTTATTACTCATTCAGTACACATTCTACTGACAGTGTTGCTTTTGTTTTCTCTTTCATTACATGGTATACTTTTGTTAGCTGCTCTTGCAAACAGAAGTAACAAACGTACCAAGAAGTAAGACTGCTCTTGAGTGATTGAGGCCAGACGGCCGAACCGGGGAAAAAAACAAAAAAAAGCTTGCAATGGATAATCAAATACTTTATGAGGTCATTTTTAAAATAAAATCCTGGAAGACCGCTCAGCTTCGAGTGGCCGAGTGACAAGGATGTTGAGGTTATGTTGTTATGTTGTTTTTATAATAGATCGTATTATATTGCTTGATAAACCCTTTGAGTGTTCTTGGATAATGGTGTCTTCTAAATGTAATAATAATTAAAGCTGCAAGCAGCGATGAAAAGGGCCCTCGCACCCCTGCCACCGCCACCCGGCGGCCTTTAGTAAAGGCCTTAAGATTACACTCACCAAATTTGAAGAGGATCAGATCAAAACTGTAGGAGGAGTTCGTTAAAGTACAACATCAGGAAATGGCAAAAACTGCCCAAAATCTGAGAGGAAGTTCAAAATAGCTGACTTCCTGTTGTGTTTAGGGCTACGCTCCAAGAGACTTTTTTGTAGGTATTAGGTAATTACATGTATGTACCAAATTTCATACCTGTACGTGAAACCAGGAGCTGGGGCAAAATGTAGGGGCAATAACTATGCCAATTTGCCCCACTCAATTCTGAAACCCATATCACATGTAAATTTTCACCACTTCTGAAGCGTGTGCAAAGTTTCATGATTTTTCGAGCACGTTTTGTATTTGCCACACTTCCTGCTACCAGCAGGTGGCGCTATTCCTATAACCAAATATGAGCATGGTCATGTGTTCAGGACAGGACTCTTATCAAACATGTGAAGTTTGGGGCAGATTGGAAATTGTATGCCTAAGTTACTGCAGGCTGTCTGTGGTTGCCTAGCAACATCGGAACTGCAAGCAACATTAATATTGAACTTATATGATCATGCATATATCACCAAAAGGCCGAAATTGGGTGAACATTTGTCAGGCCCCCGAGAGGGCACATTCTTCGACGAAAACTCAAGATCTTCGCAATTTAACGTCGCAAAGGCCTTCAGATTACACTCACCAAATTTGAAGAGGATCAGATCAAATCTGTAGGAGGAGTTCGTTAAAGTACAACATCAGGAAATTTAGAAAAATGCCCAAAATCCAGGAGGAAGTTCAAAATAGCTCACTTCCTGTTGTGTTTAGGGCTATGCTCCAAGAGACTTTTTTGTAGGTATTGGGTCATTACATGTATGTACCAAATTTCATACCTGTGCATGAAACGTAGAGCCGGGGCAAAATGTGGGGGCAATAATTTACCGAATTTGCCCCACCCAATTTTGAAAACCATATCACACGTAAATTTTCACCACTTCTGAAGCATGTGCAAAGTTTCATGAGTTTTCGAGCATGTTTAGGCCCTCTAAAAAGCGATTCACTTTGGAGAAGAAGAAGAAGAAGAAGAAGAAACGGAGCAAAAACAATAGGGTCCTCTCACCATCGGTGCTCGGGCCCTAATAATAATAACTCCAATGCAGCCGCTTATTAGCTACATTAGAGAACTCGAGCTAGTATTTATTTTTAGTTGCGTTTCGGACATCAGCATCTCATTACTGCTTCCTTCACAGACACCTCAAAACCTATGCATTTGGACCTTGTCTCACGCTCGCACGCCCAGACATGAAAATCTCAAGCAATTTGCAAATGAAATACTTTTTCTCCTAATTTTCTCCATCCGAAAGTGTTGTGTATGTACTCCTCTCTCTCCCGTTCTCCACTCACGAACACCCAACCCCGAGTGAATGAAACGTGCATCTATTTATACTGTTGTGCTGGGATTCAATTACTAATTAATTATTCACGTGAATTAATTACGTGCAACCCCCGTGCACACATTCTAAATACTTTAAATGCACGTGCGTGATGTGCAATCCTCGTGTCTAAATACAATTATATATTTTTAAATACACCACGTGAAACACAGACCCGTTTATATCCCGTGTACCAATGACTATACACCAACATTTACACACAACATGCAACATATAACACACATATGCACACAGGGGCGAGGTACATTGCCACAATGAGTTATTTCAATACGCATGTTGCCCTCATCTTCAAGAAAACAAAAAAAAATCTCAGGCATCGCACTTTGCCGACCTTGAGATCTCTGCCTTCATAATTGAAAATACATGCTCTGTAAGTCTTATATAAGATTAAATACATACAAACTGTACACTAGATCTGTAGCAACAACTTGGGTATCTGTTTCACTGAGGTTGCTGAAGACGTTTCATATGGGGATCGTGAGAGTGAATCTTCATGGAACTGAATCTGCCATGGACTTGTCCCTGTAATCCTGTGTGGAAACCAAAGTTAAATGCACCTACCGGAGAATGATTAGGTCCAAGCAGGTAGAAGCAAGGTCCAGAAACCATGCAAAAAGAAAAAGGGAAAAATAATGGTTAGAATGTGTGTGTATGTATTATAAAATCCAAATGCTTTACCAGAACAGGATCCTGTTACCAAATCAGAAGTCACTATTAACTCAGTCACTATTCAATGTTAAGTACTTGTTGCCCCTCACCTTAATTCATCACCTGAGATACTAACTGGGGATGATCTTGTGGTTAGTACGCAGATCCATACTGAACTAGTAGGCAGTTTAAATACCAACTGCAACGAACAAAGCAGCAGAAGATAGTCTCCAGCTGTGTACTAAAAATGTTCTCAGTTGCAACAAACCCACTTTAACTGCTATTGCCCTGAAAGCCACCAGGGAGATGGAAGAGAGTCGAAACAGCTGGGTTCAGATAGGCAGAAGCAGGGAAAAAAAGAAACTTCGTCAAACACAACCACCAGAAATCCAGACATCCAACAAATTTGAGCCACTTCAACATTTAGATGACCAAAACCAACATCAAGAGAATTAAAGAAACAACATCCAGGACCCGACTCTATTATTTTTCCAGTCATAGACCAGTGCAGCGGAGGAATGGAAAGTTGACAAGCCATTAAAAAGTATTGACTAAGAAACACTTATATTTTTTCAAATATTTTCAATAAATCATGTTCCCATTCACTCCGGCGACGAATTTTAAAATTAATTAAACTATATTCTGTTTATAAAGTAAAACTTTTACATTTTTAGGCATTAACTAAATCAAATCCCAAATGCCAAAATGTTTTCTTTGTTCACCAAGTAATTTACTGGCCAGGCATTATTGTTAACTCACAAGACAGTAAGGAGAAAATGACAATTTCAGGGATAATTTAAATATATTCTGCAATCACATTTTGGTAATGTATTCATTCATTTCACATCTTCTGCTTGGGTAGTTTCAAGATATAAAAATAATTAATAATACAATAGTAATTTAATTGTTCATATGTGTTTATTCTTGTTAGAAGATTTTTTTTTTTACTGATTATGAACACAAATTAATCGCAACAAACCAAATTGTAATTGTATTAATTATACCATTGAAGAAAACAAGCTGATACCATTGTATTTTAGGCCTACAATTCTAACATAATATTTCATGAAAAATCAAGATTGTATTTATTTATTTTTCGAAAGTAAGGTTAATGTAAGCAGCTTCTTGCAATAGTCTCCTAAATGCATAATAAAACCTAAGTGCAAACATTACCACTTTAATGACCGTCCTTTATTTTTCAGTGCATCTGTTTTACAGTACATGGCTATTACTGTCATGGGATTAATATTCTAACTATTATTATGTAGTAGTGTAATGCAGACAGACACAACTAAAAGAGGTTTGAATTTTTCTTTGCACACTGAATATGGTATGGCACTTTTAATTTTGAACTCTCAAAGTGCACCAGATTGATGAATTTAACATTAAAATGCACAACATTTTCTTACGGGGGAGCATGCCCCCGAACCCCCCTAGAGGCACACTCACCACAGATTTACCAAAATCCGGTGAGAAACACTGGTATTGCTATGTCAATGCAGTTTATAACTTGTTTTTTTTTTATGAATCACTGTGGAGTATAGTCCAATTGTATTAATAAAAGACAATTTTGCACTTATTTCATCTATAAACTTTCACTCGTTCCAGCTCGCTCATTAGTCTGGGGGTGGGGGGCGTTAAGGGACCTGGATATTGGATAGGGGGCGCTGGCCCAAAAAAGGTTGAGAACCACTGCTATAAACAGTGCTGGCCAGGAAGCAAAAAGAAGGGAAGTCATGATTGTTGGGGACTCCATATTGAGAAACACTGTACACAGCAAGCTCAGTTCGCAGTTTGGACCCCCTTACTACAACAGTGTGCTGCCTTCCAGGAGCCTCAGTCAAGCACATCACTGAGAATGTCTCCAGACGTGATTGAAGTTGGGGGATTTGGTTTGGTTGTGGGCACCAAAAGCTCACCAATTTGCTCCCAACCCTGCAAGCAACTGTTTTAATTCTACACGGCTGCATTTCAGTAACTCCACGGAAACTCGTAACCTACTACAAGCAAACCATATGTAGTATGCTGATACACATCCTATATGCTCATACCTTGTGCAGTCGATGCTAATGTAGACTATCCTCTTCTTTCCCAAGTGCAAAAGAAAACCTGTCGGTGTGTTTACCTGCAAGGGTGGTAATGAGCTACATCACACAGGTGCCCATATAGCATGTTATGTATTAGCACATTGATATCAGCCTATGCATACATTGAGGGATCTGCAGCAGGGACAGAATGAGATGTACAGCATGTGGCAGAGAGCAGTTTGGTGTCTATTTGTGAAGCCCACACCGTGAGCTGGCCTTATTATGTGTGACGCTTATGTTCAATCCCCTCATTCGGTTGTGGGGAATCAGCAAAAGGTCCATTGATGTCACCCCTTTGTCAGGTATTGAACATGGCCGCATCAACAACAACACACGCACACACAGCTTCTTCGGTCGGGTAAGGTAGCCTATGAAGGATGTAACATAGATTCGGTAATCCTGTTCTTGTAGGAGTCGCCTACACTCTTAAAACAAATGTGCGTGTTTATACAAGGACAACACAATATTTGTGTTAAAATGAACAAACCATAACACAATAATGTGCATTTCTTACACAATAATGTGTTTTCAGCCACACAGACTGTGTTAGAAAGACACATCATTGTGTTGTGGTTTGTTGATTTTAATACAAATATTGCGTTGTCCTTGTATAAGCACGCACACGTGTTACATTTAACACATTTGTTTTAAGAGCGTACAATACAACGGAAATGTAGACTGCAATACATCACAGTGCATACGGTTTATTTCATAGATGCTGTGTATTATTGGGTTATTGTTAATTGATCTGTAGAGGTTTATATGGAGTATAATTTGTGCCAAAATGAAACAATAAGTAAATAAAGAAATAAATACAGATAAATAAATAAATATATTTATCTTTGTATTTTTTTTTTATTTATGTCTTGATATTTGTATTTATGTATTGATTTTGTTTCTTATGTGAGGATTGAATTCATTAGATTAGGTAGGGCGATAGGGGACCACTCACTCTAAATTGCCCTCTGTGTGTGTGTGTGTGTGTGTGTGTGTGTGTGTGTGTGTGTGTATGTGTGTGTGTGTGCCTTGCACCCTGTGTCTGCTGGGTTAGGCTCCGGCTCACCGCGACCCTATAAAGGATTAAGCGGTTAACCCTTTAGAACCTGAAGCTAAAACAGTGTTTTTCACATAATTTGATTTTGTGACTGTAAAATTCTAAAACAATGTGCTATCTTCATGTGCTAGGTGTCATCTTTTTCAGAAAAAGATAAGCTTTCAACAAATTACAGTTATTGACCATTATTGTGTGTGGTGAGTTTGTAAATAGAATTCAAATAGACAAAAATAAAAAAAACGAGAATAAATTTACTGATTTTTATTTAGAAAAAAACTGAAAAAATCCTTAACGAAAGAAACTAACACTTAAAAGTTGAAAAATGAACTATACTACATATATACAAGTCTTTTTTGTGACATTGGGTTGCACAGTTTTCATTTTGGACACTTTTTTTCATACACGCACACATACAAATGCACGCATTCATAGGCACGCACACATACACATGCACGCACTACATGCTTAGATACGTGAAAGAGTAACAGCCATCCGCCACCCAAATTTCATTAAAAATCACCCCAATCCCCTCTTCTGCTGTCACCATGTATTTGTTTGTTTCTTTTATTATTTTATGCAATCCAAAACACTCTAATCTGCCGCGCGTCGTATCACACATGCACGCACTACATGCTTAGATACGTGAAAGAGTAACGGCCATCCGCCTCCCAAATTTCATTAAAAATCATCCCAATCCCCTCTTCTGCTGTCTAACACTTATTTCGCCATGTATTTGTTTGTTTCTTTTATTATTTTATGCAATCCAAAACACTCAAACCTGCCGCGCGTCGTATCTCTCTGTTCAAATCCTTCCATCCCGCGCTGCTGTCATTTGTAGACGGAAACCATGACATTACCGTAATAAGCCGTATGTTGGCGAAAAGCGCATGATGTCTACTTTCAGGAACTATTTAAATTATTTTGATAGTGCAAACGGTTGAAGAGTTACAGTGACATGAATACAGCTTGGTTGGCTGTGTCGTCGACGACACATCCGGTTTTAAAGGGTTAATGATAATTGATGGATGGATGGGTGGATAGGGGACCACTCCCCTTCTCCCCCTATTTGTAATGAAAAAGCGTCAGCTCCTCAATTTCAAGCAAAGACCGCTTGACTAGGTACCGGGATAACTTGCTCGAAGTTCTTATTTTGATTAGGTACCGGGAACGTTTCCGCTTCACCGTTGGCGACTTGCGATGTTTGATTAGGTCCTGCCCTTAGTCTATAAATGATGTCTTAAAGGCCACAGTTGTGATTAGTCAAAATAAAACACCCTGTACCTTACCATGACCTTTGAACAAAGTGTGTCCATCTCATACTATTCTTTTTTTTTCCAAGTCCTCTGCAAAACGTCAAAATATGTATTACAAAATTATTTGGATGAGGTCATCTAAAATGGCTTGTCTGTTCCAGGTCCTGTCTAGTGTTGTCACGGTACCAAAATTTCAGTATTCGGTACCAATACCAGTGAAAATCCACGGGTTCTCGGTACCAATTTCGGTACCAAAGCTTAATTTAGATTAAATTTAAAGTTAAGTTTCCTTTACAATAAGTTTCCATTTGTTAGATAACATTAGATAAAATAACCTAACAATAAACAATAGTTATATACAGTATATATATATATATATATATATATATATATATATATATATATATATATATATATATATATACTGTAGCAATTATTCTCCTATGGGGTTAATTTACAAATTTACTAATACATTTTTTTAAATCAAAAGTTTGATATGTTCATTATTTAATGCACAATGGATGAAGTTAACAAACATGAACAATTAAGTGTTTGTATTAAATAACATTCACCAAAATAAATTAATATTCACTCAATGTGTTGATGTTAGATAATGCATTAAGTAATGTTAATGAATGGTTATGTAGTGTTACCAAACTATACAGGAGATAAAACGTGTTATTAGACTTGACTGTACTTTTATCTAATCCTAAACTGCGTTCATGTTTGTTCACTTCAACCATTAAATAATGAACAGATAAAACTTTTGATTTCGTTTTCCAGGCGCGCGCTGTTCATGGTTGCATAGCAACGACAGACACATTGGGAGAGCATGCGCTTGTGGAAAGGAGTGGTACATACTGCGCTCTTCATGAATATATTAGTAAATCTAATGCGAGGGATAAAAACCATTAATTATTTGATAATATTTACTTGTCATCATGGAGAGTGCAGTTTGCACCACTTTTCTCCTTTCCACAAGCGCGTGCTCTCCCATTGCGTCTGTCATTGCTATGCAACCATGAACAGCGCGCGCCTGGAAAATGAATTTGCACGCGCATAAAACACGCTATGTGAACGTACGACCCCTTATGGCAACGTGATATTAGCCCAATCCTCCTCCTTTCTTGTAAACCGGTGGATTCAGAAGCGCTGCCGGTTGCCATGTCTCACATGTTTATGAAGAGGAGGACGCATGTGCACCTATCGGACAGCGCGTCAAGAACCGGATTAACCCGATACTTCGGTACCACCGGTACTTAAGCTGATAGCGTAACTATTCTAATTTTTTAGTACCGAGTTGGTACCGAAGTACCGGGTCTTTTGACAACACTAGTCCTGTCTCTATGTACGGTTTGTCTCACTGTATATATGCCGTGGGGAAACAGTGCTTTGTAACACTAGTTCCGCTACGAAAATTAAGGTTACTGTGTCAGGTCTTCTTACGTAAGCAGTCTACGGTCTGTAAAATATCTACCGTAAAACATATTAAACAATATTAAAACGCCCACGCCCTTAATTTACAATATTTGCCAGCAGACCCGGCGCATATTGGAGACCGGCGATTATATTGACTGTTAGACAAGAGGCATGCAAAACTTTATTAAATAACAAGCAGAAGCAGAAAAAAAGAATTAGATCTACCATGATAATAATAATCATTTATTTGCGCTGCAATGAGAGTATGTTTGTCCCAGATTAATCCTGAGTGTTCTTTTCATCGCTGTCAGTTATTAGTTTATTATGCTCAAACTCTACATTTTCCTCAACATGTTGCCCTCCAATGTTGGCCGCGGCTTCTTCAGATATATTTTTGATTTTTTTCCGATCTCAAAAAAACTTACGGTAATAATATTAATAAATCATACCCCATACTTCTTTGTGAGCTACCTTCCTCCCGCCCATTACACAGTACCAGCAGTCTGAATGACAGGCAAGTTATGCAATCCAGTGTCACAGGGAAATATTACCGATTGAGTTCTATAATTGAAATTGGAGGCTGCTCTGTATCACTAGGTGAGAATAACTAACATGAGCCTGGGATCATTATATTTATACACAGTACGTGGTTCTAACCATACAACGATGACCGGGCGCTCGGCGCTCATGTACCCCGCCTGGAACAGCCTTTCCTCGGCTATAGTCGTTCTGACGTTCGCCGCTGACTCTGGCATCTCTGTAGTGGTTAAACATGAGATATAATTCGTCTTGTGTATATCTAACGGGCGATTTTTGGTCTCGTGAATCTATAATTTGGTCCCTGGGCAATCATTTTGGCTGAGGGGAAGTTTCATAACTTTATAAGCTATTTAACATTACCGTTGTATGGTTAGACTAGAGCGCTGACTTTGTGTGTTTGACTGAATTGTTTGCTTTATTTGTATAGCTTCTTATACCTTTTACTTATACTTTTATAATGGCTAATATTGATAAAACTGAAATTTAACAAAAAGAGACTGGGTTGAGTTTTGTCATTTTAAATTGTAATAATTGTATTTAAAAATTAAAAAACTGTAATGTTGTTTACTGCAAAATCTGTTGTTTAGTACAAATGCACATATTGCCTGGATCATATTAAAATGTTTAATGCTTTTATATTATATTTAAAACGAAAAGAGGCAGGTTTGTGTTATATATATATATATATATATATATTTTTTTTATATATATATATATATATATATATATATATATATATATATAAAAGGCAAACGTTATGTGCAGTGAATATAATCAATACGTGTTGCATGAACCACATTTGTGAGGCTATCATGTTTAAGATTTCTTTAAATGAAAACGAAAAGAGTTAGTATGGTGTTTTATCACATATTTCGTTGCCTAAAATATACACAGAGATAACCGGAGTAGCAGAGCGAGCTGAGTGACGCGCGCTGCGTCAGAAGGTGGGCGGGGTTAGGATTTCCCAAGATTTTCCATGATGAAAGTGACCAATCATAAGAGGGTCAGTGCCCTCCTTGGTTTCCGCCCCCAAATTGTCAAAAGTCGTGTAGACTTGCGGTTCTTGGGAATGTTGTTCACAAAAAATTATTGTTAATTAATAAAAAAATAAGTCACAAAAAAAAAAAAAAGTCGTGTAGACTCGAGGGAGCAGAAATCAGCTGAGCGAGCAGAAATCCACTGCACGAGCTAAACAGCACTCCGCGAGCAGAAGCCCGCTGCGCGCGAGCAGGATTCCACTGTACAAGCAGAGTTAACCTATGAGAGTATGCCAGGCGCTCGCTCACAGCTACCTGTACACCTCTCGGTTGTTGAATTTGTGCGCGAGTACTTTTATCATGCCAGCTGAAGGTTCATTTTAGCGCGTGTGAAATAACATAATGTGCTCGTGAGCATGTTTACACGCTCATAACATTTGACTAAAAAATAACGCCATAGAATTCTTCCTCGCTGTCCAAAATCATCTGAAGTGCGTCTTGACCGGAGAAGCGTGCCATCCTTAAAACGCCATGAACTATCAGTAAATCTCTGATGAAACTGCGTGTTTTTATGGCATTGATCGGGGGCGTGCACGATGCAGATAGATCACCTAAACTATTACCATGTGAAAGCGCCAGGGGGGCGTGGCCGCCTCAGCTCATTGCAGTTAATGAAGGTAGAAGGAAAAAACTGTGCCTCTCCTTGGTTTCAAACGGATTACATAAACTGAGAATATTTTTTTTAGATATATATATAAATGACTTTGTTTAAAAGAAGAGAATTCTAGCTTCATCAAGACACATCACTCGTTCCTGTGTGACAAATATTCGTGGAGTTAACAGTTCATTTTCGGACGCGTTTCAGAATGGACTTCACTGACAGAGAGAAGGCAGAATTCGCATCATGTTTATTTTTCTTTATTTGGCGAAAAGCACAACACTTTGTTTTTATTGTGAGCTTACACAAAAATAATAGAGACTTAACTGGATCGAATGATGTACAACACTGATCTGTATGACAAAAATCGACAGAGTCATTTGAGTCTCTTTTGCACTGATATGATTCAGAACCCAGAGGGTTAACCTATTAGTCTCTTCTTGCATTTAAATCAGTGCCGCCCTTGCACAATTTCCTAAATATATGTTTCTCTCTTCATTTCAAGAACTCAAAATAAACAAAGAAAAATGTCTTGGAGTGACCTCTTCTTCCCTGATAACCCTGCTAAAAGGGAGGAGGTCATCCGCAGAAACCAAGAGCTTCGGGAGTTGATGAAGAACAACTTCCGAGCCACTAACCAACTCAGTGAAGTTCTTAACAAGCACCTGGGTTTGTCCTTCAGTCCCATAGAGCTGAACAACAAGGCCACCATCAAGGAGAACTGCGAGGTGATGATACAACGCATGCATGAGATCCAGGCAGAAGTAAAGAAAATCGATGAGAAGCTGAAGGAGAAGCTGGAACCTGACTTATATGAGAAACTGAAAACCCTGTCACCCAGCATCAAAGACTTTAAAGAAATTGAATCAAAAATCAGCATAGCATTGGGTGCCGTAGGTTTCGTGTCCTCCTCTGTAGCTTTATACCTAATCAAAAGTGGAAGGATATTTGCAAACGTAATATCCACATGTGGTAAAGTGTGTGCAGGGGCTTTTTCCACTTTGGCCTTAGGGGTGCTGTTCATGGGCATTGATATGATGATCCAAGCCATTTTGGGGGCACTAGAGAGAGATCAACTTGATCAGGCCCTGGAAGAGTATAAGAAAGCTTTGGATGAATTCAGGCCTGCTTCTGAAGAGTTCCAGGATCGTATAACTAACGTCAAGGTTAGAATTGAAATAATGCAAGAGCTAGGGTACTAACGGTCACCATCCTTAGGTTAGCTTTGAATTGTTGCGTATCTAGCTCTATTCATTAGTACTGGATCATCTACACTATCATGATTTTCAGTTACTCTGGTAATCTTTACATATGGATTAATAAGAAACTGATTAAGAAAGTGGTAATTCTTGATCAAACTGTTTTGAATGTAAAATGGTACTTCAGTGCTTGTTTTCTTTCTATATTGCATTCAAGATTTTTCTGTTTTTCAACATTAAAGTTTACTAAAGATACGAATCAGTTGTCTTTTTTATTCATATAATCTGAATTTCATTTGATCTATTCATCCATGTATCCCCCCTCCCTTCTTCCATGCTCTTCCTATCCCTGCTTTCAGTCCTCTTCATTGTATATTTGAACATTTTTGTTAAAAAAGACTCAATCTTAACCTCAGCAGGGGCCATCCGTTGTTCATTGTGAACACCCCTTGAGCAGTATTAGAGCAATAGGCATCTGCTTTTGACAAGATTAAAACCTTTTGGTGTTGGAGTTTGTTATTGTGAAAGATCCCTGCAAACATCAACTCATGCACTCTCATCTTTTCCATGGGTTCCCCCATTGTCTCATAACTAAAGTGGTACATTGTAGAATTTTGTAAATGATGAAATGTCAATGGGAAATACGTCACTGTTGAATACTTTTGTTCCACCATTAAACCTGTAGGATAGATGCAAAACTACCTAAAGCAAATAATGCAAATCACAAACAAAAGCTTGTCTTGTTAAAGAGGTGTCAGTCGCAAAGTTGATGTGTAATATTCAACAGCCAATACAACACAAGTGCATTACTTTATTGTATAATTGCAGTGCATTTCCTCTTTACTAACAGAAACCACCAGGATGCTGTCGCTGTTCTTTGGGGATAAAAAAAAAGAAGAAGAGCTGATTCGCTCTTCCCAGCGCCTCCACCACTATCTCCACAAATACTACACCATCACCAACAAAGCCCTGGGGATCCTCAACACTCACCTAGATGAACAAATCTCCCCAGTCTCAGCGAAAGAAAGCGAAGGAATTGAGGAAAGCTGTGTCAGGGTGAGCCAAGTTATGTCTGAGATCTCCCACGTCGCCGAACGGAGGGACAGACATGTCCACAAGAGTATCGAACCCGCCCTGTATGACAAGATCGCCTTCTCTGGGGTGTCACTGAAAGAGAAGGCTGCGGTGGTCAAGGAACTCAACGAGAGCACCTTGGGACTGTTGGGGAAAATCTGTGGTCCTCTGGTCGCTGTCCTACTGGCCAAAAGTGAGCTGGGGAACGTGGCACCTCCAGTGGAGCAGCTCAAGGGCCTCCCACTCTGCTCTCTTACCCTGGGCGACCTAGTACAGAGCAGCGACAAACTCACTAAGCTTCTGAGTACATCGGGGAGCCAGCGAATTAGTCTCGATGAAGCCATACAGTTGTTGGAAGATACCCTCTCGGTTCTGAAACCACCTTGCGACGCCTATGATGACATTGTCAGTGAGGTTCAAGCCTATGTGACACTTGTAACTGAAAACATCTAGAGAAGGATTTTTTGTTGTTGATGATTTTCAAAGAGGGTAAAAGAAAAAGAAAAATTATATTATATTATAAAATCAAACAGATCATGCTAAAAAGTAAGAGTGGGGAGGAGTAAGGAATGAAATAAATCACATGGGCGATGTCTCATTTTTGTTGTTGTGTTTTATTATTGCTCTGCTTGGTTCTCAGTAGTTTCTTTTGCTTAGAGAGTTAGCCTTCGTTTTTGTGTTCATCCTAAAGAAAAGTACAAAAAAAAGAATTCAATAAATATTGTACACCCTCCTGCTTCACCCAGAAACCGAATTTGACAATCAGTCTATTAGCACTGCTGGTTCGTCCACCCTTCATTGTGCATGGAACTGTGGGATACAGGGAGTCCCAGTGTTATGACAGTTGATCATTTGTAGACGAGCCCTTGCACTTTGTTGAAAATGGTGTTGTAAGTGCATTCTGTAAAATAAATAAATTCATTTCATTTTTTGGATTTTTTTTTTTAAACCAACAACAACATAACACCCAGAACAATGATTATCCATATTCTCCAGACATTCACTGGTAAATGTGAACGATTAACTTGTTACACTGCATGAAAAGAGGTGTATCCGGACCAGTATACTCCTGTATACACTGCTGAAATTCGGAAGAATCCGGGAGTATACTGGCCGGATAGCTCAAATTCCATGGGTCTGTATATATCCGTATACATCCGAAATGATACCAAATTGGATGTATGTTGTGGACGTATACTTCCGTGCTACAGCCATTTGTTGCCATGGCAAGTAATCCCTCAAAGGTTTTTTCAAGAGAACATTTTCACACCTTTGTGCACCTTTTGGCCTTCCCCCCCATTGGTCCTTTTCTTTTAAAACCACTCCCATTACCCAGACCACTATTGGAGGACAGGACACATTGAAAACCCAGGAAAGTGATTTGATTGGTTACTTTTAGATCATAACCCACCCTAGGCCTTATCGCACAGTGATTTGATTGGTTATAGGCCAGCTATGCAGATATTGCTCAGTATACACTAAACCCCCCTTACCCCAATTTTAATACATTCAAATATAATTTTAAAAACACACACAAAGAACAATGAGAAAGTCTGACATTTTTATTAAGGTAAATAAAACATTCCAAAGAGCATTATAAACAAGCATTAAAAAGCAATGGGGGAACAAAAATATTTGAGGGGATGAAAATATAAAGGAACAAAAACAAATATAACATGAACATTCCAAAGAACATTATAAACATACATTAAAATGAATCGGGAAAAAGAAATGTGAACAAAGGTGTAAAGGAATAAAATACAAACCGTGGAGATCAGCAACATGCAAATCAAAAAGGAACAAATATACAAAGTATACAATATAAAACGAGATCAATAAATAAATATAGAAATTAAAGTGTATATATGTAAATATAAATTTTTTAAAACTGCCATGATGCACTGGTGGTGTGACATGTAGCGTGGGTCAGCCTCTAGTCTGGTTTGTAGTGCCTGGCAGAGAGCAGATAACTCTGTGGTTCTGTTTGGTGGAGACCTCATCCACACTGGCCTTCCATCAGCAATAGCATCATCTTCATCAGACATCAGTTCTATTGTTGCAGTCTTCCACAGTTCCCTTTCTGTGTTGGGTTTGTACAACACTGGACATGGTCTCCAGCAACTGCAAAACATGACAGTAGTTTAACCACTAAAACACAGAGGAGGATAGTTACATTCTGAAAAACAAAAACTAAAAAAAACTGCTTAACCAGTTTCTTAACTTACCCGTCTCTTTCGTAGACGGTTCTTTGCAGTGTTCTTCATAGTGTTTCTTTTCTTGGCCTTTTCAGGCTGAGCCAAAGAATACTTCCTCCGCAAAGTCTCAAAATACGTCTTGCAACCTGTTGAATAAATCATAAATAAATGTAATGCCAATAAAACTAAGTAAAACAGAGGACATTAAAATGATTACAACATCTTTAAGATTACCTTTTACACATTCAGGGTCAACGTCTGTAAAAGTTGTCCTTAATTCTTTGAAGAGATAAGTGGTCACAGCCAGGTTATGTGATGAATTTATTCTGGGGGAAAAAGTTGCAGGCATCATTAATGAAATTCAGTTTTAGTATTTCAAATCCATATAGTAGTAGATTAAACTAACATTTACAGTATACAATACGCAGTCTTACCCGGTTTGTGGATCGTATTTGTGTGGGTTGTTCTCTGAATTATGGAGGCACCTTACAGATTCCTGTAAAGTTTGAAATTAAAAAGCGTTTAAATGGATTCACAATCTGCAAGAACCACAAAACTGAATTTTCAGTTTGAATAAGTTGGCCATCACAGTAAACATAAGAGACAAAACATATCAGTTCATAAGTCTTTAAGATGTCACTCAGCGCCTCTGATATCTTTCCGGTTCGTGCCGCCTTCTGCCTATACAAGGCCACCAGTGCAGGTGTATGTTGGTCAAGCACAGCGTAGAACTGGTTCCGTATGTTGACGTTTGTAATGCGTTGGAACTCAGCACAAAGCTACAAAAACAAACAAAAATAATTATATAAAAAGACTAATACTCGATTTGCAACAGAAAACACATTTGTGATGCAACATGTTCCGTTAAAATACATTGTTGAGCAACATGGTCACATGCAAAGTGATAGTTCTTACACACAGTGAATAGTGGCATTTGCTGTTCCATTTGAATGTGATACATATTAAAAATTTGGCATAGAAATATGTGTGAAGAGTGGCAGAAAAGAGAAGTGAGTCTGTTTTACCTGTGATTCAATCCGAAGAGCCGGCCATTTCCCCAAGAAGTCCTTCACCTGCACAGATAAAACAATCAATATGAAACCAGTCAAATTATGCAATCAACCTCTTTAATGACAAATTAATGATACAAAATTTCAAGTGAATGTAACTTACCGATAAAGTTGCTCTCTGGTGACAATGTAGGTCTGCACATGCACACAAAAACAGACAGCAAGATATTTCATTTTTAAGAGACGTTTGATTGATGCTAATGAATTAGGCTCCAAATAAAAGAAATGGTGAAAAATAGTTACAGTCTAAATTAACATTTGAGTCACCTTGATTTTGGGGGATGCTCACTGCACTCCTTCCACTTAAACCTATAATGAAAAGACGTTTGTAAAGGTTTAATAAAAACTTGTGTGGCGTGTAACACGAGGGCAGTAAGAGGGGTTTCTCCAAGAATTATAATTAACAAGATGATACCATTTGCACACCGACTACGCCACTCTGGGAAATTTGCCCAAAGAATTAGAATAAGCCCCAACTAAAGGCATACACAGGTTCGTATCACCAAATAGAGGCAGAGGCATGGGTCATCATACAAAAATATATTTTATTAATAACCTTTTTTTTTAAAAGAGCATAAAGGATATAAAGCACTGTTCAAATTTGGCAACCCTTATAGGGTTAGGACCCGGTCAAGGCAGGAACGAAAGCACAGAGGCAGAGGGTCGTAGCAAGCCACCCGCAGATGCAGGACCACTGCAATTCACTGTGCGCACTCACTCACACACGCACTCACACAGGTGTAAATACCAAACACTGCACACTGTGAGGAAGACACCATCACCCAATAGGAATCCTCTGCCCCTGGTGCTCAGGCCCTGACAACACACAAGAGATACAATAATTAAATCAAATATGAAAAAATAATCGAATATGAAAATAAACAAATATGAAAAATAAACCAATATGAATGTGATCAGCAATGAAAATAAATCAAATATGAAAATAACCTTGATGGCTGGGAAGATTATTAATGCCCAAAAGAAATCAGATATACTCAATTGAAATAAACAATTGGCTAAACCTCAATGTCAATGGTGGCCAAATATACAAAGATATCAATAAAGGAAACAAAACTTCAGTTTGTTGAACAATTTGGCACAAAATAAAGCAAGATAAAGAAAGAAACTATTCCAGAAAATAATTAGAAAAATAAATAATTCAATCTTTAGAAACAAGATCAAATACAAGTGAAAAGAAAATAGAGGAATCAAATGGATGAGAGTCCTGGTAGTTAATATCAGTTAGGCAACCAGCTACAAAAAAACAAAATCAAAATAAACAATCAACCGCGATTCCGAGTTGTAGTTGAGTCAGTTGATTGTTGTGAACAGGATTGAAACAGGTTCGAAACAGGTTCGAAACAGGTTCGAAACAGGACAGCACTGCGGCCGTAAAGGAACACGGAGCACCCCGACTGGAATGCAGTTATAGCTCTTTACGGGTCTATAACCAGGGCCCTATAAACAACATAGGCTGTTACTCTACTAGATAAGTTCTCTAACTTAATGCATGCACGTACAATGAATATACATACCGATCGTCGAGGACAATTTAAGCGTAGCTTTCTCTGGAGGGAAACTCAGGTTTTTATAACTGAGGATATGGATTAAAACACGTTTTTAACTACAGACTAACACATCAAAACACACATTTTATACAGAGCACGATTAGCGAGGGTATCAAACTCTCCCTACCTTTTCCAGTGTCCATATCCAGCACGCGCATCCAATGCATGCAAACAATAACAATCTCATGTCACAGAAGACAATAGCACACGCTCTCCAAGCAAAGCGGTGTCTCTAAAAGATACATTAAAAGAACGCACTCCTTAAACTGAATACATTTCGTGAGCTAAAAACAACTAGCAGCACATTCATCTTACCGCCTCAGGTGATCGCATCCGGGTTCCCAGCAGCAGCGACGGAGCGCGTTAATGACGCAACGAGTCAAAACGTAACGCCTGATGAATGGCAGATGCGTTGCTGTTTTAAAGCCCAAGGGTACCAATGATAGGCTAAAATGGCCATCAATCTCAATGATGAAAACAGAAACGCCCTTCCTGCCACATCTACCCCACCATTCTGCATCGACGCCCCGGCGATGAACTAAAAGGTAATTTACAAGGACACCTCTCTGTTTTACTAACTCCAAGGCCTAAACAAAGCTGAAATACTGTTGGTTACAATCTCGGAATCACCAGCTACTCTGTTCCTTACCTCTCCCGCAGCCCGAGGAAGACGATGCACATTCGAATGCTGACCGGCTCCAGCTCGACTAGAGCGCCGAGGGGAGACCACCCTCGCATTATGAGAACTGGGTGGAGTTTCACTTTCTCTCACTATAGGTTCTACACCCCGTTCCTCTGACTCCATCGAAGCTGCACCACCAGTAGGTAGGTCTGTCGGCCCTAGCTCTCCCTGCACCTCAAGCTGTACTGGGCGCCCAACACCCCAGTGTCCTGTCCCCTGAATAAGCTGAGGAGTCTCTGGCACTAACACCATCAAATCGCCATCGTCTGCCCCTTCGTACTCCTGGGGGTCGTCTCGAGCTTCTATGGCACCAGTAGTCTGATTAACAGGCGGAACGTCCTTCCGGACACAAGCCTTCAGTTGGGAACGATGTACTCGGCGTACCTTGCCCAAATCTGAAACTGGCGCAATAGCATACACGGCACCTCCCTCCTCGGGGGACCGAACCACCTGATAGGTCACTGAACTCCACAAGTCCTGGATTTTGTGGCGACCCCGCACAGCATGATCTCTTAAGTAAACTAACTGACCCTCTGACAAAGGTAGATCCCGCACATGTTTGTCATGCTGCATCTTGCGACGGTCTGCCGCAGCTTTCAGTCGCTCACGTGCTCCCTCGAAGGCGACTTGCAACCGTCTACGATGTTCTATGACCCAGCTGTGTACGTTTCCGGCAACCGGTTCAGGCACTCTACCCAGCAAAAAGTCTATCGGCAACTGAGGTTCTTGACCAAACATTAGATAGTGTGGAGACTCTCCTGTCACTTGATGGGGGGTGGTGTTATAGCAGAATATAACTTGTGACAGACAAGACACCCAGTCCCTCTTCCTGGACCCTGGCAATGTTCGCAGCAAGTTGTACAACGTGCGATTGAAACGCTCGCATTGCCCATTACCGGCCGGGTGATAAGGAGTTGTACGAGATTTCTTTATCTGGTAAAGCTCGCAAAGCTGCCGGATCAAAGCCGATTCAAAATTCCGGCCCTGGTCTGAATGAATTCTGCCCGGAACACCAAATTTGTAGAACCATTCTTCAACCAAAACTTGGGCTACGGTCTCAGCTCTTTGGTCTCGTGTAGGCACCGCCATAGAAAATTTACTAAACACATCAGTCATCACTAATATGTTTTCCTGTCCAGAATGTGAAGGTTCCAGCACCGTGAAGTCAATCGCAAGGACTTCATTAGGCTTTGAAGCTAGTAAATGGCCCATAAACGCCCGTGCTACTGGCTGGTTATCTTTAGCGAGCTGACAGCGTTCACATTCTTGACACCAAAGGGTAATATCGGCCAACATATTTGGCCAATAGCACCGCTGCCGAATCAACTCACTGGTGCGCTCCACCCCTTGATGCCCATGTTGTTGGTGGAGCTGCATCAAAACCTCTTCTCTCAAAACCTCAGGCAACACTAATTGGTAACATTCTTCACCTCCGTCAGGGCGAAATATTTTCCGATGCAATACTCCTTCCCTTACCTCTAGTCGATTCCATTGCTGGAGAAGAGTCAAACATGGTTTAATCAACTGATGCCGCTTCTCCGCTCCTGGACGCCGGCCCTGCTCCCAGAACTTTATTACCGGCCCAATAACGGAATCGGCCTCTTGCATAGATCGCAGGTCTGGGGCAGAATAGCCTGGCAACGCACTCACTGTCCTCACGTCTGCCTGTGCTGCTCGTCCTATGCCAATGGCCTGCTGTAACAACTGAGGTACAGCAACGCCTACAGCCATATCCCCAAGCTGACCTTGAACTACTGGGTTCTGGCGAGAGAGAGCGTCTGCGTTACCATTGCTCCTTCCTGACCTATATCTTACCTCAAAATCAAAAGCAGCTAACTCTGCAGCCCAACGCTGCTCCGTAGCTCCGAGCTTTGCTGTAGCTAAATGACTTAAGGGATTATTATCAGTGAACACGATACACTTGTTCCCTAAAAGATATTCCCTAAATTTTTCGACCATGGCCCACTTGAGCGCTACAAACTCTAGTTTCATTGAGCTGTAGTTGTTCATATTACGCTCAGTGGGCCGTAGGCTACGACTGGCATATGCGATGGGTCGGGTTTTCCCTTCAAATTCTTGGGACAAAACTGCCCCAAGCCCCCCATGACTAGCGTCTACTTCTAGAACAAAGGGTTTGGAAAAATCTGCGTAGGCCAGTACTGGGGCGGATGTTAACCTTAATTTTAGGGCCTCAAATGCTGTCTGACAGTGCTCGGTCCAAACTGGAATCAAACTCTGCCCTCGCCGTTTGCCCGGCTTACCTCCCAGCACCTCAGCAACTAGTTTATGTAGAGGGGCTGCCAATTTGGCAAACCCCTCCACAAAGCGCCGATAGTAGCTAGCAAAGCCAAGGAATGTTCGTAACTCGGAGACAGTCTCAGGGCAACGCCAACTTGCAACAGCCTCGATTTTACCTGGATCTGTTGCCACCCCTTGCGCCGATATAACATGCCCCAAGAACTTGACTTCTGGCCTGAAGAAAGCGCACTTCTCCAGCTTTACCTTGAGTCCTTCCCTCTCCAACCGACTCAAGACCATCTCCAATCTCTCTAGATGCTGAGCTACGGAGGAGGAAAAAACAACAACATCATCAAGATATAGGAGTAGGGACTGACACCGCTGATCACCAAATAGTCTCTCCATTAACCTCTGGAACGTACTTGGAGCGTTGCAGAGTCCAAAAGGCATACGGTTCCATTCAAATAATCCAAACGGCGTACAAAACGCCGTCTTGGATTTATCTGGCTCGGAAACAGGAACCTGTAGATACCCACTGGCCAGATCTAGTGTAGAGAACCAGCGAGCGCCCCCCAGTGAATCCAAAGATTCCTCAATACGGGGAAGGGGAAACGCATCCCTCCTAGTCTTGGCATTCAGGTGACGGTAGTCTACGCACATGCGCAGACTACCGTCCTTCTTTTTGACTAGCACAATCGGCGATGCATAAGGGCTACAACTTTCACGAACTATTCCAGCCTCCAACAACTGATGGATATGAGTTTTTACCACCTCATATTCAGAAGGGGGTATCCGTCGGTATCGTTGGCGCACTGGGACATTATCCAATAAAGGAATGTCATGGGAGATGAGGCGAGTACAACCAAGATCGCTCTCATGACCTGAAAATACAGTCTCATATTTCTGCACCAAAGCTCTAACCTGAGTCTGTTCTGATTCTGACAGAACCGATAAGTCAAGAGACTCCATCTGCTGGGACAAGGAGGGACTCCCCTGCGCACTTTGGGACTGAACAGAGGCAATGACTGGCTTCACTTCAACAACTCCTGTTGGCAAACTGACTACATAAACCTCCCTAAGGTTACCCACCACCGTAGTAGGGCGAAGGGTCACATCCACTGTACCGACGTTCACTACCGGCACATAGACAGTTCCCCGAATTACCCTTACCAAAGCAGGTGATGCCAAAAGTCCAGCTGGGAGGCCTGACTCAGGGGGCTCGAATAAAACAATACTACCAAAATATTGGGCGGAACAGGTTGCAGCCACTAGCTTAATTGTGCCACCTGGTATGCGACACACCCCACGTCCGCGCACCCGTACACACCCTACTGGATCTAAGCACTCTCTAGCACTTACTTGCTGGCAGTATTGCAGTGCGCTCGAGACACTTGATAATTGTGTCACTACCGGTAGGTCAAAGAGGGAGGTGCCATGCTGCCCGAAAAGCTCCTTATAACATCGGCCAAGAATGTTCATCCCCAGTACCCCAGGGACATCCACGCTCATGCCTCCAGGAGGATCCCGAACAACCAAGACGCCACAACCAACGACAAGCCTACCACAAATCTCTACATCTAGCTCTAAATATCCCATGTACGGGATAGTAAGCCCATTGGCTGCTCGAAGCTGTAGCCACTGACAACTTTGAAGACGATCCTGACCCCACGGTTCAAAATGTTGTTGAAAGCAACTTTCAGTGATTGTTGTTACCATAGAGCCAGTATCCACTAAGCAGGGCACTGAAACACCCCCCATAAGAGCAGCCACATGCGGACAAGAGGAGATTAAATGGGGAACTGAACTACGTACGCCTATCTTACTTGAGTCAATTACTTCCCCACCCAGGTGATGACTCTGAGACCTGGTGGGAGCTAGTTTTCCGATGGCCGGGAGGAACGTAGCCGTCCATTCTCAGCTGCAGGGAGACCTGCCACCGGCTGGGAGGGACTTGGGAAATTTCGTTGCCCATCACACTCACGAGCAAAGTGGCCCGGTCTTTGACACCGCCTACATATGACTGGACCAGAACGAGGGGAGTGACCACGCACATGTGATGGTTGGAAACGGGCAAAGGTTTGAGTAAGGTGATTTAACTGCTGCTGTTGTTGTCGCAGCATTTCCCTCAACTCAGCAAACTCTGACTGCTGGGGCGGCCCAGCAGTTTCAACAGGTGCCCCACCACGTACCCCATATTGAATACCATATGCTAGTGGGACCGACTGGCTACGCCCTCTCGACCCTCCAGGCATCCCCTCCTGAACCCACCTAATTGCTTCACCTCGAACCTCCAATAAAGTAGCAGTAGGTTGACGACGAACCAGCTGCTTCAGCTCTCGCCTAAGGGTGCTATCAGTGACGTGCTCGACAAATTGATCTCGCAATAAATTTTCTGCATTTTGTATAACATGCGGCGCCCGGTTCTTAACCCTTTCCAAAAGGCCCATGAGCGCGAGAGAAAATTCTAGCAGAGTCTCACTCTCCTGTTGCTTCCTTGAGAAAAAAGCCTCTTGTAATGCTACATACGACTGGGAACACCCATAAAGATCACGCAGCGCCTTAATAATCCTGTCAGGATCTCCGCGTTCAAGATCAGGACGATACCTGATCTCTTCTCTTGCTTCTCCCTCCAAGTGGTCAAAAAGGAAGAAAGCTTGATCTGCATTTGACATATGACGTACCCTCATGCACGCCCTTGCCTCCTCAACCCATTCGTCAATATCCAAACCAGATTTGCCATTAAATTTGGGGCAGCGTCGATCTCGCGGTACAAAAACAAATCGTTCAGGTGCAACAGCACCAAGTGGTTGAGGCGCCACAGGCGGAGCAGAAGAGGTACCAGGCAAGGCCGCATCAGGACCAGGCAAAGCAACTGGTGCCTGTGCCTGCTGCAACCTTACGTTATCAGCTCTCAACTGGGCTACCAAGTCTCTCAATTCTTGTAATTCTTCTTCCATTTTGATACTAAAATTGTGTTTTTTTTTTGTTTTGTTTTTTTAAGGGACTTACCACTGCAAGGAAGAAGCCACCAAATGGAACAACTCGGCACAATGCACTGCTGTCCTGTTTCAAAAAAACAACCCACAACACAAAACAAAAATTTGAAAAACACCCATGTCTCTGACTCAAATTTGTGGTGATCCTGCCGACTATACGCCAAAATGTGGCGTGTAACACGAGGGCAGTAAGAGGGGTTTCTCCAAGAATTATAATTAACAAGATGATACCATTTGCACACCGACTACGCCACTCTGGGAAATTTGCCCAAAGAATTAGAATAAGCCCCAACTAAAGGCATACACAGGTTCGTATCACCAAATAGAGGCAGAGGCATGGGTCATCATACAAAAATATATTTTATTAATAACCTTTTTTTTTAAAAGAGCATAAAGGATATAAAGCACTGTTCAAATTTGGCAACCCTTATAGGGTTAGGACCCGGTCAAGGCAGGAACGAAAGCACAGAGGCAGAGGGTCGTAGCAAGCCACCCGCAGATGCAGGACCACTGCAATTCACTGTGCGCACTCACTCACACACGCACTCACACAGGTGTAAATACCAAACACTGCACACTGTGAGGAAGACACCATCACCCAATAGGAATCCTCTGCCCCTGGTGCTCAGGCCCTGACAACACACAAGAGATACAATAATTAAATCAAATATGAAAAAATAATCGAATATGAAAATAAACAAATATGAAAAATAAACCAATATGAATGTGATCAGCAATGAAAATAAATCAAATATGAAAATAACCTTGATGGCTGGGAAGATTATTAATGCCCAAAAGAAATCAGATATACTCAATTGAAATAAACAATTGGCTAAACCTCAATGTCAATGGTGGCCAAATATACAAAGATATCAATAAAGGAAACAAAACTTCAGTTTGTTGAACAATTTGGCACAAAATAAAGCAAGATAAAGAAAGAAACTATTCCAGAAAATAATTAGAAAAATAAATAATTCAATCTTTAGAAACAAGATCAAATACAAGTGAAAAGAAAATAGAGGAATCAAATGGATGAGAGTCCTGGTAGTTAATATCAGTTAGGCAACCAGCTACAAAAAAACAAAATCAAAATAAACAATCAACCGCGATTCCGAGTTGTAGTTGAGTCAGTTGATTGTTGTGAACAGGATTGAACAGGTTCGAAACAGGTTCGAAACAGGTTCGAAACAGGACAGCACTGCGGCCGTAAAGGAACACGGAGCACCCCGACTGGAATGCAGTTATAGCTCTTTACGGGTCTATAACCAGGGCCCTATAAACAACATAGGCTGTTACTCTACTAGATAAGTTCTCTAACTTAATGCATGCACGTACAATGAATATACATACCGATCGTCGAGGACAATTTAAGCGTAGCTTTCTCTGGAGGGAAACTCAGGTTTTTATAACTGAGGATATGGATTAAAACACGTTTTTAACTACAGACTAACACATCAAAACACACATTTTATACAGAGCACGATTAGCGAGGGTATCAAACTCTCCCTACCTTTTCCAGTGTCCATATCCAGCACGCGCATCCAATGCATGCAAACAATAACAATCTCATGTCACAGAAGACAATAGCACACGCTCTCCAAGCAAAGCGGTGTCTCTAAAAGATACATTAAAAGAACGCACTCCTTAAACTGAATACATTTCGTGAGCTAAAAACAACTAGCAGCACATTCATCTTACCGCCTCAGGTGATCGCATCCGGGTTCCCAGCAGCAGCGACGGAGCGCGTTAATGACGCAACGAGTCAAAACGTAACGCCTGATGAATGGCAGATGCGTTGCTGTTTTAAAGCCCAAGGGTACCAATGATAGGCTAAAATGGCCATCAATCTCAATGATGAAAACAGAAACGCCCTTCCTGCCACACTTGCATAGTTCATTCGGTAACTATTATGTCCATAACCTTAACTTTGTTTTGAGTAAAAGTTAACGTAACTGCTAACGTTAGCCACTAGCTCATTTGGGTGCATGTAGATAACATCACATTGAACTTGCCAGAGCAGGGCGCTTAACACAAACAGCAGCAACACACTCAAAAACAGAAGGACTATCGCTTGCTGAAAAGAGTTATTGACTAACGTTAACATTATTGCCCTGCCACGACATTAACAGTACACAGGATATTATCTGTAACTAGCAGGCGGACTGACGGCAATCGCGCCCGCGGCACCGCGCTTGCAACTTAAAAATAGCCTCGTCTAACAGTCAAATATCACGTGTAATATGATATTCTTACAATATTACAACAAGCAAAGTAGTTTTGAAGTGTTTTGGTTTACTTACAAGTTGTTTCATTCTTGATACACGTCGCTCGAGAGGGTAGCCATCTTGGACAGATTTTTCAGGTAACGTCAGCTGCACGTCATGACGTCATATCACGTGATCGACAGTACACTTTAAAATAGTGAGTAAACCAGCGGTGTTCACTCAGAAATGCTGAGGCACACAAACTTAAAAATACATATTTGTTCATAGACATTAATAGTTTAAAGGTGGATTAACTCAGCAAGAGATTTTAACTGTAGTGACCTCGGTCTTCAATTCAGTGGAGTAGAAAAGCTCAGGTTCCTTCTACCTTTTTAATAAATATCAAGTCACCTTTATTTATACAGCGCTTTTTACAAAATACAGATTGTTTCAGAGTAGCTTTACAGAGATAACAGGAAAATAATGCAAGACAGTTTGTTTCCAGAAGAAAATAGCTTCACAGTCCAGCTTAAGTCAGTTCAGTGGTGATTCATTTTGTTGTATAAATAAATAAATACATTTAAATGTGTATATAGCCACTTTGGAGAAAACCGTGATATCATCGTCCAGCTCAGTTCAGATCTCATATAATAGTGTCAACGCAGGCAGATCAATAATATTGTTGAATATTAAATTAAATGTCCCCAACTAAGCAAGCTAAAAGCCAATTGTAAAAAAGGTGACAATTGTTGTTGTCTGCAATTTGTAAAACTTCACAATAAAATTTGAGATATTCTGAAATGTTTGGTTCATTTTTCTTTATTTGTTCCATTATATTTATTGCTGGGAAAAAAATTAATCGCGATTAATCGCGATTAATCGCGATTAATCGCATCCAAAATAAAAGTTTGTGTTTGCATAATATATGTGCGTGTACTGTGTATAATTATTTTGTATATATAAATACACACATATGCATGTATATATTTAAGATTTTTTTTTAATTTTTATTTTATTAAATTATTTATATTTATATATAATATAAATTATGTATAAATGTATATACAGTATATACATGCAAATATTTCTTAAATAAATACATGCATATGTGTGTATTTATACATACAGAATAATTATACACAGTACACACACATATATTATGCAAACACAAACTTTTATTTTGGATGCGATTAATTTTTTCCCAGCACTAATTAAATTCCTTTGTTTATTTCATTAAATATTCAGATGTTTTTGTGAACGTATATGTTCAGACTGGGTGTTTATTTTGTCCTGTTTTTATAAAAAATATTTGAATAAGAGACTTTTTTCATGCAGTGGTTTTAAGGCCCTGACACAGGCGACGTGAGCCAACCCTAGAGTCGGCTTTAGTCATTGCTAGTTCTTTGACGTGGGTTTTGTGTTTCAGGTCCTTAAGAATTTATATATTTTTCTATACAAAAAGCGTGTTTGCTGTAGCCTATAGTAATCCAGAGATAATTCTCAACCCTGAAGTCCTCCCTGGCCACCCCTCCCTCTGAGAACAGCCAGCACTGTGTTAGTGTCAGTCATTAACATATGAAAGGTCTTCACACCTAACAGTTGTCAGCCCTCTCACACCCAGCAGTGTTTCAGCTGTATATGTCCGTGAAATTTCACGGATTCCTGTATATGTCCGCATATGTGAGGTTTCTGGGTTTATCTGGAAATATACTGTTCCATGTTACTCTGATCCGCTTTTTCCCGCATACATCCGGCAAACATCAAATTACACAGGAGTTTACCATGCCCGTATTTTGCCGGATTTTAGTCTTTTCATGCAGTGTTACTTACTCAGACATCCTAAGACTTAGAACAACCACACACAGAATCACCAGAGGAGTGTCAAGAGGTGACTGTATTATTCCACTAAGAAAAAGTGCTTTTAGTCAGTCCACCTTCTCTGTTAGGGCTTCGCAGGAGTGGAACACCATTCCGTCATCAATCAGAGACATCAACACATATAGCCTTTTTCGATTACATCTGAAACATTGGCTTATTAGTATTCAGACCTGTCAACACTAAAGTCTTGTTTTTGCCCGTTTGTGTTACAGTTGTGAATGTGTGTCTTTGTTTCGTGATTTTGATTTTTTATTTCTGTATAACCTTGCTAATGATGTTAAAACTGATCCTCTTCATATGCGTCTAACAAATGGTTTAACCTGTTACACCGACAATGCATGCTACTTGCTGCTACTGCCTGTGCATATAATTAGGATGTTTTTCAGAACTAATTTTAGTGAGATTTTATATTTTCATAATTACCGTCTACTGTAGCTACGCTGTAGCAGACATATTTGTATTTACATGCAAATTCTTAAAAAAAAAAAATTGTATTCTCCCTAGGGTGCCACTGTACATCTGGCAAACAGGACTACAGATGAAAATTAGCCACTGGCTAACTCTGGCATGTTACAGGCATACTGTTGTTAATATGCACTGTCCTGTTAAATAAATAAAATTAATAATAATAAAAAAAGACGTCAATCTTTGACACTAATCTAAGGAATCGTTAAAGTACTCAGCATATTATTATTTATTTCTTAGCAGACGCAGGGCAGCAGTGTGGAGTAGTGGTTAGGGCTCTGGACTCTTAACCGGAGGGTTGTGGCTTCAATCCCCAGTGGGGGACACTGCTGTTGTACCCTTGAGCAAGGTTCTTTACCTAGATTGCTCCAGTAAAAACCCAACTGAATAATGGGTAATTGTATGTGTGGCATAAGGAATACACTTAATAGGGCTTAAGCCCAGGCAGTTAGCAGACTACGCCACGATGGGACTTTCACCCAAATAATTAACTATTTTGTTCAACAAAGGCACTCAAGTTCGTTGATGGATAGCCAGTGACAGAGGTCCAGTGCAAAAATAGAATCTTTATTTTCACTTCAACAATGATTGAGATTTCACAAACAACATGCACTGTACACCAAATCAAATAAACACACACTCGATATTCACTCCACTCACTATACTCTGATCGCAACGCACACATACGAGGGAGGAGGGAAATAGGGCGGAATCTTACCAGTGGGAGGCTAGTGGCTTGAGCAATGAGCATCCATGAAAAACACCCCAATCACACGTGTCAAATTTTTGTACACACAGCAAGAGAAATGACCACACTTGGTGAACACGCAGCCACAGCACACCAAGGGACCCACCACCGCAAGGGGCACTGCTCCCACTGGCAGTTCTCAGCACCTGGACAATAAACAGACACGTAAAAATTAAACACTTACAATACACAAGGTCTAATAAGCCACCCGTTCTAAGGCCCAAGGTAATACTGGGGTCAGCAATATGAACAGAGACAGTCACACAATAAATCAAAAATAAACAATTAAACAATGAACAGATCACATAAACCCAAACAAAAGAAATCAAAATTAGGCCAATCCTCTTGGATATCAACAGCAAGAAAAGGCCTCCATACAAGAGTTAAAATAAATAAACACCAAACAAACCAATCAAAATGGTGTCAGTCCAAACACACTACACTCAAACACTGATTCACAACAAAGACAAGAAGAATGATCAAACAGTGTTAAACAGGCAGCGATGTAACACGCTAGCCAGCCGCCTGATAACTTGAGCTAATAATTGAGTTCAATACTCCTTGGTCCAGTGTGACAAGGCAGTCGGGTACGACATAAATCCATGAACATGTAACGTGAAGAATATAAGCTAAGCAGCAGATGTTCAGCGTCGATGTAGCCAACTGGCGGCCGCACCCCTGTCACATGCCTGTCCTGTTTTGTGCTGCACATGGGTGTTTGTTATGTTGGGCCATGTGCTCGTGTCTATTGTCTAGCCCCTCCCAGCTTGTTATTTGATTATTGGTTAATTTATCCCACCTGTTAGTCTCATTACCCTCCTTTGTTTGTTCCCCTATTTAGCTTCCTTGTGTTTGTAGTCCTGTGCTGGTTCGTTGTCCGAGTTACCTGTCTTTGATGTTCCTGTCTGTTGATTATCTGAGTTCTGAGTTTTCTGTATTTTTGTCTGTGTTTGTTAATTAAATCTTCTCTGCACTTGAATCCTCGTCTCTCGCTCACTCGCCCGTGACAGAACGAACCAGCCAAAATGTGGATTCAGCGGAGCGAGATTTTTTCTTCAGAGGAGGAGAAGGGAAATTCCATTTCCCTATTGGAATATTTCTCCAGATGTGTTCAGAGGACTTTGGAGGAGGAGAGCACCGTGTCAGACGGTGATCAGATCGGAGGAGGTGGTCCGGTGGTCCGGAGACGGAGGAGGAGAAGGAAGACCTCCTCTGTGACTATTCCGGTGGTCCCAGTTCCGGTGGTCCCGAGTCCGATGGTCCCAATTCCGGTGGTCTCAAGACACAGGAGGAGGAGAAGGGTTCCCTCCATAATTGTTCCGGTGGTCCCAGTTCCGGTGGTGCCTGCCGAGCCTGTGTCTTCGGACAAGATGGCCGCCGCCGAACCTGTTAACGTCACGTCTGCCGGGCCTGTGTCTTCAGACAAGATGGCCGCAACAGAGACTGTTCACGTCACGCCTGCCGAGCCTGTGTCTTCGGACAAGATGGCCGCCGCCGAGCCTGTTCACGTCACGCCTGCCGAGCCTGTGTCTTCGAACAAGATGGCCGCTGCCGCGAGTGTTCACTTCACGTCTGCCGAGCCTGTGTCCCCTGACAAGATGGCCGCCACCGAGAGTGTTCACGTCACGCCTGCCGAGCCTGTGTCTTCGGACAAGATGGCCGCCGCCGAGCCTGTTCACGTCCAGTCTGCCCAGTCAGAGACTGCTCACGTCACGTCTGCCGAGCCAGAGACTGTTCACGTCCCGTCTACCCAGCCAGAGACTGTTCAGGTCACATCTGCCCAGCCAGAGATGGTTCAAGCCACGTCTGCCCAGTCGGAGATAGATCGGGAGATGCCCATTCTCATGGCCGGGGGGGCACTGATCGGCTATTTAGAGCGTTTAGCTCGGATCCTGGAGACGCCCTTCAAACCTCCAGTGTCTGTTCCTGAGCCGGAGCCAGTGTCTGTTCCTGAGCCGGAGCCAGTGTCTGTTCCTGAGCCGGAGCCAGTGTCTGTTCCTGAGCCGGAGCCAGTGTCTGTTCCTGAGCCGGAGCCGGAGCCAGTGTCTGTTCCTGAGCCGGAGCCGGAGCCAGTGTCTGTTCCTGAGCCGGAGCCGGAGCCAGTGTCTGTTCCTGAGCCGGAGCCGGAGCCAGTGTCTGTTCCTGAGCCGGAGCCAGTGTCTGTTCCTGAGCCGGAGCCAGTGTCTGTTCCTGAGCCGGAGCCAGTGTCTGTTCCTGAGCCGGAGCCAATGTCTGTTCCTGAGCCGGAGCCAGTGTCTGTGCCAGTGTCTGTTCCTGAGTCTGTGCCTGTGCTTGTGTCTGTTTCTGAGTCTGTGCCTGTGCTTGTGTCTGTTTCTGTGTCTGTTTCTGTTCCTGAGCCGGAGCCAGTGTCTGTTCCTGAGCCGGAGCCAGTGTCTGTTGCTGAGCCGGAGCCAGTGTCTGTTCCTGAGTCTGTGCCTGTGCTTGTGTCTGTTTCTGTGTCTGTTTCTGAGCCGGTGGTGCCTGTTCCTGAACCGGAGGTGTCTGTTCCTGAGCCCTCAGTGACCGCGACACTGGCCATTATGGCCACAGCCATGTGGTGTGTGTGGGCTATGCACACACTTGGACCGGTGGTGTCTGTTCCTGGGCCGGTGGTGTCTGTTCCTGAGCCGGTGGTGCCAGTTCCTGAGCCGGTGGTGCCAGTTCCAGTGCCCGAGCCGGAGGGGCCAGTTCCAGTGCCCGAGCCGGTGGTGCCAGTTCCAGTGCCAGTTCCAGTGGTGCCAGTTCCAGTGCCTGAGCCGGTGGTTCCAGTTCCAGTGCCTGAGCCGGTGGTACCAGTTCCAGTGCCAGTTCCAGTGGTGCCAGTTCCAGTGCCTGAGCCGGTGTTGCCAGTGCCAGTTCCAGTGCCTGAGCCGGTGGTGCCAGTGCCAGTTCCAGTGCCAGTTCCAGTGCCTGAGCCGGTGGTGCCAGTGCCAGTTCCAGTGGTGCCAGTTCCAGTGCCTGAGCCGGTGGTACCAGTTGCAGTGCCAGTTCCAGTCCCTGAGCCGTTGGTGCCAGTTCCAGTGCCTGAGCCGGTGGTGCCAGTTCCAGTGCCTAAGCCGGTGGTGCCAGTTCCAGTGCCTGAGCCTGTGGTGCCAGTTCCAGTGCCTGAGCCTGTGGTGCCAGTTCCAGTGCCTGAGCCGGTGGTGCCAGTTCCAGTTCCTGAGCCATTGGCGCTAGTTCCAGTGCCTGAGCCGGTGGTACCAGTTCCAGTGCCTGAGCCGGTGGTGCCAGTTCCAGTGCGGTGCCAGTTCCAGTGCCTGAGCCGGTGGTGCCAGTTCCAGTGCCTGAGCCGGTGTTGCCAGTTCCAGTGCCTGAGCCGTTGGCGTCTGTTCCAGTGCCTGAGCCGGTGGTGCCAGTTCCAGTTCCTGAGCCATTGGCGCTAGTTCCAGTGCCTGAGCCGGTGGTACCAGTTCCAGTGCCTGAGCCGGTGGTGCCAGTTCCAGTGCGGTGCCAGTTCCAGTGCCTGAGCCGGTGGTGCCAGTTCCAGTGCCTGAGCCGGTGTTGCCAGTTCCAGTGCCAGTTCCAGTGGTGCCAGTTCCAGTGCCTGAGCCGGTGTTGCCAGTGCCAGTTCCAGTGCCTGAGCCGGTGGTGCCAGTGCCAGTTCCAGTGCCAGTTCCAGTGCCTGAGCCGGTGGTGCCAGTGCCAGTTCCAGTGGTGCCAGTTCCAGTGCCTGAGCCGGTGGTACCAGTTGCAGTGCCAGTTCCAGTCCCTGAGCCGTTGGTGCCAGTTCCAGTGCCTGAGCCGGTGGTGCCAGTTCCAGTGCCTGAGCCGGTGGTGCCAGTTCCAGTGCCTGAGCCTGTGGTGCCAGTTCCAGTGCCTGAGCCTGTGGTGCCAGTTCCAGTGCCTGAGCCGGTGGTGCCAGTTCCAGTTCCTGAGCCATTGGCGCTAGTTCCAGTGCCTGAGCCGGTGGTACCAGTTCCAGTGCCTGAGCCGGTGGTGCCAGTTCCAGTGCGGTGCCAGTTCCAGTGCCTGAGCCGGTGGTGCCAGTTCCAGTGCCTGAGCCGGTGTTGCCAGTTCCAGTGCCTGAGCCGTTGGCGTCTGTTCCAGTTCCTGCGCCGTGGCCGCCCGAGGGGTCGTCTCCGCCCTGGCCGCCCGATGGACTGTTTGCTCTGCCCTGGCCGCCCGAGGAGAAGTCTCCACCCTGGCCGCCCGAGGGAGAGTCTCCGCCCTGGCCGCCCGAGGGAAAGTCTCCGCCCTGGCCGCCCGAGGGAAAGTCTCCGCCCTGGCCGCCCAAGGGAAAGTCTCCGCCCTGGCCGCCTGATGAAATTCCCGCTCCGCCCTGGCCGCCTGAAGGAAAGTCTCCACCCTGGCCGTTTGCACAGCCTGCCCCGTCCTGGCCTCCTGAACCCTGTGGACCACTCTGGTGTCCCAGACATTTTGTTTCCCCTGTCCCGCCCTGGTCTGTCCCTCCCGTCCCGCCCTGGTCTGTCCCTCCCGTCCCGCCCTGGTCTTATGGAGCGTCTGGTAGCCGCTCCGTAGGGAGGGGGTAATGTCACATGCCTGTCCTGTTTTGTGCTGCACATGGGTGTTTGTTATGTTGGGCCATGTGCTCGTGTCTATTGTCTAGCCCCTCCCAGCTTGTTATTTGATTATTGGTTAATTTATCCCACCTGTTAGTCTCATTACCCTCCTTTGTTTGTTCCCCTATTTAGCTTCCTTGTGTTTGTAGTCCTGTGCTGGTTCGTTGTCCGAGTTACCTGTCTTTGATGTTCCTGTCTGTTGATTATCTGAGTTCTGAGTTTTCTGTATTTTTGTCTGTGTTTGTTAATTAAATCTTCTCTGCACTTGAATCCTCGTCTCTCGCTCACTCGCCCGTGACAACCCCCGGTTAAATAGCACTCCCTAAAATGCAAAGGATGTCCATTTACAAATATGTCCCACAATAACCATTCAACTCTTACTCAGTATAGCAACATACCTATGATTAACAGCGTTGCGTCACAGGCCCTGAGCTCTGATCACTGATAGCAGGGCGCACACTCAGCTGGTGAAAGGGCTGCTGCCACACCGGGGATTCTATAGCACGAAACATTCCCTATAAGCCCACGTTATAAAGTTAAGGAGTGGCAAGAGAAACGAAGCTAACCATACCTGCGGCGCTACGGTAGACAGATTACCAGGCAGACATCAGGTCTCTGGGCAGGTAAACAAGACAAGTCACGGTTTATAAAGGGGTGTAGCCCTCGCGATTGGCTCAAAGTTAACTGCCCAGAATCACTCAGAGCTGCAGCAAATTAAGCATCACTTAGGGAGGCATGATCCAAACAACTGCATCCTGCTACATATGTAAAAATAATGTGATATCTGTATAATGTGAAATAATGTATAATGTGATATATTGTAACAATTGTAAGTCACCCTGGATAAGGGCATCTGTTAATAAATAAATAATAATATGTATCATATGCCACACCTGGATGTGCCAGTATTGTATAGGAAGCTGGACATTGAAACCCATTAAAACTGCACTTTTTAATCCCTGTGCCGTTTAACTATAAAATGATGCAATCTTTTTTAATAGGCTTTCATTCTGTTGGAAAGGCTTCAAAATTGACATTTTTACCATTTTTTATCAGATGGTGCCATTTTTTCAGGTTAGGCCTATAAAGCAAATACTCGCTTTATTCCTGATTTCTGCTTCGGCATATTATAGAGCCAACTGGATAACTTATGCAACGATAATTGTGTGGGTTTGTTGGTATGGATGTCTAAGTGTGGTTTGTATGTGTGTAATAAAATAAAAAGTGTGTTTGTGTGCTTGTAATATTTGAGAGATAAAAACTCAACTGCAAATCGAAAATCCAATCACTGTGTTCACCAGTGGAGTTTTGCTGGCATCCAATGGGGAAAGTCTGGTACTGCGCCCAAACAAAATCTTACTGAAAGCTCATTTTTTGAGATATCATCCTCAAATTCGGAACACAACCTGTTTAGATTTATTAAGTATTTGCTCCCAAGCCTAACATTTTTATGAGAGTTTTTTGACTTGGACATTTTTGTCCCTTTTGGACCTATGTGTAAGTTTTGTGTTTTTTTTACCGTTAACTGCATGAATTTTGGCACAGGTGTGTATTTTTATTGTAATTTTACTATTTCACCCCCATTTCATTTGAAAAAAAAAATGTTGCACTAGTTACACAAAATACTTATTTATATTTTATATAAAATATTGATTATAATGTTCATAAAATATTTTTCATAAACTTAAACTTCTAAAACATTTTTTTGGTTGCACTTTTTTCACTTTTTTTACTTCAACAACAATCTGCCAAGGGTCTTCTTTAAAATGAGACCAAACTTAAGTATTTGCTCCCAAGCATAACATTTTTATGAGAGTTTTTTGACTTGGACATTTTTGTCCCTTTTGTCCCTATGAGTAAGTTGTTGTTTTTTTGTTAATGTTAACTGCATGAATTTTGAGCTATTATAGAGCCAGTTGGATAAATTATGCAATGATAATTGTGTGCGTGTGTTGGTATGGATGTCAGAGTGTGGTTGGTATGTGTGTTATAAAAAAAAATGTGTTTGTGTGTTTGTAATATTGAGAGAGAAAAACTCAACTGCAAATAACAAAGCCAATCACTGTGTTCACCAGTGGAGTTTTGCTGGGATCCAATGGGGAAAGTTTGGTACTGCGCCCAAACAAAATCTTACTGAAAGCTCATTTTTTGAGATATCAACCTCAAATTTGGAACACAACTTATTTAGATTTATGGCTTTGATTTTCAAGCTGTTTTAGAGTTCAACTTGTTTCATAAAATATATATTTTATATAAAACAATATTCATAAATAATTTTCATAAACTTAAACCTATATAACTTTTTTTTGGATTTACTTATAAAAAAAATTGAACTTCAGCAATAATCTGCCAAGGGTATTCTTTAAAATGATACCAAAGTTAAGTCTGTGCTCCAAAGCTTCAACTTTTTATGACAGTTTTTTGACATGGACATTTTTGTCCTCTTTGGACCTATGAGCAACTTTTTTAAATTGATGCACAAGGGTTAAAGAAACTTGTTATATAAATCAAATTTTAAAACGTTATTTTACAGTGTTTTGACAACATCGCCTGGAGTCTACAAATTTGTGTTGCTACAGTGTCACATGGTTCTGTTTGCACTTTGATGCAATGTTGCCACAACGTTATTTGGCTTGCTGGGCACTCTGTAAATGTTTAACTCAGGATGGATTGTTTATTACTCATAACTAAAGCAGAGGTCAGAGAGCCATTGGCAAACTCAGACCACAACATCTCATTTGAAATATTTTTGAAAACCTCAAAAGTAATGACTAAAGCTAAGGTTTACAATTTTAGAAAAGCAAACGTTCTCGGTTACCTAACGTAACCTCGGTTCTCTCTAGAAGAGGGAACGAGTACTGCGTACTGAAAGTACGCACCGGGTAAAGTCTCTTTGCTCGAGATATTGAAGCCAAAATTTATCCTTAAATTTGAATACATTGTCAACACAATGCAGCAGCAGTCAGACCTAGAGCGGGCAATCTCGTGCGCTCATTGGCTGCCCTGCGGCAATTGCTGCAGCCTACCGCTGAGCTCCTGGCGTGATGTCGCGCCCTCTCGCGTCATAGCCCGCCAAAGTGGGAGTGGCTTAGCGTATAAAAGGAGGCTCGAGGCTGCAAACCAGTGTTTTTCATCGCCTGAAGCGAAATGAGCTCGTTGCACAACACGGCAGGGAACGCAGTACTCGTTCCCTCTTCTAGAGAGAACCGAGGTTACGTTAGGTAACCGAGTACGTTCTCTTACGAGAGGTTCTCTTGTACTGCGTACTGAAAGTACGCACCGGGAACCCCTGGTCAACGCCGTGTGTGCTAAGCAGTCGCTACCTAAATCCCGGGGGGGAACGCCCCAGGGGACACAGATAAGTGAGAAACAGGCGGCCAACAGAGTGGGCTCGCGTATGTACATAAGCACTAAATAAGGGGATACACAACAGAGCGGCACAGCCGGTCTTGAATTGAACACATCTACCCTTGTAGCGCAGTTACAAATTAAGTCGTTTAGGACTTTTTAGACTGAAAGAAGTCTAGCCTGCAGAGCGGGGACTTCTAAGTTGTAAAACCTAACAAATGTAGACGGGGAGGCCCAGCATGCCGCCGTACAAATGTCCTGAATGGAAATCCCACTGGACCAAGCCCACGACGAGGCCATGCCTCTAGTGGAGTGAGCCCTAACGCCCAAAGGGCATTGCAGGTCTTTTGACGCGTAAGCCGCGGCAATAGCGTCCACTATCCATCTGGATAGGCTGTGTTTCGAGGCGGCGAGACCCTTGGTGCGCCCACCGAACGAAACAAAAAGCTGCTCCGAACGCCTGAAGGCGGCGGAGCGCGTGACGTAAATTCTCAACGCTCTGACAGGGCAAAGGAGGTTTGCATCGACCTCGCTGCCCGACGCCGGCAAAGCTGAGAGTGTAATGATCTGCGCTCTGAATGGGGTTCCAATCGCTTTAGGGACATAGCCATGTCTCGGTTTAAGGACGACTTTAGAGTCATTAGGTCCAAACTCGAGGCACGCAGCGCTCACAGAGAGCGCGTGTAAGTCACCCACACGTTTAACTGATGCCAGAGCGATCAGGAACGCAGTTTTGAACGCGAGGTACCTCAGATCCACAGAGTGTAATGGTTCAAAGGGATGTGCTTTCAGGGCCTCCAAGACCAAGGAAAGATCCCAAATAGGAACCGAGGGGGGCCGTGGGGGATTCATCCTCCTAGCTCCTCTAAGGAAGCGGATGATGAGCTCATTCCTTCCCATTGCCTGGCCGCACGCCGACTCGGCGAACGCTGCGATGGCCGCGACATACACTTTGAGCGTGGAGGGGGACCTGCCCCTGTCCAACAGCTCTTGAAGGAAGCAAAGCACCCACGAAACTCCGCACGTTTGTGGCTCCAGGCTTTTGCCCGTGCACCACTTAGTAAACACAGACCATTTAGACGCATAAAGCCGCCTGGTAAAGGGGGCTCTAGACTGCGTGATCGTGTTCATGACCCCTTCTGGGAAAGCAACGGGTACCCGTTGATTATCCATGCATGCAGAGACCATCGCTCTGGATGAGGATGCCAAATCGACCCGCTGGCTTGGGAAAGAAGGTCTTTCCTCACCGGGATCGGCCATGGGGCTGAGTCTGACAGCCGCACCAGCTCCGAGAATCAGGGGGCTATGAGGAGCACCGAATGACGCATTTCCCTGATCCTCTTGATTACCTGTGGTAACATTGAGACCCGGAGGGAATGCATATAACGGGCATCTGGGCCATGTCTGGGCCAGAGCATCCTCGTTCTTTGAAAAGAACCTTGGGCAATGGGCGTTGTCTGTCGACGCAAACAAGTCGACCTTCGCCTTGCCAAAACGGAGCCATAATAACTAGACTGACTGAGGGTGCAAGGACCATTCCCCGGGGGGAATATTGTTCCTGGACAGTCTGTCCGGTCTGTCGTTCAGGCGTCCTGGCACATGCGCGGCTCTGAGTGAGCGCAAATGGTGCTGAGCCCAGACGAGGAGAGAGAGCCCTGGAACGGACACCGCCCTGGCGGTTAACGTATGATACCACAGACATGTTGTCCGTCCGAACCAGTACGTGGTGGCCCCACAGAAATGGGAGGAAGTGTTTCACAGTGTACTCGACCGCTATCATCTCCAGACAGTTTATATGGAGGAGCTTTTCCGTGTCTGACCAGAGGCCAAAGACCGGTCTGCCCTCGAATATTCCGTCCCAACCTAGGTTGGAGGCATCTGTCGAGATAACCTTTCGGTACGAGACAGTTCCCATCGTTACTCCCCGCTGATACCAGTCGGTCACTGACCACCCATATGAAAAAAACCTGCATGGTTCATATACAGCAACCATATATTTTCCTTACTTAAATCGGCCAGAATTACCTTCTGTGTTTCATATAAGGCCAATACATGTCCTATACAAAATCAGACCGATTATGGCCCATTTCATACTAAATAGCACACATACAACTTGTAGGGGATTTTTGCGTTA
This sequence comes from Squalius cephalus, assembly GCF_949319135.1. NCBI lineage: Eukaryota > Metazoa > Chordata > Actinopteri > Cypriniformes > Leuciscidae > Squalius > Squalius cephalus. The sequence goes on along the minus strand of NC_137128.1, from coordinate 953,913 downwards.
TATATGAATACTGTTAAAAGACTTATATGAGTTTTACATGACAAAAGTATGCAAATGTGTATGGTATTAGTAGAAATATATAAAACTCATATAAAATTCATATATAAATCATTTAAAGTTCTTATATTGAAACATATGCTAGTCAAATTAAAGTCATATAGAATTTATACACATTTTGTGTCATTTGTTTATATGTTTCATACAGATTTCATGTTTTGATGACCAACATCTGATTCACTTATATGCAGTTGGCAAAGTTTTAAAGGGATACTCCACTTTAAAATGAAAATTCTGTCATCATATACTCACCCTCATGTTGGTTCAATCCTTTATGAATTTCTTTCTTTCCATAGTATGGAAGTCAATGAGACCAGAAACTGTCTGGTTACTGACAATCTTCTAAATATCTTCCTTTCTGTTCAGCAGAAGAAAGAAATTCATAAAGGATTGAACCAACATGAGGGTGAGTATATGATGACAGAATTTTCATTTTAAAGTGGAGTATACCTTTAAAGGAGAACTCCGGTCAATTTTAACATTGAGCTCATTTTTTTGTACATTTGGAGCGCTGTCAGTACAGAGAACAATGACAAAAATCGGTGTTGCCTACACCGAGTTATTCTATTTTTAAAATTTGCACCCTGTTGACTTCAATGGGGCAAGTTTTAAACCTGCTTTTAGCCTCTTAACATCCTTGATGTGTCATTACAAGTGCACAGCTAATGTGAGTGATTCCTTCAGAGTGAACACGGTGAATCTGACTGCAGTAGATGTGAAAGATATGTATAAAAATTATGTTATTTAAGCCAGTGCAAATACCTGTTTACATCCTGTTTTCGGTTGAAGTCCAAAGTAGTCGATTGCCGAGTTCACACGCATAGGTTTAGTTACCTATGATCACGCACGTTTCGTTTCGTTTCGTTTATTTGGTTTACCATTAACAAATATACAATAACAAATATTCAACTCATCATATACATAACTTTTGATTAAACCAAAGGGTATAGGCTGAAGCTCAAGGCTTATTAACGCCTATCCCTCTCAATATTCACAAACAGTCAAACAGTGCTCAATTCTCTTCTTGCAAACACTTGAAACAACAAAGTCATAGAAATGAATTACCCAAAACTTATCTATATGAAAGTATCATCTTATTTCTTAGGAGCCTTTTAAATCCACTTATTGTTTGTATCAATTTAAGGTCTATATGCAAACAATTCCATAAATTCACTCCTCTTACAGAGATAGTTCTGCATCTAATATTTGTTCGTACCTTCAGTTTTTTAAACAAACATGTTCCTTTTAACTCATACTTACAAAAAAGTTTCTCAAACATACTCAATTTTATCAGGCAGCATTTTATAATATGCTTTATACATTGTCAATGTGTCACAGGTCGGGGTGGAGCGCCAGAGGGCCGCCCACCCCTTCGCTTGCGTGCCGCCCCTGAGGAGCCGGCCGTGGACACGAAGGAAAATGGCAGACACAGAATTCAAAATAAATATACTCTGTATTAAATAATAAAAACAATCTTAAAAGGTCTCATCGACATTCTCTTCGTGTATCTCAGCACCTTCAGACAGAGAGAGGAAAGGACATAATCCACAGCTTCCGCGTTCTCTTCTTCAGCGAGCTCTTTGCGTATCTCAGCACAGCATTAGCCGGCTGTTCACTGGACTCAGACAAAGGGAGGAATAGACACGTGTAACTCACAGCATTAGCAGGCTGTTCACTGGACTCAGACAGAGGGAGGAATAGACACGTGTAACTCACAGCATTAGCAGGCTCTTCACTGGACTCAGACAGAGGGAGGAACAGACACGTGTAACTCACAGCATTAGCAGGCTCTTCACTGGACTCAGACAGAGGGAGGAATAGACACGTGTAACTCACAGCATTAGCAGGCTCTTCACTGGACTCAGACAGAGGGAGGAATAGACACGTGTAACTCACAGCATTAGCAGGCTCTTCACTGGACTCAGACAGAGGGAGGAATAGACACGTGTAACTCACAGCATTAGCAGGCTCTTCACTGGACTCAGACAGAGGGAGGAATAGACACGTGTAACTCACAGCATTAGCAGGCTCTTCACTGGACTCAGACAGAGGGAGGAATAGACACGTGTAACTCACAGCATTAGCCGGCTGTTCACTGGACTCAGGCAGGGAGAGGAATAGACACGTGTAACTCACAGCATTAGCAGGCTCTTCACTGGACTCAGACAGGGAGAGGAATAGACACGTGTAACTCACAGCATTAGCAGGCTCTTCACTGGACTCAGACAGAGGGAGGAATAGACACGTGTAACTCACAGCATTAGCCGGCTGTTCACTGGACTCAGGCAGGGAGAGGAATAGACACGTGTAACTCACAGCATTAGCAGGCTCTTCACTGGACTCAGACAGAGGGAGGAATAGACACGTGTAACTCACAGCATTAGCCGGCTGTTCACTGGACTCAGGCAGGGAGAGGAATAGACACGTGTAACTCACAGCATTAGCAGGCTCTTCACTGGACTCAGACAGAGGGAGGAATAGACACGTGTAACTCACAGCATTAGCCGGCTGTTCACTGGACTCAGGCAGGGAGAGGAATAGACACGTGTAACTCACAGCATTAGCAGGCTCTTCACTGGACTCAGACAGAGGGAGGAATAGACACGTGTAACTCACAGCATTAGCAGGCTCTTCAAGCATTAGCAGGCTCTGTGATTGCGAGTGAACAGCAGAAACAATTCCCACACTCACATCTCCACCACACACTGCAAGGTTTCACTCGTGCTCATTTCCCCAATAAAACTGCAATTCAACAGACTCAGTAGTGATGTTACGTCTGACACCGACGCTCCGAAGCTTGCTTCAAACTCGAACGGTCCTTGCAATGAGCCACTGCTTCGGAGCTTGTATCATTACGTCACTGGTCACGTGAAAATGACTTCTGAAGCAAACACACTGGTTCACTCCTGTAGTGAACCACATGGCTGCTTTGACAGCCCAATCCAGTGTTGACAGGTTTGAAACCTGGCGGCTGTATTTCTTATAAAAGTGAAGCCAAACCATGGCAACACCGTGTAGTAGTCGGTGTTTGGATTGGCGTTATTGTTGAGTCGAGTGTATTGAGTTTATTTCAGTGTTTTTTTTATTATTATTAATTAGAGAACATATGAACATTGTTACATAAAAACATGCATCAAAGACAGAAACTTCAAAAACCCTATGCTACATTATACAAGTACAACCAATTACACAAGCACATCCTTTTCAACATATAAAAATATCAGTCCCACCAGTTAACGAGTTATAGAGTTCTGCTTCCCACAGCTAAACAAGAAAGCTTTCACACATGATACTGCCCTGCTAAAAAAAAAAAACCACTATAGAAACCATTACAGAAATTCTATTGTATTTAATGGTTTTCATGGGAATTGTATTGGTTGTAATGGGAATTATAGTGGTCTCTGTGGGTCTCTACTGATATGTGTTGGGTTGTATTGATGGGGGCATTAAATCCTAATGGAATATGTCCCAAACACACTACAAAAAATAATTCTGTAGTGGTTTAAATGGTAAAAGTCAATGGTTCCTATTGGTATTTTAATAGAAACCATTAGAATTTCTGTGATGGTTTCCAACTTTTTTTAAGCTGGTCTGATCTTCTGTCCTTGTGTAAAGAAATAATTACACACACACACATCATGCTTAATGTTTTACATAAATGACTTTCACAGCACTAAAACTGTTTTTTTTTTTTTTATTAATTAATTTATTGACAGTATTTGCAGTTACACACAACACAAACAAGTACACATACACATACACACAACTACAAAATACATACATAAATAAAACATATTCCAGGGAGTCTGCAAAGTCCAGCAAGGCTAGTCAACAAGTAGTCCAATTCATAGTATCACTTACAGTTTCAATATCATTCAGTCACGTGACGTCACAAGTGTTGAATATATCTGCACAGTCTTCAGAGCTTTACAGTTCTTTGAATATTTTATAGTGTCAAAATATTCATTTATTTCACTTTCAAATACAGGAAAAAAAGGTTTAGAGCCCCTGAACTTGCATTTATGGATGTGATATTTAGCGAGTAGAAATAAAAGATTAATAATGAAATATTTTCCTTCCTTGTCCGTCTTAAGGTCAACCACACCAAAGAAAACATCCTTAAAACAAAATGAGAAATCTGTAATGAGATAGGTTTGGATAAATTCAAGGACATCTGACCAGAATTTTTCCGTATAGGAACATTTCCAAAATAAATGGGAAATATCTTCATCTGACCTTTTACAGAAAGAGCATTCAGATTCAATATCTGGTTTATACCGCTTAAGCATACACTTTGCTGGGTAGAATCTGTGAATTAATTTAAACGTAACTTCTCTCACTTTATTAGTAAGCATATATTTGAAAGGCAAAGACCAAACGTTTTTCCAAGGGACATTCTCTATTAAACTGTTCCAATATGGGATTATATAAGGAATAGTAACAATATCTTTTTGGTATAAAGTCCTAATTGTTTTATTTTTAGTCTGGTGCACCGCAGAAAAGCATAAACTCCCCACAGCAGTATCAGATAAATCCACATTGTGAGTCAGTGGCCATGGGAAATCAATGCCTCCCAACAGCATTCTGATTCCAGAAGGAATTGCATCAAAGACAATTGCATATTCCTTAACTGGAACAGGAATTTGAAATTTCCGCAAAAAATCTGAATAACTGTACAGTCTGCCATTTGTGTCATAGAGTTGGCCAACAAGTAAAATATTATTTCTGTACCAGGTTTCAAAAAACAAAGATTTATTTTTGAAGAGAATGTCCTTATTATTCCAAATGTAATATCGATGAGGTGAGAAGTTATGTTTAAATAAGAGAGACCAAGCCAAAAGCATGTGTTTATGAAAATTGGACAGTTTGATTGGGATTTTGCTAATATTATAATTGCATAACAACAGAAAATTCAAGCCACCGATTTTAGAGAAAATATAGTTCGGAATAAAATTCCATAGTGATGTTGGATTATTAATGAATTGTCTGAGCCAGTTGATCTTGAAGGTATTGCTTAAAGTTGTGAAGTCCAAAAAATTTAAGCCCCCATACTGATTTGTATTCATTATTACAGACTTTTTGACATAATGAGTTTTGTTTTTCCACACGAAATTAAACAGCATATCATCAATTCTTTTCGATACCCCACAATCAACATCCAAAGAGGCCGCCAAATAAGCAAGTCTGGAAATTCCCTCCGCTTTTGACAGTAACACTCTTCCTCTTAAGGATAAGTCTCTTTGTAGCCATGAGTTTAACTTTTTTTGTGTTTTTTCAATGATTGGGCTAAAATTCAATGGACTTCTTATATTTTGTTCTTTAGTTATTATTGTTCCCAGGTATGTAACCTGATCCTTCACAGGGATGTCACATATAGTTAAAACATCACATTCTTTAACTGCCATTAGTTCACATTTTCTTAAGTTTAATTTGAGACCTGAAGCTTGTGAAAATCCTCTGATCAACTCTATTGCAATGGGGATCTGGGATGCATTTCTCAGGAAGATGGTTGTGTCATCAGCCAATTGACTAAGGATGATACTTCTCTCAGCCAATGTTATCCCTTCCAGGGCGCTATTAGAGACATGTAGAGCTAAGAGTTGAGAGGCGATCAAAAACAAGTATGGGGAGATTGGGCATCCTTGTTTGATTCCACGTGACACTCTGAATCTAGGGGAGGTACCAAATTTCAATTTTATTGCACTACTACCATTTGCATACAGGGTCCTGACAGTTCTGCAAAAGCCATTGCCAAATCCAAATTTTTTAAGTGCTTGCAGGATAAAACCATGTTCAAGCGAGTCAAACGCCTTATAAAAATCAAGGAACAGAAAGCTGTTGTCAGTGATAAGCTCATTATAATCCAATAAATCCAGTACTAATCTAATGTTATTTGCAATATGTCGTTTCCTCATAAATCCAGATTGTGATTCATCTATAATAGAGTCTAACGCTTCTTTAAGTCTATTAGCGAAAACTAGTGCAAAAATTTTGTAATCGTTATTTAAGAGAGTAATTGGACGCCAATACTCTAGACAGTCTCTGTCCTTCTCTGGTTTTGGAATCAATGTGATGACACCCTGTGTCATAGTTGTTGGAAGAACTTCTTTCTCTAAGCTCTCTGAAAAAACTTTCACCAGAAAGGGGGTTAGTAATTTATCAAACATTTTGTACAATTCAGCAGTTATACCATCACACCCTGGGCTCTTGTTGTTTTTGAGATTTTTGATCGCCTTCAACACCTCCTCTTGGGTGATGCTATCATCACAATAGTCTCTGTCTTCTGGGGATATAGTTCTACAATGGCTGATAGAGGTCATAAATGATTTAGTTGTTACCTCGCAGTAATTAGATGTGTATAGATTGTTATAGAAATTATAGCAGTGGGCGGCTAACTCTCTTGGATCTTTAATGGTTTTTCCCTCCACTTTAATTTGATCTACAGTAGCCAGTACATTTTTACTCTTTTCAAGTCTAAAGAAGTAGGCTGAGTTTTGTTCACCCTCTTCCATCCATCGTTTTCTTGACCTTATGTAGGCTCCCTTAGCTTTTGATTTATAAATGTTATCTAATTTATTATGTAATTTAGTATGTTCACATCTTTCCTCATTGGATAGAGACTCTTTTTGAGAAAGAAATGCTAGCTTCTCAATAACCTCGTCTTCAACTGCTCGACTGTTCTTTGCCAAATCACTACCAAACCTCCTGAGAAATTTCCCCAACTCATATTTTAGAAGCTCCCAGTTTGTCCCATAATCTTTCTGAGAGTCTGCTTTAATCCAAAAGTTTTCAATCAATTCTTTGACTCTTTGTTTGACCTGGTCATGTTCAAGTAGGGAACTATTAAGTTTCCAAAATGATGCTTTTGGAACAGAGGACTGATCCGAGGACAGAGTTATTGTGAGGTAAATTGCTTTGTGATCGGTCAATGGAGTGTTACTGATATTAACAGATATGTTGTACCTCGTTAAACATCTGGAAACCAACCAGAAGTCAATTCTGGATTGTCTTGAGCAGTCCTTATTGGACCAGGTATACTGTCTGACATTTGGAAACTGTTCCCTCCAAACATCAACCAGGTCAAATTTATCCATGAGACAATTTAACACAGAGTTAGGAGACCCTGACTTCCTTGGTGGCAATCTGTCTAACATATTATTCATCGTTATATTAAAGTCTCCTCCCACAACTAAAGAGGCGTACGGGTATTTGTTCAACCAGTGTGATATTTTATCCTCTATGGTATCAAGAAGCATGTTATTCTCCACAGAGGAGTTGTATCCATATATGTTTATAATGACTATGGTATGATTATTTTTGGTAATTACCATTATAAGAAAATGTCCTGAAGAATCTGAGTCGGTATTTTGAATATTCCCATTAAAATTGTACCTAAAGATTCCTACCCCAGCTGAGTGTTCTGATCCATGTGCTAACCAGATGTTGTCTCCCCACTGTGACCTCCAAAAATTACAGTCATTGGCTGTTGAGTGACACTCTTGAAAAAAGCAAAAATCTGTCTTATTTTTCTTTGCAAACAAAAACAAAGCCTTGCGTTTCACACTATTTCTAAGACCCCTGGCATTAACAGACATTAAAGACAAAGACATAAGACAATATCAGGTATAACCTGAAAGCTGGAAAAAACCACAATATTCTCTCTTAACACTTAATTAGAAAGTTGTTATAAACTCTGCAATAGAAAAAATAACAAACCCCGCAAAAGGCATGAAGGTAAATTCTGTATACATATTATGATAAATCTACCCCAAAAATAAAGCTATGTCCTTTGATGAAAACATTTAAAGACATTTTCCCCCAAGTATAGGCTATATAAGAGCCTTTAACCTTACAATGAACTGATTTTTAAATTATAACTACAAGAGCCATAGGTAAGTTTAATTGGTTACCTAGCAGAAATTGTTTGACACAAAAACGGAAATAGGCTAACAAGTTTATTTATGTCTTTTTATCATGTGCTTTTTATCTGTACCCTTCATTTTTTAATTTTTCGTTCTACCCACCTTTTCTAAAGTCCTAACCAGATGATGATATTCAGCATTGAGGAGCATTACGTCTACTGAAAAAAAAAGGCCTATATCCATCTACAGATGACCCATATTCATGTAATCCAATCAGTATAAAGTTGCTACCATTTATACAACTCATAGGTTCTGGCAGCTTTACAACAGAGGTATTGTGTGAATTATTCACACTAGCAAAAGTAGAAAATAAATGAGTAGATAACCTTGGGTGACTTTGTAAATACAGTATAACCCTATGAAAATACTTTTACATTTTCTTTGTGAATTAGATCATTTTATTTTATAGATTATTATTTTTATTTTATAAAAAAAAAAAAAAAAAAAAAAAAATCAGATTTTTGTTGTTGTTTAACCACACAGAAAAAGAGCATATAAACCTTAAAGTCATTACTACTGTTATTTGTTATCCAAGCCTGCTCTGACCTTAGTTAAGATTCACATGTGCAAGCATAAACATATAGAGCAGCGCAGAGGCCTCACTTAAATGTCATTCACTGTGACCCTTTTACCATCAATATGCGCGAAATGTCCTCTGAAGCCCGCTTTCTTCCCCTCCTTCCTCGCCTGTTCCACCAGCGGCCACAATTTGTTCCTGGCATCTTTGGCATCTTGAGTCAGGTCTTCGAAGATTTTCATTTTCCTTTCCTTGAGTACGGTCGACGTTCTGGCATCCTTCCAAATCTTGTCTCTGTGGGTTCGTGATAGAAACTGCACAATGATACGGCGGTTGGAGCGTGCCTCTCCCGAGCGGGGTCCAAGTCTGTGAGCGATGTCCACTGAAACGGCCAGTTGGTCTGCGATGTCTGGTGAGACCTGGCTGAATAAGTCCACCATCATTTTTTTTACATTTTCTCCTGCTTGTTCCTTGACCCCAGCGACGCGTAGATTCCACCTCCTCTTGTAATTATCAAGTTCATTGCACCTGTCACGGAGCACACCGTTTTCTTTCTCCAGGACTCCAACTTTTTTCTCTAGGGTTTCGACTTTGTCTGTTGCTTCTTTTATTTGTTTCCCCATATATTCCATAGCGTCAGTGACACTTTTTATGGAGCAAGTATTGTCTTTAACTGTCGCCTCCAACGACTGCAACCTCCTCAATGACTCTTCTTGCATTTTTTCAACCCTCTCCATTACTAATAGCAGAACAGAATTAGGCACAGACTGACCTTCATTGTCATCAATTGTTTTACTTCTCTTGGCGGCTCGTAGCTTCGGCGCGTTTGGCAATGGTAGTGCCGAGTCCGAGCCCTCCTGCTCCGGCAAAGTTACCTCCATCTCGCCTTCTTTGACCTGCAGCGTCTTTATGGCGTATGAGTGCATAGTGCTGCCAATATCTTCCTCTTTGTCCATTTTTTCAAAAATATGAGGGTCAACCATTGGCCGAGTAGAAGTAGTAACAGTCCGTTTGTAAATTTAGCCGTTAGGTTCTCAGAAAGTGGTTTGCGTTATAGCCAACTTTAAAGCCGAAAAAGTAAGGAAACGTAGAAAAAAATCTTCTTCAAGAAGTCTCCAAGTTGTCAAATATTAGGATAGTATTTGAAAGCCCTCTTATTCGTGTTAATTGTGACCCGTCACGGAAACCAGGGACACAAGTCGGCAGCACAACTTTCGAGCAAAATGAGAAAGAAGCTTTTTTTTTCAAAATTTGTGATTTTCGTTTTTTTGCAGAATCTGTTTGTTGAGATCACGAAGAAGCCTCTGCATGTTTGAGATAGCAGTATTTGTATATTTAAAAGCGTACATTTTGATTTTGAAATCGGCTTGTTTTTCGGAGATTCTAGCACGCAGTAGGGGCGTGTCATTGTCGGTGTGAATTTCCATAATGAATAAGCCAGCGTGGCTACTTATTATGCAGCGCTCTGGCCGGCTCTATCTGATTTCAAAATTAAATTAACATGGACGCCAATAACATTACGATGTCCAGCAATCGATTTAAGTAGTAGGTTACATGGGGTTTAATTTGTTGTTTAATGAGATGTAGCCTAATGCATGTTGTCAGTGCCAATATATAAATCTAACAACTTATCTAATGTGTATCTCAATGGTCCAGTGGTAAAGCGTTCGCCAGCCGTGTTAGAGGGTCTGAGTTCGAATCCGCCCTCGTATAGTTTTTTTTTTTTTCGTATAGTTTTTTTCTCTTATCAAAACGATTATGTTCAGCAGTGGTTGTATATCAAGCAGGGACACGCAAACGTTTGCATTATGTTTTGTGATATTAAACAGAACGAATTGAGAGTATGCGCAACGGATAGAAGCGTGCGTCGAGTGAAGACAATGCATTGCGTCACTGATCGCCGCGGCAACGAGCACTTTGATCACTTGATTTAAAAAAACACATTTCAGCTAGTATCTTATTTAAAAAAATAGCACATCCTGTTTTTGATTTGAACATTGTCTAGAGTTTATCTTATTTTTTATTCAGTGTACACAAGAGTTGCCTATACAGTTTTATCGGTAGATGCTAAGAGACATTTATTTATATATTACCTGCAAACTTTATTTTTTATTTTTTATTTGATGGCACATTTTCCTGGCCTTTCTGCTCCCCCCGTGCTTACAGCTTTACAGGGGGGTATGGCTTATCTAAATGAGATGTAAATGAGCCCTATTGTCACTCCCAGCAGGAGAAAGGTGAGAATCTTCAGACGCTGTTTTCTCCCCTTTGTGCGTTTTTGAGTGCCTACCTTTAAATGGCCATAACTTCTCCAAATATTATCAGATTTCCTTGTGTTACACATCGTTGGAAAGCTTGGAGACTACACTTTCAGAATCTGTGAATAACTCAAAATGCCCCAGAACCGACTTGTGTCCCTACTTTCCGTGACTGGTCACAATTGTTAAAAAAAACGAGGTTTGCTACTTCATATTGCAGAGCGACAACAGAGTGATGTTACGTCGACGCCATCTCGCCGTCCCCCACGCTTTGAGTTTTTCTCATGCCAGCACTAAAACTGTTTCAGCTTTGATCGCCTCGGTAAACACGTCATAAACGGGGCGTTAACATAAGCCTACTTGCATTTTATGGTTGTCAGCTTTGTTGCATTACATTTACTTCACCAGGAGATGGTGCTGCAATTTCTATCTGAATGAAGCTTCGAGTAATGAACCATTTTCGACACAATTGTATCAGAAAGCAATAATGCTTCGAAACGCTTCATTTGGCCATCACTAAGACTCAGTGTACCACGGCTTCCGCCCGCAATCCAGCCGAAGTTTTCTCTGACTCTCCCATCTGTCTCTCTCGTCTGTCTCTCTCTCCTGTCTCTCTCCCGCGGCCTCCCGCCGCTCACGTGCTGCGCGTCTCTCTCTCACAACCCCCGCGGGGAAGAACCACCCTCACTTTCTCTTCCTCTGACTTTTTATACTCTCATGAGCTAGTGTGGCCCCATTCAAACGCTCAGCGCAAATTACCCACACCTGCTGTCAATCCGCCACTAGGTTACCATAGCGACAGGCACTCACCCAGGCTTTGGGACGGTGTTTCGCTTCCCAAATCTCAGCGGGGACATTTCTCTAGCAGGGATAGTCCCGGGCTTATTTGTCACCCCGTGACAAATGTAAATCATAAAATTTTAAAATGTTTAATTTTAAAAATAAATCGTTTGTATGATCCCTATATTGTGATCTTGTGATGATACGTAAAGCTCTCTTTTGTAAAATAAAAAGTGGTTGGGTGTATGTCTTGTACGTATTACCCCAAATCTCCAGACAATAAGTTAAATATGGAACAAATAATGATGAATATAACATAAATAATGCCTTCTTATTTAACAAATTCCCAATCCTATGTAATATCGCAACTGACTTTGAGATTTTAGATTTTACATAATCAATGTGCTTTTTCCACATTGATTTAGAATCTAATATAACACCCAAAAATTTTATTTCATTAACTCTTTCTATTTCCGCCACCCCTATTCTTACTTTCACGTCTGTCACACTATTTTTACCCCAAATCATAAACTTTGTTTTACTCATATTCAGTGACAGCTTATTAATATCAAACCATTTCTTAACCCATTCCATCTCCCTTTCCACATTATTCACAATATCTTTTAACTCTTTCCCAGAATAAAAAAAATTGGTATCATCCGCAAAAAGAATAGGCTTGAGAACACTTGAGACCCTACAGAGATCATTTAAATATAAAATAAACTATTTTGGTCCCAGGACCGAGCCCTGTGGAACCCCACAAAGAGTTTTCAGGGGACTTGACATAATTCCATCAATTGAAACAAATTGTGTTCTGTTATTTATATATGAACAAATCCAAGAATATGCAACCCCTCTGACCCCATACTTAAACAGCTTCTTCAGGAGAATATCGTGATTGATAGTATCAAATGCCTTTTTCAGGTCAATGAAGACATCCAGACTCACTCTCTTATCATCAATGGCCTTACTTAACTCATCCACTAATTTCATAATTGCAAGTCCGGTCGACTGCTTGGCCTGAAATCCATACTGCTGCTCAGTCAAAATATTATATTTATTAATAAAACTATCCAACCTTTTAACAAAAAGTTTTTCCAATATTTTAGAAAACTGTGGAAGGAGTGATACAGGTCTATAATTTGATAAATCATTTTTATTACCTGCTTTAAACAAAGGTATGACCTTTGCTACCTTCATCTGGTCAGGGAATATTCCCGTCCTAAATGAAACATTACATATGTGTGTCAATGGTTTGATAATTTCTTTTATGGTTTCTTTCACTAAGGACATATCTATGTTATTGCAATCTTGTAATCTCTTACTTTTATAGTTTAAAACCGTTCCCCTCACTTCAGATTCACTAACCTCACTTAGATACAAACTTTGCAGATTGTTTTCAATTAATTCATCCAATCCATTTTTCTCTTTTGGTTCAACAATATCCCTTGCGAGATTCGCTCCCACATTAACAAAAAAAATCATTAAATTCTTCGGCCACATCTTGTTTCTTGTCTATGCACATTTTATCTTTTATTATAAAATTAGGATATGCAGCTTCTTTAGATTTATTTCTTGTTAAACCATTTATGACTTTCCACATTCCTTTCATATTTTCTCTATTTTCCTCTAAACAACTGCTGTAATATGTCTCCTTCCTTAACCTAAGTATTTTCGTTAGTTTGTTTTTATATACCTTATATTTCATCTCAGCTTTTTCAGTTCTTTGTCTTAAGAAGACCCTATATAGTGTGTTTTTCTTTTTACATGCATTAATTAAGCCTTTTGTCATCCATGGTTTTTGTTCCCTGTTTTTCTCAATGTAAATTTTTAAAGGACAATTAATTTCATATAACTTTAAATAAATATTCAAAAAAGAGCTATACGCTTCATTTGCATCATTAACATAAACAGTTTCCCAATTATATCTTAATAGATCTTCCTTAAAGGCTTTCAAGGTTACAGGAGTCCTCAGCCTCCATTCTCTTTTCCTCTTTACAGGTACTTCACCATTTAATTTACAATTATAATAAATAAAAATTGGCAAATGGTCACTTATGTCTTCCACCAACAATCCCCCTACAATATCATTATCAACAACATTTGAATAAATATTGTCAATTAATGTAGCACTTTGTGCTGTAATTCTACTCGGCTTTGTGATTATTGGAAATAAACCTAAGCTGTCCATTGTATAAACAAAGTCTGTGATACCTTTGTGGCCTTGTAAATTCAAAAGATCAACATTAAAATCTCCACAAACAAAAACATTCTTTCTACCTACCACCTTCTCAAACATACAAACTAATTCATCCTTTGTTTTGTCAATACATGTCCCAGGCCCTCTATACACACAACTAACTATTAAATTTCTACTTGTTTTCATCTCTATTTCTACAGTGACTATTTCAAAATTCCCAGCACATTTTTTCGACATTGAGACAACCTGCTTGCATTGCAGGGCAGTATTAACGTATAAGGCCACTCCACCTCCCTTCTTTAAAGTCCGATTTACAAAGAACATTTCATAGCCTGTTATTCCAAAGTCTTCAACAGTGTCATTCCGTAACCATGTCTCAGAAATCGCAATGACATCAAATGTCCTCTTCAGCCGCTTCAAATAATCCATAATATTGCCGAAATTTCTATTTAAACTTCTGCTATTGAGATGGATAATATACACTCCATCCCTCTCTACAATGTCATTGAATTGTTTCTCAGTGAAATATTTACAGTTAGACCCATCTGTTGAGTCATAATAGAAATTCCTCTCGGGGTCTATTTCACTCCCCACATCGAACGCTCTTTCATCCAAATCTTCTAATCTTCCTCTGTACATGTAATTCAGATATGGTGTGACTAAACTTGACATTGGCATTTCATTGTCCATTTTATCACTCTTCGGCTGGTCTAAATCAAGGGAAACACGTAATCTTTAAACATACAATCATTGTCATTTAAAATATGCAACACTTGGCCAAGTCCTCTATCGATGATCCATGCGCATGTGACCAGATGCTCTCTTTTCCATGTTGCCCACTTATGCAAATTAAGCTAGAGGTTTCCGTCGTCAATTTCCCTTTAAGTATTGGGACACGTCATTTCCGATTGGCCATAAATAGCCTCTTTCAGCCTGTTATGATACGCTGCTTCCTGTTGACCCGGGGGTTCCCTTTTCGCTTCCCACGTGCTGGCATTTCGAGTGTGGTGTTACGCCAGCGGTTGCGTGCCTTTTACAATGGCGATTGCCTACGCTTGTTGCAGGCATGTGTGAATTCATTTATGCGACACTGCGGAATCAAAGTGAGATCAAATAATCTGGTGGGCGGTTCGGTGCTTGACTGATTTCATCATCGGCTTGTTTCAGAGATATACAGACCAGTTTACGCGACAGGATCAAAGCGAAACCAAACCATCTAAAAGTGGTTCGTTACGAGCACGATTGACTGACTTCATTGTCCGGTGTTTGAGATCTGTTGTGCAAATCTTTGCTCTCGATTCAGAAGGCCTACTTAATGCAAGGAATCGCCGTTGTCCTACAGTCTATTTCTCCCTTGCCTGTTCACCTTGATTTAATAGTTATGGTTTGTGTCTTATGATTGGAATGATGATGTTATAATTTGTTTTTTTTGTTTTGTTTCTTTATTTGGAAATCATTTGTTAGTGGGAGCTATTGTTCCCAGGCGAGTGTTTGGGTTTATAGTAATTTATTGTCTATATTAATTCTGACATTATTTCTTTATTGTGGAAGTGTGTGTGTTTGAGTGTTTCTTTTGCTAGATGCTGGGGGCTCCAGCCAGGAATCCTCCTCCTTTTCTGTGGATTGGTGATGGTTTGAACACAGGGTGTGGTGTGCAGTGAGACGCACGGATTTTGTGTGCAGTGGTGTGAGTTGCCCCAGAGTGTGTGTGTGAAGCCAGGTATCACCTGCTCTTGAGTCCTCAGCCAAAGCTTCTGAATGTAGTGTTATTGTATGCCCTTGTGAGTGTTTGTTAAAACGACTATGTTTCCTTCTCTGATCACATAAATGATCAGTTGTGGTGGCATGTCCTGCCTGGCACGCCCAGTTGATTTTAACCCTCTGGGGACCAAAAACGCGCCGGCGCGTTTTGCTCGTTTTTTTTTTTTTAGCAATGAAAAATAAACACAAAATGCTCTGTTAATTTTGATCTTTAATTTTCGTGTTATACATCAATCGATCCTGTTCAGTTTCTATTTTTTTTCAGGATACTCACAATAAAAATAAAGTGGTTTGCTTTTTGACAAATAAAGAAACTTTAACATGATGCGATGTCTGCCTTCTGTCTGTCAGAAAACTCCCATTTGAAACGCGTTCGAAAATGATCTATAACTCCGCGAAAATTCAGTCAAACAGGCAAACAGACCCACGGGCATAAAGCTTGAGATCGCAGCTGTTAAATGAAGTCACTTATATAAAAAACAAATATTATCAGCTTCTGTAATCTGTATAAAAAGAGAGCGACTCCAGTCGACCTCATTACGAGATGATTCACAGTAATGTGACCACTCCCCGGAGAGCGCGTGCTATTCAAACGCAAATTCTGAGAACTATTTCAGAGCTGTGAAACGCCCACATCAGCTGTAAACAAAGCGTGTCGCGAGTGAGACATTATAGCCTACCTTATGGAGAAAAGTTTCCTCAGAACAGTGCTGATATGAGGAGCAATATCTCCTGATATGAGGAGCAGATCCTGCTGAGGAGTGAGGTAGGCTGTTTTCTTTTCTCACGTGTGGAATAACGTTATAGAATAACGTTAGTGTAGGCCTATGCAAACCGCAAAAAGATGAATCGCATTTCTATAATATGACTCGCCTTTCTGTGAGATGAATGAAGGGGACATATTTGTAAAGACTGTTTAGCCTAAATATGAATCGCGCGTCTGTTTGTGAAAGAATAAACTGCTTTGCTATAGCCTACTGAGATGAGTAAAAATCGACTGGAATATGTTGAAATAAAATGTATTTGTATAAGCAACATATTAACCTGCAAAAAAATACTATTTTTGTCAAAAATAAATTCATAGACTAAGATGTTAGATGTTCCAATGTTGGCTATATTCAAACTAATGAATACATATGATAAAATGTAGGCCTATAATCTTTTTTTTTTTTTTTTTCAAAGAAAGAGTACACTTGAAATATTGTTGAAATTGTATTTATTGTTGTAATTGTAACATTTTTAATAAAATAGCAAAACATATTTACAAGATAGATGTAAGCGAAATCTTAAATGGTCAATATAAGTCTACTAAATACATCTTTTGTCTTTGCATTGTGGCTCAGTCAGTGTCACACCTGAATGAATGGCTAATTATGCAGAGTGGGTGTGGGACACTGTAATCTAAGGTGTAAACTACTCCTCCCCCCCGCATATTGGCTTTCCAAGCAAAACCAGTTTTACACCATTTAAATCAATGTATTTTTTTTTTGTGAACGATAAAGCAAGACTATTTTAACATAATTTTGAAGCTAGAACTCAAAGGAACAACATCAATTACTCAAAAGTCTTGTGGACACATATTTAATATGTGTTTTGTGTTCTTAAATCAGCAACTTTCATTTTATTTTTTTCCAATAACCACGCATAAACATTATTCTCTTAAAAATACAAACATCTACATACACGTTGCTCGCATATTATGGTAGCCCTGTTTGTGCTATATAGAGTGAATTTACACCTTAGCCATTAACATGTTTATAAATAACTGAAAAAAGCACAAATATCAAGGCATGTCAGAACATCTCAAGGACCCCAAAAACAGCTTGGTCCCCAGAGGGTTAAAGGAGATTTTTATTGTTAATAAAGAATTATTGTGCATGATATTCATGTCTCTGTTCCTTCCTAATGCAACCAACTTGCGTGCCTTAAGATAAAGTGTATCAATTATTCTCTGTGTGATGTCAGAGTGGCGTAGTCGGTTTTCTAAAAGCTGCCTGTTATTCTATTCTATAAAGCTGCATTCTAACTCATGCCACACGCACAAACAATCCATCCATCCAGTTTCACGGCATTCCAAGGCCATCAAAATAGTCACAGTCAGTAGGCCCAATAGCCCTGAGCCCCAAATTAACCATCCTCTTCCAAAAACATCACACAATCTGGGCCATCTAGGACTCCTGCCATTTCCATTAGAGTGCAATTCGTTCATTTCAAGGTTCATGTTTTAAATCTTTCAAGTTCGCGTAGAAGATTATCTTACCGTGATAATCAAACTAAACGGAACGCCTGAGGAAGCAAAGATTATCACCTTCCCATTTCTTGTCCATGTTGCTTGAATCTTCATTTTTCTGCAGGTTCTCACTTGTGAGGAGGCTGGAGTGCTCTTGACGTGACTCCCTTGTGTATGTTATTGTGTGTTTGTTATGGTATAAATGTTCTTTAATCAATTTACCATCTTTTGTGTGTGTCTCTAGGAGCCAGTGTATTCGTGGTGGAGCAGGGGAGGCCGGTTGTCGTGATCTAGAGGCACGCATGTCACAGTGTGTGATTTACATTGACACGATTTTCTTGCTGTGCTTTGCAGTCTGATTTGGGGTGAGTGAGGGAGGGTTGGATGACCTCTCGATTGCGCCCGGCCTGCCTTGTCCCTGAGAAACCTGGCTCTGAAGAGAAATGTTTTATACCATGTGATTTTAAGAATAATTGTGATGTTTTGAATACAATAAAATATATTTTGGATTGTGACCCTGGTCTCACTGGTTTAAGTCTTTGCCCTCAGTGAGTAATACTTACCTGTGTGTCCTCCGTTAAGGTATTTCCCTGGTTTTTCACCAGGGTGGCGTAGTCTGGTATAAACTTATTGTGGTTTCTAAATCTCTTGCTTATAAGCATGCCACATTTACATAAATGAACATTTAACCAAAAAGAATGCTGATATAGCCAGAGTGGCTTCGCGTCGGGATCCCGTTCAGCCTGTCGGGGTTGTTATTCACTATAACAACCGGCTCACTATACATTATCCCTTACACATTTCACAGGTTTTTACAAAGGAGAACATGCCCGACATGTCGACCTGTTCCTATCCAGTTTTAAATAACTTTAGCATAACAGAGGCAGAAATGGTAAAGGGACTAGGAGCTCTTAAAATAAACAAATCCCCTGGGCCGTATGAGATCCTCCCAATAGTACTCAGGGATTGTACAGACAGACTGGAAAATTGCAAACGTAATACCGATCCACAAAAAGGGTGACAAAACCGAACCAGGTAACTACAGACCAATAAGCCTGACTTCTATTATATGTAAACTTATGGAAACTATAATAAGATCCAAAATGGAAAATTACCTATATGGTAACAATATCCTGGGAGACAGCAAGCATGGTTTTAGGAAAGGGAGATCGTGTCTAACTTACCTACTTGCACATGGATTAGGGAGTGGTTAACAGGTAGAAAACAGATAGTACTGATTAGAGGAGAAACCTCAAAATAGAGTGAGGTAACCAGTGGTGTACCACAGGGATCAGTATTAGGTCCTCTGCTATTCCTAATCTACATTAATGATTTAGATTCTGGTATAGTAAGCAAACTCGTTAAATTGGCAGACAACACAAAAATAGGAGGAGTGGCAAACACTGCTGAAGCAGCAAAGGTCATTCAAAATGATCTCGACAGCATTCAGAATTGGGCAGACACATGGCAAATGACATTTAATAGAGAAAAGTGTAAAGTATTGCATGCGGGCAATAAAAAAATTGCATTATAAATATCATATGGGAGATATGGGAGCAACTATGAAAAAGACCTAGGAGTTTATGTTGACTCAGAAATGTCTTCATCTAGACAATGTGGGGAATCTATAAAAAAAGGCTAACGAGATGCTTGAATATATTGTGAGAAGTGTTGAATTTAAACCAAGGGAAGTAATGTTAAAACTCTACAATGCATTAGTAAGACCTCACCTAGAATATTGTGTTCAGTTCTGGTCACCTCGTTACAAAAAGGATATTGCTGCTCTAGAAAGAGTGCAAAGAAGAGCAACCAGAATTATCCCGGGTTTAAAAGGCATGTCGTATGCAGACAGGCTAAAAGAATTGAATCTATTCAGTCTTGAACAAAGAAGACTACGTGGCGATCTGATTCAAACATTCAGAATACTACAAGGTAAAGACAATGTCGACCCAGGTGACTTCTTTGGCCTGAAAAAAGAAACAAGGACGAGGGGTCACAAATGGAGATTAGATAAAGGGGCATTCAGAACAGAAAATAGGAGGCACTTTTTTACACAGAGAATTGTGAGGGTCTGGAACCAGCTCCCCAGTAATGTTGTTGAAGCTGCCACCCTGGGATCCTTCAAGAAGCTGCTTGATGAGATTCTGGAATCAATAAGCTACTAACAACCAAATGAGCAAGATGGGCTGAATGGCCTCCTCTCGTTTGTAAACTTTGTGTTCTTTTGTTCTTATTTAAAAGCTGTCATTTGCAACCCCTAAACTAAAGTGTTACCACAACTGACATCATATTGCAGGTTAATGTCCAAGCCATGCATGGGTATACTGGCATTGTACAGGTACATTTCTCTGTGTTGTATTTCTTCTTTTTTGGGTAGCATGGAAGTAAGTTCTGTCACGTCTCAACGGTTCATCCTACGATATCACTGCAATGGCACCTATTGGGAAACTACCATATCCAAGCTCTTCTTCACTCAATGTTTATGTATCCATCCATTCTAGGTGATGATTGGTCTAAAATGCACTGACATCAGGGTTTGATAGACACCGTGGAAAAGATAAAAAATTATCAGTCATCATGGCAGAGGAACAGGCGTCACAAGGAGAAGTTAAGGTGGTACTGATCAGCTCCCAAACCTCATCATGGTGGAACCATCTCACATCCAGAGGCACTGAAGCCTCCAGGATAGACTGGTGGACAGTCTCAGGATGTGCTGTCACTGTGTGCCCTCATCATCGTCTGAGTAATGGCCTGGTGTTTGCACCACACACTCAAACTTCATGAGCTTGCACTGTTGAGAGTACACGCTACAATTCATGTAGTCGCCCTTATAGGCAATATTGCACCACATCAGTGAAGCAAATTGTGGCTACAACATTAGGGTGGAAGATGTGGTGTGATACATTAGTCCTGGTTTCTGAGAACTGCACAAGAGAATAAAATAGTTTTAAATAGTTTTTCACAAATAACTTCAACTATGGCTCTCAAATAGTAGTTGGTCTTGTAGAAATGTAGTGCTACAGGAAGTGGTCCAGTAAGGTTTTTTTTTTTTTTACATGTATAGAAATAGAATTCAGTGGGGTAGCTTAGTGCATACAACTCCGAATGTTTGACTAAACAAGTAAAAATAACCCAATGTTTTTTTCGGAGGAAAATGCACACAGATGCCGCCCCCCCTCTCCAATCGATAATGTTAATAAGCAGAACCAACTCAAATTATAAACATGCTATTTAAAAGTTTTTCTAAAAAATAAATAAATAATAATAATCAGTGTAACTTACAGATATCATAACTTCAGTGATTATTAAAGAGGGAAGGAAACGGTTAGTGAGATAAGTTATAAGGGGCTTGTGAGGTCTTTTTGATGTGCAACTGATGGGAGAAAAAAAAGAGAACCACTAGTTTGTCCTCCTTATTGTCTGGATCTGGACAGGTTGTATAGTGAAAATACGAGTTTATACTCTATACAACAAAACCAATTGAAACCTAAGCAGAATCATTTACCTATTCAAAATAATAAACTGCCAAGTGCAGCAAGTAATCATGCTATTTGTCACTGCACAAAAAAAGGAATAAATAAAAGTGTGTATATATATATATTCAGTGCTCGAAGTGGGGCGGTACTCACCGGTACGCAGTACCGGCACTTCTGCATTTTACTCCAAAGCGTACCTGCACGTTTTCTTGCGTACCGCTACTTCTCGCATGAAGCCGGTACTCTACTACTGACAAAAAAGCGTCAGTGTCACGCCCATTTCACATATACTCCGTTTGCAATGTGTATGCGGAGCTTATTTTTTTCCGCACCCATATTAACAGGTTAGAGCTTTCACACTGCACGCGGATGCGGTCCGGCAATGCGTTCCAGGAGGGGTGCATATCCAGCAGTCCAACGATCGTTTCCACACCGAGTCTATTTTCGCTGTGCTGCACGCGCTGAATTAAAGTGACAGCGCGTGGTTCGTGGTCAAAATTAACACAGAATATGACATTATATATATTTTGTATTATTTAAAATTACTTTTAACATTTAAAAACAGACGTTTTCAAATTCCAAAGCTCGCAGAAGTTTCCTAATGGCAATACTGACTTAGGCTACAGCTTTCCTGGTAGCCTTGAGTGAATTAACTTCTGTCACGAGATAATCAGAAAACATAAACGAGGACTCAATTGCAGGAAAACAAAGGTAAGAATTTTAATTAACCAACCAAACAAAATACAAAGTATAAACAAAACTCCCACGTGGGGGAACAACCAGAACAAATACAAACAAGGCAAAAACACTATGGACAAGAAACAGGAACTTAGACAAACGAACTAGCACCGGACTGAAAATACAAAGGAGGCTATAAAGGAAACACACACGAGGGTAACGAGACAACAGGTGAGGAATGTTAATTACTAAACACATAACGAGAAGGGAGGAGCTAACAATTAGACAGAAAGCACATGGCACAGGAATAATCAAGAGCCATGTGCTCACATGAAACTAACTAACAAAACACGAGACAGACAGGAAATGTCACAGCTCTGTCACCACACAGAAATAGTAACAAAAGCAGAAGTGACAGAACCATGACATTACCTTCCCTCAAAGGGGACGCCACCTGGCGTCCCCAAGTCAGGGACATCAAACAAAACCAAAAACACACAAGAAAACAAACAGACCAGACAACCACATCAGAAACATTAAAACAGGAAGGGAACCCAAACCAGTCCATAATCGCATAGCGGCAAAAAGTCATAGAAGGCCAGGGAGGGATGGGAGGGTTAAACCAGGTAGTGCAGGCCTACAGGGCGAAGCAGGCTGTGTAGGCGGCCAGGGTGGAACAGGTCGTGCAGACGACCAGGGCGGAACAGATTGCACATCGGGCTGGCAGGGCGGAGACTTTCCCTCGGGCGGCCAGGGCGGAGACTTTCCCTCGGACGGTGGAACTGGCACCACCAGCTCAAGCACTGGAACTGGCACCACCGGAAATGGCACTGGAACTGGCACCAACGGCTCAGGCACTGGAACTGGTACCAACGGCTCAGGCACTGGAACTGGAACAGACTCCACCGGCTCAGGAACAGGAACAGACACCACCGGCTCGGGCACTGGAACTGGCACCACCGGCTCGGGCACTGGAACTGGCACCACCGGCTCAGGCACTGGAACTGGCACCACCGGCTCGGGCACTGGAACTGGCACCACCGGCTCAGGCACTGGAACTGGCACCACCGGAACTGGCACCACCGACTCGGGCACTGGAACTGGCACCACCGGCTCGGGCACTGGAACTGGCACCACCGGCTCGGGCACTGGAACTGGCACCACCGGCTCGGGCACTGGAACTGGCACCACCGGCTCGGGCACTGGAACTGGCACCACCGGCTCCGGAACTGGAACAGACACCACCTGCTCAGGAACTGGAACAGACACCACCAGCTCAGGAACAGAGACCACCGGCTCAGGAACTGGAACAGACACCACCGGCTCAGGAACAGACACAGACACCGGCTCAGGTTCAGGAACAGACACCACCGGCTCAGGAGCGGCCATCTTGTCTGAAGACACAGGTTCGGCGGCGGTCATCTTCTCCGAAGACACAGGCTCGGCAGATGTGACGTGAACAGGCTCGGTGGCGGCCATCTTGTCCGAAGACACAGGTTCGGCGGCGGTCATCTTCTCCGAAGACACAGGCTCGGCAGGCATGACGTGAACAGGCTCGGCGGCGGCCATCTTGTCGGAAGACACAGGCTCGGCAGACGTGACGTGAACAGTCTCTGGCTGGGCAGACATGACGTGAACAGTTACAGAGGGAGCCTTTCTCCTCCTCCTGTGTTTTGGAGCTACCGGACTCTGGAACACCGGCACTGGGACCACCGGCACTGGGACCCCCGGAACAGGCATGGAGGAAGTCTTCCTTCTGTGCTGATCAGTACGAGACGATGCAGGCAACCCTGCCACTGGGAATACAATGGCTGGCCACTCTGGAAGTTTCCTCTCAGGATCCAGAGCATTGATGAAACCCCAGAAGTCGAACTCCTTTAGTACCTCCATCTCCACTGCACTGAGTGGTTTGTCAAGTGCAAAATTAAACAGGTCCTTAAGGGCCGTCTTCCCCAGGCTCAGTCCCTCAGCCGCTGAATTGAATCTTAGGGCAAAGTTTCGGATATTCATACCCTCTTGATGGAGAGAAACCAACACGTTGAATTTCATAACCCGTTCATATTGAGGACAGGTAATCGAAGGGCCTGGTGACTGGTGTGATGTTTTCCGCTGAGTCCTCATTCTGGCTAGTTCGTTCTGTCACGAGATAATCAGAAAACATAAACGAGGACTCAATTGCAGGAAAACAAAGGTAAGAATTTTAATTAACCAACCAAACAAAATACAAAGTATAAACAAAACTCCCACGTGGGGGAACAACCAGAACAAATACAAACAAGGCAAAAACACTATGGACAAGAAACAGGAACTTAGACAAACGAACTAGCACCGGACTGAAAATACAAAGGAGGCTATAAAGGAAACACACACGAGGGTAACGAGACAACAGGTGAGGAATGTTAATTACTAAACACATAACGAGAAGGGAGGAGCTAACAATTAGACAGAAAGCACATGGCACAGGAATAATCAAGAGCCATGTGCTCACATGAAACTAACTAACAAAACACGAGACAGACAGGAAATGTCACAGCTCTGTCACCACACAGAAATAGTAACAAAAGCAGAAGTGACAGAACCATGACAACTTGTCTAAGAAAATGATTCATAAAACGTATAAATATCTGTTGAGCCTATGTTTGCTTTCGTCATTGACACAGACGAAAATGAAAAGACTAAGTTCAGCTTTCGGAGGGGAAGAAATAGTCCAGGATAAGAAGACTGAGAGAAAAAGAAATATGAAGATGAGGAGAGAGCAGGTATTGACAAATAATCTAATGACAAGGTTTTAAAGATAGTCTATTTCTTATAATTTTTTGGCCTTCAAAAGTCCTTAATTGCACATATGTAGATCAGAGAAATCCAAATTTTCTCGGGGGAGCATGCCCCCGAACCCGCCTATTTACGGGGGTCCTTGAGTCTGGTTGTCCAGGGCACAGGAAATTGTTAATCCGGCCCTGGGTGAAAGCGGTGAGAGTAGGACAAGAGAGTACAGGCACCTTTTTCCCCCCACTTCAAGTACTGTATATATATGTATATATATATATTCTCGTTTAGTTTATAAGTCAAGTCAATAGAAATGTATGCACCCCCCCCCCCCTTATGCAGTTCAATCAGTTGGAATCTTTACAGCTTTCTCTAGGCTGAATCATTGTTCAACAAACTTTAAAAATATCAGCTGACTTCCTATAAAAAGGAAGCACTCTTCGTTCATTGACAGTCTCAGTATCGTGGCAGGAGAAAGGACTAGGAGGGCAGCTCTAAAATCCCCAAAACATCAGATTTAAAACCAAAATAAATAAATAAATAAATAAATAAAACACTTGACCACAAACACTCTGAAAAGCCTGACCGCGCTGGTCAGTCCTGCCCCAGAGAGCTGGTTCTTTCGAGATTTTAAAATGGCCAGTTTTGCCTGGCCAATGATAAAATTAATAAGAACACATGTCTATAGGGGGTTCCAAAAATAAAAACCTGTTTTGTAAATTGAACCCCCAGCCCCTGCAGCAGCTGTGTCAGGAGGTGAAACAGCAGCTCCAGTCTCACACAGTCTCCATATGTATGAAACACTGTCTCCGCCTGACCACAGAAACTGCACACAGGGCTGATATTGGGGTCCACTCTGTGCAGGCACCTCCCCGTGGCTAAAATCCCATGCAGGAGCCTCCACTGCAGGTCCCCAGCTCTCTTCTCCAGTGGGGGCTTATACAGCACTCTCCACCACAGACAGGTGGTCTCTCCACTTAGAGTCTGCCACTCCTCTTAAAAAATTAAAATGGTTCTTTTGAACATTAAAAACATAAAACCTTTTACTACCTGTTTTATGGAAAACTACTTTTAACATTTCTCAATGTAAGTAGTTTTCCACTCTCCTGTTCCTCCTCCTCCTCACAGGGAGACAGCAGCAGTGCTGGGAAACTGGTGTCCTCACTCTTCTCCCTTCCTCGCTCCATTTCCTCCCTCAGGACCTCTCTGAGCCCCGGGGAGGGACAGCCTCTGACCTCAGCCAGCACCCTGTCTACCTGTCACTCGCAGCACCAGCCCAGCCTGCCACCGAGTTCAGCAGCACTGAGCCAGCGAGAAAGCCCAGGAGACATTAGGTGTGCCAATCTGACCACTCCTGCCCTCACGAACCTGGCACACAGCGCCTCTGACTGAGGCAAGGTGTCGAGAAAAGCGAGTTGTAGAAAAGAGGCTCCTCCAACAGGTGCTGACCATTCAGATTCTCCTCCTCTCTATCTACCTTTACACCTTTCCAGACTTTTAAAATATTCAAATAAAATAAAGGCAGGTTGAAACTTTTCAGAGTGCTGTGATCAATTAAAAAAACATGTTTTCCAGAGAGATGCGACAGAGTTGCGAAATTGCAGGCACGATATTGTACAATATTGGGAAAATATTAGATATTGGGGAAAAAATTACGCCCGTTTCACACATACTCCGTGTGCAGTGCGTGTGCGGTGCGTGTTGCAGTGCGCATGCGGTGCAGGAGCAGCACGCGCTAAAGTGCTTTCACATAAGCTGCGTTTGCAGTGCATAACTGATCCGGCTGTACCACAAACAAATTGTATTTCAAATCCAGAAGTTATCAGCAAATTTTATTAAAAAAAAAAGTTTTTTGTCAGCATTGCGATTCTCTTTGTACACATATACTCTTTAATAGACGTATTCACGTTTAAACACAATTTAAACAAACTTCATTGCATTACTTCTATATAAATATATATTAAGTTGCTCAAGCAAGTGGCAAAATATTTAACAATGTACTTATATTAAAATCGCTACATTTTAAATTAAAACTTAAAATTGACACAAACAGCAGACTCATATAGGCTACTCTTTCTTTTGCATAATTTAAATCTTCATACAATAAATCTTGCATGTCACAAAGAACTTGTTTTTCTACCTCCACGAATGAGACGAGTGTTGTTCATTATGTTGCGTTGTTGAAATATGTATTTTCCCTTGATTTACCCTGGTCTTAACGTCTCAGCATTGCGATTCTCTTTGTACACATACACTCTAACGTATGCACATTTAAACACAATTTAAACAACGTAGGCTATTATTCAATGCATTACTTCTACTTATATTAAGTTCCTCAAGCAAGTGGTCAAATATTTAACCATGTAGCCTACTTAGGCTATATAAAAAACAGCCGACTCTCATGCCTTTTCTTTTGCATTTAAATTAAAACAATAAATCTTGCATGTCACAGAATTTGTTTTTCCACCTCCACGAGTGTTGTTCATTATGTCGCCTTGTTGAGGTAAATTGTAGTTCCCTTTCGAAAGGGAACTCTACACTACGTCAGAATGATGCTATGGGGAACGCCTCAGGCGTGACAGGTGTCTGAAATAAATATCAACTCACGTCAATCATGTTGACCGGCGACAGCCCGTGAATCATCAGCATGATTGATTAACGCGCGACCTGGATGTATAAAGGGGAGCCTTGCACACATGACAACATCTTTTCGTCTTCAGGGACTGTTTGTCTGTTTTGAGAATATCGCTGAAGCTCGCGGGAGGCTCTCGAGAAAGCCTCTTGTGCAAACTGTGAGCGTTTTTTATTTAAAAATGCTCCGCTCTCGTCGGACCCTTTTCTCGAGGGAGGAGGGTTCAGCACCTGAGCTGTGGTGCGTGCGATCTGTGAAACAATACTGTTTGGGTACGAGGCATTCACAGTCAGTTCCTGAGGGTGCTGGCAGTGTTCATTAAGAAATATCTCGGCGCGCGTGACAAAGAAAAAAATTTCCGTGCGCTGTCGGATGTTTCAACCTTGCACCTGTTGACTTTCTTCTCGAGGGATGAAAGCCATATATTTTTTAACGGCTCGTTTCTCGCGCTTGCCGAGGCAGTGTGTAGATTACGAGAACGTATAAATGTTAAAACAGTATTGTCCGGTGATTATGGCTGCATTTAATTCTATGAATTAAAATGGTGGAATATTATCTGACTTTTAAGAAGTTAGATATTTAGTAATTCAGCCTATTATCCAGATCGCGTTTTCCAGTGTTTTTGGCTGCATTTTAATTGAGGAATTAAAATGATGAGCAGTGAACAAAAAGAGCAGGTCTAATTCTGGTCTTTTTGTAAAATGTGAAATTAACATATTTCTGTTTCTTTTCAGACCACGTCTCCTGTTTTAGAGTCTGGGGCAAAATGTTATGGGTAAGAAAGTAAATCTAAAGATTTTTTCGATGGTCAGGTAGTAGGTCTTAACAGGCCTCTTTGACCAGACAGTCCCCATTTTGCAACCGGACAGTGCTTGGGCCTCCCTGAGGTGAGCTCCCAGGAATTGAACTGTCAAGGAGTAATGTGGTTATCAGGTTATAGGCCTCACTAGGCCTTCCTGAATATGAGCTTCCACATACTATGGTTGAATGAGCTCCCACATATTATGGTTATCAGGTCATAGGCCTCACTAGGCCTTCCTGAATATGAGCTCCCACATACTGTGGTTATCAAGATATAGGCCTCTCCAGGCCTTCTTGAATATAGCTCCCATATAATGTGGTTATCAGGTCATAGGCCTCACTAGGCCTTCCTGAAAATGAGCTCCCACATACTGTGGTTGAATATGAGCTCCCACATTCTGTGGTTATCAAGTTATAGGCTTCACCAGGCCTTCTTGAATATGAGCTCCCACATACTGTGTTATAAGGTCATAGGCCTCACCAGGCCTTCCTGAGTATGAGCTCCCACATACTGTGGTTGAATATGAGCTCCCACATACTGTGGTTATCAGGTCAGAGGCCTCACCAGGCCTTCCTGAATATGAGCTCCCACATACTGTGGTTGAATATGAGCTCCCACATTCTGTGGTTATCAGGTCAGAGGCCTCACCAGGCCTTCCTGTATATGAGCTCCCACATACTGTGGTTATCAGGTCAGAGGCCTCACCAGGCCTTCCTGTATATGAGCTCCCACATTCTGTGGTTATCAGGTCAGAGGCCTCACCAGGTCTTCCTGTATATGAGCTCCCACATACTGTGGTTAGCAGGTCAGAGGCCTCACTAGGCCTTCCTGAGTATGAGCTCCCACTTACTGTGGTTGAATATGAGCTCCCACCTACTGTGGTTATCAAGTTATAGGCCTCACCAGGCCTTCTTGAATATGAGCTCCCACATCCTGGGGTTATCCAGGTTTTAGGCCTCACTAGGCCTTCCTGAGTATGAGCTCCCACATACTGTGGTTGAAAATGAGCTCCCACATACTGTAGTTGCCAGGTTATAGGCCTCACCAGGCCTTCTTGGTTATGAGCTTCCACATGTCAGGTTACAGGCCTCACTGGCCTTCCTGAATGTGAGCTCCCACATACTGTGGTCATCAGGTTACAGGCCTCATCAGGCCTTCCTGGTTATGAGCTCCCACATACTGTGGTCGCCAGGTTACAGGCCTCATCCGGCCTTCCTGGTTATGAGCTCCCACATACTGGGATATCAGGTTACAGGCCTTACTAGGCCTTCCTGAATATGGGCTCCCATACACGGTGGTCGCCAGGTTACAGGCCTCGCCAGGCCTTTCTGGTTATGAGCTCCCACATACTGTGGCGCCAGGTTACAGGCCTCACCGGCCTTCCTGGTGATGGGCTTCTACATGTCAGGTTGCAGGCCTCACCCGGCCTTCCTGAATGTGAGCTCCCACATACTGTGGTCACCATGTTACAGGCCTTACTAGGCCTTCCTGAATATGAGCTCCCACACATGGTGGTCGCCAAGTTACAGGCCTCATCCGGCCTTCCTGGTGATGGTCTTCTACATGTCAGGTTACAGGCCTCACCTGGCCTTCCTGAATGTGGGCTTCCACATACTGTGGCCGCCAGGTTACAGGCCTCACCCGGCCTTCCTGAGTATGAGCTCCCACACACCGTGGGCGCAGGTCTTCCTAGTTATGAGCTTCCTTATGTCAGGTTATAGGCCTCATCCGGCCTTCCTGAATGTGAGTT
Organism: Squalius cephalus; assembly: GCF_949319135.1. NCBI lineage: Eukaryota > Metazoa > Chordata > Actinopteri > Cypriniformes > Leuciscidae > Squalius > Squalius cephalus. Next base: position 924,084 of record NC_137128.1, on the reverse strand, counting down.
CCCACTTACTGTGTTCACCAGGTTTCAGGCCTCATAGGCCTTCCTGAGGAATCCCACATACTGTGGTCGCCAGGTTTCAGGCCTCACAGGCCTTTCTGAGTGTTAAGCTCCCACATTCAGTGGTTACCAGGCTTCAGGCTTCCTAAAGGCCTTCCTGGTTATGAGTTTTCACATGTCAGGTTACAGGCCTCTCCAGGCCTTCCTGAATGTGAACTCCCACTCGCTGTGGTCGCTAGGGTTTAGGCCTCACTAGTTGTGAGCTTTCACATGTCAGGTTGCAGGCCTCATCAGGCCTTCCTGAATGTGAGCTCCCACGCATTGTCCATCAGGTTATAGGCCTCATCTGGCCTTCCTGATCATGGGTTCCCACATGCTGTGGTTGCCAGGTTACAGGCCTCACCAGCCTTCCTTGATACGAGCTCCCACAGTCTGTGGTCGTCAGGTCACAGGCCTCAGGGGCCTTCCTGAGAATGAGCTCCCACTTACTGTGGTCGTCAGGTTATAGGCCTCACTAGGCCTTCCTGAATATAGAGTGATGAAGTACATGCACCTTTACTTCATCTATTTTTCTTAAACCCATGCTTATGGTAAGTCACACGACTAACATCCTGTGTACTTTCTAAATCCATTTTTGTGCTAAGGGTCATGCGCTGTACGCTTCGGTCCCTTCCCATGTGGCTCAGACCCTGGTCTTTCACCTCGGGTCCCACTCTAGATGCGTCCCGTCGTCACGTATATTACGACAGACGCCTTTCTCTAGCTACTTCCACATTCTGATGAGCTCCCACACACTGTGGTCACCGCGTTACAGGCCTCACCGGCCTTCCCGAGTATGAGCTCCCACATGCTGTGGTCGCCAGGTTAGAGGCCTCGTCAGGCCTTCTTGGATTCAGAATGGCTAAGTACATGCACTTTCTTTCATGTACTTTCTATAATCCATATTTATGGTAAGGGTTGTGCGCTGTCCGCTTCATTCCCTTTTTTACGTGGCTCAGACTCCGGTTCTTCACCTTGGGTCCCACTCTAGATGCGTCTTCTGTCGCAATGTTTTTCGACAGGCGCTTCCCTTTCAAGCTATCTCCCACATTCTGTGGTTACAGGCCTCATTAGGCCTTTCTGAAGGTAGCCCCACATTGTGTGGCTGTCAGGTTACAGGCCTCTCCGGCCTTCCTGAATACGAGCTCCCACTTACTGTGGTCGCCAGGTTTCAGGCCTCACAGGCCTTCCTGAGTATGAGCTCCCACATACTGTGGTCGCCAGGTTAGAGGCCTTACCAGGCCTTCCTGGATTTGGACTGGCTAAGTACACGCACTTTCGTTTCGTGTACCTTTTAAAATCCATATTTATGGTAAGGGTTATGCGCTGTCCGCTTCATTCCCTTTTTTTTTTTTTTTTTTTTTTTTACGTGGCTCAGACTCCGGTTCTTCACCTTGGGTCCCACTCTAGATGCGTCTTCTGTCGCAATGTTTTTCGACAGGCGCTTCCTTTTCAAGCTATCTCCCACATTCTGTGGTTACAGGCCTCATTAGGCCTTTCTGAAGGTAGCCCCACATTGTGTGGCTGTCAGGTTACAGGCCTCTCCGGCCTTCCTGAATACGAACTCCCACTTTCTGTGGTCGCCAGGTTACAGGCCTCTCCGGCCTTCCTGAATACGAGCTCCCACATGCTGTGGTCGCCAGGTTACAGGCCTCACCGGCCTTCCTGATATGAGCCCTCATGTACTGGAGCTCCCCACATGAGGGGGTCATCAGGTCTTAGGTCTCAGTAGACCTTCCTGCTTTGAACCCTCTCTTACTTCCCCAGTGTTCGGATCGAGCACTGGGTAGACCCGTGGATTGAGTGGACGACTTCCGTCGTTTCTTGAGGTTAAGTCACACTCTCCGGGAGATCCCGTCTCTGTGATCCGGAACTGAATGGTTTCTGCCAGCTTTACAGGCCTTCAGTTTCTGGATGCCTTATCCAAGGCAACTTCCAGAGGCTCTGTCTTGGACAGACAGGCAATGGCCAGACTGTGTGTCTTAGTATAGATCACCAGGCCAGCCCGGTGGCATTTCAGGAGGCATGCTCCCCTGAATAGTGACTGGCTGGGAGTCCCTTGGGTCCCCTAGCCACACTCCCTAGAAGGGACCCCTTCTATTGGAAGTTGTGGTCCTAAGCCTTTGAGCTGGCCCAGATATACCCCCATTAACTATGTTCTGGCGGTTTCTTGGTTCATTAGCTTGGGCTATGACCGGTAGGGAGTGCTGTCACTGACAGCCCGATGTGACCTAAGGGTGAGTGGTTCCAGTGTTTCTGAATTACTTTTTTCTGAGTTTCTGGTTCGGACAGTTGTCACTGCCTTTGGGCATGCACTCCCCTCAGCATGGTGGCGTTGGTATATCGTTCCCCATAGCGTCATTCTGACGTAGTGTAGAGTTCCCTTTCGAAAGGGAACGTCTCAGGTTACGACTGTAACCTATGTTCCCTGAGAACAGGGAACGAGACACTACGTCTTCCTGCCATGCCTCGGGGCCTGCCTGCAACAGTCCCTTCAGACGATAGGATGTTGTCATGTGTGCAAGGCTCCCCTTTATACATCCAGGTCGCGCGTTAATCAATCAAGCTGATGATTCACGGGCTGTCGCCGGTCAACATGATTGACGTGAGTTGATATTTGATTTCAGACACCTGTCACGCCTGAGTTCCCCATAGCGTCATTCTGACGTAGTGTCTCGTTCCCTGTTCTCAGGGAACATAGGTTACAGTCGTAACCTGAGACGTTTTCCTTGCTTTACCCCGGTCTTAAAGTGAAAATAGTATTTAATTAAATACATTTATGTTAAGATTACTACATTTTATTTAATCGCATTTATGGTGAAATTACTAAATTTTTAGGTCAATCTGTGTTCATTTTGACCATGAAACATGCACTGTCACTTTAATTCAGTGTTTGCAGTACAGCAAAAATAGACTCAGTGCGGAAACGATCTCTGCACTGCTGTATACGCACCGCAACTGGAACGGATCGACGGACTGCAACCGCGTGCAGTGTGAAAGCTCTAACCAGTTAACATGGGTACGGAAAAAAACACGCACTGCAAACGGAGTAGGGGAGACCAGGGACAGTTGTAACACTTTTTGCCATTTTAGCAATACATCAAAAACCATTTATACTGGAATAACCAATTTGTTATATTATAAACTTCAATCTGTCAACTTCTGAAAAAAAATATTTAAGTGGTTTTATGAAATATGTACAGGTTGCAAAATTGATTTTAATACAGTATCTCCACTGTTGCAACCGTCCCAGTGTACAGGGACGGTTGTAACACATGTCAGGGACGGTTGTAACATGTCTAAAATATACATAATTAATCAATCATATACTCAAAATGGAAAATATTATTTATCAGTCATGTTATTGTGACTATTCATTTAATGTTTTTAAGGAATGATAACCTTTTTTTCATGCTACATGACAAAAAAGAGGTGAAACTGCCAAATTATAATACAAGAAATTTATTTAATAGGTAGAACACCTCAAAAAAAGTTTAAAGTACTTTTAAGTACTTTTAATTTGCATATTAAAGCTAAACTATGCAGTTTTTTTTAGCTTGATTAGTTTTTACAATATAAATGAAACTTGGTTGATGATACTGGTACGGTTGTAATGGGGCGTTACAACCGTCCCAGTATCACCAACCATGTTTTCATCTCATGTGAGCTAGCTTGACTGCTAGTTTGACACTTGTTAGCCATTTCTATTTGTAGCTTACAAAACAGTGATTCTAATAATACTTGTTTGAATTCATAGACATTTGATCCTATAACAGCATCCAAAAAAGTACATCAGAAAAAAAAATATTTTTTTTACCTCAAATCAACATTTTTTATATAACTCCCTCAAGGAGTTTCGGATGTGGCTCCCTTTTTGCAAGAATGGAGGGAAACTAATGGAGCATGAGCACAGTGAGTAACATCACTGTAGGTTGTTTCTGATTGATGGAATTCAAAGTGTTACAACCGTCCCTTGTTACAACTGTCCCTGGTCGGGCGTTAGTCTACATTTCGATAATTTTTTTCCCCAACGATATAGCCTATTGCGAGCCATGATCAATCCAGGCTAAAGTCAATAATTACCATTCCATGTCATGATATTAATAATTTCACTAATAAGCAAGCTTCATTACAAGTGACAAAAAGGTCACTTAATATTTTATTCCAAAATTAGAACATGTTTTTGTCAGAATTCGGTGAACGTTCTACGCAATCCACCGTGGCGGCGCTCTTAACAGATGTTTGTTTGTTCATTCCTCAAAATAAGTAAAAAAAAAAAAATCTTATTCTCTCTCTCTCTCTGTTTTCAGTGACACGTTCATGTAAACGGCACCTAAAAGCTGTCACAAAGAACCAGCAAAAAATGATTATGAATATGTAAAATATAGCGATGAGACATTTGTCACAGGTCAGGGATACGGTGGCACCACGCCGACCGACCTCCCCGTTAACCCCTTGGCAGAGCCCTTCCGAGGAGCTACCCCACAGTCCAGAGACGACAGACAACAGAGTAACAATTTAAAAGACTTTATTATTTAAATGATTCTAAAACTGGAGGCTGCTCTGAATGTGGACGGGGGGTAAGTATCTGGACACTAAGGTCAGGCCCGTTGGTGGGCGAATGTGGCACTGAAGGAAAGACTCTCAAACACAGGGGCGCAGATCCTCACTCTTTGTGGCCGTTCTGTCTCTGACAAAGGGGTGGGCACAGGGGCCTCGATGGTGGTACTCTTTATCGTTGTTTTCTACCTCACAGGATCGGGATTCGGCTGGCCAAGCGAGGCACCGCTACAGGAGGTGGGAACTCTCCCAAAGATGGGCCAGAACCAGCAAGGGAAGGACAGGAAAGTGGCAGCACTAATTCCACAGCAGCAGTTGGATGAGAGTAAATGCACTAACGTTGAGTATCTGTTCCACAGGGTCAGCCTGGACCACTGCCGGGAGGGATCGTCGGCTTGGACAGAAATGGCCCTACAAAAGGTTCGGGACGACGTCAATGTGGGTAAGTAGCTATATCCTCTATTCTTCGGCTTTTGTGTTTCAGGACCAATGCGCCACCGGAACGGCCTCGGGTTGTGCACCTCTTCGAAGGCTGCGTGGAACCGCCACCCTGGCCTCTAGGGATCTGGATCGAACTCGGGTCACCGCTCCAGGTAGGCAGAGGTCGTAGTTCGGATAGTCAGGTCAAGCCGGCAATGGTGGTGCTTCAACATAGGGAACAAGGCTCTTGGAGGTAGTGGCGCGAGACTGCGGCTTCAAAGCATACAGCTTACGAAGAAGGACCTTCAGGCTGCTCGGTATACTTCAGAAGAGAGTACTCACAAGGGGGCGTTCAGCGGTGATGGCTCAGCATATAAGGCAGCGCTTTAGACTGTGATGACTCCGCTTATAGGCACCCATGCAACAGCGTAAAGAGAAGAGACATTCAGAACGTTCAGTATAACTTCAAGAGAGAATACTCACAATGAGCGTTCAGCTGTGGTGACTCAGCATAGAAGACAGCGCTTTAGACGGTGGCTCAGCATATAGGTATCAATGCAACAACATGGAGAGAGGAAACATTCAGAACGTTCAGTGTAGCTTCAAGAGAGAATACTCACAATGGGCATTCAGCTGTGGTGGCTCAGCATATAGACATCAATGCAACAGCATGAAGAGAGGAAACATTCAGGACGTTTAGTGTAGCTTCAAGAGAGAGTACTCACAATGGGCGTTCAGCCGTGATAGCTCAGCACAGAAGACAGCGCTGTAAACTGTGGTGACTCAGCATATAGATATCAATGCAACAGCATAGAGAGAGGAAACATTCAGAACGTTCAGTGTAGCTTCAAGAGAGAGTACTCACAATGGGCATTCAGCTGTGATAGCTCAGCATAGAAGACATCAATGCAACAGCATGGAGAGAGGAAACATTCAGAACGTTCAGTGTAGCTTCAAGAGAGAGTACTCACAATGGGCATTCAGCTGTGTTAGCTCAGCATAGAAGACATCAATGCAACAGCATGGAGAGAGGAAACATTCAGGACGTTCAGTGTAGCTTCAAGAGAGAGTACTCACAATGGGCGTTCAGCTGTGGTGGCTCAGCATAGAAGACAGCGCTGTAAACTGTGGTGACTCAGCCTATAGATATCAATGCAACAGCATAGAGAGAGGAAACATTCAGAACGTTCAGTGTAGCTTCAAGAGAGAGTACTCACAATGGGCGTTCAGCTGTGTTAGCTCAGCATAGAAGACATCGATGCAACAGCATGGAGAGAGGAAACATTCAGGACGTTCAGTGTAGCTTCAAGAGAGAGTACTCACAATGGGCGTTCAGCTGTGGTGGCTCAGCATAGAAGACAGCGCTGTAAACTGTGGTGACTCAGCATATAGACATCAATGCAACAGCATGGAGAGAGGAAACATTCAGAACGTTCAGTGTAGCTTCAAGAGAGAGTACTCACAATGGGCGTTCAGCTGTGGTGGCTCAGCATAGAAGACAGCGCTGTAAACTGTGGTGACTCAGCATATAGACATCAATGCAACAGCATGGAGAGAGGAAACATTCAGAACGTTCAGTGTAGCTTCAAGAGAGGGTACTCACAATGAGCGTTCAGCTGTGGTTGCGTTCAACTTAGATGCTTGGATCCTCCGCCCATCAACACGTTGTTATTGCACTTTTTTTTTTTTCCTCGCTGCAAGCACGGTACTCCGCCCCACACGTGCAATCACCGCAATATCACTCTCATTAATCGTGCAAAGTTCAACGGACACCACAGTATCACTCCAATTCCCCAAAACTAGAACAATGCTCAAATCCAGCAAGATATTTCCATGCCGGTCGATGGCGGACATCTAGTGAAACAACAGGTGAATGGTTCTGTTTAAAAGTAGAGATTTCTGTAGCCTAGATAATAGATATATTTCTATTTTTTTTAGGTGTGTGAGACGAGTAAGCTACCTTATACGTTGAGTTTCGGTTCATGGATGATAGCTTAACGTTAGCTCCAGTTCGCCTCCGTGTCGTGATATCTATCTGATATTTACTTTTTTTATTAAATCGAGAAAATTGGATAATGAAACGCTGATTAAAATTAAGATACAATTAATACAAAACGAAATTCGTTTTAAAGAAAGGCTTTGTGCTTTCTGTTTGAAGTCTCTGTGAAAGTTTTAAAGCAGTCTTTTAGTGCCGCTTTCATAACGGTCGTGTCCGTAATGGAGAACTGTCACGTAGCCTAACATTGTTTTTTTCCTCATAAATGCGAACACGAAAAATAAAAGACAAAAGACTTTTGAAAAAAGACAACCATCCACAACTTTATAACACTCCAGTCAACATCCTCCTTTTTGTAGACGAAATAGTCCCAAATAGCTGATTTTGACTTTATTTTTAGTACGAAAAATCATTCTCTTAACCCTCTGGGGTCTGAGCTGTTTTCTGGGCCCTGGAGGTGTTCTGACATGCTCTGACATTTCTGGTTATTTCTGTTATTTGTGACATTTTCATGGCTAAAGTCTAATTACACTGTATTCAGCACAAACTCTGCTACAATAATATATCAGCAGCATGTATGTAAAAGTTTGCAGTTTTGAGATAATGACATTTATGCGTGGTTTGTGAAAATACAAAAAAAAATTCTCACTGAAATAAGGCCATGAAACCCCTACTGATTATTTCTTCACAAGACTTTTGAAAATTGTATGACATAGCCTAGAATATTTGCTGCAAAACTATGTGAAAATCACCCTAACTGCTCATTCAGAGAAGACAATATATTGATTTAAAAATTTTACGACGTGTTTTGTGTGAATAAGCCTTATGCGAGAGCTCATTAATATGTATGGCTTTTCTCACCTGAGAAAGACAAAGACACTCCCTAATGGCCCTATTAGGAGCTATAAGGGCCCCTATCATTCTGAGCAACCTTGCACAATACTGTAAATGAGGAGATTTAAAAAAGAATGGCTTTTAAATTGTTTAGATTTATTTACACAACATAATGCAAATAGACACAACAAAATGGCAAAAAAGCACTTATTGAAAGACAGACCTTTGTGCCATTCCTAAAAACATTGTACATACCTTTCATTTTCAAGGTGTTTGATTTTCACTTTACCATGTTCATGTTCCAGAGACTCATGTGAATGTTGAAGTCGGCAGGACTCAGTGGCATCTGGACCCTGAAAAAAAAAGTGAACATACTGATATCAAGAGAAAGGCCTGCACGATTTTGGAAATAAATATTAGATTTTTCTGGTTAAAATTGCTTTTTAAAATTCACAAAACACACACACACACACACACACACACACACACACACACACACACGTTTATATAATATAATGAAGACCAGGTTTGTTGTGCCTTGTAGGCATAAGCTATGCGCAGTGCTGGGTAAAATAATAATAACAATAGATAGCAGTAAAAATCTTCCAAAATATTTCAGTAACAACCAAGCTAGAGAAAAATATATTGATTATCATGTTACTTCAAATGTTTCCATTCGTTATGATGATATGAAATGAGATAATAGTAAAAACATGAAGCCGTTTGGTGTGTTTTGCTTTTCAAATTTTCAAATGATACATTCAAACGCGATAGCGCTGCAAAATCTGATACATTCAAACGCGATCGAGCTCAAATATAAAACATTATGGTTACCATACATATCTACGTTTGCACCAGATATCCACAAACACAGTAGGCCTAACAGTAAACACGGGTCTAAATATTATAATATTCCCCATATATCTAGCAACAGTTCAACTGCAATGTGACATTTATGCAACAATAACAAACTAATATGGAATAATTTCTTACCTTAAATCTTTCTGGTCTTCAAATCGCGTTATTCTTCTTCTGAGGTAGCCTAAATCCAATGTAAGCTCTGGCGCGTCTTTCAAACTCGACGAAAAGTGAAGTGAAGTGAAGTGTGTTGGTGTTTTGTTGTTTAGGTAACGAGCGCATTCGCGTTCCATGTGGGGATTTGCATGTGAATCTCTTTTGCGCGAGTAGGCGTGGCCAAATTAACTTTAATGAGCAAGCGTTTGAGAAGCTGGATCCCGTAATGCAGGACCCGATCATTTAAAAGTACACACTTAAATGTTTATAAAGGTATATGGCTCATAAATGTGTGACAAGTATTCGCTGAGTTTTGTTTCAGTTTATAGACGTGCTCAAGAAAAAAAAGTTCACCGCGACGGAGAGGCAGAACGCACACCCTGTCTATTTTCTTTATTTTACAAAAGCACAATGTTTTGATTTGATTGTAAGTGGACACATACAAAAGTAGAAATATCACAGATCATTTTTATATTTTCCTTTTTTCTGTATGACCATAAATGACGGAGTAATTTAAGTTTATAGTGCTACAATGTGGAGAAAATCCAGCAAAACGCGCCGGCGCGTTTGCCGACCTCAGAGGGTTAATATACCATGGGTGCTACTACCCTTCACATCGCATGTTCCGGCGAAGTGACTATTGCTCATGCGCACAGACCTATATTTTAAACTAATCGGTTAACCGGTTTCAACCGGCGAATGAGGCTCAGTGGTCGGTCAAGAAAATGTTTAGTTTTTGCCATCCCTAGTCCAGGCACATGAGCCTATGCCATAGCATAGAGGCCGCCAGGTTATTACTCACTAGGACCCTCCCCCTGAAGGACAGGTGAGACAGCAAACATCGCCAGCTCTGCAGTCGCCCTCTCACCTTGTCCGTCAGGCCGTCCCAGTTTTGCAGCCTGTCCAGTCGTGCTCTGACTATGCGCTGTGATGTGCGATGTGACCAGGTGTATTGGCGAGTGGTGGGATGCATACACCTCCAGGTGTCAACCAAGTCAGTGGATTCCAAAATTGCAGCCAACTCTCTTGTGGAGGGAGGGTGGGGTTCTGCACTTTTACGATCTTTGTTAAAATCCACAGTACAATTAAAATCAACGCCCATTATTAACATATTTTCATCATCTACAGTTAAAAGAGTGCTTTAAAATCTCTAAAACTAAAATCCTTTCACTCCCAATATTTGGAGCATATTTAAAAATATTTTAAAAAATATAGCTAAAATCCTCTATTTTTGCTGTTACTTTTAAAATGATCTCTTCTGTCTTTAAAATGTCAACTTCCAAACCTGGTTCAAAAATCACAGCTACCCCTGCACTATTATTGGAACCATGGCTCAGAACACACTTCCCCTTCCAATCAGCTCTCCAGTCTGGGTCATTACTGACATCAGAGTGCGTCTCCTGCAAAAGAGCCACCCCCACCCTCTTCTGATCTAAACATTCTAAAACTTGCGCTCTTTTAAAACTCTGTCTGCAACCATTTAGATTAAAAGAGATCAAATGTATTCTCTTCATGGCGGTAAAATTGTTTAAAACCATAAAAGAAAACCAACAAAAATTATTTAAAAAGTTATAAAACTGGGCCATTTTAATCTTTAGAAGTTTCCATCATTCTCCTGACTATTACCACAATTTTTTTCGTCTGTACCTCCTTGGCTGGTCAATTTCATGCAATGTGGCTTTGTGACTTCTCCACCACAGCGCCGCCGGCCCAAATCTCGGACCCAGGTCCTCCAGCAGGCTCGATCACCGTACCGCCTGCTCCTTCAGGGCGGGCGGGCATAACTAGCCTGTGATCTGTAGGTACCGCCTCAGAGCTCCGCTCCAGCTGCTTTTTCTTGCCATCTTTTTTTCATTTTTCTTTCTTTTCCTTTTATTTTTAGCTTCAGTGAAATCAATATCGTCACCGTTTTCTTCATTGGAGTTTTCTTCTGATTGAGCACTAGGCTTGTTTTTTTCCCGCATCCTGCAGCGGCTCTTCCTCCTGTGCTCCCTGAACCCCGACAGCCTCCTCCTGTTCTGCCTGCCCTGCCTCAGCCTCTCTGATCGGGAAGTTTCTCCTTTGATGTCCCTGGACCCTGCACTTGAAACAGCACATGGTGTCAGTGCTTGCAAACAGCACGCATGCAAACTGCTTCCTTCTACTGTAAAGGTCCGGGCGACATTTATTTCACTGTTAGGATCATTAATTAAGTAAAATAAAAGTTTGCCTCCTAATAGACATGACATGTTTTAGCTGAAGGTCTTTACACCCCAGCGGAATGGACTTTATCAGGGAGCTGAGTTTCCCCTACTGTACCTACTCAGCTCTCTCTCCAGCAATTCATTTTTTTAAAACGGGGGTACATTTGATAAAATCACCTTTGTAAAAGGTGTAGCAAGGGGTGCTACTTGTACTAAATTCCCCTGCACTACGAAACCCTCCTTTTTAAAAAAAATCACCAGCCCTTTATTCATTCGAGACCCTGAACTAATCCTGTCATCCCCAACTACCTTAAGAACATAAGAAAGTTTACAAACGAGAGGAGGCCATTCAGCCCATCTTGCTCGTTTGGTTGTTAGTAGTGTCACGGTTCATGAATTCACTGTTTTCTTCGTGTCTCGTGTATTTGTTGTTCTGTGTGTGTGGGTGTGTGGGAGTGGGCGTGGCTGCTCATTTCAGCTGATCAGCGCGCCAGCTGATCTCATTCCCCTCACCAGCTGCTGCCAATTCATTTCACCTATATAGACTCATCGCACTCTCCCTTCTTTGTCAGATCGTTGTTTGGTGTCTTCAGTGTGTGTCGTCGTGAGCCATTCCAGTCCTGTTCCTGTTCTTGATCCTGTTCCTGTTCGGTGTATTCGTGGTGTTCGTCGTGTTGGATGTTCACTTCACTGGATTCACCGTCACCTGGATTCACCGGCACCTGTCTTCACCGTCACGCTGATCATCAAGTCCCTGCGCCACCAGCCCACCCGTGAATTGTGCCTTGTGTCTTCTGACCCTCAATAAATGAGTACTTGCATATTTGCTTCCGCTTCATGATTTATGACAGAACGATCTGACCAAGCGATGGAAGCAGCAAGTGGATCATCTTCTCCTCTGGACGATTTCATCAGGTCCACCATTTCTCGGATAAAGGCCCAGGAGAGGAGTTCTAATGAGTCGGGTCGGGCCATTCAAACACTCGTGGCGCAGGTGTCCAGGCTCACCCAGCAGTTACAACATCTACGAGCTCCCACTGCGCCACCCACACCGGCCGTTCCCCCAGTACCACCACAGAGTGTCTCCCAGTCAGAGCCCCGCCTACCGGTTCCTGAGTCATATAGTGGTGAGCCTAACTTTTGCAGAGCCTTTCTAACACACTGTTCTATGTATTTTTCTCTGCAGCCCAGAACATTTGCCACCGAACTGTGCAAAGTGGCGTTTGTGCTCTCACTATTGACTGGGAGGGCAGCTCTATGGGGGACGGCGGTGTGGGAGAACCAAGATCCGTGCTGTGCCTCGTTCCAGACACTCGCCGCCGAGATGAAGATGGTGTTCGACCGCGCGGCCACGGGAAGAGAAGCAGCACGAGCCCTGGCGGACCTTAAGCAGGGTGGTAAATCTGTATCTGACTATGCCATTGAATTTCGGACGTTGGCGGCTGAGTGTCAGTGGAACGAGGAGGCGCAGTGGGACATGTTCCTGCATGGGCTGGCTGACCGCGTCCTGAAGGAAATCTACGCCTTGGATTTACCCGCTACACTCAATGGACTTATGGACCTGGCGCTTCGCGTGGATTCTCGACTTTCCCGAGTGGAACGGACAGCGGTCAGCCCCGTCTACGATCACGAGCCCATGCAGGTCGGGCGAGCTCGGCTTTCCCGGGAGGAGAAGGAAAGGCGGAGATCCCAGGGCCTTTGCCTTTACTGTGGGAATGCTGGACATTTCGCTTACAACTGCCCGGTAAAAGGAGCAAGCCCGGCAGTAAATCTGAGGCTACTGTCGGGTGGGATCTCCGCTGAGAAGACCTCATCAACATCTACGCTCCTCCCGGTAAGACTTAGATGGTCAGCCAACACTCACGACTGTCTAGCACTTTTGGACTCCGGGGCTGAGGGTAACTTCATGGACTTCACGTTCGCTCACAAGATTCAGATTCCCTTGTTACCCCTCACCCGCACCATTGCAGTTCACGCCCTCAACGGTCAAGCTCTTCCCACCATTTCATTCACCACTGGACCCATTACACTTACAGTATCCGGAAACCACACAGAGACTACCTCATTTTACATCCTGGACTCCCCCCTTGCACCTATTGTTCTCGGTCACCCCTGGCTCATCAAACATAACCCTAAGATTGACTGGCAGCAGAAATCAGTGTTGGAGTGGAGCAGTTTATGTCATGAGTCCTGTCTTGTGTCTGCTTGTTCGTCTGTTGCTGTTTCTGCGTTACAGGAGGAGGCAGTGGATTTGTCTAACGTGCCCACGGAGTATCTGGACCTGAAGGAAGTGTTCAGTAAGTCTCGGGCTGCTTCTCTCCCTCCGCATCGTCCCTATGACTGTGCTATAGATCTACTGCCAGGTACGTCTCCGCCTAAGGGCAAGCTTTACTCTCTGTCTCTTCCCGAGAGGGAGGCCATGGAGAAATATATTTCTGATTCTCTGGCATCCAAATTCATCCGACCTTCCTCTTCTCCGGCGGGGGCGGGGTTCTTTTTTGTGGGGTAGAAGGACGGTTCTCTGCGACCTTGCATTGACTACCGAGGGTTGAATAACATACTTATCCTTTGCCGTTGATGTCTTCAGCCTTCGAGAGGTTGCAGGGAGCGTCGGTCTTCACAAAATTGGACTTACGTAACGCTTATCATTTGGTCCGCATCAGGAAGGGGGATGAATGGAAGACCGCTTTTAACACCCCCAGGGGGCACTTTGAATATTTGGTTATGCCTTTTGGGCTGTCCAATAGCCCAGCGGTCTTCCAGGCACTCGTCAATGACGTGCTGAGAGACATGGTCGATCAGTTCATTTATGTCTACCTGGATGACATATTGATTTTTTCTTCGTCTCTCCAGGAACACGTTCAGCACGTCAGACGAGTGCTTCAGAGGTTGCTAGAGAATGGGCTTTTTGTCAAGGCGGAGAAATGCGCTTTTCATGCACAGTCTGTTCCTTTCTTAGGGTACATTGTGTCGTCTGAGGGGATGCGTATGGATCCTGAGAAGGTTAAGGCTGTGGTGGATTGGCCAAGTCCAGATTCCCGTAAGGCCCTACAGAGGTTTCTGGGGTTCGCCAATTTCTACCGGCGGTTCATTCGCAATTTCAGCCAACTGGCCTCGCCTCTGACCACCTTGACCTCCCCCAGAACTACGTTCAGGTGGTCAGACGCAGCTGAGGCTGCGTTTGCCAAACTGAAAGGCCGCTTTGTTTCAGCCCCCATCTTAGTTACCCCTGATCCATCACGTCAGTTCGTGGTGGAGGTCGATGCGTCAGAGGTGGGGGTAGGTGCAGTGTTATCCCAACGTTCTTCCACGGACGACAGAATGCATCCGTGCGCGTTTTTGTCTCATCGTTTGTCCCCTGCCGAACGTAATTATGATATTGGTAATTGATATTGTGTATGATAAGGGAGTTGTTGGCAGTCAAGTTAGCATTGGAAGAGTGGCGTCACTGGTTAGAAGGGTCGGGGGTACCTTTTATCGTTTGGACCGATCATAAGAATCTGGAATACATTAGAACCGCTAAAAGATTGAACTCTAGGCAGGCTCGGTGGGCACTTTTTTTCGGACGTTTTGACTTTACTCTCTCGTACCGCCCGGGCTCCAAAAACATCAAGCCCGATTCTTTGTCACGCATTTTTGACCATTCCGATCGCCCATCTACTCCCGAGTGCATTTTTCCGGAGACCCTAATTATCTCCACACTCTCATGGGAGGTCGAATCGAAGGTCAGGTCGGCCTTACAAGGGGTAACGCCTCCGCCCGGTTGTCCACCGAACCGTTTATTTGTGCCAGAGGAATTACGGTCCAACGTTATTCAGTGGGGTCATTGTTCCAATGTGGCTTGTCATCCAGGAGTCAGTCGCACTACATCTTTAGTTAAGCAACGATTTTGGTGGCCACGCATGGCTCGTGATGTTCACAGTTTTGTTTTGGCTTGCTCAGTTTGTGCCACTGGTAAGACTTCCAATCGACCCCCAGATGGGCTCCTTCAACCGCTGCCGATCCCTTCGAGACCCTGGTCCCATATCGCACTAGATTTTGTCACCGCCCTCCCACCCTCTCAGGGTAACACGGTAGTTTTGACCGTGGTGGACCGGTTCTCGAAGGCGGTCCATTTCATTCCCTTGCCCAAATTACCCTCAGCCAAGGAGACAGCGTTAACAGTCGTTAACCACGTCTTTCGGTTACATGGCCTCCCGACAGACGTGGTTTCCGACAGGGGACCCCAATTTGTGTCCAAATTTTGGCAAGAGTTTTGTAGATTACTGGGTGCGACGGTTAGTCTGTCCTCAGGGTTTCATCCCCAGAGCAATGGCCAAACTGAGAGAGCCAACCAGGATTTGGAGAGAACGTTGCGATGTCTGGTCTCCAAGAATCCTTCCTCATGGAGCCAACAACTGTCAATGGTGGAGTACGCCCACAATTCGTTACCAGTATCATCTACGGGCCTATCTCCGTTTGAGTGTAGTCTAGGTTACCAGCCACCAATTTTTCCTAGTCTGGAATCTGAAGTCGCGGTCCCCTCCGCTCACGCCTTTGTCCAGAGGTGCCGTCGCACTTGGACTAGAGCCCGCGAGACTCTACTCCAAGCGGGAGCGCGCACCAAGGCTAAAGCCGATCGCCACCGGTCTAGGCCTCCCGTATACGTCGTTGGTCAAAAAGTGTGGCTTTCTACTAAGAACATTCCTCTCCGTTCCGTCTCTAATAAACTAGCTCCCAAATTTATTGGCCCGTTCACTGTCACCAAGATCATTAGCCCGGTGGCAGTCCGCCTCAAACTCCCTCCAGTGTACAGGAGGATTCATTCCGTCTTCCATGTTTCCAAAATAAAGCCCGTGTTTCGTTCTCAGTTTAATCCGCCTGTCCCGGTCCCCCCCCCGCCGCGCCTCGTAGAAGGGGAACCTACGTATTCGGTTAATCGTATTCTGGACTCAAGGCGGAGGGGACGCGGATTCCAGTACTTGGTGGACTGGGAAGGTTACGGCCCGGAGGAGAGAAGTTGGGTTCCGGCTAGAGACATCCTGGATCACTCTCTTATCGATGATTACAATCGACAGGTAAGGGAGTCTGGGGACGCCAGGAGGCGTTCCTAGGAGAGGGGGTACTGTCACGGTTCATGAATTCACTGTTTTCTTCGTGTCTCGTGTATTTGTTGTTCTGTGTGTGTGGGTGTGTGGGAGTGGGCGTGGCTGCTCATTTCAGCTGATCAGCGCGCCAGCTGATCTCATTCCCCTCACCAGCTGCTGCCAATTCATTTCACCTATATAGACTCATCGCACTCTCCCTTCTTTGTCAGATCGTTGTTTGGTGTCTTCAGTGTGTGTCGTCGTGAGCCATTCCAGTCCTGTTCCTGTTCTTGATCCTGTTCCTGTTCTGTGTTTTCGTGGTGTTCGTCGTGTTGGATGTTCACTTCACTGGATTCACCGTCACCTGGATTCACCGGCACCTGTCTTCACCGTCACGCTGATCATCAAGTCCCTGCGCCACCAGCCCACCCGTGAATTGTGCCTTGTGTCTTCTGACCCTCAATAAATGAGTACTTGCATATTTGCTTCCGCTTCATGATTTATGACAAGTAGCTTATTGATCCCAGAATCTCATCAAGCAGCTTCTTGAAGGATCCCAGGGTGGCAGCTTCCACAACATTACTGGGGAGCTGGTTCCAGACCCTCACGATTCTCTGCACACCGCAAGCAAACAATCCTTCACTGACACCGCACTGTCCGGGACACAGCGACAGCACTGCAGGCGGGTCAGACCCCGCACTCCACCGGAATGAGAACTCTTCACTAGGATTCTACTGACCAGCTGTCAGCACAAACCCCCGCACACAAAACACACACGCACACACAAAACACCAAAACAGAATCAACAATTCAATTAAATAACCAAACTATTTATTTTAAACTAAAAAAACTAAGCACAAAAGCAAAACAAATATTCAAAACAACCGCTCCTACCCTACGTCTTCCTCAAGCTTCCCACAGGCTCCTCCCACACAGAGAGAGGGAGAAACAGAGAGAAACAAAGAAAGACGGCATTTCCCGGATTAACGTTTCACTTTGATTTGAAATGAAGAAAATGAATTCAAACAAAACTGCATCACATTGAGACCGTTTATGCTTTCAAGCGAACCAACTAAAACATGTCAAAATACATTCCACTGTTCCATTCAGTTGCTACATCCAACTTCATTGCATACAAAACAGAGTTTTATCTTCAAATTAGTAAAACGCAGAAAGGGTCACTGTAGTCTGCGTAGCAGCATTTACATTTCAAATACAGTGGTAGCCTACTATAACCTCTACTGAAACCATTATACACATTAAACAGCAATACAGCAATTAAAAAAAAAGGTTCATTTTTACTTACATAATCATAGAGGAAGTCCCTTCACTATATTTTTTTTGCTGCAAAGTTGAAACTGGAAAGATGCTGTATGTGATTTGCTTTTCAGAAACTTCTTGTCACTATTTTAATAATAAAGATGAAGTTTATGTGGGACTTGTACTTGATATTCAAAGGGGTTGCTATCTTCATGTTGGTGGTTTTACTGCTTGATTAGTTTCTGTTTACTGTATTTGGATTCCTGAACGAAGCACCAGTCTTTTTTTTTTGTTTAAGCACTTTTGTAGCGCCTGCACGATACTTTAAATTCGTAGATTTGTAGTTGAATTGAAAAACAATTTGGGTAAGAGCAGTAAAACAAAGTATTAAACAAGGCAAACACAAGGTACAAACCATGGCACACTGTGTAATTTTAACACTATGTCACATGACAGCCATAGATTCCATGATGTAAGTTTATCGAGTACTGTGTTCTCTGTGCACGTAAACGAAGGTTACATATGTAACCATACAATTTGCTCCACAGCATTTATTTGCATGAAAATTGCACAATCTGCACAATCTGCATTCTCCATATCACAGATTTATGATTACTGCAGAAAGAGGAAGCAGGTAATGGGGGATTGTGCAAATCTTTCTTTAGAAGGAGGCCGTGACTCAGATTCCAGGAAAGTGGGAGTGAACCTGGACCTTCTCCAGCACAGCACACTGTATGTAAGAGCAGTGGATCACCTGAGCCTGACCCACAGCCAGCCTGACGCCGAGACGACAACCGACACACACCTCCAACAGAGAACCAGGTGAGCTGGGTGGAGGTGTACTTATATATGCTTTTTGTTTACAACGTGCTTTATTTTTTTAATTTAAAGTACAGTGGGCTTGAAGTACAAAACTCAACTAGAAAAGGGAAAAGAAAATACAAATCAAATACACAAATGAAAGCTAAAAAAGTTCTTGTAAAAGTCAGAAAAAGCAATTCAAATATAATGAAAATTAAAGATATACAAGTAGAAAAACAAATACTAACCGCAAATACAAATTTAAGCAGGGCTTGAAATTAAATAAAAAACCTGAGAGAATCTCCAGGTTCTTCACTGAGGTCACATTCATATTTACACCCTTCCTACTTGTAAACAAGTGTTTTGTGTTTCTGTTAAACAATGCATTTCTTGTCTGTTTTATGCTGTGGTGTATTATGTTAATATGGCATGTGTGTTTTCGGACCTTGGATTAGCAATCTCCGTGTTCCAGCTGCGTCCACACCTCACATCCACTATAAATTTAACTTCACTTGCACTTTCTTTGCTTGGATGTAAGTTTTGTTGAGAAGCTGCTGTAAGATTAAGAAAAAACTGCAGTGTTTGGCATTTCCGTTGTCCTAGCGCCCTAGCTTCTGGCAAACTTGTGAGAAATGTGCTAAATGTTTGCCAAAAATGTACTGAACATTTTCTGCCAACTTTGCTGCACGGTCACTTTTTTCACATGCAAAGAGGTGCTGTGTCGAAGACTTGTGGCAAACAGCTATGGCAACTTTCTCTTGGAAATTTATGACAGTGTTGTTGCAAATAGTTTTTGCAAATGTCCGATGAACGTGGCAGCAAACTTGTGTCAAATAAGTCATTTTCTTGTTTTATGATGCCTATCCTGCTATACCAACTAGTTTAAAAACAGGTGAGTTAAGGAAATTGTTCTGGAAAATATTATAGTAAATAGTAATCAGCACTTGCATTTTTGAGGAAAATAGCAAAACAATATTATACATTGGTTTAAAAGTATATATATATATATATGTGTGTGTATGTATTCTTTATAATCTTTGTTCATTGAAAACAAATGAAAACAACCCCCAGGTGAAGTAAACGTGCTAGGGTGCAAATATGTTTTTTCTTATTTATGATTATTGTATGTTCCAGGAGACAGATCTCTCAGCAAAAATGTCCTTTTCTGATCTCCTGTACCCTGACAACCCCAAAAGGCGTGAGAAGGTAATACAGCTGCAGCAGGAAATCTACTCGCTGATGTCCAACAACTTTCGAGCCACCAACCGCCTTATCAACACCATTAACGACCACCTCCACTTAGATTTCCCAATCATCAGCATCCAGGAGAAAGACACAGTGCAGGAAAACTGCAATATATTAATCAACTCCATGAGGAACATCCAAAAAGAGGTGGAGAAAATCGACACGAAGCTGAAAGAGAAACTGGAGCCAGAAGCCTACAAGAAGCTTCATGACCTGAACCTGCCACATGAGCAGAAAAAAGCCTTGTTGCATCTTATTGCCCCAATCATAGGGTCTTTAAGCACTGTTGCTGGAATAGTACTTATCACACTCATTGTTAAGGGGGTTATTCTGACCGGTATGGTAGTAGCGATTGGCACTGTAGCTACTTGTGGGATAGCAGGGCTGGCCTTGGCTGTAGTATTCATAGGGGCTGACTTAATAGCAAGTGCCATTATGGGTGCAGTGGAGAGGGACAAACTAGAACATGCAATAAGTGAATATGAAAAAGCCCTGGATACATTCAGGCCAGCATCACTTAAATACCAGGAGGATATCTTCTACGCCATCATAAAAATAGAAAATATTTAACCCTCTGGGGTCTGAGCTGTTTTCTGGGCCCTGGAGGTGTTCTGACATGCTCTGACATTTCTGGTTATTTCTGTTACTTGTGACATTTTCATGGCTAAAGTCTAATTACACTGTATTCAGCACAAACTCTGCTACAATAATATATCAGCAGCATGTATGTAAAAGTTTGCAGTTTTGAGATAATGACATTTATGCGTGGTTTGTGAAAATACAAAAAAAAATTCTCACTGAAATAAGGCCATGAAACCCCTACTGATTATTTCTTCACAAGACTTTTGAAAATTGTATGACATAGCCTAGAATATTTGCTGCAAAACTATGTGAAAATCACCCTGACTGCTCATTCAGAGAAGACAATATATTGATTTAAAATTTTTACGACGTGTATTGTGTGAATAAGCCTTATGCGAGAGCTCATTAATATGTATGGATTTTCTCACCTGAGAAAGACAAAGACACTCCCTAATGGCCCTATTAGGAGCTATCAGGGCCCCTATCATTCTGAGCAACCTTGCACAATACTGTAAATGAGGAGATTTAAAAAAGAATGGCTTTTAAATTGTTTAGATTTATTTACACAACATAATGCAAATAGACACAACAAATGGCAAAAAAGCACTTATTGAAAGACAGACCTTTGTTCCATTCCTATAAACATTGTACATACCTTTCATTTTCAAGGTGTTTGATTTTCACTTTACCATGTTCATGTTCCAGAGACTCATGTGAATGTGGAAGTCGGCAGGACTCAGTGGCATCTGACCCTGAAAAAAAAGTGAACATACTGATATCAAGAGAAAGGCCTGCACGATTTTGGAAATAAATATTAGATTTTTCTGGTTAAAATTGCTTTTTAAAATTCACAACACACACACACACACACACACACACACACACACACACACACACACACACACACATATGTTTATATAATATAATGAAGACCAGGTTTGTTGTGCCTTGTAGGCATAAGCTATGCGCAGTGCTGGGTAAAATAATAATAACAATAGATAGCAGTATAAATCTTCCAAAATATTTCAGTAACAACCAAGCTAGAGAAAAATATATTGATTATCATGTTACTTCAAATGTTTCCATTTGTTATGATGATATGAAATGAGATAATAGTAAAAACATGAAGCCGTTTGGTGTGTTTTGCTTTTCAAATTTTCAAATGATACATTCAAACGCGATCGAGCTCAAATATAAAACATTATGGTTACCATACATATCTACGTTTGACCAGATATCCACAAACACAGTAGGCCTAACAGTAAACACGGGTCTAAATATTATAATATTCCCCATATATCTAGCAACATTTCAACTGCAATGTGACATTTATGCAACAATAACAAACTAATATGGAAACATTTCTTACCTTAAATCTTTCTGGTCTTCAAATCGCGTTATTCTTCTTCTGAGGTAGCCTAAATCCAATGTAAGCTCTGGCGCGTCTTTCAAACTCGACGAAAAGTGAAGTGAAGTGTTTTGGTGTTTTGTTGTTGAGGTAACGAGCGCATTCGCGTTCCATGTGGGGATTTGCATGTGAATCTCTTTTGCACGAGTAGGCGTGGCCAAATTATCTTTAATGAGCAAGCGTTTGAGAAGCTGGACATCTTGTTGGTTTTATACAAATTACTTAAACAGAAAATATTTGTTTTCGTTTTGAACCCGATCATTTAAAAGTACACACTTAAATGTTTATAAAGGTATATGGCTCATAAATGTGTGACAAGTATTCGCTGAGTTTTGTTTCAGTTTATAGACGTGCTCAAGAAAAAAAAGTTCACCGCGACGGAGAGGCAGAACGCACACCCTGTCTATTTTCTTTATTTTACAAAAGCACAATGTTTTGATTTGATTGTAAGTGGACACATACAAAAGTAGAAATATCACAGATCATTTTTATATTTTTCTTTTTTCTGTATGACCATAAATGACGGAGTAATTTAAGTTTATAGTGCTACAATGTGGAGAAAATCCAGCAAAACGCGCCGGCGCGTTTGCCGACCTCGGAGGGTTAATGGGCAAATACTAGGGTGACCAGATGACTCTATAGGGATTTTAAAGCTCCCCTTAAACTGAATGCAAAGAATCAGTAAATTAAGCATTGACACCTTTGCTTAATTGAGTGTTGTTGCCTTTACGGTGTACAGCAACAGTAATAATGATGTAAAACAAATGCAATTCTGAACATGTTTCACTAGCTTCTCTTCTGTGAATTAAAAATAAGTGGCCCTAGTGTAGGGTTGCCACCTTTTCCACAAACCAAAACCGGACATATTTCTCAATTAGCCTATCAAACACCATACTATCAGATCCTGGTACATATCAATAACATCATACTGTTGGTATTTTTAGCACTTGAACTTGCAGGCCATAGTGGATACAGTAAAGTAATTCCTAGCTGGTTGCACATTTCGCTAGTTCAGTATCGTGTAGATAACAGTGTAACACCACTGAAAACTCACAGAAAAACTCAATCATTCATACTTTCTGTCTACGGTACCCGCGTTTGCTCTTATATAGTGTATTATACAGTACATTACTTTTAATGGACATAAATCTTTCATTTAGTGTCTGCTAAATGTCTATAATAATAATAATAATTAAGACATGTTAACAGTATGTATGCTTTGCCTTTGCCTTTGTATGCATTTCACCTAAAACCGGACATTCGGGTTTGTTAATTGGCACCCGGACACAGATGCCAAGAACCGGACTGTCCGGGCGAAACCCGGACGGGTGGCAACCCTACCCTAGTGATACGCACTGGTGCTGAAATCAGTATCTGATTGGTCCGATCAACTGCAGGAAACACTTGTTAACAGCTAATTAGTATTCTGGGTTTACATGGCATGGTAATTTAACAACAATACTTATTTACGCAGAGGTGTAATGGTTCATTCATACGTTCTCCAGACCTTATCCGCAGCATCCCGGGCATTATGGAGTCATCTGGTCACCCTAGCAAGTAGTTACTATAAGGGACCTTGTGTCAAAATGATTTACGACTTTGACCTTTGACCTTTTGACAGGTTGAACTTCCGGTGACCCATATGATTGATGGGTTGAACTTCCGGAATGCGGTCATGGGATTAACCTATTGACCCCTCCCAGGCATCGATCATGTTTTTTGACAGTTAGTTTTGAACTATGACCTATGTAGTCCTAAATCATAGTTTTGAAGGGTAGTTTTGATTT
Organism: Squalius cephalus; assembly: GCF_949319135.1. NCBI lineage: Eukaryota > Metazoa > Chordata > Actinopteri > Cypriniformes > Leuciscidae > Squalius > Squalius cephalus. The sequence goes on along the minus strand of NC_137128.1, from coordinate 900,892 downwards.
TAGGATAGGTTTTTTTGGCGGTTGTTTGAACTTTGTCCCAGTTATATGTGTGTGCGTGTGTGGTTATAAGGCTTGTGCCTGCGCCCCCTCCCTTTACATTCCAGAGCAGTTATTGCATATATGTGACATTCGGTTATTTCACATTTATATATAAAAGGTTTGGTTTCAACCAAGGTTGATAAAACATTTAGTTATTTCACATTCATATGTAAAACATCCTTTATATCATTTATATAATATAGTAATTATCATGCTAAAGTTGTTTTTTTAAAATTGTATAATATATAATCTAAAGCAATTTAACAAAGGTTGAAAAATATTCTGTTCTTTTAAAAGCTTACTAAAACCAATAGTTTTAGCTGAATAAAAGAATATAATATAAAAAGCTTACTAAAACCAATAGTTTTAGTTTTAGATGAATGAATTCATCTTACCTTTATTTTAGAAAGTTGAAGTATACCATTGATGTCCACAAAAAAGGCAATGTATGAATGGATTCAAAATTGTTTTACCTTATTTTAGAAAGTTGAAGTATACCATTGATGTCCACAAAAAAGGCAATGTATGAATGGATTCAAAATTGTTTTACACAACTGAATTCACATAGTCATTCCTGAATGACCTCACACTCTCAAAACATAAGGAGCGCGCTTCTAATGTATGTGTGTCAAAAAGTAAAACACATGTGTCTGTGTGTGTGTGTGTGTGTGTCTATGCGCGCCCCCCATTCCTGTGAGCTCTGACATCTGAAACACGGTGAAGTCTATATCAGACTAACAAGTTGAAAACATGCCTTTAAAAGTATAATAAAAATATCTTATTGATCCAATTATTTTAGTTTTAGATGAATAAAAGAATATAAAATAAAAAGCTTGCTAAAAATAAAAATCATCTTACATGTTAGAGGTAAAGTATACACCCCTGACCCCGTCCCTTTCGGGGGAGCACGACTGCTATATTTCGTAGTATAAAAATTGTTGTTACAATGTTGGCAGAGTTAGGGATAGAATATAATTGAAAACCAGGCTGTGTAATGAACTTTTTTTGGAGTGGGTTGTTTTCAATAAAAGTATGAATAATGTATTTTGCAAACTTCAAAATAAAAGCAACAAATAAAATAGCTGAAGCCAGGATACCTTAAGAACAACTGTTGTAGTTCACTCTGTCGCTCGTTAACTGTTCATAATCGAGGAGGAAAATAAAATACATGATCCTGGAGGGGATTCGGTGCAATAAGACCCGGGTGTCACTGATCGCACCCGGGTGGCTGAGGTGCCTGTGGCTTGCCCCACTTAATAGAGATGCTTTTGCGGGGACTCACAGGAGTCTGCCGAGCCAGGCAGCAGGAAATCAGAGACTGTTCAGACACACACACACACACACACACACACGGCCGGCAGAATTCAAGCGCTGGGCAGACAGAACAGCTGTATCAGGTTATATTTTATTCAGTGTCTTTGTAATCCACATTTTGTTTTTCATACAGTACTTGTGCTGCGAGACGAAGTGTATAAACTTGTCAGACGCCGTTCTGGATTTTGTCGTTCGCTTGTACGGTGGCTCTGAATTGTCAAAAAAACTCTCAAGACACTGTCTGTGGATGCGGAAAAACGCAGAAAATCGAACCCAATCCGAATTTTTTTATTACGGACGAAAGTTTCGTAGACAGTGTGCAAGCGTGATTGACATAACGTGAGGTCGTTTTTTTTTTAACGTGCGAAAATTTCGGACTCAATGTGCAATGGCCTTAACAGTGAACAAATTCATAATCCGAGCACGCTTTCGCAATCGTTGTTTTGTAAATCGTTCTTTCGCAATAGTTGTTTGTAATATTCAGTTCCTGTGAAAAATTGTGAAATACTGTTCCAATAGTGAAGTTACACAACAATATGCTGATTGATTACATAAAAATATTTGGATGTAGTATTCAGTTCCAGTGAAAATCTGCTCCAGGGAATGGAGTAGGCTATAGGCTACACAGGTGATGAGTAGCTAATACCGGTAAACTCCAGCCGCTGGAGCAGTTTCTTACAGTAACTGAATATTACACAACATCACCTGTTCAGACTTGAAAACTGTAGCCCACTCACAGATGTGTGGCCTATGCCTTATTCCAGAAATCTGTTTGTCTGTAGGCTATATTGATTTGTTGTGTGTTGTTAAGATGAATACAACTGTCTTAACTGAATTTGTCTATGATGTGGCGATGGGGTGTGTAATGTATAGATGACATGAAACCGCATGTGGTTGAACTGAAACCCCCCCCAGGTCTCCTGTATTTCGGTACCCAAATGTTGACAGGTATGACCCGAGTCTCGCAAATGAAAGGACATTCTAAAAATGCTTTCGCTCAAGTTAAAAGAAGTTCAACTTGCGTCTCATTACCTTGAGTTATTATTTCCCATTCCACTAACATCCTTTATGAACAGCCGCTCAGGACTAGCGGTGTGTTCGCTGGTCCTTCATTGAGCGCGTCACAGGACAGTGGTTAATCGCCTCAGCAACTTCACGCGTGTGAAGCGCCATTTACAGGCATTTCCCTAAACCAGGGGTTCCCAAACTTTTCCATGCCAAGGCCCCCCAAATACCACTAGGTTCTGGCCAAGGCCCCCCTTAGGATGTGTTATTGAACCCATCGACAATACTACGGCACGTGTAGAAATAAATAAATAAAACATCTAGGTGAACATCAGATTATGTGATGGTGTTTGATACCAGCCAATCAGAAAGATTATAGAGATGCACCGATTACAATTTTCAAGGCAGATTCCGATTTTTCATTGAGTTTGACCTGTCGATACAGATTTTAGCCGATTCTGATTTCATTTTTTCTAACCACTTTACAGCACACACAAATATTATATATATATATATATATATATATATATATATATATATATATATATATATATATAAAACACCACTTTTACCCAAACTGATTAATAAAAACAAGTTTAAATGGATACATTTTCTATAAATATTTTTGTCTTCATTTTCTTTTCTGACATAGCCTAATCCAGTTCTTGTTGAAACACACTATACATGCAAATTATGTGCATTTTAGGTAGGCTACTTTTTGTGTGAAATCATATTTATTTTGTCCATCAAAAGTGTGCTTTCACTTTAATTGAGCATGAGCAGCGCAGCAAAAATAGACTCGGCGCCGAAACCCTCCGCTTCACTACTGCTCACGCGACGCTCCTGCTTGACGCCGGTTTCACACCGCAAGCGTCAGCGGCGCGTGAGCAGCGCTTATTTTTTCGGCGTCCATGTTAATCAATGAGTGCATTCACACCGCACGCAGAAGCGGTAGCAGGAGCAGAGCAGGAACAGCAGATAGTTTCGGCGCCCAGTCTATTTTTAACGCGCCGCTTACGCTGAATTAAATTGACAATGCATTGATCATGGCCAAAATACACCGCAGTTTTACCCAAAAAGCGCATTGATGATATCTATTGTGTTTTAAACAGTCAATCAAATGACCAAAAGCAATTTAAAAAGAAAACAAATGTCCAAAAACAAACTTGCTGCCCGAACAATAAAAACAAAGATGAACCAAAAATTATATAAATGAAATTATTAATAAAATAAGCTTCTTGACAAGTCTTTTCTCTTAAATGTAGGCTATTTGAAAACGAAATAAAGCAATGCCAACTTATCCATTATAGATATAGGCCTACTCTGTCTGTACAAAACCCGCGGTTCAGCCGCGCGTGACAAACGCTGCCAGTGTGAAAGCAAAACACGCGTGTCCTGCTTCCGCTCACCATATGCACTGCTCCTGCTCGCGGTGTGAATGCACTCACTGAACATGCACGACGAAAAAAATTCGCGCTGCTCACGCGCCGCTCGCGGTCTGAAACGGCCGTAATTCACAAGATTTCCTACATGTGCGTTCTGTGTGCATGTGTGATGCTGATGTTGCGCTATGTTATTCATGCGCGCCCGAGTGCATTTGAATCGGCATATGTCAGACTGAAAATCACGTGAAAATCGGCCAATTCTTGTCACTAGCCGATTAATCAGTTCATCTCTAAAAGATTAGCATTAAAAGTATAATGTTCAGATAGGCTATGCAACTAATTATTATGTTATATGATAACAATACTCATATTAGCAAATATTTATTTTTTAACGTTTTTTTTTACTTTTTTTTTTCAACTTGCTGCGGCCCCCCTGGCGCCCCCTGGCGGCCCCCACTTTGAAAACCCCTGCCCTAAACAGCCACAGGTCAGACTTTCCACCAAAGTAAAGAGCTTATTAAATACGAAAATGATTATTTATTTTTGCTAATTATTATTTTATTTCAGTTAGTTTTTCAGTAACTGTTGTTAGATTCATTTAGTTTTAGTTTATCATTTATTATGAATTTCTCATTTTATTTCAGTTTACGAAAATAACCTTGGTTCTGTCTGCCCAGCGCTTGAATTCCGCCGGCCGTGTGTGAGGGTAATTACTCTATAAAATTATTGGAATTATAGTTCAGTCTGGTAGTATGGAGTAGTGGTTTGAGCTTCGGACTTATCTATCGGCGATCGAGAATTGTTCAGCTAAACCGCCCTAAACCATTTCCCATTCATTCTCTATGGTAGTGCTAAACCACTACGGATGCAATACTGCTGCTGCTGCTACACGGTTCTGGCGCTGTTGTGCAGCTCTGTGCCTAAACCAGAGATCCCGCCAGGGTTTCCCCTGGGTTCTAGATTTTTGTAGTCACTAGTGACTAATACTTTATAAAAACATTAGTCACTCCAGATATTCAGTAGTCACTACTGGCGCACAGCTCAAGTTTTCAAGGGTGTTATGAGTCCTGTTTTTATTTTATACCTTAAATCACTGTATTGACCAAAACAATTATTTCATTAAACCATTTTAATAATGCTCTACAGTTTAAATAAATTGGTAATTTACAGCTATAAAGTTTTAGAACATTAAAACTCAAGAACCAGATTTATTTGCCCTGAAAAGCTACATACAGACACAGAATGCATTATGAATTACTTATGCCGTGTATGTCTTTTTACAATAAAAATAAAAAAATAACATTGTTAAAATATTATATAAAACCCATGGAAGCAGAGTTTTGCAATAATGCTGAAACTTTGCTGCTTGTTTTCTTTTTCTGTTTTCTGATGCATGTGAGCTTTGTTTGTTCTTTTTTCTGGTGTTCCGAATCCAAGTCTTCATCTTGTTGTTCTGTTTGCTCTATTTCACTTTTGCATGAAAAAACGAGTGGATTTTCTTCTGCAACATTTTACAGTATTGGCTAACAGTTTTGTTTTTTAATTTGCGCGCACAAGTTTACCGCAATCATGTATTTTTATTGATGATAATGTTATAGAAAAGAAGGCAAAGAAAAGTTCACTATCCACGCATCTCTACAGCTGACCTCAATACGGAAAATTATTACTGGCATTTTTAAATTATTGGTGACTAAAACGTACAATACTGATGCTAATTAAAAAAGAATAATAAAACGCTTACCTAGTATCAGTGTGATGGATGTCCCTGCTTGTTACCACACAAATCACTGATGATGGCAGGGAAATTGGAGAGAGCTTCAGTCGCGAGGCATTTTTGGCGTTTTTAATCTTCATATGGGAGATAGTGAAATTGAAGAAGGCAACTATGAAAAAGACCTAGGAGTTTATGTTGACTCAGAAATGTCTTCATCTAGACAATGTGGGGAATCTATAAAAAAAGAGCAACAAGATGCTCGAATATATAGTGAGAAGTGTTGAATTTAAATCAAGGGAAGTAATGTTAAAACTCTACAATGCATTAGTAAGACCTCACCTAGAATATTGTGTTCAGTTCTGGTCACCTCGTTACAAAAAGGATATTGCTGCTCTAGAAAGAGTGCAAAGAAGAGCAACCAGAATTATCCCGGGTTTAAAAGGCATGTCGTATGCAGACAGGCTAAAAGAATGGAATCTATTCAGTCTTGAACAAAGAAGACTACGCGCCGATCTGATTCAAACATTCAAAATCCTAAAAGGTATAGACAATGTCAACCCAGGGGACTTTTTTGACCTGAAAAAAGAAACAAGGACCAGGGGTCACAAATGGATCATACATCAGATTATTCTCCAGATTATTTTATTGTAACTGAGGTATTGTTCAGTTGAGCGAAAATTGTAAAGGGGTACTCAAGCTGAAAGATCCAGATAGAAGGGGTACAGTTTCAAAAAAAGGTTGAAAACCCCTGACCTACAGTATAAACTATCAGGAATAGATAAGGGAAATATTGACTAATACAATTCAATAGGATTTATTTGAAGTTGTTGAAGGGCACTGGTCTCTTAAACCCAGAAGTTCTGATAAACCCCTATGCCTCACTATATATTGATGGACATTACATAAGCAAATGAGATGTCCTTTTTTTTTGGTATACCATGTTCCTAAATGTTTTCTGGGGAGAGTAAAAAATACATTAACTTTGATTCATGTACTAAGGGTTACTCTTAAAATGAATTAATGGTCCAGTTTATGGTAAACTGTGCATGCATGACTTAGAAACTTGGCTGTCAGCTAAGCAGAATGTCTCAAAAACTGGCCTGAATTCGAAAATGCAGAATTTGGGACGTTATCTAAAAACCAGAGCAGCCCAGAAATTGCGGTGTTGTCAGAGCGGCCCAGAATTTGGGACGTTATCTGCAAACCAAATCGGCCCAGAATTTGGGACGTTATCTGCAAACCAAATCGGCCCAGAATTTGGGACGTTATCTAAAAACCAAAGCGGCCCAGAATTTGGGATGTGAATGAAAACATGGGCAGTCTATCCGTACAACTGTGATTACATTAGAGCTAAACTAATACATACTAATACATTTGATATTAAAATATATTGTGTAAACGATTATAGATAAATGCTAAAAAGTATGCCATTACAGAAAGCCAATTCTTACATTTGTGCGTAACATGATAATTCATATAAAGTAATCACCCATAGTTTGTTATATCATACATGTGATCAAGTCCAAAAACTCGTCCTGTCTCGCCGCCTTCGTGCTGGTGCTGCTGCCCCTGGCTCCTCCTCACCGTGGGCACCCACTACTGAACTCGGCCCTGGTGTGTCCTCAGGGATTGAGGCGATGAGGACAGGGGGGTTGGTGCAATGCCTCTGTCCCAACATCTCATCCATGAGGACACACCAGGGCCAAGTTTCAGCAGTGAGTTTCCCACTCACACCCTCACATGTCCCAGGACACTTGCAATCCTAAAGGCAGAGCAAATGAACCATGGCTTGTTAACAACAACAGGACAATACATTTCAGCAAAGATGTATTACTTTTCTTTTATATATATATATATATATATATATATATATATATATATATATATATATATATAGACCCATTTTTTCCTGAATTGTTCTAAAAAAGCAGAAAAGGGTACTTAACACAGAGGAGCTAATCTTGAGTGCATTGTTAACACAGCAAAATATGACACATCAAAAAAATACTTAAGAAATCATATTTCTGTATACTAAAATTTGGTTAAAACCACATAGCTTGCATGACAGCACTACAAAAACACATAAAAGTGAAACCCCATTGCCTTATCTACTGCTTTTACTTATTGTTTTGGGCTTTATTGGGTGAGTGATATTTCTTATAATACACAAGTGCAAATATTACAAATAGGTCGTTAAACTAATAACGTTATTCCCACAAGTTTTGCATAAAACTACCTGATAAATGAAGCCACGCAATGGTGACGAAGGAGTTAAGAATAAGTTTATAAGAAAATTTAACTCTGGTTTCGCTAGCTATTTGAGTAAATGAAAACATAATACTTACATTTAAATGTGAATTTGCTGTCCACCACCGATCTCTAGTCTCGGCCGCCTTTAAAAATAAATAAATAAATGCTGTCGTCAACGGCGCGCAATGACTTATGGGGTAGAATAGGCCGCTAAGTGTCCATTTATGTATCCTTCTTTTCACGGGGAAACGAAGGGTGCATTTGGCGTCGCTTTTGAATCAGGGAAGCCTTCGTCGCGGCGCGATGACGCAACCGGCCTTCGAATACGGCCTTCGAAGGATGGAGAATTGAATTGGGACAGCCTTCATCGAGCCGCGGTGACGCAATCGGCCTTCAAATGCGACCTTCCAAGGATGCAGCTTTTGAATTGGGACGTCCTTCGTCGCGCCGCGGTGACGCAATCGGCCTTCAATTACGGCCATCCGGCCTTCAAATACGGCCTTCGAAGGATGGAGAATTGAATTGGGACAGCCTTCATCGAGCCGCGGTGACGCAATCGGCCTTCAAATACGACCTTCCAAGGATGCAGCTTTTGAATTGGGACGTCCTTCGTCGCGCCGCGGTGACGCAATCGGCCTTCAATTACGGCCATCCGGCCTTCAAATACGGCCTTCGAAGGACGCAGCCTTCACATTGGGACACAGCTAGTGTCGACTCGGCTGCAGAGATGAAGTTGACGATCGCCATCTCTGTAGTGAACGCGCCTATAGAGAGAAATGCACATTATGAATTACATAATCAGAGAGTAGCCTAGCTTTTTTCTTTCATTTTAAATTATTTCGTTTAAAGACTATTTAAGCTTTGTGTATTGATGTATTTCTCATGTCTGTGTGAGGCATAGGCTGAGTTTCGTTAAGTTAGGATGAGATGCGCTCCAGTTAACGTGCAAGTGACCGCGCGGACGCCTCCATGATTATATTAACAGGCAATTTGTTGATGAATAAAATTTATTAAAATTAAGATACAATTTATACAAAACGAAATTCACTTTAAAGAAAGGCTTTAAACAGTTGACATTTTCACAAATTTCAGTGTCCTTCCACACCTCCATCCCCAGTTTGAAAGGAAAAGAAACAAGCCCTTCAGCCCACTGTAGCCGTGTGCAGAACTCACACATAAGATTTGTGGAATTCTATGTATAATAATCATGGATGTACTGTTTGAAGATTGACAGGGAGAGGATCAGCATACTATTAGGACTGTACTTACAGGTTAAGCGCCACACTTTTTTTTTTTTTTTTTTTTCCTTAAAAGGTTTGAGTACAATCGGTAAAAAAAATCAAAAGTTAGGAACAACACAGCACATCACAGCCAAAAGTGGGTATTGAGGATCAACTCCTTCATATTGTACATTTTAAACACAAGGGTTATTTCAAATAATATCTAAAGAGTAGACTACAGCACATTCACAGTTCATTAGCTGTGCGAGAATCACAGTTCATTTTCTTCCTCCAAGCAGAGAAATGTACACTTAACTTATAAAAAAACAACTTGACTACTACCATCCACAGAGTAAATGTAATCCCATGCTGTCTGGTTTAGATTTCGTTCGTGTGAACATCCATACGCAGCACCAGGGACGGATTGTGACTTGTAAAGGCCCTGGGGCCAGTTATCTCCAAAGCCCTTCAGTGCGATGATAAAGAGGCCACTGACACCAATAGACAAGACAAGGCAGGTTACTTTTGATCAGACGCAGCGTCAGACGATTTTGCCGGGGGCTTCAGCCCCGAATGTATTTTCAAAAGTTGACTGACAAATATGAAACCGGACAATAGCCTATGTCAGGGCTATTCAATTAGTTTCATTCGCGGGCCGCATTCTCAAATCAAAAAGTTGAGGTGGGCCGGTGGGTTGGTTTGGGGGTTTAGCTTATTTATTGAAACATAACAGTTTCAATAAATAAGTTAAAGTAACCCTAAAAAATTTGGTATTTACTTGGAAATGTGGTACCCAACAGTATGCAAATATATAAAACCATAATAAATAAAAAAAACTTGATAATTTACAGCTGTGTACAACTATTTTCCTTGGAACAAATAAATTATTTATACAAACGTATAGCTGTTGGTGAGAAATAATAATTATTTTATTTATAATTGTTTTGCTTAAATGAAAATATTCTGACAGTGAGACTTGTTAACCACAGACTACTCGTTCCCACTGTATAAAAAATGCCTAAACACAAGTTAAAAACTATATGCACCTTTACAAAGAAACTGACATAATTTCATAACAAGCATTATATATTCCTCTACCCACCTAATAAAACTAATGCAATATAAATCATTTACTATTATACTATATAATATTATAGTATATATATATTTACTATATTTATTTATTACTACATACATAGTATTCAATATAAATATTGCACATTTCTGCCAACCATGGTAAATTACTACAGTACATTCATGGTAAATGTTTGTGAGGGTGATTAGGGGATTTAAAGTCTTCTAATTTCGTTTATGCCACAATGTTTCTCCTGCTTTCCTCATCAGTCTTGGGAATGTTGAGGCTGTTTCATCCGATTTAATACTAATTAAATCATCGAGTGATTAGTGGTTTGTAACAGAGAGGTTTCTGTCGAACTGAAACGCTTCCCACTGGTTGTCGCAACGCTGTTTAATATAGTGTCCGGGACCGGGAGTAAACGCAACTCCGTGCTGGGCCGTGTTGAAACAATTAGTGAAACAACTGAAAACATCGCTATTTGTTGTTATACTGTACTGAACGAGAAACCGCTTCAGATGATTCAGTGACGGAGCGGTCCGAATGAATCCGAATAGTTTTAGACCGTTATGCATGAAGCGCGTTTCGAATCGAACCAAAAGAATGTTTCATTCACGAATGATTGGTAGCTTATCGCTGGTTCAGTCGACATAAATTCGGGACACATATAATAACTGCTGAAATATTCGCACGTAAAACGTTTCTCAGGTCAATCGGAGCGAGTATCAAACTGAATTAGCCGCACCGCCAGGAAAAGAGGAGGAGGGAGGTTGGTGCCGTTCTGCCGTCGGGCCGCATGGAGATGATTGGCGGGCCGCATTTGGCCCGCGGGCCGCCAATTGAATAGCCCTGGCCTATGTAAAGCCTCGAAATCATAAGCTGACTTATTTCTTTTTGTTTTGGCTTTGTTGCTGTCTCTGACTGGTGATTGTTGAAATCTTTCACACAGAGACGCACCACGTGAGTGATTTCAGCCTATCCTAGAATATCTCTAGGATAAACAATCTCACAGCAATAAAAAAAAATAAAAATAATGCAGTCAGCACCGCCGCACATTCCTCTGTCAGATGAGATGTTTTCAGGCTATGTGCAGGGGCGTTTCTAGGTTTTAAAAACATCAGGGGCTGAGCCCGAAATGTCAGCGGCTGGGGTTATAAAATAACATGATTAATTCAGCCCTGGCACTGTAGCCACACCAGCCCACGAAGTTGGTTTCAGCAACTTTTTTCTTTCTTGAGTTAATGGCACTAATCAAAGAAGAAAACAAACTTTTTCTAACTTCTAACTTTTAAAAAGAAAAAAGTTGCTGAAACCAATCTTTAATGCTAATATATAAATTGCTTATTTGCCTCTGGACACAGAAAGATTGCACTTGTGTTTGATTGAAATGTAACATCTATGCAAAATAATCCTTGCCCGATTTCTCATTTAAGGCCATTCCTGTATGGAATATGTGACTGTGTATTGTCAACAATAAGCGGAAACATTCTGCATTTCCATTTTGTACTGAGGATCATTCATAGTCTCATAATTTATGCTACTGCCCACTGACATGCTTTTAAAGCTATTGTTATCCAAATTTTTGGGCCTTCAAACACCTTAAAATGCATATATGGAGGTCCGAGAAATTCAAATTTTAGAACACCCCCCCCCCATAAATTGGAATGAATTACAACTTGCTGAAATGTATCATGTCTCATGTAATCACTCAATCATTGCTTCAACTACAGAAATAGGTCAATAAAACAACTGGAGAATAATGTCACGTAACGTAACATTTACCTCAAAAAAGCCATGACCACAGCATATAGCTAGAAAAATTAACTTGGCCAATAGAAAGGAGTATTTTTGCTAAATATATGTACAATATTACATATCATAATTTTACTCATATTATTAAAAATATTAAAACCTTATTATTATAAAAAACATGGTATATTTGAGTTGTTAATTTCAACTTTTATTAATAATATCAACTCCCTGTATGTTTACAGCATTAGTGAGAGATTTTTCCTTGAGAAAAATTAACATGTAGCTATATATGGTACCTGATATTTATCCAAATTAATTGATGTAAACATTGTTACATGTTGTTACTAAACTTAATGAAATTCTGTTTGGTCAGCAAATGGTTTGAGAATAACAATACACTTGTGATGCAAGTTTGATTTATATTCATAGGCTGCCTGCTGAACATGTTTGAGCTCTTATATTTCTGAACTCTCAAAATTCAGATAAATGCATTAAAATGTAGAAAATATCTTGCCCCCAAATCTAGAAGAACTGAGGTCCACCCCTCATAGTCTCACAAAATCCTGTGGATTGTTTTGACATCACTAGTCTAGTTGTGATAGGTATTACAATCTGATTGGCTACTAAAATTTGGTTTGACCAGTAAAAAAAGCTGTAATTTCCAATATACACTCTGCTTAATTGCCTTTTTTATTTGAAGGTGCATCTTTTACAGTCCTTCAAACAACTGTAGAGTGAAGGGTCTATGCTTTTACTTTTTACAGTTAAATAATAGCTCTCAGGTCCATTTTGTTGGATCATTTATAATTAGGCAACAAAAAAATATGCAAATGAGGCAAATAAAAAAAATTAGGCAATGTTTAAAAATTTAGTCTCACTTCAACTTAGGGAAAATGGCCAGTTATGCTGTAATAATAAATAGTTATTTTTCCAATACCTTTCACACACAAAAATAAGCTCAAAGAGTGGTTCTAATAAATTATAATTTTAAACAGGATGGGACAACATTTCTGTAAGACGTTTTGGGGCTGTAACTCAGAAGCGAAGACCACCAGGAGACTTGGTTGTATCTTCAGCAGGATTCTTTATTGAGAACACAAGCTGTCGTAGCTGCAGTCATCAAGTCTTACTAAGGCAGTGTACATTGTAGTTTATATACATTAAGAGGGCAGTGCTTTAGAAATGGAGACAAAGCACCTGGGTGACGACCTTACACAAAGCATGCAAATGAATTGTACAGGTTTAGGAACCCGCCCTAGAGTTTAATTTAATTTAATTTACTTTAATTTTCGGAACTGCATATTTCGTTAAGTATTCACTTACAAATGTGAAGTAACCTGAAGTACTTTTTTCCCTCACATCACAATATGATTACATTACACTACACAAAAGTATATAATGTAACAACCAGATATTACTGTATATTGAAAATATACAGAAGTAAAATGCAACATAGCCTACGCAGTAATGTAGTAGTAGCCAGGGCCTGAAATTAACACCCGACCACACGCCAAATGCGGGTGAATTCTGCAATTGGCGGGTAACACTGTCAATCTACCTGCCACATTGGCAGGTAGCCAATGAGAATCGACCCTTCGCGGGGAGTTTGATTGACGGCGATCTGGCCAATCATAATCCGCCGAATCCGCCTTTTTTTTTTGTCCGACAAAGCAGTCAGGAGAGTTCAACGTTGGATGATTTGAACTTGAAAAAACGGAGTGTACTGAGTAGACCTACTGACATCTTTCCGCAGTTAAAACTTCATTCCTTCTTATGTTCATTCATGTTTATTTTATGCTATAAATTAACTAGAAGGAAGAGATGATCGGTTCACAAGCAGCTTTAACTGAGGCACCACAGCGATCTGTCAAGACACATTACAGAGCCACAAAACGGTATTGTCTAAATTTCTTTAAAAATGACCAAATTTTAACGTTGATACTTTGTTTAAAATCAAAAGTAACCTGGACTGTCTTGTCTGTCAGCGTGTTGTCAGTGTCTCTGCTGCGCGATGTGTCTTTCATTGCGTGAGATCATGGTTTGGCGTGAGCGCGGTGTAGCTTGTCGGACATAGCAACAGTAACTAAAGCGGCTGGGTCTTTGCGTTTTTTTTTTTTTTTTTTTTTTGTTCTTTGACATTTAAACGAAGTCAGCCATAACGCACCAAACGCGAATATAGCCTACGTCTAAATTCGCGCCTGACGCGCTATTCGCGTCCGCGGTGTGAACGCACCATAACGGTTCCTGAACGCTGTAACTAACAGCTGCCCAGCCATCAACACAGCCGCGTGTGATTTGTTTACGAGCTGCACTAGGTCTATATCTGTATTCTAAGTTATTATTACTTGTATGGATCACGTTAATAACTTGACAGCACTTAAATGTGTATTCTTACAAGTTAAAGAACAAATGTTTGTGCAGTTAATTTTTTATGAGGCAAAAAAAAACAAAAAAAACCTGGCTGGTAAAAAGTCACTGTGGCGGGTGGATTTTTAAATCCACCTGCCACAGTGGCTGGTGGTTAAAAAAGTTAACTTCAGGCCCTGGTAGTAGCCTAATATAAATGCAGTAGTTATTAAAAGTACTTTTTTCAGAAAGCTGTCGATTGAATCAGCCCTGCAAACCTGTTGGTAGACAGCTTAGTGGATAGTGGAAAATATGCACTTAAACGCTCTGTAGACCGTCCCAGATGATGTCCCACCAGCAGGAGGCCTTACCAGGGGCAGCCCATCCCGGTCCAGCAGCTCAGCTCAATAGAGTCTACATAATTTTTTTCTTATTTTATGTATTGTAAAATTAAATGAATGTTGATTTTGATATGTTTAACGTATTTTGTAAATAGTTGGAAAAAGTACTTTAATGTAGCCTAAAGAACAAATGATTTTCATTTACCAATTTTATTTGAAAAAATAAAAAGGTATAGAATTTGTTTCATGCAGTATTACTGTCATTACAAAAATAAACAATGTCCAGAACAATTCATTCTCTTTTTGTCACGGTTGATAATTCATCGTTTCCTCTGTGTCTCGTGTCACTGTTTGTTTACATGTCTGTGAGTTTGCGTGAGTGGGCGTTGTCCCGCTCGCGTGTTTGTTCAGTGCTCCAGCTGTCTGCAATCATCTCATTCCCCACCTCAGCTGTTTCCCATTACCATTTTCTACATATACTCACTCATCTCTCCATTCCAGTGTCCATCCGTTGTTTGCAGTCCTTCGTGTGTGTTCGTGTCGTCTTCCGGGTTGTCGTCATCTTCAGTGGATGTTTCCTGTTGAGTCCTAATAAACACTTGTTCACCTGCTATTGCTTCCAGTGATTTGTCATGACACTTTTATTTACACAATTAAAGTTGCATAAAAATAAATGTACATCATTTTTCTTTTAAAAAATAAAAGTGAAAAAAGTTAAACAAGAATATGTAGAAAATATATATATTTTTCAATCATTCTCTCAAGAAGAGAAAACAGCCTGTCCATCCTCTCCCTTCTTTCCTGTGCACTCCTCGCCTCTGCCTCCCTCTGTAGTTGCATTTCTTCTCTGATCAAGTCCAAAAACTCGTCCTGTCTCGCCGCCTTCGTGCTGGTGCTGCTGCTGCTGCTGCAGATATTTATTAAGATGATGACAAACTCAAAAGATGACAGGGGCAATCCAGAATCGTAGTCAAACAAGCAGTAGTCAGAGGCAGGCAGCAAAGGTTCACAAACGAGTTCAGAGTCCAAGTTCAAATACACGAGATCAAGTCAAAATACTGAGTAGTGAGCAAAACAAACTGAGACAGAGGTTTGGTAAAACAAGACTTCACAAATGAGAACAGAACTGAACAGTCCAGATAAAGGGGAGCTGAGGGTGCACAGGTGAAACGGATGAAATCATAATGAGGTGAACTGCAGTCCTAGTAAGCAGTCCTAGTCTTCCACGGGGTCTTGGAGCAGGTTGGTCTGGGTGGTCCCGGTGAAATGCAGCAGTTAATGTGGGATCCAGGATATCTTGAGACCTGACCCAGGAGCGTTCTTTGGGACCGTAACCTTCCCAGTCAATGAGATATTGTAAAACCCCGCCGCGGCGTCTGGAGTTCAGGATCTCTCGCACCCAGAAAGCCTCCGCGCCGTCCACTTCAATGGGGGAGTCTGAACAGCAGCGACCTCCTCCCGGCTCCTCTCTCTCCTGGGAGCAACAGCGGGTCTGAAAAGGGACACATGAAAAGTGGGTGAGATTTTGTAATAAGCAGGGAGTGCCAAATGAAAAGAAACGGGTGTTATCTGACGAAGAATCTTGAATGGTCCAATGAAACGAGCAGAGAGCTTCTTGCATGGGAGCTTGAGACAAAGATCTCGAGTGGAAAGCCACACCCACTGGCCGGGTCGGTATCTGGGACCCTCACGCCTCCTTCGATCCGCCTGATGCTGATAACGGCGAACGGCTCGCTGCAAATGGACGTGAGCAGCGTCCCACGTGGCCTCGCTGCGTCGGAGCCAGGCATCTACTGCTGGGAGGTCGGAAGGCTCCCCGGACCACGGGAAAAGGGGAGGCTGGAAACCTAGAACACATTGAAAGGGCGTTATACCGGTGGCAGGCTTCCGCAGGGAATTTTGGGCATATTCCGCCCAGGCCAGAAAACGACTCCAGTCCTGTTGATTCTGGTGGCAGTAAGTTCTCAGAAAACGAATCAAGTCCTGGTTAAGGCGTTCAACCTGTCCGTTGGCCTGGGGATGTGTGGCGAGGGGGGCGTGGTTTTGCGGAGGCTGTAGCGGGAGAGAGAGAACGGAGCCGAGCGGAGCGTAAGTAGGTCAAGTGCAGATGATGAACACCTGTGTCTGATTTCAGTAATTGGCGTGGAGAGACCGCATATAAGCCGGAGCGCGGCAGAGAGAGAGAGACGAGCTGGGACCTTGCGTGTGATGTTGGAGATCGAGAGAAACGTCTAAAGAGAATTCTGAGTTATTGTTTGTTTATTGGTGTGTTCATGCACGGTGAACGCGCTTTGTGCGCACCTTTTTGTTTATACAAAAAAGAGTAAATAAAACGTGAGTCCCAGCTCAAGCCAACCCCTGTCTTCTTCCTTCCTTATTATCACTGAACTGAACCGTATCACACTGGTGCCGAAACCCGGGAAGGAAGAAGATCGCCGCCGCCATGCAGTCCCCGCCAGGTACACCATTTGCGGACATCATCCAGTCGCTCGCCGGTCTTCACCAAGAGCAACACCAACATCTGCTGCCGATCAAGGAGGAGCAGGATAAACGCTTCGAGGCGCTCCTCCGATCCCAGCATGAAGACCGCGAGCTATTCCGGAGCTGGGTAGACCGGGAGGCTCGGGCCATCCCCTCATCTAAGGACAGCACATCTCCTCTGCCGCTCAACAAAATGGGGCCTCATGACGATCCAGAGGCCTTCTTGGATTTATTTGAGAAGTCGGCAGAGGATCGGGGATGGCCCACAGGAGACTGGCCAATGCGGCTGATCCCCCTGCTGTCAGGAGAAGCGCAGATAGCCGCACACCAACTGCCAGTCCAAAACCTCCTGGTCTACCAGGACCTCAAGCGTGCCATCCTCCAGCGGGTCGGCCGGACGCCAGAGCAACATTACCAGCGGTTCAGGACCCTTACCCTGGAAGAGTCCGGCCGACCCTTCGTGATGGCACAACAGCTCCGGGACTCCTGCCGCAAATGGTTGATAGCCGGCGGGAGCGACGTCGAGGGTATAATTGATCGTGTGGTACTGGAGCAGTTTGTGGCCCGGCTGCCTAGGAAGACTGCGCAGTGGGTCCAGTGCCACTGCCCGACGTCGCTGAACCAGGCCATCCAGCTGGCGGAGGACCAGATGGTGGCGTGCCCAGGGGTCGGCGATCCTTTACCATCTGCATCTCTCTCTCTTTCTTCCCCTCCCCTCTCTCTCTCCAAACCTGTTCCCCTTCCGAGGTCCTGGGGAGGGCTCCCACCGAAACCTGCGCCACGGTGGAGAACGGGGTATTCGGCGGAGCCAACAGCTGCACCCAGGGTTCATCCAAGGGGGGGGAAGTTCGACCACAGGATTCTTCACCCCGCCCACTCCACCACCTCTCTCTCCACGCCAATCGCTTGACCCGCTTCCTGCGGCCAGGGCGGCGGTAAAGTCTGGGCCGGCCTGTTGGCGCTGTGGGGACCCAGGACATTTTATTGACAGGTGTCCAGTGATGGAGGTGGGGACATTGATCCGGGTCCCCGACGCGCCACAGGCTGCCCTCGATCAAGCTGGCCTATACCAAATACCAGTGAGTATCAAGGGGGGTACATATCAGGCTCTGGTGGATTCAGGATGTAACCAATCCTCTATACATCAAAGTCTGATTCAACCTAGGGCATTGGATAATAGCCGTGTGGTTAAGGTTCGGTGTGTGCACGGGGAAGTGGTGAGTTATCCTATTTTGCCTGTGGATGTTCAATTCAGGGGAGAAAAGCATAGAATAGAGGTGGCAGTTAATCCGCACCTCCGGCATCCGATAATTTTGGGTACTAATTGGCCCTCATTCAACAAATTATTTGGATATTTGTGTTCGGATGCCTCTTGGGGAAAGAGAGAGAAGAGTAGAATAGCGGTTGAACAGTTGGGAGAGGCTGAACCGGAACCTCCGGAGCCTGTTTCAGGGGAACAGAGTGCTCTGGAGCGAAACATCCTCCCTAAGCGTGATGATTTTCCCCTGGAACAGTCACGGGATGAAACGCTGAAAAATGCCTTTGATCAGGTTCGTTCTATCGACGGTCAGCTTCTTCATTCTGAACAACCGCTCTCCTATCCTTATTTTTCAATTTTAAAAGATAAGTTGTATCGGGTGACCCAAGACGCCCAGACCAAGTAAGATACAACCCAGTTACTGATAGCTAGAAGCCGTCGGGAAATGCTTTTCCAGGCGGCTCATTGTAATCCAATGGCTGGGCATTTAGGACAAACGGCTACACTAAACCGTCTCATGGCCCGGTTCTTTTGGCCGGGCATTCACGAGAACGTGCGCAGGTGGTGCGCGTCTTGTCGTGAATGCCAGTTGGTGAATCCACCGGCCACCCCAAAAGCACCATTGTGCCCCCTTCCATTAATGCAGGTCCCCTTCGAACGAATTGGTATGGACCTCATCGGGCCATTAGAACGGTCAGCGCGAGGACACCGCTTTGCATTAGTTCTGGTGGATTATGCAACGCGGTATCCTGAAGCAGTACCTCTCCGCACTATTTCTGCTAAGAGTGTGGCGAGCGCACTGTTTCAATTAATCTCCCGGGTGGGGATTCCAAAAGAAATCCTCACCGATCAGGGCACGGCGTTTATGTCACATACTATTCGCGAGCTTTACGAATTACTGGGCATTAAATCGATTCGAACAAGCGTCTATCACCCACAGACAGACTGGCTGGTCGAACGGTTTAACCACACGTTGAAATCCATGATTCGTAAGTTCTTACATGTGGACGCCAAAAATTGCGATAAGTGGTTAGAACCCCTCTTGTTCGCTGCACGGGAGGTCCCGCAAGCCTCCACGGGGTTTTCCCCCTTCGAGCGTCTCTATGGACGTCAGCCACGTCTAGTGCTGGATGTCCTTAGAGAGACTTGGGAGGACGGACCTTCTAATAGCAAAAATGAAATTCAATATGTTATGGACCTGAGAACAAAACTCCACACTTTGGGGCAGCTATCCATGGAGAATCTGTTACAGGCACAAGACAAGCAGAGTCGGTTGTACAACAGGGGGGCTAGACTACGTCAATTCACACCGGGAGATAAAGTGCTTGTATTACTCCCTACTTCTAGTTCAAAGTTACTCGCGAAGTGGCAAGGGCCCTTTGAGGTTACACGGCGAGTTGGGGATCTCAACTATGAGGTAGTTCGAACAGATAGAGGCGGAGCACATCAAATATATCACCTCAACCTGCTTAAAAAATGGTCTGAGGCGGAATCAGTGATGCTGGCGATGGTAGTGAGTGGGGAGGAAGATCTTGGTCCAGAAGTGAATTCAAAGTCCCAATCACTCGCTCTGGCCCCTGGAGGAGACCACCTCTCACCTTCGCAGCTCACTGATATCAAATCAATACAAGCAGATTTTGCTGATGTGTTTTCACCCCTGCCTGGTCGAACGAATCTCATTCAGCACCATGTTGAGACTGAGCCGGGCGTGGTTGTTCGCAGCCGGCCGTATAGATTACTAGAACACAAGAAAAAAGTGATTCAAATTGAATTAGAAGCGATGCTAGAAATGGGAGTAATAGAAGAATCCAACAGTGACTGGGTGAGCCCGATAGTTTTAGTTCCTAAAACGGACGGCTCAGTACGGTTCTGTGTGGATTACAGGAAGGTGAATGCTGTGTCGAAATTCGACGCATATCCAATGCCGAGGGTTGACGAATTGCTTGATTGACTAGGCACTGCTCGTTTTTATTCGACACTGGACTTAACTAAGGGTTATTGGCAGATCCCCTTGTCTCCCATGACCAAAGAAAAAACAGCTTTCACAACGCCGTTCGGATTACACCAATTTGTTACACTTCCGTTCGGGTTGTTCGGGGCTCCGGCCACCTTTCAGCGTCTGATGGACAGAATTCTCCGGCCGCATGCTGCATATGCCGCTGCATACCTAGATGATATTATCATTTATAGTGGTGATTGGCAGCGACATATGCAGCATTTGCGAGCTGTCCTGAAGACGCTGAGAAGGGCTGGGCTCACGGCCAATCCGAAGAAGTGTGCAATTGGGCGGGTGGAAGTAAGATATCTGGGTTTCCACTTGGGTCATGGACAGGTGCGTCCTCAAATTGACAAGACGGCAGCGGTTAAGACCTGTCCGAGACCCAAGACCAAAAAGGAGGTTAGACAGTTCCTGGGGCTGGCAGGTTATTATAGAAGGTTTGTACCTAATTTTTCGGACACTGCCAGCCCGCTGACTGATTTAACTAAAAAGGAGGCACCAGATAGGGTTCAGTGGACGGAGCAGTGTCAGCAGGCTTTCACCCAGATAAAGGCTGCTCTGTGTGGCGGTCCGCTCTTAAATGCTCCTGACTTTTCTCTCCCCTTTATCCTACAGACAGACGCGTCGGACAGGGGGTTGGGCGCTGTCCTGTCCCAGGAGGTGGAGGGTGAAGAGCGGCTGGTGCTGTACATCAGTCGAAAGCTCTCTAAGAGAGAGACGATGTACAGCACCATAGAGAAGGAGTGTTTGGCCATCAGATGGGCCGTTCTCAGAGAGAGAGAGAGAGAGACGAGCTGGGACCTCGCGTGTGATGTTGGAGATCGAGAGAAACGTCTAAAGAGAATTCTGAGTTATTGTTTGTTTATTGCTATGTTCATGCACGGTGAACGCGCTTTGTGCGCACCTTTTTGTTTATACGAAAAAGAGTAAATAAAACGTGAGTCCCAGCTCAAGCCGACCCCTGTCTTCTTCCTTCCTTATTATCACTGAACTGAACCTTATCACAGGATGGTAACCAGAAGTTAAACTGACATTGATGTTTAATTTTGCCCACAATTCTCTCCAGACACGGGAGGTAAATTGGGGACCGCGGTCAGTCACAATGTCCTCGGGCAGGCCAAACAGACGGAAAACCTGGTTGAATAAAGCCTCTGCAGTTTGTAAGGCCGTGGGCAGACCGGTCAGAGGAATGAAACGGCAGGACTTAGAGAAACGATCCACCACGGAGAGGATGGTAGTGAATCCTTGAGATGGAGGTAGATCCGTTACAAAATCTACAGCGATGTGTGACCAGGGACGACGTGGTACTGGCAGAGGTTGCAGCAGTCCTGCGGGCTTGAGATGGGAGGATTTCACAGTATTACAGACAGAGCATAGATGGACAAACTTGATAACGTCAGACTGAAGAGAAGCCCACCAAAAGCGGTTTGAGACTAACTGAATGGTGGCTGCAATACCTGGATGACCTGCGCTGGGAGTGCAGTGAACCCATTGAAGCACACGGTGGCGGAGATCTGGTGGAACGAAGAGGCGGTCAGCGGGGCATTCTGGCGGAGCGGGATCTTTACTCAGTGAAGTGGTGATTTCAGAGATGATGTCCCATTGAACGGGAGCCACGATGAGAGCAGTGGGGATAATGGGTTCAGGCTTGGATTCTTCGGCTGGATCATCGAACTCGCGGGAAAGGGCGTCAGCTTTGCCGTTCTGGGAACCCGGTCTGTAAGTAATCTTGAAATCAAATCTTGAGAAAAACAGAGACAAGCGAGCCTGGCGAGAATTCAAACTTTTGGCAGACCTGATATACTCCAAATTCCTATGATCAGTGAGCACTGTAAACGGTTGACGGGCTCCCTCCAGCCAGTGCCTCCACTCCTCAAAGGCGGTCTTCATGGCCAGAAGCTCGCGATCACCCACGTCATAATTTCTTTCAGCAGAATTGAGTTTGCGAGAATAGAAGGCACAAGGAAACATCTTAGCTGGATTACCATGACGCTGTGATAATACTGCCCCCACACCTGTGTTAGATGCATCCACTTCCACGACGAATTCCTTCTCTGGATCTTAGTGATGGAGAATAGGAGCAGAGGTAAACTTCTCCTTGAGTTAAGCAAAGGCCGCAGTACAATCCGCTGTCCACCTGAAACATTTACCTCCTCCTCGAAGCAGAGATGTGAGAGGAGCTGCAATCACACTGAAGTTGTGGATAAATCTGCGGTAAAAATTAGCAAAGCCCAGAAAGCGCTGTAGCTCTTTAATAGAAGATGGTTGGGGCCAGTTAACCACAGCTTTGACCTTACCGTCATCCATAAGGACTCCGTCCGCACTGATGACATAGCCCAGGAAGGAGATGCATGTCTGATGAAATTCGCACTTGGAAAGCTTGGCATAGAGTTGGTTTTCAATCAGGCGTTTGAGAACTGCACGAACATCTTGGACATGTTCTTCAAGGGAATCAGAAAAAATCTGAATATCATCAATATAAACAATAACTTTCAAATGCAACATGTCCGGGAAAATCTCATTAACAAAAGCCTGGAAAACGGAAGGACTATTGGACAGGCCGAAAGGCATAACCCTGTATTCATAGTGCCCCGATGTAGTCGAAAATGCAGTTTTCCATTCATCTCCACTCCGTATGCGAATCAAGTTGTATGCGTTCCTTAGATCCAGCTTGGTAAAGCAGCGGGCAGTGCGGGCTGCTGGGACTAGTGGAAGAGGATAGCGATACTTGACTGTTACCTCATTAAGACCACGATAATCTATGCACGGCCGGAGACCCCCGTCCTTCTTCTTGACGAAAAAGAATCCGGCGGAGGCCGGAGATGTAGAAGTGGTAATAAAACCTTTTGCCAGCTGTTCATCAATGTACGCCTTCATAGCCTCAGTCTCAGGTTGAGACAGCGGATAAACTCTTCCGCGTGGAATTACAGCCCCAGGTAAAAGCTCTATAGCACAGTCGCCAGCACGATGTGCAGGAAGGTGAGAAGCCTCAGTTTCGCTGAAAGCCAAAGTGAGATCATGATACTCAGAGGGAATTTTCTGAAAGTCACTTATTGGGTTCCCCGGAAACATTTCCGTTGTGTTCTGTTCTATTTGCAGCGCGTTTCTGTTTAGTTGTGTTGTGAACTTTTGCAGCGCGTTTCTGTAATTGCAGCGCGTTTCCATATTTGGTTGTGTTGTGAGTATTGGGACGCACGTGAGTTGTAAAACTGATGAAGACGTTTTCTTATTTGCTGGTGTTTTTTTTTTTTTTTATTTGCATGTGTTTTTTTCTATTTGCATGTGTTTTTTTTCTATATGCATGTGTTTTTTTCTGTTTGCATGCGTTTTTTTTCTGTTTGCATGTGTTTTCTTCATTTGCAGCGCGTTGAGCTCTCTCGGCCACCGTAATTCTCCAAGTTGGGTTGGGAGATGACTATACTACACAAGCTATGATGACGCAATCTACCCGCGGCCGCGAGGTAAACCCGCGACTTCAACGCATATTTCGTCTTCATTTTAAGTAACGGCTGAAAGTGAAAGTGCAACATCCATTATTTGGACTTGGTTCGGATAAGCCGTCCGACGAGCAGCAGGAAACTATAGACAGAGTGTGTGGGGTAACCTAGGCCTAACAGTTTGGTAAGTTAACACACGACTAATCCGTTATACCACCTCAAATTCAAAACGAAACATGATAACACTGAATACCAGCGCGCTCGTATTATTCCCATTCCAATATATTTTAGTGGTGTAGCACATAATCTCTGTCTGCGCCCGGTTTTAAGAATCGTTGTTGTGTTTCTTTTTAACTGAAAAGTCATCAGTTAGACAATATTCTATTTTTAAATTTGGGGTTTCATAAGCTCCAAGCCATAATAAACATTAGACCTAACTTACTTAAAGGCCCGTTCACACCAAGCACGATAACTATAAAGATAACGACAAAGATAACTATATATGCGTCCACACCAACGAACGATAACGGTCTTTTTATTCTAAGCACGCGCGCGCGCCCCATTTTAAATGCGCAAGACCTTTAAATTAGAATGGATTCTGATTGACTGTCAGTGTTTTATCGTTTGACAGCTGAAAAAAAATCGTTCTGAAAGTGATCCCAACGATATCGTTCCTCATATCTTTATCGTTATAGTTGTGATGTGAACTCTGTTATTCTTTAATATGGAGAACGATTTTTAGAATTATATCTTTATCGTTATCTTTATAAAGATAACGATAAAGACATAATTCTAAAAATCGTTCTCCATATTAAAGAATAACAGAGTTATTCTTTAATATGAATAACTGTAGAGACTAAAGGCCCGTTCACACCAAGGACGATAACTATTTATATGTCACCGGTGCAGGCCGGGGCGGACTCGGATGACCAGCCGCCCCTGACTCCAGACACCACCGTGAGGAGCCAACACCACAGGCACGCAACAGATGGACAAAAGAGGAGGCAAGTAATTTAATTCAAAGGTAACAATCTTTATTGGATAATAATCAACTCGAGGAAAGAATGAGCAACTCCTGTCTACTCGGGCTATTTGACCGGAGTAGCCGCTGGAACAATTTTCCACTGTCTTCGGGACACAATGGAGCGATAGTGGCTAGGAAGGCTTACTCCACGGCGTTGCTGCACATCTGCAGGACTCAAACAGTAAATAACAGGTAATGTTCACTTCTTCAACAGCAGATTCTCTTAACAGGACGTGAGAGGGAAATTGTGACTTTAAAACTCACTTCACAGCGTTGCTGCACATCTGCAGGACTCAGACGGTAGGTAACAGGTGAGGTTTCTTCGCTCAACAGCAGATTCTCTCGTCAGGACATAAAAGGGAGATTGTGACTCTAAAACTCACTTCACAGCGTTGCTGCACATCTGCAGGACTCAGACGGTAGGTAACAGGTGAGGTTTCTTCTCTTAACAGCAGATTCTCTCGTCAGGACATAAAAGGGAAATTGTGACTCTAAAACTCACTTCACAGCGTTGCTGCACATCTGCAGGACTCAGACGGTAGGTAACAGGTGAGGTTCCTTCTCTTCCCAGCAGATTCTCTTAACAGGACGTGAGAGGGAAATTGTGACTTTAAAACTCACTTCACAGCGTTGCTGCACATCTGCAGGACTCAGACGGTAGGTAACAGGTGAGGTTTCTTCTCTCAACAGCAGATTCTCTCGTCAGGACATAAAAGGGAGATTGTGACTCTAAAACTCACTTCACAGCGTTGCTGCACATCTGCAGGACTCAGACGGTAGGTAACAGGTGAGGTTTCTTCTCTTAACAGCAGATTCTCTCGTCAGGACATAAAAGGGAAATTGTGACTCTAAAACTCACTTCACAGCGTTGCTGCACATCTGCAGGACTCAGACGGTAGGTAACAGGTGAGGTTCCTTCTCTTCCCAGCAGATTCTCTTAACAGGACGTGAGAGGGAAATTGTGACTTTAAAACTCACTTCACAGCGTTGCTGCACATCTGCAGGACTCAGGCGGTAGGTAACAGGTGAGGTTTCTTCTCTTAACAGCAGATTCTCTTAACAGGACGTGAGAGGGAAATTGTGACTTTAAAACTCACTTCACAGCGTTGCTGCACATCTGCAGGACTCAGACGGTAGGTAACAGGTAAGGTTTCTTCTCTCAGCATCAAACACTTTCATCAGACATTAGTAAGAGACTCAATAAACAGCTTTATCAGCGATGTTAAACACCTTCAGGGCTCCATCACTAAGTATAACGGTTCAGACTTTTCCACAGCCATTCGGTTCTTCACGAGACTTGTAATTTCAGAGAGAGAGAGGGTTAACAGGAGCCTTCAATAAGGGATTACTTCACGACAATACTCAGTGGAAGAGAGGATAATACAAAGCATTACTTCACCAGTTCAGTTGCATCGTTCTGAAATTTGGATGAGGACAGGTAGATCATTTCACAAGAATGAAAGCAGGCGTTGGGAGACTCTTCTCAGCATAGCACACAGCACTCGTGTCCACTACAAATCCACAGCATTAATTCAGCGTGCATCGGGTAAGGCAATCAACTGCAAATCACTCACACAGTAGGGCTGATCAGAAAAACTCGCTTCATCCATGCATTTCAATGGGAATATTCAACTCTCCGTTCTCTCCAGCGCATCTGAAACAGATGTCCTCCTCAATAGTAAGTTTCACATTCACAGTCTTTGCATCAAGCTTTACATTTGATTCAACGATGTAATTTAGGTCACTTATCTTTCTCTTTTCCTCTTCCAGCGCAGATCCAAGCAACAATTCAATCCAGTAATATTCCACAAGCAGCTCCAAACGATAGACTCAAATGGCAGTTCCTCACTTACACGAATTTCCAGGATTACAGCGTCCAATGTAAGCGTCCAAACCGGAGATCTTCTACCCCAAAACACAACGACAGAGACCCAGCAAAACAACTGATCCACTGAACACCGATTGACTTTTACCAGTTCCAACCTTCACCTCAACTCGACTCTGAATGGCTCTTTTATCCTCCTCTTGTGAAGCGGAAAGCCTGTACAAACACCGCTCCTCTCTCCCTCACACCTGTCGTGCATCAGCTGTAATTAGTTTGCGCAATATCTCCGCTACACCCGGAACCGGAGTGAGGTGTTACACCACAATAACTCCCCTCGGGGACATAGAAAGAGAAAAGAAAGGTTCCGCTTTTCACAGCATTTTGTCACCCGTGACATATAGTTATCGTCCTTGGTGTGAACGGGCCTTTAGTCTCTACAGTTAACTTTAGTGTACTTAAAATTTATTTATCTGCAAAATGATGTTGTATACTTACAGTTTTGCACAATATATGTTCTCAAAACAACATACACCCTTTAAAAAAAATACATTTACCAGTTGTTTAGCAGGGTCTGTGTAATCTGTTCTGAAATGGTTTTAATTTTATTATAATATACTGTATATCGTTATCACAAGAGGCTGCAATGTATATCACAATATAGATTTTAGGCCATATCGCCCATCCCTAATTGATAGCCTATAATAGTTGATAATAACATAGGCTTACCTAATGTTGCCTAAGGACGGTAACAGTACTTTAGTAACCTTTTACAGTGAGTAGAACAGCTTTCTCAAGCAGTTTGTGATGCATTTTGGAAACAGGAGATGAGCCCCTGGTCTAATGCGCCACCTGGCTTGAGAAACCCGTTCTCAAAGACTTACTTTTATAGTCATTATTTGGGTAGCACACATATTCTGAATGCCTTCGGCAGAATTCAAATGAGCCATTTTAATCTAGATTAATCTAGATTAATTTCAAAATTAATCTAGATTAATCTAGATTAAAAAAATTAATCTATGCCCACCTCTAATATATATATATATATATATATATATATATGCTGCTTTGCTTTTTTTATTCCGTTGTATGTAATTTGTACATTTTTGCTATGCAAGTTATTTTGTTGAAACCTTGGCATTAATAAAAAATCAAATAAAAAAATTAAAAATAAAAAAAGGATGCAGCCTTTGAATTGGGACGTCCTTCGTCGCGCCGCTGTGACGCAATCGGCCTTCAAATACGGCCATCCGGCCTTCAAATACGGACTTCGGAGGATGCAGCCTTCACATTGGGACACAGCTACTGATTCAAAAGCCTTGTTCAAGTGAAGGACTTCCCCTCCCATTGGATCACTCCAGCAAATAACAGAGATAAACGCAGAGTTGCCTTGTGCCACCCAGAAGGAAGAATTGTTTTGTTTGTTTTTCTTCTTCAGTGTTTCCAGTTGATTTACGCTTTAAAGTTGGCATACCCAATTGTCTTCTCATTGCATTATTTTCTTAAAGGGATTGTGATTACCATTTCATGAAAATATAATTATCAGTACTAACCACTCCATTTCATTATTGGTATTAAGATCATGTACCGTTTTTATTGTGTGTGTTTGCATTCTGGAGCTCAAATTTAAAGATTAAAAAATATGAAAATGCCCAGCGCCTGGAGAGCTCATTCAAGTCTCTCATGCCAGGCTTCTCGAGTGACGTCACGGTACCAGAAGCTCAAGAAGCTGCTACCACAAACGCAATGCACTGTTTCCCGGGGTGCTTTGTAAAAGTTCGTCATCCGAGTAGATGGAGCAATAGTTGAAAAGCTCCAAGCGGTCGCTTCAGTCTTAGCAGTATACATTTGTATGTTTTAATCTTTAAATTTGAGCTCCAGAACAAACGGTACAGGGTCTTAATGCTACTAAGGAAATAAAGTGGTAAGTATTAATATTTTTAGTTTGATTATCCAGTGCTTATTATCCCTTTTAAGAAACTGTAGGTTTATCTTAAATTGAAAAAAATCTGTCGCTATGAATGTTTTTAAATATGTAATACCGTAAATGTGCAAAAGCAAACTGATTATTGATCCAACTGTGCTCACTGGGATATCCAAACACTTGGATATTATTTTGTACTCTTTCCATAATCTATGCATTTGTATTACTTTATCTCAAACTTCTGTAGAATGCTCTTTCGTCTTCATTTTCCTTCAGAGTCACAGCCTGACCAATGATCCTTCAACAGTGGGGTTTTTTTATCTAGAAAATGTGACAGCAACTTTATTGGTTCACAGGTGGAGGCCAATGGTAAGGTAAATGTGTCCTTGTTATGGCAATTTCTTTCATCAGTGTAAACTGGACGCTTCCACAGCACAGGGGTTGAATACTTATGCAAGCAAGATATTTCATTTTTTAAAAATTTTTCTTAAAAATATTTCCCAACATAAAACCAATGTCACCTTACAATAATTGATTTTGAGTTTCAGTGTTTTAAAATAAAATATCAAACAGAAAGAAATTTCAATGTACCATTTGTAATTCAGTAATCTGAGAGAATTGGTCAGGGGTCTGAATACTTTTGCAAGGCACTGTGTGTACACCTATACACACCCATACACACACCCATACACACTCTGAGTGTACAAAACATTAGGAACACCATCCTAATATTGAGCTGCACCCTTTTTGCCCTCAGAACAGCCTCAATTCGTTGGGGCATGGACTCTACAAGGCGTTGAAAGCGTTCCACAGGGATGCTGGCCCATGTTGACTCCAATGCTTCCCACAGTTGTGTCAAGTTGGCTGGTAGTGGATCTCTACTCCAAATAGCTCATTCCATCTCATCCCACAGATGCTCAATTGGATTGAGATCTGGTGACTGGGCAGGCCACTGCAGTAAGCTGAATTCACTGTCATGTTTGTGGAACCATTCCTGGACAATCCTAGCCTTGTGGCATGCATGGGGCATTATCCTGCTGAAAAAATCCATTAGCAGATGGATACACCGCTGCCATGAAGGGATGCACCTGATTGGCAATGATGTTCAGATATCCTGTGGGTTCCCGCAGATCCTTAAAAAGTCTTAAATTAGTTTTTCAATTGTAAGGCCTGAAAGGTCCCCTTGCCAGTCACCCCCAATTTTGGCAAGTGCTGCATACATGACATACCCAAAATAAAAAGGTTGCTGCTCATAAGTCATTCTGAATAGACACATAACACACATATATTTAGAAAGCCAACCCTTGAGAGTTTATAGTTCAAGACTCAAAATTAACCAGACTGTTATTAATATTGAGATATATAAGCTCAAACATAAAAACAAAAACAACAAATATTAAGAATATATTTATTAAATGTATAAAAATATTATTTGAATTTAGGATATCAACTTATAACCACAACTAAAGTGTAGCCACAACTGTGGCCATGCTTCATTTCAAGTCTGAGGATGATATCTCGAAAATTATGCATTTTATGATGCCTATTGTGTGACTATGTCAGGGGAGGATTTCAGAGAAGTTTTTTAGAAGGCTACAAGTTTCTCATCAAATAGTTTATTGCCCTATAAACACCAATTTGCATTCTCTACATTACATTCAGACTAATGTCTGGCGAGTAGAACTGCCCCATTCCTGTTCTATTCATTTAAATCGACTAACCTTTCACACCTTCATTATTCTTTTATCCTTATTCTTTTGTTTGAATTCAGCCATTACAGCCTTTCTTCTGGCATAATGCTTTGCCATCGACATGTAAATCCCACTACACATGAATAATCCACGTATTATCTTAAGTCTTGTTACAAAACAAACAATAAAAAAACTATTATTGAAACTTTAAAGTCGAATTATTTTTTAAAAATGATTGTATGGAATAGAAAGCTCCTGCAGCAGGTGCATTAGCACAGGTGCATTAGCACAACAGGTAGCCTCAAGCTACATGACACAATTTAATTTATTAATATTACACTTTTACTAAGAGCTCACTTTAAAACACCATCGAGTATTTATATCATATTCCGGTCGCGGTTAAACATGTTTTCAATTAAAAAAACGATTTTGAAATATGTTATATTTAGCATTTTATGTGAAGCTATGGGCTATGCTTACCTATAACTTTATTCTTTATTCATATAAAAACACCCCAAATCTCACGAAAATCAAACACAAAACACACATACTTAAATCATGCGTTTATTAGCTTCTAGTTTCAGGTGAAGAGATGTCACTTTCGCTTTGTTATCACGGATGTCCAGAATGAGGAAGTGTGGACATGACGCGTCATGCAGAAGAGGTCACGATGAACCACGTGAGATGATTGACATGCTGTACAGCTTATCATAATCATTCGAGGTCAAATCTGACGCGATTCAGGAAGAAGAGACACACATCTCACTGTGTTCGCTGTTTGAGTTGTTCTGATCGCATAAGGGTCAATATCACTGTAGGGTGCCTTTTGGTGTCCTGAACATAAATAACTCATTTGCCATGATAACTCAACATACAAATGACTATGAAAGGTGTGTTATATTAGGCTAAGTTTTTTTATTCATAACAGAAGCATTACTTGGCTCTTTAGATACATTTTCAATATTTTCTTTAGTTTTGTATGAGAGGATGTATGTTGTTTTGCTATGTCCCAGGCACTGCTCATTAAATTTGAATGAGAGTAAAATAGTCAAAAAAAATAAAAAATAAATAAAAATTCCTATTAATATTTTGTTAAATAAGATATTACTCAAATTGAGTGTATTGATCATTTTGTAATAAAAACAATATTTTTATTTAATAAAAAAGAAGAGTTTGTCCATGTCCCTTGAATGGTTGTCCACCCTGTCGTATTGCGGAATCTGTCCCTTTAAGAAAAGGCCATCACCATTAGTGACATCATCACAACAGATTTTTTTTATATCTTCAGTGGCGGGAATTTCAACTGCTGAGGTGAGTAGCAGCTGACTTTTCAACTGACAAATTTTCTTCATATAAGTTTGCTTACTTGTTTTGCCAAATCTTAACATGTCCACCCTGTCGCCATAAAATATACAGGAAGTGATTAAAATACAATATTTTCAAAATATGTAAGTTTAAATATACCAAATTCTCTTCAACAACCAGACTAACTATTTAGCTAGTCACAGTTTGTTGTAAGCTAATATGCTAATTGAAGCTCAAAATGTCCACCCTGTCGTTGTTACAAAATGTCCACCCTGTCGGCCACTTAGACTTGATAGGGTGGACATACACATGACAGGGTGGACATAGCATTCATTTGTAGTTAATATTGCAATTTATAGAAATGTTATATTACATTTTATAGAAAATTCTGCTGTAGATAATAGTTGTAATTAAAAAAAAAAACATTGCTGTTCTCAGGACATGCCTCTGTGTGCGGCAGAAAGTGCACGGCAATACAGAAAACGCCGGGATGCAAACCCCGAACAAAGAGAGGCATACCTTAGGAAAGAAAGGGAGAGATGGAGGAAAGATAGAGATACAGGGAAGAAGAAATGTATTAATGACCTCACAGAGAGAGAAAAACGTTCACAAAGGAAAAAATGGAAGGAGGCAAAGAAAGCTGCCAGAGCTAAAGCCAGGGCAATAGTGGAGTTTCAGACTCCAGAACCACTGGAGCTGGACTGTCCACCACAGCTAGGTCCCTCAAGGTTAGTATAAATGTAGTATGGAAATAATATGAAGGAAACATAACTCTTAGTCAAAAAATTGATTAATTATAGTCACCTATATAATACCTAGATTATACTTACAAAATATATTCCCTGGGTATAGATGAATAATTTAGTTAGGGGTGAAATAGGCCTAATCAACAGTGATTGGCCTAAAAACCTGACAACAATTTATGTATTCTAGGCAGCGCCTTCAAGGAGAAAAGAGTCGAGAAAGAAGAAAGAAGAAAATTATGAAAGAATTGAAAGAGTTGAAAGCAAAACTGGCAAAGGAGAAGAGAAAAGGGGAAAAATACAAAAAGAGGTACCAGAGGATGAAGAGAGAAGCACCATCAGTGTCTCCTCAATCAAAAGTCAGGGAATTGGTAAAAGGCCAAAAAGTTAGGTCACCCATTAAGAGAGCCCTGCTATTTCACACGACCCTGGTTGAGAACATCAGACAAAAATACAGAAACGCAAAAACTGAGAGAGAAAGACAGCTGATTGCCAGGGTGACTTCTGGAAGTATTTTAAAAAAATACAGACTCCAGAAGTACACACAAAAGGCATTTGGCTACTCCAAAAAAAGAAATGCAACCCTCAGTGTGGATCTTTGTGCAACCATAAAGAGAAAAGAAAGTGGTGCAGCTCTGGAGATCAAGAGGAAAGTGAGGTCTTTTTATCTCCGTGATGATGTTAGCCGTATGACACCAGGCTGCAAACAAACAATCACACGACAAAAGAAAAAAATGCAAAAAAGATTACTCACAGACACATTGAAAAATCTACACAGAAAATTTTTGTCTGAGCAGCATGGCCAACTGTCATACAGCACGTTTTGCCGGCTAAGGCCATTTTGGGTTGTTACACCCACAGAGGCTGACCGCAACACGTGTTTGTGCAAAACACATGAGAACACACAACTTATGGCAAATGCCCTCCACAGTCATGGTATATTGTCTACCAAAAGTATAGAAGATATGGCAGATTCAATCATGTGTGATTCAAAGGGAAAGGCATGTGCTTACAGTGAGTGTAGGGAGTGCCTCTTCAGTGTATATCAAACCCTTAAACAACCTGGGGAAGCAGAGGTTTGTGTTGCCCAATGGACCACAGAAAGGATCCATAAAGAAGACAAATCCTCCATGATTACAGTCAAAAGAGATCTCGTAACAACCGAGTCTGACCTGGTTAGCCAATTTCAAGAAAGGCTCAGCAGATTTAAGCAACACATCTTCAACATCAGATGGCAATACACAGCCTACAGGCAAATCAGGGAGACCCTAAAAGCAGACGAGTGCATGCTGCACATTGATTTTAGTGAAAATTACTTGTGCAAATACAGACAAGAAATTCAAGCAGTCCACTTTGGAGGATCGCACCAACAGGCAACTCTCCATACAGGGGTACTTTACACTGCTGAAGACCAGTCACCTCTTTCCTTCTGCTCCATTTCTCCAAGTCGCCGACATGACCCTACAGCTATTTGGGCCCACCTTGACCCAGTACTTGGTATGATAAGGCAAAGGTTCCCTGAAGTTAAAAAACTTCACTTCTTCAGTGACGGGCCAGCCACTCAATATCGGCAGAAAGGGAACTTCTACCTACTTTCCACAGAACCATATAAACTAGGATTTGAAAATATCAACTGGAATTACTTTGAGGCAGGACATGGCAAGGGGGCACCAGATGGTGTTGGTGGAGCATTGAAGAGATCAGCAGACAGAGCCATCAAACATGGAGAGGACATCCCCAATGCATTAATCCTTTATGAAAGACTGAAATCTACCAACTCTTCAGTGGAGTTATTTTACATAAGTGAAGATTATGTTGAATCAAAGCCAGAGGTAAGAAAATAACCTAAATGTACACCTTAATTTTTACAATTACTAACTAAAAATTATTATGAGTCATTGAATTCTCAAGTTCATACCATCTCTCTTCTCATTATAAGATACCTGCCATTGCTCCAATAAAAGGAACAATGAGGGTGCATCAGGTGCTAAGTGTGTCACCAGGCAAACTGAAATACCGGGACATCACATGTCTCTGCAAGAGAGAGGCTGGTATGTTGGATTGTCCCTGTTACCAGTTAATGGATGCAACTGTAAGTGAAGAGCATAACCATGCCCCTGCATTTGATGGTACAAATGAAACCAGATGGCGTCCACAATTCATTGAGGCGAAACACATTGGAGAATGGTGTGTGGTGAATTATGAAGACGAAGCCTATCCTGGCATTATCATTAAAGTGGAGGAGCACACCATTATGGTTAAGTGCATGCACCGGAATGGGATAAATAAATTCTTCTGGCCTAGTCCCAGAGAAGACATTACCTGGTATGCAGACCAACAGATTCTCTGTCTGATTACAGAGCCACAAGCTCTCAATAAACGCTCTGTACAGATAGACAAGGCTTCATGGAGGTATATTGAAGAGCAGTTTAGATGAGCGGAGTTTAGATGAACAGGAATCTGTTCTTTAAAATGACTTATTGCTCGTGTTATTGTTTGTTAATGTATATCCAGATTTCTTTTCAGAAGTGTGTTTCTCTGTTATGTGGTGTTTACATTAGGTTTTTAGTTAATTTAAACCCCAGTAGAACCACACTGGAATACATTCAGGCAAGGATTTGAAAGATCGAATCGTGTTCTGAACACAAATGTATATTTTTTTTTTCTAAATGTCAGTTTGGGGCAAATTGTTCCACGTGTTGTAAATGTTACAAATTTTACAAATATTTCTTGGCCACAAATAAAAAACTAATTGTTACATTTAATGTACTTGCTTTTTCATGTTTTGTTATTATAATTTTCCTTATGTTTACATTTTTCTGAAAAGACGGGCTGGTTTTGAACTCCCTGCCTGTTTCATCTCAACCAGAGAGGCCATTCTAAATTCTCGGTTATATCAATGTGATTGAGAATGTAACTATATATTTATTTTTTTTAAGTTGAATAAATGTTTCATTGTCATATTTTGTCATGCTTTTTGTGTTCTGCTTTATGTGTCCACCCCGTCGTGTGCTTGTCCACCCCGTCGTGTGCTTGTCCACCCTGTCATGGGCTCGTCCACCCTGTCATGGGCTCGTCCACCCTGTCATCTTGGTATTTTTAAATAATATTTAAAATAATAATGTAATCATACCTATATAATCCATTGTGCTAGGTGTGGGGGCAATAACATGCAAACAAAAAACTGCGTCCGAATAATCAAATATTTCTCCAAATAAGAAAAAATACATGTGCGAATTGTATGAGTTTCTCTAAAAACACATTGTTTACATAAAATCTTTTATGTATTTATAATTTGAAAGCAAAAAAATAACCCTGTTTAGGAAAGGGACATCATACCTTTCAGAAAGTATAATTTGTATCTTAATAGTGCAATGAAAACATATTTAACAGTAATTTATATGTCCACGACAGGGTGGACATATCTATGCTTTATGCTCTAAAAAATGGCCCATAATTAAAAAAAAAAAAAAGTGGGAGCTCAGATAATATATTTATTATAGTATTTGAGTGTCTACTATTATGACATGACATAAAGCGAATGGTAAATTAAAATCAAAATGTGTGAGTATTGTGAGGGTTGAAAGGCACTCTATGGTGATATTGACCCATAAATGAGTGTAAAATGAATACAAATGTTTTTCTGTATGGCAAAATAATTTACTAACATGTGATAATTAATATTTATTTCTCCAAATATGCGCACTATTGGACTAATAGCCCTGTCGTATGCTGTATATTATATGTATTTGAGCACAAATAAACCGGAGAAGACGAGAAAGAATGTCGAGTGAGTGATTATTTCTATTAAAAATAACGATCGTTACAGATTAATTATTTTGCACTCCTGGCATAAATTAAGAAAATAATGTCACTGCAAACCAGTTTAATCATAAACAGTGGTCAAATATCGAAGCTGGAGCCTTAAACCTTTCTTATAATGCTGAGATTGTCCAGATCAAGTAAGAGTGTGATGTTTTAAAGAGTAATGATGATTTGCTGATTTTGAACAGCAAAAGTTTGGGATCACCGGTGATCCCTGACGGGGATCTATTTTCTATCTATAGGTCATCTATCTATGACCTATTTTCAGTTGAAAGTCTTAAAAGGTCTTAAATTATTTTGTCCTATAAAAATAAAAACACGATACCAGAGATCAACTTCTGAAAACTGCCATGCGTACCCGAGTATTAAACAAGAAACTGCCCGTACCCTAAGAAATGATCGCTAGCAAACGAGATTGTAAGTAAATGAAAACATACAACAAATAAACTTGAAAATATCACCACAAACAAGGCACAGTAATTTGTTCAAGATTTATATTTTGACTATAAACCAACTACACTTTTCATCACTGACTTCTATTAATTTACCGAACCAAAGAAGTATTATCAGTGCACACTCGTCACACAAAGTATTCGGTCAATGAAGTGAAATGTAGTAAGCACATACACCAATGCAGATCATCAGAAAGTCTATGTACTACTAGAACTTGTCTAAAACTTTAGGCATTTGAATTTTTATTTTGAACGGTATTGTAAAGATGTTGCCGTCTCCTCGAGTTGATACTACGACTAGTGAGCTCAATTGTGTTGTGGGGATTTGGGTTTTATGTATTAAAAAATGAATACATTATTTTTCCCATTTAAAAAATACGTAGCCCGGTGATTGACACCTCCGAGGCAGGGCAGCATTTTTATCCCGAAAAATAAAAAAGAAATGCTGTGCCCCGCAAGGTGTGGAGCCTCAAAATTGAGGAAAGGATAGTGGAGATGTGGCAGGAACACCCGTGTGTCTTTGACATAAGTGACATTTCCTATCATGATCACTCATTGAAGGAGCAGATGGAGGGAAATTCCTTTGGCACTTCAGGTACCTAAGTAAATAATTGTTATAACTTGTTAACGCCGAAGCAGATGGGCCTACTGTGTGGGGGAGTGTGTCCTCTCATTAGAATCAATTTCTACAGTCACTCGTATTCGATATCCCTTTCAAACCCCTACTGTATGCTTGTATTGCTAATTTAATCAAATAAGAGGAGGAGGGGTGCGTGTCTGTGAGTGTGAGAAATAGAGAGAATGTAGATTACATTGCATATTTAAACCTATAACACAATATTCTAGGTGAGGTCTTACTAATGCATTGTAGAGTTTTAACATTACTTCCCTTGATTTAAATTCAACACTTCTCACTATATATCCGAGCATCTTGTTGGCCTTTTTTTATAGCTTCCCCACGTTGTCTAGATGAAGACATTTCTGAGTCAACATAAACTCCTAGGTCTTTTTCATAGTTCCTCCCTTCAATTTCAGTATCTCCCATATGTTATTTATAAGCACATTTGTATTGCCTGCGTGCAGTACCTTACACTTTTCTCTATTAAATGTCATTTGCCATGTGTCTGCCTAGTCCTGAATGCTGTCCAGATCATTTTGAATGACCTTTGCTGGAAGAAAGAAATTGTGTAATATATACTAAGTTTGGTAATAAAAATTTTGTACATATTTTTTTATTTATCATTTATTGAAAAATTTTTTCAATTATGGATAACTATGGTTACTTTTATTTCAGTTTGCCCTATAGAAGACATTTTCCACATTTACAACAACATTGTGCACACAGATTGGACATTTTGCTGGGCAACACATTTTGTTAAATACAGAAACCTACAGCGTTTGTTTAAACATTGCCTCAATGGGGAATATGCCTTGTATCTGTGACCTTCTTGAGTGTTGTTGGAGTACTTTCGGTGTTGCTGTCGGTAGATTTCATTTCCTTACGTTCCCAACCGCTAACGATGAAACGGAACGAATGTTTACAGTGCTGATGATGTCATCAAAACGAGACGGATTTTGTTCTTGAACAACTATACAGCCATGCATAAATTGCTTGCCGACAGTCGTCTGTCCGCACAGATCATTTCATGAATAGCAGTACAGACGACTTCTGTTTGTTATAAACTGAATGGGATTAAATATGACACTCGGCAAGTACTTTTATGGCAGACCCCTGGGACCCTTGTCTCTCCCACATACATTGCTGTTGTTTTTTAGCTGACCCTGCTGCTTCACTTGCTTTTATTTTTGTCTCATTGAAATTGCCTGGCAGGGAGCTCTCCCAGCGCTGTTAAAGGGATACTTCACCTCTGGGAAGATGAATGTGTCTTTAAAATAGGCAAGGCAAGGCAAGTTTATTTATATAGCACATTTCATACACAATGGCAATTCAAAGTGCTTTACATAGAAGAAATTAAAATAATTAAAAGAAATAAGAATAATTAAAACAGTTTAGAAAAATAAAAAATAAAATACAGTACAGATAGTCGGACGAGCATTGGCACAGTGCTCATTCAGTAAATGATTAGCTAAACAGAAGTGTTTTGAGTCTGGATTTGAAAGTGACTACATTAGGAGCACGTCTGATCTCCTCTGGAAGCTGGTTCCAGCTGCGGCTGGCATAATAGCTAAAAGCAGACTCGCCATGCTTTGAGTGAACCCTTGGTATTTCTAGCTGATATGATCCTAGTGATCTGAGTGATCTGTTGGGTTTATATTCAGTGAGCATATCTGCAATGTATTGAGGTCCAAGGCCATTGAATGATTTATATACTAGTAATAATACTTTAAAATCAATCCTAAATTTAACTGGGAGCCAGTGTAAAGACCTGAGGACTGGTGTGATGTGTTCATATTTTCTGGTTCTGCTCAGAATCCTGGCGGCAGCGTTCTGTATGAGCTGCAACTGTCTTATGGTCTTTTTGGGAAGGCCAGTGAGGAGTCCATTACAATAATCCACCCTGCTGGTGATGAAAGCATGCACAAGTTTCTCTAAGTCTTGTCTGGAAACAAAGCATCTAATTCTTGCAATATTTTTCAGATGATAGCATGCTGATTTAGTTATTGCTTTGACATGACTACTGAAACTAAGGTCTGACTCTAGTGTCACACCAAGATTCCTGACTTAATTTTAGTTGTTTGACCCCTAGAGTGAAGGTATGCGTTCACCTTCAGAACTTCATCTTTGTTTCCGAACGCAATGACTTCAGTTTTGTCTTTGTTTAACTGAAGAAAGTTTTGACACATCCAACTGTTGACTTCATCAATGCATTGGCACAGGGAGTCAATGGGGCTGTAATCGTTAGGTGATAGGGCTAAGTAGAGCTGTGTGTCGTCTGCATAGCTGTGGTAAGCAATTTGGTTCTTTCTCATTATTTGGCTCATTGGGAGCATATACAGGTTGAACAGGAGTGGCGCAAGAATTGAGCCTTGAGGGACTCCGCATGTCATGGATGTCCACTCAGACTTATGACCTCCTATACTCACATAATAACCTCTCCCATCTAAGTATGACCTGAACCATTTTAGGACTATCCCAGAAAGCCCCACCCAGTTTTCCAGCCTGTCAAGAAGTATGTCATGATCGACAGTGTCAAATGCAGCACTGAGGTCGAGTAGTAACAGCACCGATAATTTGCTGATGTGGGAAGTGTGTCAAGAGTGCAGGTTGATGTTTTAAGGTGCTGTACTGTTTCTTCCAAAATTTTGCCATCAATTTCTTTGAAATCAGACATAGTAACTACTTTCTCAGGCAGTTTGATCTGTCTGACCCCAGGGCAACTCAAGGATGTGCTGATCACCTTTCTGATATTATTGATTTTCTCAGAGAAGAAAGAAGCAAACTCACTGCACTTGTTGTCTGAGAGCAAAATAGGTCATTTAAGTAGAAGAAATGTGAAGAAATTTTTGAATTTGGAGCTTTCTAGACTGAGAAAAGCCAGAAAATGTATTTTTGGCTTATGTGGATGAAAGACAACAACTCCCAGAATGCACTTGCTTCGCTGCCTCAGGAGGCCACGCCTACCGGTAAGAGTGCGCAGTTGAAAACAACAAAGCTAGCCTTAGTAGCCTACGTGATGAGTTTGCGAGGGTGTGATGGCCCAAGCCACACAGGATGAATAACCGGCAAGGCAGGGTAACAGCCAGCAATGGTAATATCGCATACAAGCCTACCAGTACACAAGTAAAGTTATTTTTTCAGTTAGCCACACCCCAAACAATTTATGATTTGAAAACACAGATCACATAGTTTATTTCAGGTATAACATACATTTATTTGCTTTAGCCATACACTGTTTAAATGGAGTGCACACATTTTTACATTGTAGGGTTATGTAAATTTCTGTTCTATTAATCATTGTTTCTTTGTTACCATGTTGGAGAGAAGTCTGTCCTGGGGGAAGAAAGGCGTGGCCAAGGGTGGAGGGCTGTGATATCCTGTGACCTGCCAATTAAGCCATACCATGTGCTGCCATGTTGGAGGGGGATTTTGGGTTTAGTTTGTTTTGCTTTGTAGTTGTTTGTATTTGTTGTCCATTTTGTTTTCCCTTTTGTGTAAATTGGTTTGGCTAAGCCACTATATATGTTTCTTTGTGTCTCATTCAGTTAGGTCAGGTTGTTCAGTTCATATTCTGTTTGTTGTATGCTGTTTTGAGTATAGTTATATTTTGTTGACCTCTTTTATGGGCCTAGTTGTTAACTTTTTGGTTTCTATTGCTTAGTATTTTTGGGGGTAAATAAAAAAAAAAACATTTTTTTCAACAAGAAACTCCTGTTTTCCTCATTGCCAGACTGTTTGGTCCGTGACAATTGGTGGCAGCGGTTGGATTATCCAGTTGAGGAAACAGGTTTTTTTTTTTTTTTTTTTTTTTTCTCCAGTTTTTTTTTCTATTCCTTGGTTGCTGATCCCCCAACACTGAAGAAAGATGATGAGGGGAAAAGGTGGGAAAAGACTTGGTGGGTCTACAGTGGCCCAGGAGAAGCAAGCCAGTGAAGAGGAAGAAGGTGGAGCCTCAGGAGGGGCTGAGGACATAGAGGGGAAGGAGCCAACGCTGTCTGACTTGATGGCCATTTTTCAGGCGCATATGGGGCAGCAGGACGCTCGAGAGGCAAGGCAGAATGAGGTAACTGCAAGACAAGAACAACGGTATAAAGCTCTTCAACACCAGTTTCAGCTTTTGCAGTTAGAAGTTCAGGCCCGAACAGCTGTGGCACCAAATCCGCTTGCAGAGGACTCTGATTCCCCAGATAGGGAGGTTCAATCATCCACTATGCACCTTCTGCCAGACCCAGCTGAGCCCATGATGACCACTCAAACAGGGGCCTCTACAGGTCAGTCTTGGTTGCAACATAAGCCCAGGTTGGACAAATTAACTGATAGTGATGACATTGAACATTTCCTCGTTACATTTGAACGCATTGCGGTAGCATGCAGGTGGCAAAAAGCTGATTGGATTTTTCAGTTGATACCATTACTAATGGGCAAAGCTAGAGGAGCATATGTGCAAATGGACATTGATGACTCCCTTGACTATGATCAGGTAAAATCAGCCATTCTAGCTAAATATGACATTAACCCTGAGACCTACAGGCAGAGATTTCGTTCCCTAGAGGTGAATCCTGATGAGAGCCCCAAGGAGTTGTATGCACGGCTCAAGGAGCTTTATGGAAAGTGGATCCAGCCTAAAAGTAAAACCATCCAGGAAATTGGTGAGTTGATAATACTGGAGCAGTATCTGAGAATGTTGTCTCCTGAGCTGCAGGTCTGGGTCCAAGAGCACGACCCAGATTCAGCCATGGAGGCTGCTAGACTGGCTGAAGTTTTTGTGGCTGCCCGAA
Source organism: Squalius cephalus (assembly GCF_949319135.1). Taxonomy (NCBI): domain Eukaryota; kingdom Metazoa; phylum Chordata; class Actinopteri; order Cypriniformes; family Leuciscidae; genus Squalius; species Squalius cephalus. Next base: position 859,093 of record NC_137128.1, on the reverse strand, counting down.
AGAAGGGTCAACCATGGAGCTACAACTCATGGAGAACTGCAAGGGACAATCGCCAATCAACACACCATCCAAGCACCGGGGTGGGTAAGTTTCCCACGAGGGAAAGCCAGCCAGCTAACAGACCAGTAAAATCCTTAGGGAGGAAGCCAATCTGTTATCTTTGTGGAGTAGAGGGCCATACGAAACCTATGTGCCCCAAAAACTCTGTTAACATGACTCAGATGTGCTTTGTACCGCGAACTCAGGAGGAACCTGAACTTAAGAAGGTCCAGTCTATTAAAATGAAAAATATTGAAGTTAATGGGATAATGCTCAAGGCTCTGCTTGATTCCGGAAGTGATCAGACTCTTGTTCACAGGAAGTTTGTACCTCCCAACATAATTAGCACGGAAGACACCATACCTATCTGTTGTGTACATGGGGATGAAAAGAGCTATTCGACAGCTGACATGTACATAAAAGTTGATGGGCAAATTTACCTGTTGAATATTGGGGTTGTCGATAGCTTACCTTTTCCTGCTGTGCTAGGGAGAGACCTTCCAGTGCTGTTTGATTTGTTGGAGTCAGACCAACGTCGAAAATGTAATGCAGTTGTTACCAGAGCACAGAAAACAAAATCCAATGACTACTCTGAGACTCTATGTATCCTGCCTTTCTATAATGAGGAGTTGGAGACCGCACCCGGGAAGTCTCGGAAAACTCGCAGACAGAGACGGCAGGAGAAGTTCCAACATACAGTGGTGAAACCACCAACTCATCCTGAACCTGAATTATCCGTAAGATTTCAAATTCCAGAGAACTTAATCGAAATGCAGAAAGCTGATCCATCTTTAGTGTCTCTCTTTCAGAAAGCAGAGGGGAAGGAGTTAGGAGCTGGGCAAGACTCCAACAGAGAGGAGTATGTTCTACAAAATGGCATGCTCTACCGTCAGCAGGGGTCAGTCTTGCAGTTAGTGGCTCCCCAAGCGACTAGACATACCATACTCACCATGGGGCACTCTGTTCCCTGGGCTGGCCACCTGGGTAAGCACAAAACTACAGCACGCATTAAACGCCATTTTTACTGGCCTGGCCTAAGCAGAGAGGTAGCTGAATTTTGTAGAAGCTGCCCTCAGTGCCAAATAACATCGGCTAAAACTCCCTCTAAAGCTCCCCTCCGACCCCTACCCATCATTGGCACCCCATTTGAGCGCCTGGGAATGGATATTGTGGGTCCTGTTGAAAGGAGTACATCAGGGAACCGGTACATGCTGGTCATAACAGACTATGCTACAAAATACCCTGAAGTCTTTCCACTTAAGTCTATTAAAGCAAAATCAGTGGCTTTCTGTTTGGTGCAGTTCTTTTCCAGAGTGGGTTTTCCTTCTGAAATACTAACTGACCAAGGAACTAATTTTATGTCTACACTGCTAAAACAGGTGTATCAGTTACTCGGTATAAGGAGCCTGAGAACTACACCGTATCACCCTCAGACAGATGGACTGACAGAGCGCTTCAACCAGACCCTGAAGCAGATGATCCGGAAATTTGTCAACGACAGTGGTACAGATTGGGATCAGTGGCTGCCTTATCTCCTCTTTGCCTACAGGGAAGTACCCCAAGCCTCCACTGGGTTTTCTCCCTTTGAACTTCTGTACGGGCATGAAGTACGGGGTCCTCTCTCGTTGCTGAGAGAGATTTGGGAGGGAGGCAAAGGGAAAGGGGAATCAATTAATGTAATATCCTATGTTGTTCAGATGAGAGAGCGGCTGGAAAGGATGAGTGAACTCGCCCAATCACATATGGTGGAGGCCCAGCAACAGCAGAAGTCCTGGTATGATCGATCAGCCCGGCAGAGATCTTTCAACATGGGGCAGAAGGTGCTAGTGCTCCTCCCCAGTGACGACAACAAGCTCCTCGCAAAGTGGCAGGGGCCATTCGCGGTTCTAAAGAAACTTGGGCCCACCACATACCAGGTAGCAACCCCAGGGCGGCCACGGTCAAGCAGGACACTTCACATAAATCTCCTGAAGGAGTGGGTGCAGCGACCTGAACAAAAAGAGGTGATGCTTATCAGAAGTGTGCAAGAGGAGGAGGAAGTGGATGAACAGTACTTGATATCAGCTGGGGCTCCAGGAGACCACAACCTCAACCACCTCTCGGAAGAAAAGCAGCTTCAGGTGAGAGAAATCTGTGGTTATGAAGTATTCCAGGAGAATCCTGGGAGGACCGATATTGTTGAACATGACATTGTTGTGAAGGAGGGTGCATCAGTGAGGAGGCTTAGTTACAGGATCCCGGAACGCCTGCTGGCCTCACTGAAGAAGGAGATAGACCTAATGCTGTCCTTGGGGATCATTGAGTCTTCAAGAAGTGAGTGGTGTAACCCAGTGGTCCTGGTGCCCAAGAAGGACGGAAGCATAAGGTTCTGCATCGACTTCAGGTACCTGAATTCCATTTCTCAGTTTGATTCATATCCCACACCGAGAATTGATGAACTGCTGGAACGATTGGGGAAGGCAAAGTACTTGACCACAATAGATCTTTGTAAGGGTTACTGGCAGGTTCCACTCACTAAGCGGTCCAGGAAGTTGACAGCCTTCAAGACTCCATGGGGTCTCTTCCAGTTTACCGTTATGCCATTTGGTTTGCATGGGGCTCCAGCCACCTTCCAGAGGCTCATGGACCAGGTACTGGGTGGTTTCACTGATTTTGCAGCTGCATATCTCGATGACATTGTCATTTACAGTACCACCTGGGAAGAGCACTTGAAACATCTGCAGGCTGTCTTGGATCGTCTCCATTCTACCGGACTGACCATAAATGCATCAAAGTGTGTCTTTGCTGCTGCAGAGACAGAGTACATTGGTCACATCATTGGAAATGGGATGATAAGGCCACAGGTCAACAAGATCCAAGCCATAAAGTCATGTCCCTTGCCACACACAAGGAAGCAACTACGGTCTTTCTTGGGCATGGCAGGCTTCTATCACCGCTTCATCCCACAGTTCTCCAACAGAGCAGCTCTTCTCACAGATATGACAGGATCTCGGTGTCCCAACCACATCCAGTGGACAGAGGAGGCAGTTGCAGCTTTCCAGGACGTCCAGCAATCACTGAGTAAGGAACCAGTTCTGTATAGTCCAAACTATGATGACGATTTTATTCTGCAAACAGATGCTTCCGATAGGGGTCTGGGGGCAGTGCTTCTTCAGGGACCACCAGACAACCGCCATCCAGTTGCTTACATCAGCCGGAAAATGTTCCCCCGAGAGGTGAGGTACTCAACGGTGGAAAAGGAGGCACTGGCTATAAAGTGGGCTCTCGACTCCTTCCGTTATTACCTCCTGGGCAGAGAATTCACCCTTGAGACAGATCATAAAGCTCTCCAGTGGATGGAACGAATGAAGGATACTAATGGCCGGATTACTCGTTGGTATCTGGCATTACAACCTTTCCGCTTCATCATCCAGCACATCCCTGGCAAAGTGAACGCTGCTGCAGATTACCTCTCTCGCAGTACCAGCGAGAGTCCTGAAGGGGGGGGGGGGTGTGTGATGGCCCAAGCCACACAGGATGAATAACCGGCAAGGCAGGGTAACAGCCAGCAATGGTAATATCGCATACAAGCCTACCAGTACACAAGTAAAGTTATTTTTTCAGTTAGCCACACCCCAAACAATTTATGATTTGAAAACACAGATCACATAGTTTATTTCAGGTATAACATACATTTATTTGCTTTAGCCATACACTGTTTAAATGGAGTGCACACATTTTTACATTGTAGGGTTATGTAAATTTCTGTTCTATTAATCATTGTTTCTTTGTTACCATGTTGGAGAGAAGTCTGTCCTGGGGGAAGAAAGGCGTGGCCAAGGGTGGAGGGCTGTGATATCCTGTGACCTGCCAATTAAGCCATACCATGTGCTGCCATGTTGGAGGGGGATTTTGGGTTTAGTTTGTTTTGCTTTGTAGTTGTTTGTATTTGTTGTCCATTTTGTTTTCCCTTTTGTGTAAATTGGTTTGGCTAAGCCACTATATATGTTTCTTTGTGTCTCATTCAGTTAGGTCAGGTTGTTCAGTTCATATTCTGTTTGTTGTATGCTGTTTTGAGTATAGTTATATTTTGTTGACCTCTTTTATGGGCCTAGTTGTTAACTTTTTGGTTTCTATTGCTTAGTATTTTTGGGGGTAAATAAAAAAAAAACATTTTTTTCAACAAGAAACTCCTGTTTTCCTCATTGCCAGACTGTTTGGTCCGTGACAGAGGGATTTAGAGATCGTCCAAAATGTCCGGGATTCGGCTTTTGCGTTCTACAGTCGCCATTCATTCATCATGTTTAATGTGGCGAGCAGGACGAGGCTGACGGCCGCGGGAGAACAGCACGAGGCCGGTGGCGTGTTTACTGAGACGCGCCGAGTCTCCCATCTCTCACGGAGGAGCGGGAATTTTTCTTAGCAATGGTAAAACGCACATCAACTGATCACTTGTTTAGCGTTCATGTAAACACTACATTCAAATTCACCAATCGGAATGAATTCAGTTAGATTGAAACAAAAGGTGTGCATGTAAACAAGGAATAGCGACCGCAGAAAGCAAAAGCTGAATCCCGTACATTTTGAACGATCTCGCCCGCCGGACAAGTCCAGGAAAAGGAGGATGTTTACTTACTCAGCTTTCTCCTACTATTCAGCTTTCTCCACAGAACAAGAGCCTGCTAGCTTAGCTTCCAAAGAAAGACGGCTGACACTGTGTACATTCTGAGTGAGATCCCACCTCCTATGGGCGGGCTGAAAACATGCAGAACAACGCCATCTACTGGCTGTAGTCTTTAGCCTCTGTCCAGAAAATCCTCCGATGACGCAAAATTTTGCGTCATCGGAGGATTTTTTCCAGACAAAAAATACATAAATCTCTTGTCTCAGGGGGATATGAGGGTGGAAAGCATGGTAATTCGAAAATGGACACAGGGCCAAGAGGGTCAGCAGCATTGTCCGCTGCCACTACCGGTCTTGGCAGGTGATAGACATTGGAATGCTGGCCAGCCGTTGACCGTGCTGTCCGACGTATGGCCACTTCACTAACTGCTGGAACAAACGGAGACAAAGGGGGTGAAGAGGGAGTAGGTCCTTCTGGTGCCCTGGTAGAAATAGGCACTAAAGGGGCTCGCCCAGTAGGTGCCAAGGCAGCTGGTAGAAGCTGCAACCGAGGGGTGGGTTGAGTAACAGACACTTGAGTGGGGGTTACCAAAGGAGCCTCATGCCTCAACACTAATAGATCATCCCCTGACAACTCGTCCTCTGACTGAGGCAGGTCAGCAAGGCAGCCTCACTTGGAGGATGGGCTTCAACCACAGCCTTCAGCAGTGCACGGTTGACCTGCCTGGCTTTGGTCGGTTCGTCCACTGGTGCAATTGTGTACACAGACCCTCCCTCTCTGGGCACTTTGAGGACTCTGTACTGTACAGGACCATAAAGGTCACGGAGCTTATGACGCCCCCGTGCAGCAAAATCACGAAACCACACTAGCTGGCCCAATTTAAGAGGCAAAGCTCATGGCGATCATGGTGATTCTTACGACGCTCTGGAGCAACCCGCAACCTCTCTGTAGCACCTTCGAAAGCCAACTGCAAGCGGGTCTGGTGCTCCTGAATCCACTCATGGACGTTTCCACCCACGGGATCCTGAACTCCACCTGACAGGAAGTCGACTGGTAGTCTAGGCTCCTGTCCGAACATTAAAAAGAACGGAGACTCCCCAGTTGACTGATGGGGGGTGGTGTTATAAGAGAACAGGACCTGAGGCAAGCAGGAACTCCAGTCCCTCTTCCGAGACACTGGCAGAGTGCGCAACAAGTTATGGAGCGTTCTATTGAACCGTTCGCATTGGCCATTCCCGGCCGGATGGTATGGCGTGGTGCGAGACTTTTCAATGCCATAAAGGCCACACAGCTGTTGAATAAGGGAACTCTCAAAGTTGCGGCCCTGATCAGAGTGGATACGGGCAGGAACACCAAACTTGGAGAACCACTCTACCACCAAAGCTTGGGCCACAGTGGGGGCCCGTTGGTCAGAGGTGGGAACAGCAAGTGTGTATTTGCTAAAGACATCAGTCATGACCAGTACATTTTCTAAACCACTCTGGGTGGGTTCTAACACTGTATAGTCAATGGCTACAATCTCATTAGGCCGTGAGGCCAACAGGTGCCCCATAAAACTAGAACTAGGACGTTGAGAGTCCTTACCAACTTGACACCTCTCACAGGCCTGACACCACTTGGACAAGTCTGCGGTCATACCCGGCCAATAACAGCGCTGGCGTAGGAGCTCCAATGTCCTTTCTGTGCCCTGATGGCCATGCTCCTGGTGGACCTTAGTAAACACCTCTTCCTTAAAGGAAGCAGGCACCACCACCTGCAAGACTACTTCCGCGCCGTCGGGGCGAAACACCCGGTGATACAGGGCACCACTCCTCTCAACCAGCCTGTCCCACTGTTGAAGTAACGTCAATGCAGGCCGGGACGCCCTTTGACGCTCTTCAAAGTTGGGACGCTGCTCACGTCTCCAAAACACTAAGACCTCCTGAATAACCGGATCAGCCTGCTGGAGGGTACAGATATCAGAAGTGGTGAGATGAGGCAGGGCCATGACAGCAGATTCAATTGCTTCAGGTTCCCGAAGAGCCTGCCGCAGAGGCTTCGGGAGTGATGTACCAGGAAGCATAGCTTCCATATCTGCTGGGACCGGAGGATACTGGCGGGATAGAGCATCCGCATTCTTGTTATTTCTACCCGATCGATACTTTACCTCGAAATCAAAGGACGCAAGCTGGGCTGCCCAGCGTTGTTCAGTTGCACCAAGTTTAGCCGATGACAAATGGCAAAGCGGATTATTGTCAGTGAATACCACACATTTATGGCCCAGCAGATACTCCCGAAATTTCTCCGTCATGGCCCACTTGAGTGCAACAAATTCCAATTTCATAGAGCTGTAGTTCACCATGTTGCGCTCAGTGGGCCTTAAACCCTGACTAGCGTAGGCTACGGGCCTAACCTTACCATATTGCTCTTGTGATAACACGGCACCAAGGCCACCATGACTTGCGTCTACCTCCAAAATGAATGGAAGTGAGAAGTCGGCATACGCAAGCACCGGAGCACTGGTGAGCCTAGCTTTCAGTGCTTCAAAGCTGCTATGGCACTCTTCTGTCCAGTTTTCAATGACAGCTCGCTCTGCCCTTCTCTTAGACTTGGTGGCACCCAAATGTGCCACAAGCTTGTGTAACGGGGCCGCCAGCTTCGCAAAACCCTCCACAAAGCGGCGGTAATAACTGGCGAACCCAAGAAATGACCGCAGCTCTGAAACAGTAGCAGGAGACCGCCAGTTGGATACCACCTCTACCTTGCTTGGGTCCGTGCCAACCCCCTTACTGGAGATCACATGCCCCAGATAACGCACCTCTTTCTGGAAAAAGGCACATTTGGTGAGCTTTGCCTTTAGATTTTCCCGTTGAAGACGGCCCAGCACTACTTCCAATCTCTCCAAGTGCTGCTGGATTGTGGAGGAGAAAACCACAATGTCGTCAAGGTAAAGCAACAAGGACTGATTTTGTTGGTCACCGAACAGCCGTTGCATCAATCTTTTGAAAGGTGCCGGGGTCATTACAAAGCCCAAAGCGCATGCGATTCCATTCGAAACGCCCAAAGGGCGTGCAAAACGCAGTCTTGGGCCGATCTGCCTCAGTAACTGGGACCTGGTTATACCCACTGGCCAGGTCAAGGGTAGAAAACCAGCAAGCACCCGTGAGTGCATCCAAGGATTCCTCGATGCGAGGAAGAGGGAAAGCGTCTTTCCGGGTTTTACAGTTAAGCTGCCTATAGTCAACACACATTCTTAGGGTTCCATCCTTTTTCTTAACAAGGACAATAGGACTGGCATAAGGACTGCTACTCTCCCTAATCACCTGTGCGTCAAGAAGTTGGTGAATGTGCTCTTTAACCAGCTCACAGGAACATTGTCTAAAAGAGGGATGTCATGGCTAATCAGGTTAGTACAACCAAGGTCTCCATCATGAGCAGAAAAGACAGAGCTGTATCTCCCAAGAATGGACTTTGCCGAACCCTGTTCTTCAGCAGACAATGATGAAAGGTCCATGACAGCTATCTGATCCTGTACCGTAGGAGCAGCAATCTGAGATGCCACTGTGGCCACACCTGAAGGTACCTCAGTGACTCCTGTAGGCAGGCTAACAACACAAACATTGTCCAATGTACCTACAACAGTGCGTGGATAAAGCAGCACATCAATAGTACCTACATTCACCACTGGGATGTAAGCAGTACCCCTTACCACCCAAACCAAGGCAGGAGACGCAAGAAGTCCAGCTGGTAGGCCAGAGCTGAGGGGTTCAAACAACACAGTAGTCTCAGAATATTGCGCTGAGCATGTGGTAGTGACTATTTTCATCACACCCCCAGGAATCCGGCAAGCCTTCCTGCCTCGCACTCTTACATTACCAGCTGCATCATCAAGGGAACGAGTGCTGGCCTGCTGACACCCTTGCAACGCCTTCACAACAAATTCTGGACTATTGGCGACCACAGGTAAGTCAAACATGGCCAAGCCATGCCGACTAAAAAGCTCTCTGTAGCATCTGCGAATCACATTCATCCCCAAAATACCAGGGACCTGAGAAGACACACCACCAGGGGGATCCTTAACTACCAGCAACCCACAACGCTGCAATAATTTACCACAAAGCTTAATGTCAAGCTCCAAGTAGCCAAGATAGGGAATGGCCAACCCATTGGCTGCCCTGAGCTGCAGCCATTGAAAAGACTGGAGCCTCTCTTGACCCCATGGCTCGAATTGCTGGAGAAAGAAACTCTCTGTGATTGTAGAAACCATTGAACCGGTGTCTACCAGGCAAGGAACCTCAACCCCACCCATACACACATCTAAATGTGGACAAGATGACATCAGTTTTGAAGTTTTCGCCAAATAATTAAACGCAAATGAACCAGTATCTACCCCCTCCGAACTGTGGCTCTGCAATTCGGTGGGTGCTAGTTTTTCCGACGCCGGAGCAGGGCGAGACTGCCTGTTAAAAGGCCTCTCATTATCTGCTCTTAACTGCTCAACTAAGTCCCTCAACTCCTGTAACTCTCCCTCCATACTTATCCTGCCCAATAAAGGGGAAACTCTACCGTTAGGAGATAGGAAAGCGGAGAAAGAACACCAGCTGCTGTTTTGCCTGTAACACAGAACAAAGAAAGAAAATGTGAACACTCTTGGACAAATCAAAGTGCACCCAGGACCACAAAGGAGCAGAAATAACCAAATGCAACAAAATTGAACACGTCTCGGCATTAAATTGTAAACCCTGCCGACTATACGCCAAATTGTGGCGATACAGAGAGCCAAACAGTACTGAGGAGGTTATAGTCTAAGTGGAACCTGCCCCAAAAACACAGACTAAGCCACCCTGGGAATTTCACCCAGAGAATGATTCTTTATTTCCTAATTGCAATACTATTGATTCACTTAAGGACACACGGGTAAGTAAACAATTCAGCCAGAGACGAGGTTCAATTTTTAAAAGAGATAACAAATTTTATTCAATAATTTAAAACAATTCAGAGCACGTTCATACTTGCTGCTGAGGCTTACAAGCAAGGTTATTTTCGTAAACGAAAACTGAAACTAAGACTAAAACTATTGGTCAAAAAACATTTTCGTAAACTGAAATAAAATTAGAAATTCATAATAAATGATAAACTAAAACTAAACGAAACTAACAACAGTTACTGAAAAACTAACTGAAATAAAATAATAATTAGCAAAAATAAATAATCATTTTCGTATTTAATAAGCTCTTTACTTTGGTGGAAAGTCTGACCTGTGGCTGTTTAGGGAAATGCCTGTAAATGGCGCTTCACACGTGTGAAGTTGCTGAAGCGATTAACCACTGTCCTGTGACGCGCTCAATGAAGGACCAGCGAACACACCGCTAGTCCTGAGCGGCTGTTCATAAAGGATGCTAGTGGAATGGGAAATAATAACTCAAGGTAATGAGACGCAAGTTGAACTTCTTTTAACTTGAGCAAAGCATTTTTAGAATGTCCTTTCATTTGCGAGACTCGGGTCATACCTGTCAACATTTGGGTACCGAAATACAGGAGACCTGGTGGGGGGTTTCAGTTCAACCACATGCGGTTTCATGTCATCTATACATTACACACCCCATCGCCACATCATAGACAAATTCAGTTAAGACAGTTGTATTCATCTTAACAACACACAACAAATCAATATAGCCTACAGACAAACAGATTTCTGGAATAAGGCATAGGCCACACATCTGTGAGTGGGCTACAGTTTTCAAGTCTGAACAGGTGATGTTGTGTAATATTCAGTTACTGTAAGAAACTGCTCCAGCGGCTGGAGTTTACCGGTATTAGCTACTCATCACCTGTGTAGCCTATAGCCTACTCCATTCCCTGGAGCAGATTTTCACTGGAACTGAATACTACATCCACATATTTTTATGTAATCAATCAGCATATTGTTGTGTAACTTCACTATTGGAACAGTATTTCACAATTTTTCACAGGAACTGAATATTACAAACAACTATTGCGAAAGAACGATTTACAAAACAACGATTGTGAAAGCGTGCTCGGATTATGAATTTGTTCTCTGTTACTGTTGTATGTAGTTATTTTTTTTTATTTTATTTTTTTTCCTGTATAGTTCTATTTTGTTAATAAATTTTACATTCTATTTAGGATTTCTCGGGTGTCCCTATTTTTGCTGTGTCCCTTTTGAGCCACGGGGCGAAACGGGTACAGATTGAACAACCAAAGCAACTGTGCGGTTTACAGATCTGAGCTCAGCTGAGACTTCTTCTCTGGTACTTTTGGCGTAGGATATTTATTTCCGTCAAGGCCACCACGCTAGAAAAACATGTACACACTCACACACACTCACACACTGCATAGATAATGCATTATTTAATCACACTGGCTTCACAGCAGGTTGTAAGATTAATTTAGCTGTTTTATTGTTGTATGTACCAGTGTCACTCTGAAAAAAGTAAACTATGTTTAACAAGATTTCATCTTTAATATGAATTAGTTTATCGGTATTTTCCATCGTTTTTTTCTTGTATACTTTTAAGTCCCATTTATTTGGTGCTTTGTTCAATCTCAAACCATTATTTTTATTTTAATTATTAAGATGTCTGCACAAGAGTAAACTGTAATCTCGGCAAACATTAAACTTTGCTGAAATTATGCGTCTCGCTTTGGTCTAGCCTGGAAGTGTTCTGTTTGCTCTGCTAAACTATAATTACTAAAACTAAAACTGAAACTAAATAAAATAAAAACTAAATAGAAATGTGTTTGCAAAATAAAAACTAAACTAAAACTAACAAAACCATTAATGAAACTAACTAAAACTAAACTTAAATTTAAAGCAAAATTGAAAATGATATTAAAATAAAAACTAATTTAAAAAAGCAAAACTATAATAACCTTGCTTACAAGTGGAGGAGAAAGGAGTCACAAGGCACGAAGGAATCCCAGGAAAGGTCACCACGTGAACACAAACACTGAAAAACACAGTGAACACAGCAAAGAAAACGGGGTAGACAACACAGCACGCAGGAGGGGGATACCACCACCCAGACACCAACACCACCACCTTCGGCTCTCAGCAACTGAAACAGACACACACTATCAAGGGGGATTCACTCAACAGAAAGAGAAAAGTCAATATAATATTTAAATAAAAAAAACAAAATGAAATAATCTTAATCGCAAAATAGCCAAACTGCCAGAACCAACAATGGTTTCAGAAGGCAGTCCACAAAAAAATAGGATATCAATTCTAAGACACTTCTCAAACAAAGAAAAACAAAATAAACATGGATTAAAGTACAATGAAACCTTGGCCAAGGAAAACGAATTCAGTAATGAGACAGAAGAAAACAAAATATAAATAAATCTATTAACTGGACTAGTTTATCTAACGAGATAAACTAAAATCACTGATAAAGAAACAAAATCACTGATAAAGAAACAAACTAGAAGCACAAATTAACTAAATTGAAAACAAAGTAATAGAAAAGAAATATAAACACTTAACTCAAATTATAACTGTAAAGAGCCAACCCCTTCAACTGCACTCAAACAGTTAAAACACTGGCCCAAGTCAACCTAGAGGCTCGCACAGTCAAACGTACGGCCGTGAGTGTCCAGTGGCCGTGATTGCCCAGTGGCCGTGAAGGCAGAACGGGCGGGCAGCGATCGAGTAGAGTTGATGATGCAATGTTCAAAATCTACATTAAAGAGACAGCTGTACAGTGATCGAGTGACGCTAGAGTTGCTGGTACGTAATGTTCAAAACACACAAGGAAACAGCTGTCCAGGACGAGCAGGTAGCGCGATCGAATAAGATTGCTGGTATGAATGTTCAAACGTACACATTAACAGCTGTCCAGGGCAGGCATGCAGCGATCGAGTAGAGTTGATGATACAATGTTCAAAATCTACATTAAAGAGACAGCTGTACAGTGATCGAGTGACGTTAGAGTTGCTGGTACGTAATGTTCAAAACACACAAGGAAACAGCTGTCCAGGACGAGCAGGTAGCGCGATCGAGTAAAATTGCTGATACAATGTTCAAAATATACACATTAAGCAAGCAACACTCCAGGACGGACGTGCAGAAATCAGATGACGTTAAGGTTGATTGTACAATATTCAAAATGTGCGTTAAACAAACAGCAATCCAGGCAAAACAGCAGCTAGTGAATGAATGCTCTGCAAGTCGATCTCCCATTGAACCAGCCCGGTTCCTGTTATTTATTAAAAAAAAATTAATTAACCCCAAATCAAACAAATAAATCCTACACTATATATCCTACATACCAATCAAGCAGCGTTTTGTATCACCCAGGAGGAGGCAGCTCAAAGGGTACAAACAGTACAGGCAGCTTTCAGTAACATCCGCTTTTGAATGCGTTGAACGACGGAGTGAAGGACTGGCCCGCCAACCGGAGATCTATGAACGTTCAATGCATAGTAAACATAACAGCGGCCGATACCAAATAGAATGAGGGCAGAGACAGCAGAGCCGCTACTTTACCTGTAGAAACGCAGCAGCAAAACACGGAGCGAGTGACCTGGAAGTATGACGCACTTCCGTCACCAGCGAGCAAGAGGCAGTCAGTAGGGCAACTACCTGTATTTATAGGGGGCTGTGGCAGCGATTGGCCAATAGAATGCAGAGTAGTTACGAGTTAAACTCATACTGCTACAATTACATTCAAATTCACCAATCGGAATGAATTCAGTTAGATTGAAACAAAAGGTGTGCATGTAAACAAGGAATAGCGACCGCAGAAAGCAAAAGCTGAATCCCGTACATTTTGAACAATCTCGCCCGCCGGACAAGTCCGGGAAAAGGAGGATGGTTACTTACTCAGCTTTCTCCTACTATTCAGCTTTCTCCACAGAACAAGAGCCTGCTAGCTTAGCTTCCAAAGAAAGACGGCTGACACTGTGTACATTCTGAGTGAGATCCCACCTCCTATGGGCGGGCTGAAAACATGCGGAACAACGCCATCTACTGGCTGTAGTCTTTAGCCTCTGGCCAGAAAATCCTCCGATGACGCAAAATGACGATTTTTGCGTCATCGGAGGATTTTTTCCAGACAAAAAATACATAAATCTCTTGTCTCAGGGGGATATGAGGGTGGAAAGCATGGTAATTCGAAAATACTACAGGTTTTCTACTAATACAAAGCTTAATGCTAAATCCTGAAGTAACCCTTTAATAAATTGGTTTTGCTTACTGAACTCCTTGGCACTGGTCTTTGGAATTCTTGCAATTAGATTTGATATCCAATGCGGGAAAAAATGTGTAATGTTTCAATGGTAGTGTTTTTTTATTCTTTCTAGTTTCAAACATAATGAGCTGATTGTTTTTAAAATGTGTATTCAGTTATGTATCAATGACTATTATGCATGAATTGGATATATCAAAATGTATTTGACAGGAAGACAAAGGAGCCTACACTTCTTGTCTGCTAAGATAGAGTGTAAAGGGAATGCTGAAGGGAAACGTCTTAAGTGAGAGATAGACTTCGATTTTTGGATTCACTGAACATGTAAAGTATGAAACTTTTTGTTAAAACCATTTGACTGTTCGAAGTGTTAAAGTGAATTTGTGGTTTTAGTGTTCATTAGTTCTTTTGAAATGGTAACATGACATGTTTTTGTGTTTGCCATTATGTGTTAACACTCTGAACTACATGGCTTTATTGCACCATTAAAAACAATGTACTGCAGGATCATTGTAGGAGGAGTGGGCAGGTAATGGGGGATTGTGCAAATCTTTCTTTAGAAGGAGTCTCATGGTCAGATTCCAGGAAAGGGGGAGTGAACCTGGACCTGCTCCAGCACAGCACACTGTATGTAAGAGCAGTGGATCACCTGAGCCTGACCCACAGCCAGCCTGACGCCGAGACGACAGAGAAAACCAACACACACCTCCAACAGAGAACCAGGTGAGCTGTGTTCATTCTCGGGTAGAGTGGGAGGAATTAATAGACTGACAAACTGAATTCATTGGTTTTAAATACAGACATATTTCTGTGTAATGTTTTACTCCCAAAACACGTTGTGCCTCATTTACTGAACAAAGGTAAAATGCTAAAATGACTAGGTGGTATAGGGAAGACACTTTACTTATTTGTACTTTTTTCCCATTCAAACTTATCTGCATCCACATTGTGAACGGCTGTTTGTTTTGGAAGGTAGGGGTTATGCAGCTCTGTGGAGAAGAGACATTCATTTAAAATGCGTTGATACATTCCCAGTTACTGACCTTGAACAAAGAACTGGCTACCATCTGAAAGGAGATCCTCCACAGTATATCCAATGCAATTATACCTCTTATAACTGACTCCCCTTTTTTGCCTCATTTCACATATTGGAAAATATGACACACGTGGACTACCACTTAACCCTCTGGGGACCAAAAACGCGCCGGCGCGTTTTGCTCGTTTTTTTTTTTAGCAATGAAAAATAAACACAAAATGCTCTGTTAATTTTGATCTTTAATTTTCGTGTTATACATCAATCGATCCTGTTCAGTTTCTATTTTTTTTTTCAGGATACTCACAATAAAAATAAAGTGTTTTGCTTTTTGACAAATAAAGAAACTTTAACATGTTTCGATGTCTGCCTTCTGTCTGTCAGAAAACTCCAATTTGAAACGCGTTCGAAAATGATCTATAACTCCGCGAAAATTCAGTCAAACAGGCAAACAGACCCACGGGCATAAAGCTTGAGATCGCATGTGTTAAATGAAGTCATTTATATAAAAAACAAATATTATCAGCTTCTGTAATCTGTATAAAAAGAGAGCGATTCCAGTCGAGCTAATTACGAGCTCATTGACTTTAATTCGTTCACGCCTACTCACGGAGCGCGCTATTCACAAGACAATGTGCTAAGCCCTCTATGCAAAACAGGTAAACGCCCCCAAGCAAATGCATTAAACGCTTTAAGTTTCATCATTTTGTCACCTGCGCGTTGGGAAGATGACACGGTACACCGGTGCGGAAGCCCTTCAGTTCGTCCTGGATACTAGCGACGAAGAGTCCAGATTTTCATCAGAAGAGGAGCGCGACTACTCTGATGACGACCGTTTGTATTTTGAAGAGCGACTTGATGCAGCCGTGGATAGAATTTCGGATGAGTAAGTATTTATTCTTACTTGCATTAGTTGACAAGCTATTCAAAACATGAGCTTACATATTATACTGGGTGGACTTGCCATCCAGAGTATTGACATTTGATATCTACCTATATTCAACACGATCTAATGAAAGTGCATATCTATACCATGAATTTAATACCTTGTACCATTTCAATGTCAAAAATGTTTTTTTGGGGTTTTTTTTTTGTGTATGCTACACCCCTTGGTTAGGAAATTTGTATGTGTATGTGTAGCCTAAATGATATGTTTAGATCATGTTTAGATACCTGCCTTTTACTTTTGTTTATTTATAGCTCACAATTGCTTTGTTTATAGCCGACTGATTATTTATTTTGGTCACATTTGATTTGCTTAGAGCCCGCATCAACGGGGCATAAGCATTTACTGTGAGATACCTGCCTTTACTTTTGTTTTTACAAAATTACAATAAAACAGATTGAAAAACAAAACATTTGAATCTCCTCATTCTTTGTTCAGGCTGCCTCACTCGATGGCCCATTAGCACTTGAGGGAGCGTCTATGTCACACCCCTGGTCTGAATCTCATTAATATTGATGGCCCATTACCACTCCCACGCATAAACCTCTTCTGACAAAAAAACTGTTTTACAATGTTTAAATCAATGTAGTGTTTTATGTGAACAATTATGTAGGATGATTTTCACATAATTTTGAAGCTAGAACTTAAAGAGACAACATAAATTAGTCAAAAGTCTTGTTGACACATATTTAATATGTGTTTTGTGTTCTTAAATCAGCAACTTTCATTTTATTTTTTTCCAATAACCACGCATAAACATTATTCTCTTAAAAATACAAACATCTACATACACGTTGCTCGCATATTATGGTAGCCCTGTTTGTGCTATATTGAGTGAATTTACACCTTTGCCATTAACATGTTTATAAATAACTGAAAAAAGCATGAATGCATGAATAAGACTTTTGACTAATGGATGTTCTTCCTTCGAGTTCTGGCTTCAAAATTATGTGAAAATAGTCTTGCTTTATCATTCACATAAAACAATACATTGATTTAAATTGATGTAAAACAGGTTTTGCTTGGAAAGCCAATATGCGAGTGGGCATGAATGAGGAGTGGTTTACACCTTAGGATACAATGTCCCACCCACTCTGCATAATGAGCCATGCATTCAGGTGTGACACTGACTGAGCCACAATGCAAGGACAAAATATATATTTAGAAGAAGACTTATATTGACCATTTAAGATTTTGCTTGCATCTATCTTGTAAATATGTTTTGCTATTTTATTAAAAAGGTTACAATTACAACAATAACTAGAAAAAAAAGTTTGTTGAGACAAACTTTAAGTTGGCTTGAGAAAGCCGGACCAGATAGTTTGAAGAAGTTTAAAGTAGTTTGATGTTTAAAGTAGGTTAAAGTTTGATAGATAGATAGTTTGTAAGAAAGAAAGAATAGTTAGAAAAAAAGAAACAGATTAGTTAGAAAGAAAAAGAAAGATTAGTTTGATAGATAGATAGAAAACATTTGAAGATAGATAGATAGATAGATAGATAGATAGATAGATAGATAGATAGATAAAGAAAGAAAGAAAGAAAGAGTTGATTAGTTAGAAAGAAAGAAAGAGAGAAAGATTGATTAGTTAGAAAGAAAGAAAGATTAGTTGGAAAGATTAGTTAGAAAGAAAGAAAGATTAGTTAGAAAGTAATATCCGTTAGAAAGGAAGAAAGAAAATTTAGTTAGAAAGAAAGAAAGATTGATTAGTTAGAAAGAAAGAAAGATTAGTTGGAAAGATTAGTTGGAAAGATTAGTTAGAAAGAAAGAAAGAAAGAAAGAAAGAAAGAAAGAAAGAAAGAAAGAAAGAAAAAAGAAAGAAGGATTAGTTAGAAAGAAATGATTAGTTAGAAAGAAAGAAAGAAAGAAAGAAAGAAAGAAAGAAAGATTAGTTAGAAAGAAAGAAAGAAAGATTAGTTAGGAAGAAAGAAAGAAAGATTAGTTAGAAAGAAAGAAAGAAAGAAAGAAAGAAAGAAAGAAAGAAAGAAAGAAAGAAAGAAAGAAAGATTAGGTAGAAAGAAATAATGAAAGAAAAAATAAAGAAATATTAGGTAGAAAGAAAGAAAAGAAAGAAAGACAGAAGGATTAGTTAGAAAGAAAGAAAGAAAGAAAGAAAGAAAGAAAGAAAGAAAGAAAGAAAGAATAAAGAAAGATTAGGTAGAAAGAAAGAAAAGAAAGGAAGAAAGAAGGATTAGTTAGAAAGAAAGAAGGATTAGTAAGAAAGAAAGAAAGAAAGAAGGATTAGTTAGAAAGAAAGAAAGCATTAGTTAGAAAGAAAGAAAGAAAGAAAGAAAGAAAGAAAGAAAGAAAGAAAGAAAGAAAGAAAAAGAAAGAAAGTAAGAAAGATTAGTTAAAAAGAAAGAAAGAAAATAATGGAAGAAAGAAGGATTAGTTAGAAAGAAAGAAGGATTAGATAGAAAGAAAGAAAGAAAGAAAGAAAGAAAGAAAGAAAGAAAGAAAGAAGGATTAGTTAGAAAGAAAGATTAGAAACAAAGAAAGAAAGATTGATTAGTTAGAAAGAAAGATTAATTAGTTAGAAAGAAAGAGAGAAAGATTAGTTAGAAAGATAGATTTATTAGTTAGAATTAAAGAAAGATAGATTAGTTAGTTAGAAAGAAAGATAGATTTGTTAGATAGAAACATAGATAAGTTAGTTAGAAAGATAGATAGATTAGTTAGAAAGAAAGAAAGATAAGTTAGATAGATAGATAGATAGATAGATAGATAGATAGATAGATCAGTAAGAAAGAAAGATAGATAGATTAGTTAAAAAGAAAGAAAGATAGATAAGTTAGTTAAAAAGAAAGAGAGATAGATAAGTTAGATTAGTTAAAAAGAAAGAAAGATAGATAAGTTTGTTTTTTAGTTAGAAAGATAGATAGATTAGTTAGAAAGAAAGAAAGATAAGTTAGTTAGAAAGATAGATAGATAGATTAGTTAGAAATAAAGAAAGATAGATAGATAGATAGATAGATAGATAGATAGATAGATAGATAGATAGATAGATAGATAGATCAGTAAGAAAGAAAGATAGATTAGTAAGAAAGAAAGATAGATAGATTAGTTAAAAAGAAAGAAAGATAGATAAGTTAGTTAAAAAGAAAGAGAGATAGATAAGTTAGATTAGTTAAAAAGAAAGAAAGATAGATAAGTTTGTTTTTTAGTTAGAAAGATAGATAGATTAGTTAGAAAGAAAGAAAGATAAGTTAGTTAGAAAGATAGATAGATAGATTAGTTAGAAATAAAGAAAGATAGATAGATAGATAGATAGATAGATAGATAGATAGATAGATAGATAGATAGATCAGTAAGAAAGAAAGATAGATTAGTAAGAAAGAAAGATAGATAGATTAGTTAAAAAGAAAGAAAGATAGATAAGTTAGTTAAAAAGAAAGAAAGAGAGATAGATAAGTTAGATTAGTTAAAAAGAAAGAAAGATAGATAAGTTCGTTTTTTAGTTAGAAAGATAGATAGATTAGTAAGAAAGAAAGAAAGATAAGTTAGTTAGAAAGATAGATAGATAGATTAGTTAAAAGAAAGAAAGATAGATAAGTTAGTTAGAAAGATAGATTATTTAAAAGAAAGAAAGAAAGAAAGATAAGTTAGTTAGAAAGATAGATTAGTTAAAAAGAAGGAAAGAAAGATAGATAAGTTAGTTTTAAGTTAGAAAGATAGATAGATTAGTAAGAAAGAAAGAAAGATAAGTAAGTTAGAAAGATAGATAGATTAGTTAGAAAGAAAGAAAGAAAGAAAGAAAGAAAGAAAGAAAGAAAGAAAGAAAGAAGGATGGATGGATGGATGGATGGATGGATGGATGGATGGATGGATGGATGGATAGATAGATAAGTTAGTTAGAAAGATGGATAGATTAGTTAAAAAATATATATAGTTAGAAAGATAGATCGATTAGTAAGAATGAAAGAAAGATAAGTTAGAAAGCAAGAAAGATAGATAAGTTAGTTAGAAAGATGGATAGATTAGTTAAAAAAGATAGATAAGTTAGAAAGATAGATAGAATAGTTACAAAGAAAGAAAGAAAGAAAGAAAGATAAGTTAGTTAGTTAGAAAGATAGATAGATAGATAAAGAAAGAAAGATAGATAAGTTAGTTAGAAAGATTGATAGATTAGTAAGAAAGAAAGATAGATAGATTAGCTAGTTAGTTAGAAAGATAGATAGATTAGTTAGAAAGAAAGATAGATAGATAGATAGATAAGTTAGTTAGAAAGATAGATAGATTAGTTATAAAGAAAGATAGATATATTAGTTAGAAAGATAGATAGATTAGTTATAAAGATAGATATATTAGTTAGAAAGAAAGATATATAAGTTAGTTAAAAAGAAAGATAGATATATTAGTTAGAAATAAAGATAGATAGTTAGAAAGATAGATAGATTAGTAAGAAAGAAAGAAAGAAAGAAAGAAAGAAAGATAAGTTAGTTAGAAAGATAGATTAGTTAAAAAGAAAGAAAGATAGCAAAGTTAGTTAGAAAGATAGATAGATTAGTTAGAAAGATAGATAAGTTAGTTAGAAAGATAGATAGATTAGTTAAAAAGAAAGAAAATGAAAGATAGATAAGTTAGTTTTTTAGTTAGAAAGATAGATAGATTAGTAAGAAAGAAAGATAAGTTAGTTAGAAAGATAGATAGATAGATTAGTAAGAAAGAAAGAAAGATAAGTTAGTTAGAAAGATAGATATATTAGTTAAAAGAAAGAAAGATAGATAAGTTAGTTAGAAAGATAGATTAGTTAAAAAGAAAGAAAGATAGATAAGTTAGTTAGAAAGATAGATTATTTAAAAGAAAGAAAGAAAGATAAGTTAGTTAGAAAGATAGATTAGTTAAAAAGAAAGAAAGAAAGATAGATAAGTTAGTTTTAAGTTAGAAAGATAGATAGATTAGTAAGAAAGAAAGAAAGAAAGAAAGATAAGTAAGTTAGAAAGATAGATAGATAGATAGATAGATAGATAGATAGATAGATAGATAGATAGATAGATAGATTAGTTAGAAAGAAAGATAGATAAGTTAGTTAGAAAGATGGATAGATTAGTTAAAAAAGATATATAGTTAGAAAGATAGATCGATTAGTAAGAAAGAAAGAAAGATAGATAAGTTAGAAAGAAAGATAGATTAGTAAGAAATAAAGAAAGATAGATCATTTAGAAAGATAGATAGATTAGTTAAAAAAGAAAGATAGATAAGTTAGTTAGAAAGATAGGTAGATAAAGAAAGAAAGAAAGATAAGTTAGATAAAGTAAGTTAGAATGATAGATAGATTAGTTAAAAAGA
Organism: Squalius cephalus; assembly: GCF_949319135.1. Taxonomy (NCBI): domain Eukaryota; kingdom Metazoa; phylum Chordata; class Actinopteri; order Cypriniformes; family Leuciscidae; genus Squalius; species Squalius cephalus. The sequence continues at coordinate 837,997 of NC_137128.1, read as the reverse complement.
AAGAAAGATTTATAAGTTAGTTAGAAAGATAGATAGATTAGTAAGAAATAAATAAATATAAGTTAGTTAGAAAGATAGATAGATTAGTAAGAAAGAATGATAGATAAGTTTGATAGATAGATAGATAGATAGATAGATAGATAGATAGATAGATAGATAGATAGATAGATAGATAAGTAAGTTAGAAAGATAGATAGATTAGTTAAAAAGAAAGAAAGATAGATAAGTTAGTTAGAAAGATAGATAGATTAGTAATAAATAAATAAATATAAGTTAGTTAGTTAGAAAGATAGATAGATAGATTAGTAATAAATAAATAAATATAAGTTAGTTAGTTAGTTAGAAAGATAGATAGATTATTAAGAAAGAATGATAGATAGATAGATAGATAGATAGATAGATAGATAGATAGATAGATAGATAGATAGATAGATAAGTAAGTTAGAAAGATAGATTAGTTGAAAAGAAAGAAAGAAATATAGATAAGTTAGAAATATAGATTAGTTAAAAAGAAAGAAAGAAAGATAGATAAGTTGGAAAGATAGATAGATTAGTTAAAAAAGAAAGATAGATAAGTTAGTTAGAAAGATAGGTAGATAAAGAAAGAAAGAAAGAAAGAAAGAAAGAAAGAAAGAAAGAAAGAAAGAAAGAAAGAAAGATAAGTTAGACAGACAGACAGACAGACAGACAGACAGACAGATAGATAGATAGATAGATAGATAGATAGATAGATAGATAGATAGATAGATAGATAGATTAGTTAAAAAGAAAGAAAGAAAAAAGATAGATAGATAGATAGATAGATAGATAGATAGATAGATAGATAGATAGATTAGTTAAAAAGAAAGAAAGAAAAAAGATAGATAGATAGATAGATAGATAGATAGATAGATAGATAGATAGATAGATAGATAGATAGATAGATAGATAGATAGATAGATAGATAGATTGATTGATTGATTGATTGATTGATTGATTTAGAATGGTAGTTTAATTGAGCCTAATGCTTCAGAGAGTTTAGATTTGAGTTTTTGGCTTGTACACTAATGGGCCACCGTAGTCTTGGCTCAATTTGAACAGTCTGCAATGCAAGTCAATGGGATTTTTATGGTTTTTAATATTAATTTTTAAGAAAACTGAAAGTCAAATCAGTCTGAAAAGATATAGCAACTCGAGTCAGAACAGTCTGAAGGTCTGACCCGAGTTTGGAGTTTGTAGAGTTAAAGCTCTAGGGGGAGTTAGAGTTGTAAATTTAGGGTCAGAAGAATAATAATAATATTAAGTTTAAATAGGATTTCAGTAAGTTGGCTTTCTCAAGCCAACTTAATTAAAATTTCAACAATATTTCAAGTGTACTCTTTCTTTGTAAAAAAAAAATTATTATAGGCCTACATTTTATCTATGTATTCATTAGTTTGAATATAGCCAACATTGGAACAGCTAACATCTTAGTTGATGACTTTATTTTTGACAAAAAAAGAATTTTATATATATATATAAAAATTGCTAAACAAAAGCTTATTTGATGTGGCAGTATATTCTACAGTAAAAACTGTACTCAAATTTAGTCAACAAAATGTTGTCTTTCATATTTCGCCTGACTGTAACGTTTTTATGAAATATTAGGGCATATAAATGTTAATTTGCAGTTTAATACGTATTGCTTATACAAATAGCCTACATTTTATTTCAACATATTTCAGTCGATTTCTACTCATCTCAGTATAGTAATACAGTTTGCTAAAACATCATCATTCATTCACACACGCGATTTAAATTTAAACTGTCTTTTTGCGAGCTGTGGTAAACAGCGCGCATCTCTGCCGTTCATTCATTCATAAACAGAAACCCGATTCACGTGAGAAGAAAAAAAAAACTTACAGTATTCCTCAGCTCGCTCCTCGATATACCCGCACTTCTGAGGTACTTTTTCCATTATTGTTATTCATCACAGCGCTGCGAGACGGTGTAAACAAGTAATGATCTAAACTTGTGTTTTCTCGAGCTGATATGTGGGCGTTCACAGGTTTGCGTGGATTGCCTCATTCATTTGCGTTTGAATAGCATGCGCTCTCCGTAGGCAGAGTCACATTACATTTGAATGAGCTGTAATGAGCTCGACTGGAATCGCTCTCTTTTAATACAGATTTCACAAGATGAGAATATTTGTTTTTTATATATATTACTTCATTTAAAAGAAGAGAATTCAAGCTTCATGCCTGTGTGTCTGTATGCCTGTTTGACTGAGTATTCGCTGAGTTATTGTTCATTTTCGGACGCGTTTCAGAATGGACTACACTGACAGAGAGAAGGCAGAACTCGCATCATGTTTATTTTTCTTTATTTGGCGAAAAGCACAACACTTTGTTTTTATTGTGAGTATACACAAAAATAATACACATTTAACAGAATCGATTGATGTATGAAACTCCTATGGAAAATCAAAGTCAACAGAGTATTTATGAGTTTCTTTTACACTAATAAAAAAAAAAAAAGCGACCTGGTATCGCCGGCGATACCGCCCACCTCAGGGGGTTAATGTGCACCACCTCTTATCTTCATTTTCTTTTCAAATCCAGGTCCTCACTCAGAATGTCTTGGAGTGACTTATTCTTTCCAGGCAACCCCGGGCGGCGTGAGGAGGTGATCCGTCTGAGTCAACAGCTGTTGTCCTGCATGACTCAAAACTTCAATGCCACCAACCGGCTTTCCAAGCTTCTCAACACAGAGTTCAAGTGCTCTTTGCCACACATCACTCTTAACAACCAAGCCAGCATCAGAGAAAACTGTGATACCCTAATCGGTGCCATCAGCGAGATCCAAAAGGAGCTGACCCACATTGATGAGAAGCTGAAGGCAAAACTGGACCCAGAGTTGTACAAAAAGCTCCGCGATATATCTACGCCTAATTCTGACAGGATTGAAATAGCTTCTCGGGCTCTAACTACCACAATGGGCATCGTGACAATGGCTGCTTCTGTTGCTGTGGTTGAATTAATTAACAAAGGGGTAATCTTTAGTCGAATCGTCTCAACCCTGGGCAGGATCAGTACCTGCGCTGTGGCTATGATTGGTATAGGGGTGTTAGGGTTTGCCATCGATGCGATTGCCAGTGCGATCCTTGGGGCCATCGAAAAATCCAACCTTGAGACAGTTATTCAGGAATACAAAGATGCAGTGGAGAAAGTCACACCGAGCTCTGAGGAGTACCAGGATAGCATTATATATGTCATTGTTAAACTGGAGGTCATGCAGGAAAAATAAAAATTAGGGCATGGTGTTTTTTTCCTCGAGGGGCAGCTGTAACATGCTAAATACAAGCCTTTCTTCATTAATTACATTTTACATTTTTCTATATCATCTGCTTCTGCTCTGCTTGGATTTTTGAAAATGATACTTTTTTATGTTATGCAGAATTGACATAAATTCTTATTAGAATTGCTTACAAATATCATTAGGGACAAAAATCATACAGAGAGATGAAATTATTTTACAGACATTTAACAGTGAACAATATTCATATTGGGTTAGACTGGGGAGGCTGCAAAATGAACAAGTATCTCCAAAAAACACATGTGAAGGTTCAAGTTTGACAGTTTAAGAGTTCTTGCACTTTAACATGAGACAATATATGGCATTCCTATTATGGTGCCACCTATAGGCCATTTGCCACCAAATAAGACTATTGAGAAAAGCATGTTTCCATTATCCACAATGTCCTATTTTTAGGCACTTTTTTCACATAACACTTTAAAAATAAGGAAATTGAGTGGTTGCTGGTGGCCATCTTTGTTTTTTTTTTTGTGGTAAACTTAACCCTCTCAGTGCCACGGGTGACTATAGTCAAATTTGAAATGTCAGGAATCTCCCTGTATCACTCCTCCTCTAGTCACGCCTCACTCACTCTGGAGCTGCGCGCCCCTCCTTCCAGAATGAAATCACTCCTGCTTTTCCCCCGGAGTCATTTCAAAATATGTGCTTCCCTGCCGTCAGTGCGTGACAAGGTTCTCTTTTAAATCGAGAGGATTATTTTCAGGTTGAGTCAATATGTGGTGTAAGGAAGTCTGCGTTGTGTTATTCACTTTCTGTTTTCTGGGTTGTGCATATTGTATTTAAACAGTTAAAGTTGAATAGCCTATAGAGTTAATATTCATCTTAGAGTCTCTGCTAAAAAATAAAGCAAACGATTTGTAACTGGTTAATTGGTCTTGTGTTGTTTATATTTATGTATGTAACATGTCCCGTTCAAATCGACACATTTCAATTGAACGCATTTACAATAGGTAGGTTTCTGCTGTTGTCAGGTGTTACCTCATCTCATTTAACCTTTTTAAATGTTATGCTCGTGTTTTTAGAGAAAACCTTAAAGGGTAATTACTATATAAAATTATTGGAATTATAGTTCAGTCTGGTAGTATGGAGTAGTGGTTTAAGCTTAGAACTTATCTATCGGCGATCGAGAATTGTTTAGCTAAACCGCCCTAAACCATTTCCCATTCATTCTCTATGGTAGTGCTAAACCACTACGGATGTAATACTGCTGCTGCTGCTACACGGTTCTGGCGCTGTTGTGCAGCTCTGTGCCTAAACCAGAGATCCCGCCAGGGTTTCCCCTGGGTTCTAGATTTTTGTAGTCACTAGTGACTAATACTTTATAAAAACATTAGTCACTCCAGATATTCAGTAGTCACTACTGGCGCACAGCTCAAGTTTTCAAGGGTGTTATGAGTCCTGTTTTTATTTTATACCTTAAATCACTGTATTGACCAAAACAATTATTTCATTAAACCATTTTAATAATGCTCTACAGTTTAAATAAATTGGTAACTTACAGCTGTAAAGTTTTAGAACATTAAAACTCAAGAACCAGATTTATTTGCCCTGAAAAGCTACATACAGACACAGAATGCATTGTGAATTACTTATGCCGTGTATGTCTTTTTACAATAAAAAGAAAAAAATAACATTGTTAAAATATTATATAAAACCCATGGAAGCAGAGTTTTGCAATAATGCTGAAACTTTGCTGCTTGTTTTCTTTTTCTGTTATCTGATGCATGACTTCGTCATACTCATATTCTAGTCAGAATGTGAGTCTGAGACTGCTCCACAGATATTTGATTATGGGGCGTGTCTCAACCGAACCAGGAAAAAAAAAACTCTGCACTCAATTGGCAGTGGTTCCCAAAGTGGGTGCCGTGACAACTGGCTAGGGGTGCCGCAGAATCTCAGCTTTATTTTCCAATTTAAACAGCCTAAAATAACTATCGTACCATATAATAACCTTTTACAGCCAAGGTTATAATCGTTAACGAAAACGAACGAAAAAACGAAAACTAGGTGGGAAAAAACACTATTTAAAACACGCAGCGTGTTCGTTCAGCTGCATTTCCTTTCCCTGCTCTCTCTGTCACTCACGCGTCTCTCACATGCGCGCGCCCACAGCCGCACACACACACACACGCTCACAAACACACAGCTCCTCCCCTCCGTGCACACCGCGTCTCCATGAGAACGAGTTTTGTTCGATGTTGAAAGCAAGTTCGCGAAAGGTTGGTCTCTCTATCTCGTGAACACCTTTACACAATCACACATTAAAAAGTGGCATAAAAATATTTTTAATTCTGAATATAATTTTGTCAGTGTGTTATTGTCGACCCGAGAAGCGATTGCGCCTTCTTTAGAAAGTTAACTAGTCGCAAGTTTGAGGAAAAATGCACTTTTTGGTTGTGGTTGTCGATGTCAAAACACTAGATAAGATGTGATTCAAATATTAAATAATGTTATGTCATTATGTCTTTTTGAATCTTGCCCCTGACAAATAACCCAAATTACAAAAGAAAAAAACCTAAAACTAACACTAAAACTAATAAAAACTAAACGAAAACTAAGCATTTTCAAAAAATAAAAAATAAACTAAACAAGCAAACCCACTTTAAAAACTAATTAAAACTAAACTGAATTTGAAAACAAAAAGTCAAAACGAAATAAAAATAAAAACTAATGAAAAATGAAAAACTATAACAGGCTAAAACCCTGTTTACAGCATATTTTAAAATCATATCAAAACCCCAACATATGCAAAAATATTTGGAGTTGTTTATTATTATTTAAAGAGTTAAGTATCTTTAAATCTGTTTTATTCCAATGATTCTCACATACAGTAGCCTACCGTAATTGGTTAAAATCAGTCTGTTGACGTGTGTCCAGTTATTGATGGACTGATGATTCATCTGAAGGGGTTGTTTCGCCTCATATTATGTCTGTTGTAATGCATTCATAATAAATTCATGCTGCTGTTTATGCTTCATTGGTTGTTTGCTCATCTGGATATAATTGTATATACGGTATGTATGTACATATGTTCGTTTAGTTTAATTGGGTTAGGGTGCCGTGGAAAAAAAAAAACTACAAAGGGGTGCCATGCTTTCAAAAAGTTTGGGAACCACTGGGATAGACCTACAACCAATCAGAGCAATGGAGTAAATGACGCATGTTCTTCATTCATATTTTCAACCAACAAAATGTCTCTGCTCTCTGTTCCTCTTTTAAAATGAATGTGCTGTGCATATCTTCTATAACAGACGCGATGGCGGAATCTACACATGATGTTTCATAAACAAAGTTCGGGAGGAGCACGTACAAATAATCAATCCGATATCAACTTGTCATCAAACCATGTCTAACGTTACCCTATATCAGCATGAGGAAGCATATTCACTCTGTCAACTTACCTAACACTCCTTGACAGTTTTTCAGCATCCCTCCACCACCCCGAATCCTCACTCTTGTCTTGTTCTCTCACAACCAGGAACACGGGGGGAGTATGGCTACCGAGCCCACAGCCCTCTCCTCGGACAGCACGTCATATACGCATTTAGTCTATCTGACTTATTTGTGTGAACTCGTGAAATCTTATATACGCATTTATTCTATCTGACTTATTTGTAAATGTGAACTCGTGAAATCTCAATTCTCCAGCTGCAGTCGTCTTTGTTGTAAACTAATTCAAATCAAGCGCTCTTTGGTGACGTGGGTGATTACGTTACCGTTGCTCATCTGTCCATCATCGTATAAAGCCCGCCCTGACAATTTGATTGGTCCGAACAATTTTTGTTCGGGCATAATAGCTCCTCAACGGAGCGAGTCCAGACCGAACTTCCCAACCAAAAAATATTGTGGGCGGGGTTCGGGCTGGCACCCAGGCTACTGATGCATGTGAGCTTTGTTTGTTCTTTTTTTCTGGTGTTCCGAATCCAAGTCTTCATCTTGTTGTTCTGTTTGTTCTATTTCACTTTTGCATGAAAAAACGAGTGGATTTTCTTCTGCAACATTTTACAGTATTGGCTAACAGTTTTGTTTTTTAATTTGCGCGCACAAGTTTACCGCAATCATGTATTTTTATTGATGATAATGTTATAGAAAAGAAGGCAAAGAAAAGTTCACTATCCACGCATCTCTACAGCTGACCTCAATACGAAAAATGATTACTGGCATTTTTAAATTATTGGTGACTAAAACGTACAGTACTGATGCTAATTAAAAAAGAATAAAAAACGCTTACCTAGTATCAGTGTGATGGATGTCCCTGCTTGTTACCACACAAATCACTGATGATGGCAGGGAAATTGGAGAGAGCTTCAGTCGCGAGGCATTTTTGGCGTTTTTAATCTTCATATGGGAGATAGTGAAATTGAAGAAGGCAACTATGAAAAAGACCTAGGAGTTTATGTTGACTCAGAAATGTCTTCATCTAGACAATGTGGGGAATCTATAAAAAAAGAGCAACAAGATGCTCGAATATATAGTGAGAAGTGTTGAATTTAAATCAAGGGAAGTATTGTTAATACTCTACAATGCATTAGTAAGACCTCACCTAGAATATTGTGTTCAGTTCTGGTCACCTCATTACAAAAAGGATATTTCTGCTCTAGAAAGAGTGCAAAGAAGAGCAACCAGAATTATCCCGGGTTTAAAAGGCATGTCGTATGCAGACAGGCTAAAAGAATTGAATCTATTCTTGAACAAAGAAGACTACGCGGCGATCTGATTCAAACATTCAAAATCCTAAAAGGTATAGACAATGTCAACCCAGGGGACTTTTTTGACCTGAAAAAAGAAACAAGGACCAGGGGTCACAAATGGATCATACATCAGATTATTCTCCAGATTATTTTATTGTAACTGAGGTATTGTTCAGTTGAGCGAAAACTGTAAAGGGGTACTCAAGCTGAAAGATCCAGATAGAAGGGGTACAGTTTCAAAAAAAGGTTGAAAACCCCTGACCTACAGTATAAACTATCAGGAATAGATAAGGGAAATATTGACTAATACAATTCAATAGGATTTATTTGAAGTTGTTGAAGGGCACTGGTCTCTTAAACCCAGAAGTTCTGATAAACCCCTATGCCTCACTATATATTGATGGACATTACATAAGCAAATGAGATGTCCTTTTTTTTTGGTATACCATGTTCCTAAATGTTTTCTGGGGAGAGTAAAAAATACATTAACTTTGATTCATGTACTAAGGGTTACTCTTAAAATGAATTAATGGTCCAGTTTATGGTAAACTGTGCATGCATGACTTAGAAACTTGGCTGTCAGCTAAGCAGAATGTCTCAAAAACTGGCCTGAATTCGAAAATGCAGAATTTGGGACGTTATCTAAAAACCAGAGCAGCCCAGAAATTGCGGTGTTGTCAGAGCGGCCCAGAATTTGGGACTTTATCTGCAAACCAAATCGGCCCAGAATTTGGGACGTTATCTGCAAACCAAATCGGCCCAGAATTTGGGACGTTATCTGCAAACCAAATCGGCCCAGAATTTGGGACGTTATCTAAAAACCAAAGCGGCCCAGAATTTGGGATGTGAATGAAAACATGGGCAGTCTATCCGTACAACTGTGATTACATTAGAGCTAAACTAATACATACTAATACATTTGATATTAAAATATATCGTGTAAACGATTATAGATAAATGCTAAAAAGTATGCCATTACAGAAAGCCAATTCTTACATTTGTGCGTAACATGATAATTCATATAAAGTAATCACCCATAGTTTGTTATATCATACATGTGATCAAGTCCAAAAACTCGTCCTGTCTCGCCGCCTTCGTGCTGGTGCTGCTGCCCCTGGCTCCTCCTCACCGTGGGCACCCACTACTGAACTCGGCCCTGGTGTGTCCTCAGGGATTGAGGCGATGAGGACAGGGGGGTTGGTGCAATGCCTCTGTCCCAACATCTCATCCATGAGGACACACCAGGGCCAAGTTTCAGCAGTGAGTTTCCCACTCACACCCTCACATGTCCCAGGACACTTGCAATCCTAAAGGCAGAGCAAATGAACCATGGCTTGTTAACAACAACAGGACAATACATTTCAGCAAAGATGTATTACTTTTCTTTTATATATATATATATATATATATATATATATATAGACCCATTTTTTCCTGAATTGTTCTAAAAAAGCAGAAAAGGGTACTTAACACAGAGGAGCTAATCTTGAGTGCATTGTTAACACAGCAAAATATGACACATCAAAACATGCATACAAAATACTTAAGAAATCATATTTCTGTATACTAAAATTTGGTTAAAACCACATAGTTTGCATGACAGCACTACAAAAACACATACAAGTGAAACCCCATTGCCTTATCTACTGCTTTTACTTATTGTTTTACAAGTGATATTTCTTATAATACACAAGTGCAAATATTACAAATAGGTCGTTAAACTAATAACGTTATTCCCACAAGTTTTGCCTAAAACTACCTGATAAATGAAGCCACGCAATGGTGACGAAGGAGTTAAGAATAAGTTTATAAGAAAATTTAACTCTGGTTTCGCTAGCTATTTGAGTAAATGAAAACATAATACTTACATTTAAATGTGAATTTGCTGTCCACCACCGATCTCTAGTCTCGGCCGCCTTTAAAAATAAATAAATAAATGCTGTCGTCAACGGCGCGCAATGACTTATGGGGTAGAATAGGCCGCTAAGTGTCCATTTATGTATCCTTCTTTTCACGGGGAAACGAAGGGTGCATTTGGCGTCGCTTTTGAATCAGGGAAGCCTTCGTCGCGGCGCGATGACGCAACCGGCCTTCGAATACGGCCTTCGAAGGATGGAGAATTGAATTGGGACAGCCTTCATCGAGCCGCGGTGACGCAATCGGCCTTCAAATGCGACCTTCCAAGGATGCAGCTTTTGAATTGGGACGTCCTTCGTCGCGCCGTGGTGACGCAATCGGCCTTCAATTACGGCCATCCGGCCTTCAAATACGGCCTTCGAAGGACGCAGCCTTCACATTGGGACACAGCTAGTGTCGACTCGGCTGCAGAGATGAAGTTGACGATCGCCATCTCTGTAGTGAACGCGCCTATAGAGAGAAATGCACATTATGAATTACATAATCAGAGAGTAGCCTAGCTTTTTTCTTTCGTTTTAAATTATTTTGTTTAAAGACTATTTAAGCTTTGTGTATTGATGTATTTCTCATGTCTGTGTGAGGCATAGGCTGAGTTTCGTTAAGTTAGGATGAGATGCGCTCCAGTTAACGTGCAAGTGACCGCGCGGACGCCTCCATGATTATATTAAAGGCCGTGTTGCAGGTTTTTTTTTTCATCGAATTTGTGCAATTTACTTGTTGGTAATAAACATTTAAACTGTTATCCATTGTATTTTATGTTGTTGGGCATCACAAAGGAATATAATACGAAAAAGTAGCGGTTTGCAACGATTCTCCTTTCCCCCGCAATGCATTGCATTACGTCACGTTGGGGAGAGAATTTACCAAAGCCCGCGGCCCGCATTGAGAGTGACTAGTAGCAGACGAGAGTATTCAGATAACGTTAGCGCAGATTATAGATAAATACATAGATATAGATAGACAGACAGATAAATAGATAGATAGATATAGATAGATAGGCTAGTATAGAGAGAGGTAGGCAGACAGCCAGATAGCATAACGTTAGCATAGATAGCTAGCAGCTAGATAGATAAATATATAGAAATATATAGGTAGATTGACAATGGTGAACTACTGTGTTTGTGCTGGTGTAAAAACTCTGGATGCTGAGTGAGGCACGTCACATCTGGTCGCGGGGTCCAGCGAATAAAACGCACTCACTCCCCTACAGCACAAGCTTTCCAACACAGTTTCCATGGGACGGCACCGCCGGCGCCCACACAAGCACCTGCCAAACACAGCGACAGACACGCGGAGGCTACGTTTGCAACAACATTTTCAACGGAGGAAGAGATAAACGCTTAGAATATAGCTAGCATGATGCCTTCTATTTCTAGATGACAAAGACAAAGTTTACCAGTACTACACTATGACAAAGGTTACCGGTACTTATCTGAACTAACGTCATGATCACTGCCACTAGATATAAAGAAAACGTTGATTTTTCACTCTGTGCTATTCAATGACATTAAAAAAAAAGAAAGAAAAAAGTGGTGTTATTGTGCACTGCTGCTCGTAGACTAGCTCCAGTGCTCATTGCTGCATTGCTAAATGATAGCAACTCACCAGGACACTTCACCAACTCTCCACCATAGACTGTAAAAAATGCCCTCCACTCATTCTCCTCTGACCATGCATTTAATTATTAAGTATTTACGACATTGTGGTGGCGTTTAATTGCGTTCAACTCGTAAATACGATCTATACGAGATGACTTGAACGCACCATAATACTAGGCTGAGGCTAGCTTTCCTCCACTTCTCCCCAACGTGACGTCATCACCGATTTGCGAAAAAAAAACCGTTAATACCAAAAACGTATAAAACTGGTCTTTAAGGCCATTTTTGGGAAATTTTAAAAATGATATACATATTTTGAGTGATTTATGTACCCATTCATCGACAGTGGTGGTTAACCCTCTGGAGTCTGAGGTGTTTTCTGGGCCCTGGAGGTGTTCTGACATGCTCTGACATTTGTGCTTTTTTCAGTTATTTATAAACATGTTAATGGCAAAGGTGTAAATTCACTCTATATAGCACAAACAGGGCTACCAAAATATGTGATCACCATGCATGTATATTTTTTTATTTTTAAGAGAATAATGCTTATGCGTGGTTATTGAAAAAATAAAAAATGAAAGTTGCTGAAAGAAGACCTCAAAACTCATAATAAATATGCATGAATAAGACTTTTGAGAAATGGATGTTCTTCCTTCGAGTTCTGGCTTCAAAATTATGTGAAAATAGTCTTGCTTTATCGTTCAGATAAAACCATACATTGATTTAAATTGATGTAAAACAGGTTTTGCTTGGAAAGCCATTATGCGAGTGGGCGTGAACGAGGAGTGGTTTACACCTTGGAATACAAAATGTCCCACCCATTATGCATAATTAGCCATTCATTCAGGTGTGACTCTGACTGACTGAGCCACAATGCAAGGACAAAAAATTAGAAGAAGACTTATATTGACCATTTAAGATTTTGCTTACATCTATCTTGTAAATATGTGTTGCTATTTTATTAAAAAGGTTACAATTACAACAATAATTAAAATTTCAACAATATTTCAAGTGTACTCTTTCTTTGTAAAAAAAAAAAAAAAAGATTATAGGCCTACATTTTCGGCCTATTTATGTATTCATTAGTTTGAATATAGCCAAAATTGGAACAGCTAACATCTTAGTTGATGACTTTATTTTATATATATATATAAAAATTGCTAAACAAAAGCTTATTTGATATATATATTCAGTATATTCTACAGTAAAAACTGTACTCAAATCTAGTCAACAAAATGTTGTCTTTCATATTTCGCCTGACTGTAACGTTGTTTTTATGAAATATTAGGGCATATAAATGTTAATTTGCAGTTTAATACGTATTGCTTATACAAATAGCCTACATTTTATTTCAACATATTTCAGTCGATTTTTACTCATCTCAGTATAGTAATACAGTTTGCTAAAACATCATCATTCATTCACACACGCGATTTAAATTTAAACTGTCTTTTTGCGAGCTGTGGTCAACAGCGCGCATCTCTGCCGTTCATTCATCAAAAACAGAAACCCGATTCACGTGAGAAGAAAAAAAAACTTACAGTATTCCTCAGCTCGCTCCTCGATATACCCGCACTTCTGAGGTAGGCTACTTTTTTCATCAAAAGCTTATGTGGCAGTATATTCTACAGTAAACACTGTACTCAAATCTAGTCAACAAAATGTTGTCTTTCATATTTCGCCTGACTGTAACGTTGTTTTTATGAAATATTAGGGCATATAAAATTGCAGTTTAATACGAATACAAATAGCCTACATTTTATTTCAACATATTTCAGTCGATTTTTACTCATAGTAATACAGTTTGCTAAAATATCCTCATTCATTCACACACGCGATTTAAATTTAAACTGTCTTTTTGCGAGCTGTGGTAAACAGCGCGCATCTCTGCCATTCATTCATCAAAAACAGAAACCCGATTCACGTGAGAAGAAAAAAAAACTTACAGTATTCCTCAGCTCGCTCCTCGATATACCCGCACTTCTGAGGTACTTTTTTCATTATTGTTATTGCTCACAGTGCTGCGAGACGGTGTTAAAGTAATGATCTGAATAAACTGATATGTGGGCGTTCACAGGTTTGCTTGGATTGCCTCATTCATTTGCGTTTGAATAGTGCGCGCTCTCCGTAGGCGGAGTCACATTACATTTGAATTAGCTCTAATTAGGTCGACTGGAATCGCTCTCTTTTAATACAGATTTCACAAAATGAGAATATTTGTTTTTTATATAAATTACTTCATTTAAGAGAAGAGAATTCAAGCTTCATGCCTGTGTGTCTGAATGCCTGTTTGACTGAGTATTCGCTGAGTTATTGTTCATTTTCGGACGCGTTTCAGAATGGACGACACTGGCAGATAGAAGGCAGAACTCGCATCACGTATATTTTTCTTTATTTGGCAAAAAGCACAACACTTTGTTTTTATTGTGAGTATACACAAAAATAATACACATTTAACAGAATCGATTGATGTACAAAACAAGCCTAAAAGATAAAAATTAATATTTTTATTTTATTATTTTTTTGCACTCATACGGAAAAAAACGAGCCTATCGCGCCGGCGCGATAGCCGACCTCAGGGGGTTAACCTGCAACATGGCCTTTAACAGGCAATTTGTTGATGAATAAAATTTATTAAAATTAAGATACAATTTATACAAAACGAAATTCACTTTAAAGAAAGGCTTTAAACAGTTGACATTTCCACAAATTTCAGTGTCCTTCCACACCTCCATCCCCAGTTTGCAAGTAAAAGAAACAAGCCCTTGAGCCCACTGTAGCCGTGTGCAGATGTGACGGAGAGGCAGAGACAGTCGGATCCATGTGCAGATATTTATTAAATAAAGGGGCAATCCAAAATCGTAGTCAAACAAGCAATAGTCAGAGGCAGGCAGCAAAGGTTCACAAACGAGTTCAGAGTCCAAGTTCAAATACACGAGATCAAGTATAAATACTGAGTAGTGAGCGAAACAAACTGAGACAGAGGTTTGGTAAAACAAGACCTCACAAATGAGAACAGAACTGAACAGTCCAGATAAAGGGGAGCTGAGGGTGCACAGGTGAAACGGATGAAATCATAATGAGGTGAATTGCAGTCCTAGTAAGCAGGAGAGAGGGACCTAGTGAAACCAGGAGGAGTCGCTGTCGTGCGTTCCGTGACAGAGCCCCCCCCCTGCGAGCGGCTCCGGAAGCGAGGACCTGGCCGACGACGGGGTCTTCCACGGGGTCTTGGAGCAGGTTGGTCTGGGTGGTCCCGGTGAAATGCAGCAGTTAATGTGGGATCCAGGATATCTTGAGACCTGACCCAGGAGCGTTCTTCGGGACCGTAACCTTCCCAGTCAATGAGATATTGCAAAACCCCGCCGCGGCGTCTGGAGTTCAGGATCTCTCGCACCCGGAAAGCCTCCGCGCCGTCCACTTCAATGGGGGGAGTCTGAACAGCAGCGATCTCCTCCCGGCTCCTCTCTCTCCTGGGAGCAACAGCGGGTCTGAAAAGGGACACATGAAAAGTGGGTGAGATTTTGTAATAAGCAGGGAGTGCCAAACGAAAAGAAACGGGTGTTATCTGACAAAGAATCTTGAATGGTCCAATGAAACGAGGAGAGAGCTTCTTGCATGGGAGCTTGAGACGAAGATCTCGAGTGGAAAGCCACACCCACTGGCCGGGTCGGTATCTGGGACCCTCACGCCTCCTTCGATCCGCCTGATGCTGATAACGGCAAACGGCTCGCTGCAAATGGACGTGAGCAGCGTCCCACGTGGCCTCGCTGCGTCGGAGCCAGGCATCTACTGCTGGGAGGTTGGAAGGCTCCCCGGCCCACGGGAAAAGGGGAGGCTGGAAACCTAGAACACATTGAAAGGGCGTTAGACCGGTGGCAGGCTTCCGCAGGGAATTTTGGGCATACTCCGCCCAGGCCAGAAAACGACTCCAGTCCTGTTGATTCTGGTGGCAGTAAGTTCTCAGAAAACGAATCAAGTCCTGGTTAAGGCGTTCAACCTGTCCGTTGGCCTGGGGATGGTAACCAGAAGTTAAACTGACATTGATGTTTAATTTTGCCCACAATTCTCTCCAGACACGGGAGGTAAATTGGGGACCGCGGTCAGTCACAATGTCCTCGGGCAGGCCAAACAGACGGAAAACCTGGTTGAATAAAGCCTCTGCAGTTTGTAAGGCCGTGGGCAGACCGGTCAGAGGAATGAAACGGCAGGACTTAGAGAAACGATCCACCACGGAGAGGATGGTAGTGAATCCTTGAGATGGAGGTAGAGATGGAGGTTCACAGTATTACAGACAGAGCATAGATGGACAAACTTGATAACGTCAGACTGAAGAGAAGCCCACCAAAAGCGGTTTGAGACTAACTGAATGGTGGCTGCAATACCTGGATGACCTGCGCTGGGAGTGCAGTGAACCCATTGAAGCACACGGTGGCGGAGATCTGGTGGAACGAAGAGGCGGTTAGCGGGGCATTCTGGTGGAGCGGGATGTTTACTCAGTGAAGTGGTGATTTCAGAGATGATGTCCCATTGAACGGGAGCCACGATGAGAGCAGTGGGGATAATGGGTTCAGGCTTGGATTCTTCGCCTGGATCATCGAACTGGCGGGAAAGGGCGTCAGCTTTGCCATTCTGGGAACCCGGTCTGTAAGTAATCTTGAAATCAAATCTTGAGGAAAACAGAGACCAGCGAGCCTGGCGAGAATTCAAACGTTTAGCAGACCTGATATACTCCAAATTCCTATGATCAGTGAGCACTGTAAACGGTTGACGGGCTCCCTCCAGCCAGTGCCTCCACTCCTCAAAGGCGGTCTTCATGGCCAGAAGCTCGCGATCACCCACGTCATAATTTCTTTCAGCAGAATTGAGTTTGCAAGAATAGAAGGCACAAGGAAAAATCTTAGCTGGATTACCATGACGCTGTGATAATACTGCCCCCACACCTGTGTTAGATGCATCCACTTCCACGATGAATTCCTTCTCTGGATCTGGGTGATGGAGAATAGGAGCAGAGGTAAACTTCTCCTTGAGTTGAGCAAAGGCCGTAGTACAATCCGCTGTCCACCTGAAACATTTACCTGCTCCTCGAAGCAGAGATGTGAGAGGAGCTGCAATCACACTGAAGTTGCGGATAAATCTGCGGTAAAAATTAGCAAAGCCCAGAAAGCGCTGCAGCTCTTTAACAGAAGATGGTTGGGGCCAGTTAACCACAGCTTTGACCTTACCGTCATCCATAAGGACTCCGTCCGCACTGATGACATAGCCCAGGAAGGAGATGCATGTCTGATGAAATTCGCACTTGGAAAGCTTGGCATAGAGTTGGTTTTCAATCAGGCGTTTGAGAACTGCACGAACATCTTGGACATGTTCTTCAAGGGAATCAGAAAAAATCTGAATGTCATCAATATAAACAATAACTTTCAAATGCAACATGTCCCGGAAAATCTCATTAACAAAAGCCTGGAAAACGGAAGGACTATTGGACAGGCCGAAAGGCATAACCCTGTATTCATAGTGCCCCGATGTAGTCGAAAATGCAGTTTTCCATTCATCTCCACTCCGTATGCGAATCAAGTTGTATGCGTTCCTTAGATCCAGCTTGGTAAAGCAGCGGGCAGTGCGGGCTGCTGGGACTAGTGGAAGAGGATAGCGATACTTGACTGTTACCTCATTAAGACCACGATAATCTATGCACGGCCGGAGACCCCCGTCCTTCTTCTTGACGAAAAAGAATCCGGCGGAGGCCGGAGATGTAGAAGTGGTAATAAAACCTTTTGCCAGCTGTTCGTCAATGTACGCCTTCATAGCCTCAGTCTCAGGTTGAGACAGCGGATAAACTCTTCCGCGTGGAATTACAGCCCCAGGTAAAAGCTCTATAGCACAGTCGCCAGCACGATGTGCAGGAAGGTGAGAAACCTCAGTTTCGCTGAAAGCCAAAGTGAGATCATGATACTCAGAGGGAATTTTCTGAAAATCCACTCCCTTAAGGGAAGTGTTGTGGAGCTCAGTACCTTGGACAGCTGCCTTGCAATTGAACTGGCAAAATTCAGACCACCGGGAAATTCTCCCCTCAGACCAGGAAATTTGGGGGTTATGTCTCTCCATCCATGGAAGTCCTAAAATTACTGTATGCCCAGGTGAGTGGATTGTGAAGAACTGGATGGTTTCAGAGTGCTGTTTCCCGAAGCTGAGCGTGAGGGGTTGAGTGATGTATTGAACCTCTCCAGACCCTAGGGGGCGCCCATCCAGGGCTTCCACGGTAACACCGGACTCACATGCGAGGAGAGAAACACGATGAGTTTTAGCAAAAGTGAGGTCGATAAAGTTTCCAGCAGCTCCTGAATCAATCAAGGCTTTTATGTCTAAATCCAGTCCATTAAATTTCAGAGATCTTTCCACAGAAAATAGTCTAGAAGAGCGATTAGAACTCACCGTAGCAGAATTCTTGAGAGCTGGATTAACCGGACAGGTGGCCTTCAGATGTCCTGCTTCTCCACAGTACATACAGAGATGATTACGGCGTCTCCTCTCCCGCTCCGCTGTGGAGAGGCGTGTGTAGCCAATCTGCATGGGTTCCGACTCCACGCTGGGGAGAGTATACTCAAGAGGACTAGATCTGAGAGGTGTGTTTTGGGAGCGTAACAAATTGTCAAGGCGGATAGCAAGCTCCATAATTTGATTTAAAGTTTTACCGTCGTCGCGACACGCCAGCTCTCCTTGGAGGTTCGGGTTAAGTCCCTTGGGATAAATGAGCTTAAGAGGTTCCTCCTTCCATCCAGTTTGAGCAGCAAGGGTACGGAAAGAGAGCGTGTAGTCCGCTGCGGTCGAATTTCCCTGGCGTAACATGAGCAGTAGTTCACCTGGATCCTTTCCTCCCGCTGAGTGTTCGAACACCTCTCTAAATTGAGTCAGAAATTCATTATAAGAAGGGAAAGAGAGCTGACCTCCATACCAGAGTGCAGTGGCCCATTCCAGAGCTCGACCAGTGAGTAGGGAACAAATGAAGGACACGCGGCTCTCATCAGTGGAGTAGGACTGTGTCTGCTGATCAAAATACAGACTGCACTGCAACAGAAATCCCTTACAAGCAGACGGTGAGTCATTTGGGTTGAATGGAATTGTTACTCATGACAGGTGGTGCAGAAGCGGGTGGAGCTGGATTTGAAGTTTGATTCTCAGTCATGTTAGGCAACGATAGGGATTGAACAGTTCTTGCGAGCTTCTCTGTGAGAGTGGTTAATTTTACCAGCTGTTGCTGATGGGCAGTGAGTACATTAGCTTGATTAGATACCTCGGAGGCCAGTCGACTGAAATCTGCTGGATCCTGATGTGGTGAAGTCTTCTGTGACGGAGAGGCAGAGACGGTCGGATCCATGTGCAGATATTTATTAAATAAAGGGGCAATCCAAAATCGTAGTCAAACAAGCAATAGTCAGAGGCAGGCAGCAAAGGTTCACAAACGAGTTCAGAGTTCAAGTTCAAATACACGAGATCAAGTATAAATACTGAGTAGTGAGCGAAACAAACTGAGACAGAGGTTTGGTAAAACAAGACTTCACAAATGAGAACAGAACTGAACAGTCCAGATAAAGGGGAGCTGAGGGTGCACAGGTGAAATGGATGAAATCATAATGAGGTGAATTGCAGTCCTAGTAAGCAGGAGAGAGGGACCTAGTGAAACCAGGAGGAGGCGCTGTCGTGCGTTCCGTGACAGCAGCACTCACACATAAGATTTGTGGAATTCTATGTATAATAATCATGGATGTACTGTTTGAAGATTGACAGGGAGAGGATCAGCATACTATTAGGACTGTACTTAGAGGTTAAGCGCCACACTTTTTTTTTTTTTTCTTTCATTAAAAGGTTTGAGTACAATCGGTAAAAAAAAATCAAAAGTTAGGAACAACACAGCACATCACAGCCAAAAGTGGGTATTGAGGATCAACTCCTTCATATTGTACATTTTAAACACAAGGGTTATTTCAAATAATATCTAAAGAGTAGACTACAGCACATTCACAGTTCATTAGCTGTGCGAGAATCACAGTTCATTTTCTTCCTCCAAGCAGAGAAATGTACACTTAATTTATAAAAAAAACAACTTGACAACTACCATCCACAGAGTAAATGTAATCCCATGCTGTCTGGTTTAGATTTCGTTCGTGTGAACATCCATACGCAGCACCAGGGACGGATTGTGACTTGTAAAGGCCCTGGGGCCAGTTATCTCCAAAGCCCTTCAGTGCGATGATAAAGAGGCCACTGACACCAATAGACAAGACAAGGCAGGTTACTTTTGATCAGACGCAGCGTCAGACGATTTTGCCGGGGGCTTCAGCCCCGAATGTATTTTCAAAAGTTGACTGACAAATATGAAACCGGACAATAGCCTATGTAAAGCCCCGAAATCATAAGCTGACTTATTTCTTTTTGTTTTGGCTTTGTTGCTGTCTCTGACTGGTGATTGTTGAAATCTTTCACACAGAGACGCACCACGTGAGTGATTTCAGCCTATCCTAGAATATCTCTAGGATAAACAATCTCACAGCAATAAAAAAATAAAAATAATAATGCAGTCAGCACCGCCGCACATTCCTCTGTCAGATGAGATGTTTTCAGGCTATGTGCAGGGGCGTTTCTAGGTTTTAAAAACATCAGGGGCTGAGCCCGAAATGTCAGCGGCTGGGGTTATAAAATAACATGATT
Source organism: Squalius cephalus (assembly GCF_949319135.1). Taxonomy (NCBI): domain Eukaryota; kingdom Metazoa; phylum Chordata; class Actinopteri; order Cypriniformes; family Leuciscidae; genus Squalius; species Squalius cephalus. The sequence goes on along the minus strand of NC_137128.1, from coordinate 817,755 downwards.
AATTCAGCCCTGGCACTGTAGCCACACCAGCCCACGAAGTTGGTTTCAGCAACTTTTTTCTTTCTTGAGTTAATGGCACTAATCAAAGAAGAAAACAAACTTTTTCTAACTTCTAACTTTTAAAAAGAAAAAAGTTGCTGAAACCAATCTTTAATGCTAATATATAAATTGCTTATTTGCCTCTGGACACAGAAAGATTGCACTAGTGTTTGATTGAAATGTAACATCTATGCAAAATAATCCTTGCCCGATTTCTCATTTAAGGCCATTCCTGTATGGAATATGTGACTGTGTATTGTCAACAATAAGCAGAAACATTCTGCATTTCCATTTTGTACTGTGGATCATTCATTACAACAAACATGGTAATGTGGGCTAGTGTGGCTACAGTGCCAGGGCTGAATTTATGAAGCAGTCTGCCCCCTGCATATGGCCTACAATATTATTCTCTGTATCAAATCATGTTATCTTATAACCCCAGACCCTGACGTTTCGGGCTCAGCCCCTGATGTTTTTAAAACCTAGAAACGCCCCTGCTTTTGATATGAAACATAGTCTCAGCTTTCAAATTATGTCAATTTTATTACGAAATTTAAACAATAAATACCGCTTTGGCGCTCTTTAACCCCCTGAGGTCGGCTATCGCGCCGGCGCGATAGGCTCGTTTTTTTTTCGTATGAGTGCAAAAAAATAATAAAATAAAAATATTAATGTTTATCTTTTAGGCTTGTTTTGTACATCAATCGATTCTGTTAAATGTGTATTATTTTTGTGTATACTCACAATAAAAACAAAGTGTTGTGCTTTTTGCCAAATAAAGAAAAATATACGTGATGCGAGTTCTGCCTTCTATCTGCCAGTGTCGTCCATTCTGAAACGCGTCCGAAAATGAACAATAACTCAGCGAATACTCAGTCAAACAGGCATTCAGACACACAGGCATGAAGCTTGAATTCTCTTCTCTTAAATGAAGTAATTTATATAAAAAACAAATATTCTCATTTTGTGAAATCTGTATTAAAAGAGAGCGATTCCAGTCGACCTCATTACAGCTGATTCAAATGTAATGTAACTCCGCCTACGGAGAGCGCGCGCTATTCAAACGCAAATGAATGAGGCAATCCACGCAAACCTGTGAACGCCCACATATCAGTTTATTCAGATCATTACTTTAACACCGTCTCGCAGCACTGTGAGCAATAACAATAATGAAAAAAGTACCTCAGAAGTGCGGGTATATCGAGGAGCGAGCTGAGGAATACTGTAAGTTTTTTTTTCTTCTCACGTGAATCGGGTTTCTGTTTTTGATGAATGAACGGCAGAGATGCGCGCTGTTTACCACAGCTCGCAAAAAGACAGTTTAAATTTAAATCGCGTGTGTGAATGAATGAGGATGTTTTAGCAAACTGTATTACTATGAGTAAAAATCGACTGAAATATGTTGAAATAAAATGTAGGCTATTTGTATAAGCAATACGTATTAAACTGCAATTTTATATGCCCTAATATTTCATAAAAACAACGTTACAGTCAGGCGAAATATGAAAGACAACATTTTGTTGACTAGATTTGAGTACAGTTTTTACTGTAGAATATACTGCCACATAAGCTTTTGATGAAAAAAGTACCTCAGAAGTGCGGGTATATCGAGGAGCGAGCTGAGGAATACTATAAGTTTTTTTTTTCTTCTCACGTGAATCGGGTTTCTGTTTTTGATGAATGAACGGCAGAGATGCGCGCTGTTTACCACAGCTCGCAAAAAGACAGTTTAAATTTAAATCGCGTGTGTGAATGAATGAGGATGTTTTAGCAAACTGTATTACTATACTGAGATGAGTAAAAATCGACTGAAATATGTTGAAATAAAATGTAGGCTATTTGTATAAGCAATACGTATTAAACTGCAATTTTATATGCCCTAATATTTCATAAAAACAACGTTACAGTCAGGCGAAATATGAAAGACAACATTTTGTTGACTAGATTTGAGTACAGTTTTTACTGTAGAATATACTGCCACATAAGCTTTTGATGAAAAAAGTAGCCTACCTCAGAAGTGCGGGTATATGGAGGAGCGAGCTGAGGAATACTGTAAGTTTTTTTTTTCTTCTCACGTGAATCGGGTTTCTGTTTTTGATGAATGAACGGCAGAGATGCGCGCTGTTTACCACAGCTCGCAAAAAGACAGTTTAAATTTAAATCGCGTGTGTGAATGAATGATGATGTTTTAGCAAACTGTATTACTATACTGAGATGAGTAAAAATCGACTGAAATATGTTGAAATAAAATGTAGGCTATTTGTATAAGCAATACGTATTAAACTGCAAATTAACATTTATATGCCCTAATATTTCATAAAAACAACGTTACAGTCAGGCGAAATATGAAAGACAACATTTTGTTGACTAGATTTGAGTACAGTTTTTACTGTAGAATATACTGAATATATATATCAAATAAGCTTTTGTTTAGCAATTTTTATATATATATAAAATAAAGTCATCAACTAAGATGTTAGCTGTTCCAATTTTGGCTATATTCAAACTAATGAATACATAGATAGGCCTAAAATGTAGGCCTACACTGTAAAAACTAAAGGAGCCTCAAATATCCTGTCGGATACTCAAGGAACTTCAAAATGTAATTTATGTGCCTCAAAGCTCTTTCTCCTATAGTAGGGTTACTGGAGGAGCACTGACAATCTTTGAGGTTCTTGCTGGAACTTATGGGATCCTTTAAGCACTTTGTATTTAGTTCAGAGGTTCTGGAGTCACCTTTTCATTACCATGAGACCTCGAAGTGCTTTGGGGGATAATAGAGGAACTTGAATGCGATAGAAGGGTTATTGGAAGATCTTTTAACATTTAAGTGGTTCCTGGAAGATCTCTTATGTTAAAGCCAGCATCTGGAGGAACCCAATGGTTCTGTGAGGCCAGAATAAGATTATTATTATCCTATTATTATTATTATTATTATTATAGGCTATACTTAAGTTTTATTCAGTAGGTTATAGCCTACATACCCAGGTGAAAAAGACGTACTATTAAATGTATTAAAAATGTACTTGAGTGTGTTTTTAGTAGACCTACAATACAAATATACTTTAATGCATTTAGGCTACATTTAACAGTAGCCTACGTCTTTTTCACTTTCAGCTTACATTTATTTAGTAGGCCTATAGGCCTATTTTATTAAATAATTTAAACCTTAAACAACAACACAAAATAATAATAATATTAATAATATGAAGAAGAAGAACCAGGAGGAAAGGGGTTTTATTCTGTTTTATTTTATTCGAAACTGCTGCTATTCCTCTGCTGTCGTTGCTTCAGTGATGCTCGCGCTGCTCGCGCGCAACAAAGCTCAGCTGATCGACGTCATCGGGTTTGAACTTTGAAAGTAACGGCTCTCCTCATCAAAGCTTCCGCCGTTTGTTCGGCTCTCCATTACAAGGTTTGTAAACTCGCCAAATATATATAAATACAGAGTATACTCACTATATATTCAAACACACATATGTAAACTAAATTTATTATACATTACTACGTTTGTACAGTGTTTACCACTCGTTTATTGCACAGTATCTGGTATGAAGGTTTTAGCCGCGATGTTAACGTTAACTACGTTGATCTAACCTTAATGAACAGATGGAAATTATTGACTTATTGTCTTAGATTGATTTAGTCATTCAGTTCAACATATTCCTTACAATTGTGTCGTCAAATTGCTGATATAGCCTAATTTAGCTGATTCCTGCTGTCATCACTGGCATTTGTTATGAATAACAAAAGCAGGTTTATATTTGGTCTGTTTTTGTTTAGCCTTACTTTAACTTACTACAGGTGTCCTCATTCTCTCAAATACCATTTTAAAGCCATTTATGGTCAATAAATATTTTGCTTTGTTCTTTTGTTTCCCCAGAACAACCAGTACATTTCTAAAATAATCTGAACATTTCAGTGGCAACATTGAATTACAGTAAGTTACCTGCACCACATGCAGTACTTTATTACTATGAACTTTCTCTGTGTGAAATTGTTTGACTGTGTACTTTTGTTTTTTAATCAGTTTTTCTCTGAAAATCTTCCCTCATGCTCTCAAATCTCATTCATGTTACCCAGAAAAATAATATCACGTTTGGTTCACAAATAATGCTATGCATTTTTCCTTATATCTTTATCATTTGCATTTGAATATAGCCTAAGACATTTTAACTCTGAATTATAACTTCAAGTTTGTTCTTTTTCTAAAAAAAAAAAGACAAAACTATTATATGGCTCCAGAAGACTTACAACACAACCCATAACACATGAGTTGTGAACTCATTGATTATTTTTAGGATCTTTTCTGGGACATTTTTGGAGCTTAACCATTTTTATATAAATCGTTGCATTGAATTGAACTAGACAAGTGTACATAAGAATGGTTTCATGAATGATTTACAAATTTTTTCTGCTTGTGTTTAATGCAGTGAAAGGGAATGGTGACTGGGGTTGCATTATGCCTGAGATCTGCTTTTGGGTTCCACAGACAGAAAGTCAAACAGGTTTGGAACATCACAAGGCTGAGGAAATTATTTAAATTTCACAACTATCAGTTTAATAACCTTACTAACAGTACATTTTGTATAGGGGTGCACGATATTGACAAAAAGTGATATTGCGATATCGATAATGAATATTGCGATATCGATATTAATTTCGATATTTTTAAACATATGTAAAACTACAAAAGTTATGGGAAAACGCATCAAAATAGATTCATAACAAATAAAACAAGTTTCCTTACAACATAGGGTTTATTGAGCGCATTCGAGACGGATTTGAATCTGATCGCTGAAACCACTTCTGGGCCGCATTCCAGACGAAACTGGACGAAGTGTAAATGCATCTGGTTGTTGAAACCACATATGTAAAATGTACTCCTCCCAAAAACACAAAAAATAAACGTGTGAGAACGTGCTATAGGCTACATGTCATGTTATGGCCAGATATGACGACGCTACGTCTGCAACACGCATCACCGCATGAGCAGCTGAGCATCTACCGGTCAAGCCAACGCGCAAACTATCGCAAATCAAAGTGAAAGTAAGTTGCAGACGCTTTACACACAAGTATCTTCATTAAAAGTAAAGAAGTGAAATTATCTTACCAGGGCTGTTGCCGTTCTCTATTAGTGCGGTATTTGATTTTGACATTTTAGCTGATGATATAATGCAGCTCATAACTGTGTTCGGTGACGTGAACTCCATTAAATCTGCATATAGCGCGGGAATTGAAGATCGAATTTATATCCGTTTTGCAAAAAACACATTTATGTGAACAGGTGTAAAAGGAATCGTTTTGATAAATTAGATAGCTATCCGATCTGTGATAACGCATGAAGTGGCCAGGTGGCCTGATGTTTATACTTGCGCGCTGGTGTGTGCGTCAAGCTGGCAAGTGTGTGTGTTGTGGGGACTGTGTGGTAGAGCGAGGGAGAAGTGAAACAAAGTGTATCCCCTGTTCTTTCTGACCACTGTTGGAAATCTGTATCATGAAAAGTTAACCCTCTCCTTGATAGAACCAGGAAAAGTAGATAAGTAGAACCAGGAAATCAGTCGGGGGAAATGCAACGGTGCATGTCGGACGGGACGCATCAAAAACAAAATATCGCATAAATATCGCGAGACTTTCGATATGATATCGAGCAACGTTATATCGCGATAACGATATTGATTCGATATATCGTGCACCCCTAATTTTGTACTTTGCAGGGATCTCGGTAAGCTGAAATACAAGTTTGATCAAGAATAAAAATCCTCCTGTAGACCTGAAAATCACTGAAGTGTCTGGACCATCCACCAGAAAAGAGGAAAAACAAACGGAAAACGAATCTGCTGTACCTTTTCACTTTTCTAACTCTTTACCTCACACCAACTTGGTCCCATAGTGACATTTTTTACCACAAACGAAATTGCTGATCGTGTGGATTCTTATTGAAATGACTGAATTCACCAGTGAACATTCACAGAACAACAGATCATTTTACTGCACCTTTAAGACTGTTTCCAGGTCGAAGCCTCTACTTCCTCTATCTTGTTTCATGAGAATACTCAACAACCATTTATGAACACTGTTGATTCAAGTCACACATTTAAGCTTTTCAAAAGCCATAGTGTACATTACAGTCTCCAGTCAAACGGCATCCCAGACTTCAACATTTTATGATTCAAAATAGCTGAATAACTAACCATCTGAGATTTCGGTATAGAGATAAAGGTTAGGATTATAATTTTCAGGAATATTACAGCACAATGAGTGCATATTAGCACTGTTTGTTTTTGGCATCTGATAAAGCTTTTGGACTTGGAAACAGTGATGTCAGACTTATCATCGGACTGAAACACAAATGTTTTAAAGTTAAGTGAAGATGGACATTTTTAATTAGTCAAATGTACTGTATATTTTTTTTTACATTGTTTTATTTCATGGAATATGTGTTTCCATGCATTTTGTTGAGATGTCTTTTCTTGTTTATCTATTGTATGGTTGATTATTCATGTTGCTTATGTATTATATTTTTTGTGTATTCATTGATATTAATTGTTAGCTTTTTTTCCCATGTACATGGAAGTGTATGTATAAAAATGAATATCAAATATTCGTATTATTTTGTATTTGGTTCAATTTGTTTATTATAATAGAAGTCAAAGGTAACCATAGTAACAACATGAAATTAAATATTTAAAAAAAATGAAATTTGGTTCCTGGAGGCACCCAAAGTGGTTCCACACAGTGCCTAATATAAGAGTTCCTCAGGAAACTTGTGTGGTTCCTCAGAGAACCACCCCTTTTTAAAGGGTGCCTAGAGGATCTACAGACGGTTCCGCCGGTGTGGCAAAGTGAAGAACCCCAAAAGGTTCCTCCAGGCACCTTTTATTTTTACAGTGTATAATCTTTTTTTTTTTTTTTTACAAAGAAAGAGTACACTTGAAATATTGTTGAAATTTTAATTATTGTTGTAATTGTAACCTTTTTAATAAAATAGCAAAACATATTTACAAGATAGATGTAAGCAAAATCTTAAATGGTCAATATAAGTCTTCTTCTAATTTTTTGTCCTTGCATTGTGGCTCAGTCAGTCAGAGTCACACCTGAATGAATGGCTAATTATGCATAATGGGTGGGACATTTTGTATTCCAAGGTGTAAACCACTCCTCGTTCACGCCCACTCGCATAATGGCTTTCCAAGCAAAACCTGTTTTACATCAATTTAAATCAATGTATGGTTTTATCTGAACGATAAAGCAAGACTATTTTCACATAATTTTGAAGCCAGAACTCGAAGGAAGAACATCCATTTCTCAAAAGTCTTATTCATGCATATTTATTATGAGTTTTGAGGTCTTCTTTCAGCAACTTTCATTTTTTATTTTTTCAATAACCACGCATAAGCATTATTCTCTTAAAAATAAAAAAAATATACATGCATGGTGATCACATATTTTGGTAGCTCTGTTTGTGCTATATAGAGTGAATTTACACCTTTGCCATTAACATGTTTATAAATAACTGAAAAAAGCACAAATGTCAGAGCATGTCAGAACACCTCCAGGGCCCAGAAAACACCTCAGACTCCAGAGGGTTAATATGACGTGACAGATCGCTGTAGCACCTCGGTTCAAGCGACACGTGAACTGATCTAAAGCTCTTCTTTAGTTAGTAAATAAATTGGAATGAATTACAACTTGCTGAAATGTATCATGTCTCATGTAATCACTCAATCATTGCTTCAACTACAGAAATAGGTCAATAAAACAACTGGAGAATAATGTCACGTAACGTAACATTTACCTCAGAAAAGCCATGACCACAGCATATAGCTAGAAAAATTAACTTGGCCAATAGAAAGGAGTATTTTTGCTAAATATATGTACAATATTACATATCATAATTTTACTCATATCATTAAAAATATTAAAACGTACTCGGTTACTAACGTAACCTCGGTTCTCTCTAGAAGAGGGAACGAGTACTGCGTTTGAAAAACGCTACGGGAAAAGTCTCTTTTCACGAAACACTGAAGCAAAAATTATCCTTTAATTTTCATATATGTAAAACGTGTTGCGGCAGCAGCAGTCAGCTGAAGCGAGACGGCTTGTTCGCTCATTGGCTGCTCTGCGGCAACTGCATAAGCCTATCGAGCGAGGCCTGAGGTGACGTCAGGCCAATGAGGGCGCTTCGCGCCCTCCTTGCCACTTCCCGCCGAAACGGGCGTGGCTTACCTCTATAAAAGGAGCTCGAGAAGGCTGATTCACTTGATTTTGATCGCCGAAGCGAACCAGAGTGAACCAAACGCACGGCAGGGAACGCAGTACTTGTTCCCTCTTCTAGAGAGAACCGAGGTTACGTTAGTAACCGAGTACGTTCTCTTACCAGAGTTCTCTCGTACTGCGTTTGAAAAACGCTACGGGAACCCCTTGCAAAACGCCGTGCGTGCTGGGATCACCGGAAGCTATTTCAGGCATACAGTGCATAATCACCAGAAAGACTCGCACAGAGTCAGGGAATAAGGGGGGGGAAGCCTTAATTCCCTATACTATAGCATCCGCAGACCTAACGTGACCTCACAGGGAGAGTCTAAAGACAGGAGGGGTTTTCCTCCGTCCTTATATAGACATGTCCACAGACGCGAATATGACATCACATAGACAGGGCTGGGAGCCTGCACTAATGTGGGAAACGTGGGTCTTACACAGTACTGCCCAATATAGTCGGTAGCGCATTGCGCCTGTAAATAGATTACACCGACAAAAGCTTAGCCTGTAAGGCGGGAACCTCTAGGTTATAAAACCTGATAAATGTAGACGGTGAGGCCCAGCCTGCTGCCGTACATATATCCTGTAAGGAAATCCCGCTGGACCAAGCCCACGAGGAGGCAACGCCTCTCGTAGAGTGCGCTCTAACTCCCAACGGGCATTGAATGCCCTTGGCAGTATATGCCAGCGCTATGGCGTCAACTATCCATCTGGATAGACTCTGTTTCGAAACGGCCATTCCTTTGGAACGTCCGCTGAACGAGACAAAGAGCTGCTCCGTCTGTCTGAAGGCAGTAGAGCGGGACATATAAGTTCTTAAATCCCTAACAGGGCAAAGAAAACTCGAGTCCCCCTCCTCACTCGATGGCGGCAGGGCAGCCAGGGAAATAACCTGAGCCCGAAAAGGCGTGTTGAGGGATTTTGGCACATAGCCGTGCTTAGGTTTGAGTATGACCTTAGAGTCATTAGGACCAAACTCCAAGCACGTCGGGCTCACGGAGAGCGCGTGCAGATCGCCTATGCGCTTCACTGAAGCGAGAGCCATCAAAAACACTGTTTTGAAAGACAAATGTTTGAGGCTGATAGACTGGATAGGCTCGAAAGGGGCACCTTTCATGGCCGCCAGGACCGTAGAAAGGTCCCACATGGGGACTGAAGGAGGTCTGGGTGGGTTCAGTCTCCTGGCTCCCCTGAGGAAGCGGATGACTAAATCATTCCTTCCCAGTGACTGACCCAGCGTTGAATCGGAGAACGCTGAAATAGCCGCCACATACACTTTGAACGTGGAAGGGGATCTGCCCTTATCCAACAGCTCTTGTAGGAAGGAGAGAACCTCCGTTACCTCACATTCGAGGGGTGAAAAGCTCCGAGCTGTACACCAGCCGGAGAAAACCGACCACTTTGAAGCGTAGAGCCGCCGGGTCGACGGCGCTCTAGCCTGAGTGATGGTATTCATGACTCCCTCTGCGAGACCAACGGGTATCCGTTGAGCGCCCACACATGAAGGGACCACAGTTCCGGGTGTGGGTGCCAAATCGAGCCCCTGGCCTGCGAGAGAAGATCTCTCCTCAACGGCACTGGCCATGGAGCGATGTCTGCTAACTGCATCAGAACTGGGAACCATGCTTGGTTCTCCCAGAACGGTGCTACAAGCAGCACCGGGCATTTTGTTTTCCTGACCCGTTCCAACACCTGTGGCAGGAGGGAGACGGGGGGAAACGTTCGGGACAGCGCGCTGTCTGTCTTTGAAAAGAACGCGGGGCAGTGAGCGGTAAGTTTATGGTAACCGTAGTAACAACATGAAATTAATTTAATACAAATAATAAAAATAATAAAAAAATAGAAATTTGGTTCTTGGAGGCACCCACAGTGGTTCCACACAGTGCTTCATATAAGAGTTCCTCAGGAAACCTGTGTGGTTCCTCAGAGAACCACACCTTTTTAAAGGGTGCCTAGAGGATCTACAGACGGTTCCGCCGGTGTGGCAATGTGAAGAACCCCAAAAGGTTCCTCCAGGCACCTTTAATTTTTACAGTGTTCTCTCAAGAAGAGAAAACAGCCTGTCCATCCTCTCCCTTCTTTCCTGTGCACTCCTCGCCTCTCCCTCCCTCTGTAGTTGCATTTCTTCTCTGATCAAGTCCAAAAACTCGTCCTGTCTCGCCGCCTTCGTGCTGGTGCTGCTGCCCCTGGCTCCTCCTCACCGTGGGCACCCACTACTGAACTCGGCCCTGGTGTGTCCTCAGGGATTGAGGCGATGAGGACAGGGGGGTTGGTGCAATGCCTCTGTCCCAACATCTCATCCATGAGGACACACCAGGGCCAAGTTTCAGCAGTGGGTTTCCCACTCACACCCTCACATGTCCCAGGACACTTGCAATCCTAAAGGCAGAGCAAATGAACCATGGCTTGTTAACAACAACAGGACAATACATTTCAGCAAAGATGTATTACTTTTCTTTTATATATATATATATATATATAGACCAAATTTTTCCTGAAAACACAGAGGAGCTAATCTTAAGTGCATTGTTAACACAGCAAAATATGACACATCAAAACATGCATACAAAATACTTAAGAAATCATATTTCTGTATACTAAAATTTGGTTAAAACCACATAGTTTGCATGACAGCACTACAAAAACACATAAAAGTGAAACCCCATTGCCTTATCTACTGCTTTTCTTATTGTTTTGGGCTTTATTGGGTGAGTGATATTTCTTATAATACACAAGTGCAAATATTACAAATAGGTCGTTAAACTAATAACGTTATTCCCACAAGTTTTGCCTAAAACTACCTGATAAATGAAGCCACGCAATGGTGACGAAGGAGTTAAGAATAAGTTTATAAGAAAATTTAACTCTGGTTTCGCTAGCTATTTGAGTAAATGAAAACATAATACTTACATTTAAATGTGAATTTGCTGTCCACCACCGATCTCTAGTCTCGGCCGCCTTTAAAAATAAATAAATAAATGCTGTCGTCAACGGCGCGCAATGACTTATGGGGTAGAATAGGCCGCTAAGTGTCCATTTATGTATCCTTCTTTTCACGGGGAAACGAAGGGTGCATTTGGCGTCGCTTTTGAATCAGGGAAGCCTTCGTCGCGGCGCGATGACGCAACCGGCCTTCGAATACGGCCTTCGAAGGATGGAGAATTGAATTGGGACAGCCTGCATCGAGCCGCGGTGACGCAATCGGCCTTCAAATACGGCCATCCAAGGATGCAGCTTTTGAATTGGGACAGCCTTCATCGAGCCGCGGTGACGCAATCGGCCTTTAAATGCGACCTTCCAAGGATGCAGCCTTTGATCCCTAAAGGAGCTGTTATGCTTCTAAAGGACTCTGTTAGATCATCGAACACTTTTCCTACTTCTGTAGACCCATTTGAACTCCCAATAGGAAAATTGTGCTTTTTGTCAAATCCTTTATCACGTAATAATAGAATTAGATCTCTCTTTCAAAAGAAGCTAGTAACAATTCCATATGTGGCCTCGTATTGGGTGAATTTGTTTGATCATATTGATTGGAAAAAAGTATGGACTCTGCCTTTGAAATACATAATAACTAACAAGGTTAGAGAAGTTTCATTTAAATTATTACACACAATTTACCCTGCTAAAGCTTTTTTGAAAAGGTTTAAATCAGATATAAACACAAGTTGCTCTTTTTGTGGTGCCCCTGATGAAACTGCTCTTCATATCTTCTGGGATTGTCCTCACACACAGTTATTTTGGGTTGAATTTTCTAATTTTATTAAGTGCAGTGTGCTTCCGGATTTCTCTTTGCTTTTTAAGGATGTACTGTTTGGTTTCTTTAATATACAAAAAGCTAAATTTAATGAGTATTTTATTATTAATCTATTATTGTTCCTTGCAAAATTTCACATTCACCGCAGTAAATTCACTCAGCAGAATCCCTTATTCATTATTTTTAGAAGAGAGGTCCAACAATACATCCAAAGCATTTCGTCATCTAAGAATCTTAAAGCTCTTAAGACAATAAAATTGTTTCAACTTTTTAATTTATTTCATTAAAGCTTTCTGTTCTGTTTTTTATTTTATTTTTATGAGTATATGTACAGGCTATATGTATGTATATATATATATATATATATATGCTGCTTTGCTTTTTTTATTCCGTTGTATGTAATTTGTACATTTTTGCTATGTAAGTTATTTTGTTGAAACCTTGGCATTAATAAAAAAAAAAAAAAAAGGATGCAGCCTTTGAATTGGGACGTCCTTCGTCGCGCCGCTGTGACGCAATCGGCCTTCAAATACGGCCATCCGGTCTTCAAATACGGACTTCGGAGAATGCAGCCTTCACATTGGGACACATCTACTGATTCAAAAGCCTTGTTCAAGTGAAGGACTTCCCCTCCCATTGGATCACTCCAGCAAATAACAGAGTGTAAGAACTGATTTTCCTGCTAAAACAAAACGCACCCTGCAATAAAACCATAAAATTCACCCTGGACAGCAGATAGCAAAGACAGAGCACAGAACCTTGTTCTGCCCAAACTTATCTCCTTGTCCCCTTTTTTGACTTCAACTCATCCCCCCTCTCCTCCCTCAAGGCACTGAAAGTTCATTAAGAATGTCTATATAACACATATGGTGTATCTTGTGAATATGTTGTTTTTCCTTTTCATGTTTGGTGTCATTTTAATGGTCGCAGTGCGATTGGTAAAATGGTCTTAATTTCACTGCAGTCATTGGTTTAATGAGAAAGATTGAGAACTTAGAAGAATCCTGTATCTCCTCTCTGGCTGATATCTCTTTACGATATCTCCTGAAACCAGGTGCTACCCCCCTGGGGTACATGGATTGGCCCAAACAACTCTAAACAACATTTGTATAACCCCTGTTGTTCTGGTCTGGTATTTAAGGTGAGGGGACAGAGCAATCTTTGGGACTCTTTACCAGGATCATCCCCCATAGTGATGTTTCAGTGCTTTCCTGTGGGAAAGCCCTGACACATTACTGTGTCTTTGTCAGGAGAACATTACTTACTTTTAGAGTCATCTTTGAGTAAATGATGTCATGTATTTTCTGAATTGGCTTTTAATCATTTACTTCTGTAATTGGCATGATACATTTTTACCTGACAAATAAATGTTACATCTTGAATTATTCTGAAGTTTTAGAAATCATTCATTTTAGTAGATTAATGTGTAGTCTGGTGTTTCCGCAAATCTTTGTCCAGGATAGATCAAACTGAAGGCACTTTGAATGGACCATGGGGCACATCTTAGAAAAACCTTCTGATTTCTGACTATCTCCTGACTTAGCATGTTGTACGCTGCAAATATTATAAAGAATTACACCTATGGGTCTGCAGTGTGCGACCGCATAGGGTAAAATACTTGCACTGCACCCTCTGACTATTTCAGGACTGGCTGGTTTGTGATCGTGAGCGCGCAGTCGCGACGTGACGTCTCAAAGCGACACTAGGTCCGTAATGAACGAATATTGAAAGTATGGGATAATCAGAATAATCAAAGATCTAAATTAATTCATAATCAATATTTATGAGTATTTTCTAATCAGAAATACGATCTAAATTTGATTATCATTTGAAATTGGAGTCAGATTACGCATAGAGCTAAAGTAATACTAAAACTAAGTTCCAATAAATTAAGTGAACTTCACTGGATCGCTGAAAAGACATACACGCTTTAAACCTTCGCCAGGCCGTTGGATTCCGTCGTTGGGCCAATGGATGGTCCTTACAAGAGATAAACGCAGAGTTGCCTTGTGCCACCCAGAAGGAAGAATTGTTTTGTTTGTTTTTCTTCTTCAGTGTTTCCAGTTGATTTACGCTTTAAAGTTGGCATACCCAATTGTCTTCTCATTGCATTATTTTCTTAAAGGGATTGTGATTACCATTTCATGAAAATATAATTATCAGTACTAACCACTCCATTTCATTATTGGTGTTAAGATCATGTACCGTTTTTATTGTGTGTGTTTGCATTCTGGAGCTCAAATTTAAAGATTAAAAAATATGAAAATGCCCAGCGCCTGGAGAGCTCATTCAAGTCTCCCATGCCAGGCTTCTCGAGTGACGTCACGGTACCAGAAGCTCAAGAAGCTGCTACCACAAACGCAATGCACTGTTTCCCGGGGTGCTTTGTAAAAGTTCGTCATCCGAGTAGATGGAGCAATAGTTGAAAAGCTCCAAGCGGTCGCTTCAGTCTTAGCAGTATACATTTGTATGTTTTAATCTTTAAATTTGAGCTCCAGAACAAACAGTACAGGGTCTTAATGCTACTAAGGAAATAAAGTGGTAAATATTAATATTTTTAGTTTGATTATCCAGTGCTTATTATCCCTTTTAAGAAACTGTAGGTTTATCTTAAATTGAAAAAAATCTGTCGCTATGAATGTTTTTAAATATGTAATACCGTAAATGTGCAAAAGCAAACTGATTATTGATCCAACTGTGCTCACTGGGATATCCAAACACTTGGATATTATTTTGTACCCTTTCCCTAATCTATGCATTTGTATTACTTTATCTCAAACTTCTGTAGAATGCTCTTTCGTCTTCATTTTCCTTCAGAGTCACAGCCTGACCAATGATCCTTCAACAGTGGGGTTTTTTTATCTAGAAAATGTGACAGCAACTTTATTGGTTCACAGGTGGAGGCCAATGGTAAGGTAAATGTGTCCTTGTTATGGCAATTTCTTTCATCAGTGTAAACTGGACGCTTCCACAGCACAGGGGTTGAATACTTATGCAAGCAAGATATTTCTTTTTTTTTAATTTTTCTTAAAAATATTTCCCAACATAAAACCAATGTCACCTTACAATAATTGATTTTGAGTTTCAGTGTTTTAAAATAAAATATCAAACAGAAAGAAATTTCAATGTACCATTTGTAATTCAGTAATCTGAGAGAATTGGTCAGGGGTCTGAATACTTTTGCAAGGCACTGCGTGTACACCTATACACACCCATACACACACCCATACACACATACACACTCTGAGTGTACAAAACATTAGGAACACCATCCTAATATTGAGCTGCACCCTTTTTGCCCTCAGAACAGCCTCAGTTCGTTGGGGCATGGACTCTACAAGGCGTTGAAAGCGTTCCACAGGGATGCTGGCCCATGTTGACTCCAATGCTTCCCACAGTTGTGTCAAGTTGGCTGGTAGTGGATCTCTACTCCAAATAGCTCATTCCATCTCATCCCACAGATGCTCAATTGGATTGAGATCTGGTGACTGGGCAGGCCACTGCAGTAAGCTGAATTCACTGTCATGTTTGTGGAACCATTCCTGGACAATCCTAGCCTTGTGGCATGCATGGGGCATTATCCTGCTGAAAAAATCCATTAGCAGATGGATACACCGCTGCCATGAAGGGATGCACCTGATTGGCAATGATGTTCAGATATCCTGTGGGTTCCCGCAGATCCTTAAAAAGTCTTAAATTAGTTTTTCAATTTTAAGGCCTGAAAGGTCTTAAATATGACCTATTTTCAGTTGAAAGTCTTAAAAGGTCTTAAATTATTTTTTCCTATAAAAATAAAAAACACGATACCAGAGATCAACTTCTGAAAACTGCCATGCGTACCCGAGTATTAAACAAGAAACTGTCCGTACCCTAAGCAATGATCGCTAGCAAACGTGATTGTAAGTAAATGAAAACATACAACAAATAAACTTGAAAATATCACCACGAACAAGGCACAGTAAATGTTCAAGATTTATATTTTGACTATAAACCAACTACACTTTTCATCACTGACTTCTATTAATTTACCGAACCAAAGAAGTATTATCAGTGCACACTCGTCACACAAAGTATTCGGTCAATGAAGTGAAATGTAGTAAGCACATACACCAATGCAGATCATCAGAAAGTCTATGTACTACTAGAACTTGTCTAAAACTTTAGGCATTTGAATTTTTATTTTGAACGGTATTGTAAAGATGTTGCCGTCTCCTCGAGTTGATACTACGACTAGTGAGCTCAATTGTGTTGTGGGGATTTGGGTTTTATGTATTAAAAAATGAATACATTATTTTTCCCATTTAAAAAATACGTAGCCCGGTGATTGACACCTCCGAGGCAGGGCAGCATTTTTATCCCGAAAAATAAAAAAGAAATGCTGTGCCCCGCAAGGTGTGGAGCCTCAAAATTGAGGAAAGGATAGTGGAGATGTCGCAGAAACACCCGTGTGTCTTTGACATAAGTGACATTTCCTATCATGATCACTCATTGAAGGAGCAGATGGAGGGAAATTCCTTTGGCCCTTCAGGTACCTAAGTAAATAATTGTTATAACTTGTTAACGCCGAAGCAGATGGGCCTACTGTGTGTGGGAGTGTGTCCTCTCATTAGAATAAATTTCTACAGTCACTCGTATTCGATATCCCTTTCAAACCCCTACTGTATGCTTGTATTGCTAATTTAATCAAATAAGAGGAGGAGGGGTGCGTGTCTGTGAGTGTGAGAAATAGAGAGAATGTAGATTACATTGCCTATTTAACCCTATAACACAATATTCTAGATGAGGTCTTACTAATGCATTGTAGAGTTTTAACATTACTTCCCTTGATTTAAATTCAACACTTCTCACTATATATCCGAGCATCTTGTTGGCCTATAGCTTCCCCACATTGTCTAGATGAAGACATTTCTGAGTCAACATAAACTCCTAGGTCTTTTTCATAGTTCCCCCCTACAATTTCACTATCTCCCATATGATATTTATAAGCACATTTGTATTGCCTGCGTGCAGTACCTTACACTTTTCTCTATTAAATGTCATTTGCCATGTGTCTGCCTAGTCCTGAATGCTGTCCAGATCATTTTGAATGACCTTTGCTGGTAGAAAGAAATTGTGTAATATATACAAAGTTTGGTAATAAAAATTTTGTACATATTTTTTTATTTATCATTTATTGAAATATTTGTTCAATTATGGATACATATGGTTACTTTTATTTCAGTTTGCCCTATAGAAGACATTTTCCACATTTACAACATTTTTGCACAAAGATTGGACATTTTGCTGGGCAACACATTTAGTTAAATACAGAAACCTACAGCGTTTGTTTAAACATTGCCTCAATGGGGAATATGCCTTGTATCTGTGACCTTCTTGAGCGTTGTTGGAGTACTTTCGGTGTTGCTGTCGGTAGATTTCATTTCCTTACGTTCCCAACCGCTAACGATGAAACGGAACGAATGTTTACAGTGCTGATGATGTCATCAAAACGAGACGGATTTTGTTCTTGAACAACTATACAGCCATGCATAAATTGCTTGCCGAGAGTCGTCTGTCTGCACAGATCATTTCATGAATAGCAGTACAGACGACTTCTGTTCGTTATAAACTGAATGGGATTAAATATGACACTCGGCAAGTACTTTTATGGCAGACCCCTGGGACCCTTGTCTCTCCCACATACATTGCTGTTGTTTTTTAGCTGACCCTGCTGCTTCACTTGCTTTTATTTTTGTCTCATTGAAATTGCCTGGCAGGGAGCTCTCCCAGTGCTGTTAAAGGGATACTTCACCTCTGGGAAGATGAATGTGTATTTAAAATAGGCAAGGCAAGGCAAGTTTATTTATATAGCACATTTCATACACAATGGCAATTCAAAGTGCTTTACATAGAAGAAATTAAAATAATTAAAAGAAATAAGAATAATTAAAACAGTTTAGAAAAATAAAAAATAAAATACAGTACAGATAGTCGGACGAGCATTGGCACAGTGCTCATTCAGTAAATGCATAGCTAAACAGATGTGTTTTGAGTCTGGATTTGAAAGTGACTACAGTAGGAGCACATCTGATCTTCTCTGGAAGCTGGTTCCAGCTGCGGCTGGCATAATAGCTAAAAGCAGACTCGCCATGCTTTGAGTGAACCCTTGGTATTTCTAGCTGATATGATCCTAGTGATCTGAGTGATCTGTTGGGTTTATATTCAGTGAGCATATCTGCAATGTATTGAGGTCCAAGGCCATTGATTGATTTATATACTAGTAATAATACTTTAAAATCAATCCTAAATTTAACTGGGAGCCAGTGTAAAGACTTGAGGACTGGTGTGATGTGTTCATATTTTCTGGTTCTGCTCAGAATCCTGGCGGCAGCGTTCTGTATGAGCTGCAACTGTCTTATGGTCTTTTTGGGAAGGCCAGTGAGGAGTCCATTACAATAATCCACCCTGCTGGTGATGAAAGCAGTTGTGAACTTAGAATCGAACGACCAGGAGACTTGGTTTTATCTTCAGCAGGATTCTTTATTGAGAACACGAGCTGTCGGTAGCTGCAGTCACCAAAGTCTGACGTGAAATGTTCTCTTACAGTTTATATACATTTAGGGGCAGGAACCAAAAAGACAGGTTTAGGAACCGGTTCTAGACTGAAAGCGTTGCCCACCCTAATGCACTCAGCATATCTATTCAAACACTGAGACCTGAGTACAGGACTGGCTGGACTTTCTTGCTAAAACACAAACTCCAAGAGTTTCAGTAAAACAGGACTGACCAGAGTCTTTTGCTCAAACTCTGATAATCATAATTTATACCTAACCTTAACATGCTAAATTCAATGTAAACCTAAATTAAACATTTTAATAAATCTGGTTTCCTTCACTTGCCCCTTTGAGAGTCTAAAAAAAACTCTCACAAAATACAAATTTAGACACTTAAAAGTTCATTCTTGTAACTTGTGATCGTCACAGGCACATATAACTTATTCTGTGTTGTGTCCTTGATTTACATCAGTGTCATAGTTCTTCTCAAAACCATAACTGTTGACACATACGACGCAGGGTGTAAAATGTCGTATAAACTACATGATTACACAGAAAACCATGTAGCATAAGAGTGGAAGTCTTGAAAGTCCATGGCGCCTGAATAGCTGTGAAGTCTTTTTCCTGTAGAGTCCATTTGTCACGTAGAGTCGCTCTGATGACTCGTCCCTCATGAGGTTTGTTCATGGAAATCTGAGGTGATGTTTTATACCAGGATGCTGCTTGTGAAGACATCATGGCATACACACATACCTGTAACAAAATAAAACAAAGAAACGGCCGACCAGCAGTATTCATTCATGGACTTTCTTCCATAAGTCGCACATGTTCTGTGTTGATTTTCTGTAATTGCATGTTGACACAGAAACGAACATGCGATTAGGGTCGTGAATTTTCTGCGTTGTGTATTTTTCATTTTCTTTTGTGATAGTTCGTTCAGCAGTGGGTCTGGTTGTCT
The DNA here is from genome assembly GCF_949319135.1 of Squalius cephalus. Classification (NCBI taxonomy): domain Eukaryota; kingdom Metazoa; phylum Chordata; class Actinopteri; order Cypriniformes; family Leuciscidae; genus Squalius; species Squalius cephalus. Next base: position 798,209 of record NC_137128.1, on the reverse strand, counting down.
TCTTGAGGTTGTGGCTTCATATGCAGGTGAGACGTCGTTGCATATGGATTTTTGGAACAGCCATCAAGTGTTTATCTGCACAGAGGAAGAAAGAAAACAAAAGACGACAGAGCAGTATTTGTCCAAACACTAGGGTTGTAGCAGTATTTGTTTAAACACTAGGGCTGTAGCGTCTGCTGCGGTTGTTTCATTCTATCCCTATTTCTTAATTGATTTGACACCTATGGACCAGTGAGGTGGGGATAAGAGGGGGGATGAGGAAATCTTCACCAAATGGCTGACCCCCGAGGCCTGTTGCACATCGGTTCTTCCATTGGCTTCGCCCTGGTCTGTGTGTCCTATTCTGTCCCTGTTGTGTGCACACTGTACAGTGTTTGAGAAAAATTGGCACATTTCCATTCTCCAGTGAAACATCAGTCCTAATAAACATCATTAACAGAGGATGGTTGTCTAACTGCAATATTCTGTGATAACATTTTAAGGCTGTGAGTATACTGAATGTCCCTCAAACAAAGGCTGTGACAGTCAATAAGTCTTTCATCTTTGTTGTAAATTGGGGAGATTAAGTAATCACAGCCTAAATGGTTAACACCTTATCAGGTTGCCCCCCGAGTCCAATGAGGAGGGGAGGGGTTGCTTCAAAGTAGCAAACAAATGTAGTAAAAGCTGCATAACATTGTTAACTTGTCTTAAGTTATTCTTGTTTTTTCTACATTCTTTTCCAAAATGTCCAGGCTTGCCACAGTAAGAACAACTGGCTTCTCTAGGACTTTTGTGTTTCTTTGGCTTCTCTGAGTTAACCTTAAAGGATGCTGCTGCAATTTTTACTCTTGCTTTGACATGAAAGTCTCTTTCCCACATAGCTAAACTGTCCAAGTTGTCTTGCAGGGTTCTATTTGACCATGTAAGATCTAAGAAAGGCAATGCATTTCTATGTTCTGACAAAAGACCATCGGACCATGCGCGAACTAGAGGACCATTATGACCTAACACTTTCTCTGGAGTGTCGGCAATCCCGCTGTAAGCGGCAGCGGTCTGACAAAATCTTTCTGTGTACTCACAAACAGTTTCATCCTTCTTCTGTACACAACTAGTGAGCTTTGACCAGTCCACTTTCGGTCCAACAATGTTTTTTAACACTTTAACAACTTCCTCTCTCAATTCATCTTTACTGGCCTGTTGCAGTTCAGAATTATTTACAGCACTTTCAAAATCATTGAATTCTGACTCAGTCAAGATCTGTGATATTAGCTGGGTGACTTCAGCTAGAGTCATATCATAGAGCCGCATTTTGCTGATCAATGCTCTTCTAAACTCAGAAAAATTTCTTTGCACTGATGGCAAACTTTCAGCAATTCTCTCAATATCTTTAGGACCTAAAGATGTTTTGACTGCTTGTATGGGGGTTGCCGATGGATGAACCTCTTTTTCCCTATTCTGAGCCTTTTGTCTTGCTCCACACACTTCAACTGCATTTACATCTTTCCTCAATCCAGCATTGACATTGTCCTCTATTCTATCAAAAGACTGTAAATCAGGATAGCTTTCATCTGACTGTTTGTCTTCTGAATCACATTTGGTTGAGGCCTTGAGGCCCACCGTTTTCGTGAAACAGGACACTTGAGTAAGCAATTGTTTGTTCTGTTCTTTCAACTTATCAATACAACGAGCTTGTTCTTGTACAATGGATAAGCTAAATTCTCTGTGACAGAAGATAATGCCTTTGACATTTTTCTTCCTGATGCACGCACCCAACACTTTCTTGCAATCTTCAATTGACCACACTTCGTCTGCCTTAATGCCAAATTTCTTTGTTAAATTCAATCTGACTTGCTCAGTCACTATTGTGTCCATGTGTTCTGATAACAAAGACTTAAACTCATTGTCTGTCCATAACGGGGTAATCTCTCTAGTACTTTTCCTAAACATTTTGTGAATTTCTGTTACCACAAACACACACTAAAAAACTTCTCTCTACTGTCTTGCAAACAGAAGGTACAATCTTATTAGCACATGAGGCTAAATCTTCTCTAGCTTACAAAGGTACAAACAAATATTAACATGTAACTGTTAATCTTCCCTGCCAACAACAGAGGATCAATTTCATCTCTAAAGAAACTTTTTAGAGGCTTATCTTTAGTTAACCAAACTCTACAGCTGTTTGTTAACTACTTCTCTGAACGGCGCAGAGGAAAACATTTGTACTGGTCTGCATTGGTTCTTTTAATGGAGTGAAACTCACCAAGTCTTTCATTTGTAGAGAAAGATTCCGTCTGGAAAAATTCAGTCTTTGAGATCTTTTTGGAGCTTGAAGTTTTCAATCTGGATTCAGAAGATTCAGTCTGGAACTCAGTCAGCTTTGTTGAGATCTTTGAGCTTGAAGTTTCAAGATGCAGTTTTTTGAGCTTAAAATTCTTTGAGTTTCCTTCATCTCCATCCGGGTCACAAGGCACCATCTGTTGTGAACTTAGAATCGAACGACCAGGAGACTTGGTTTTATCTTCAGCAGGATTCTTTATTGAGAACACGAGCTGTCGGTAGCTGCAGTCACCAAAGTCTGACGTGAAATGTTCTCTTACAGTTTATATACATTTAGGGGCAGGAACCAAAAAGACAGGTTTAGGAACCGGTTCTAGACTGAAAGCGTTGCCCACCCTAATGCACTCAGCATATCTATTCAAACACTGAGACCTGAGTACAGGACTGGCTGGACTTTCTTGCTAAAACACAAACTCCAAGAGTTTCAGTAAAACAGGACTGACCAGAGTCTTTTGCTCAAACTCTGATAATCATAATTTATACCTAACCTTAACATGCTAAATTCAATGTAAACCTAAATTAAACATTTTAATAAATCTGGTTTCCTTCAGCATGCACTAGTTTCTCTAAGTCTTGTCTGGAAACAAAGCATCTAATTCTTGCAATATTTTTCAGATGATAGTATGCTGATTTAGTTATTGTTTTGACATGACTACTGAAACTAAGGTCTGACTCTAGTGTCACACCAAGATTCCTGACTTGATTTTTAGTTGTTTGACCCCTAGAGTGAAGGTATGCGTTCACCTTCAGAACTTCATCTTTGTTTCCAAACGCAATGACTTCAGTTTTGTCTTTGTTTAACTGAAGAAAGTTTTGACACATCCAACTGTTGACTTCATCAATGCATTGGCACAGGGAGTCAATGGGGCTGTAATCGTTAGGTGATAGGGCTAAGTAGAGCTGTGTGTCGCCTGCATAGCTGTGGTAAGCAATTTGGTTCTTTCTCATTATTTGGCTCATTGGGAGCATATACAGGTTGAACAGGAGTGGCGCAAGAATTGAGCCTTGAGGGACTCCGCATGTCATGGATGTCCACTCAGACTTATGGTCTCCTATACTCACATAATAACCTCTCCCATCTAAGTATGACCTGAACCATTTTAGGACTATCCCAGAAAGCCCCACCCAGTTTTCCAGCCTGTCAAGAAGTATGTCATGATCGACAGTGTCAAATGCAGCACTGAGGTCGAGTAGTACCAGCACCGATAATTTGCCTGAATCAGTATTTAAGCGAATATCGTTTATTATCTTTATGAGCGCTGTCTCTGTGCTGTGATGCGGTCGGAAACCAGATTGAAAATTGTCAAAGTACCCATTCGAGCATAGGAATTTGTTCAGCTGATTGAAGACAACTTTTTCAATGATCTTGCCTATGAAAGGAAGATTTGAGATCGGTCTATAGTTGCTTAATATGGTCTTATCCAGATTGCTCTTTTTCAGGAGGGGCTTGACAACTGCAGTTTTCAGGGAGTTTGGAAAACTCCCAGAAAGAAGTGAGGCATTTACCACTTCTAGAAGATCTGCTTCTAAACTGTTTAACACACTTTTGAAAAATGATGTGGGAAGTGTGTCAAGAGTGCAGGTTGATGTTTTAAGGTGCTGTACTGTTTCTTCCAAAATTTTGCCATCAATTTCTTTGAAATCAGACATAGTAACTACTTTCTCAGGCAGTTTGATCTGTCTGACCCCAGGGCAACTCAAGGATGTGCTGATCACCTTTCTGATATTATTGATTTTCTCAGAGAAGAAAGAAGCAAACTCACTACACTTGTTGTCTGAGAGCAAAATAGGTCATTTAAGTAGAAGAAATGTGAAGAAAGTTTTGAATTTGGAGCTTTCTAGACTGAGAAAAGCCAGAAAATGTATTTTTGGCCTATGTGGATGAAAGACAACAACTCCCAGAATGCACTTGCTTCGCTGCCTCAGGAGGCCACGCCTACCGGTAAGAGTGCGCAGTTGAAAACAACAAAGCTAGCCTTAGTAGCCTACGTGATGAGTTTGCGAGGGATTTAGAGATCGTCCAAAATGTCCGGGATTCGGCTTTTGCGTTCTACAGTCGCCATTCATTCATCATGTTTACTGTGGCGAGCAGGACGAGGCTGACGGCCGCGGGAGAACAGCGCGAGGCCGGTGGCGTGATTACTGAGACGCGCCGAGTCTCCCATCTCTCACGGAGGAGCGGGAATTTTTCTTAGCAATGGTAAAACGCACATCAACTGATCACTTGTTTAGCGTTCATGTAAACACTACATTCAAATTCACCAATCGGAATGAATTCAGTTAGATTGAAACAAAAGGTGTGCATGTAAACAAGGAATAGCGACCGCAGAAAGCAAAAGCTGAATCCCGTACATTTTGAACGATCTCGCCCGCCGGACAAGTCCGGGAAAAGGAGGATGGTTACTTACTCAGCTTTCTCCTACTATTCAGCTTTCTCCACAGAACAAGAGCCTGCTAGCTTAGCTTCCAAAGTAAGACGGCTGACACTGTGTACATTCTGAGTGAGATCCCACCTCCTATGGGCGGGCTGAAAACATGCAGAACAACGCCATCTACTGGCTGTAGTCTTTAGCCTCCGGCCAGAAAATCCTCCGATTATGCAAAATGACGATTTTTGCGTCATCGGAGGATTTTTTCCAGACAAAAAATACATAAATCTCTTGTCTCAGGGGGATATGAGGGTGGAAAGCATGGTAATTCGAAAATGGACACAGGGCCAAGAGGGTCAGCAGCATTGTCCGCTGCCACTACCGGTCTTGGCAGGTGATAGACATTGGAATGCTGGCCAGCCGTTGACCGTGCTGTCCGACGTATGGCCACTTCACTAACTGCTGGAACAAACGGAGACAAAGGGGGTGAAGAGGGAGTAGGTCCTTCTGGTGCCCTGGTAGAAATAGGCACTAAAGGGGCTCGCCCAGTAGGTGCCAAGGCAGCTGGTAGAAGCTGCAACCGAGGGGTGGGTTGAGTAACAGACACTTGAGTGGGGGTTACCAAAGGAGCCTCATGCCTCAACACTAATAGATCATCCCCTGACAACTCGTCCTCTGACTGAGGCAGGTCAGCAAGGCAGCCTCACTTGGAGGATGGGCTTCAACCACAGCCTTCAGCAGTGCACGGTTGACCTGCCTGGCTTTGGTCGGTTCGTCCACTGGTGCAATTGTGTACACAGACCCTCCCTCTCTGGGCACTTTGAGGACTCTGTACTGTACAGGACCATAAAGGTCACGGAGCTTATGACGCCCCCGTGCAGCAAAATCACGAAACCACACTAGCTGGCCCAATTTAAGAGGCAAAGCTCATGGCGATCATGGTGATTCTTACGACGCTCTGGAGCAACCCGCAACCTCTCTGTAGCACCTTCGAAAGCCAACTGCAAGCGGGTCTGGTGCTCCTGAATCCACTCATGGACGTTTCCACCCACGGGATCCTGAACTCCACCTGACAGGAAGTCGACTGGTAGTCTAGGCTCCTGTCCGAACATTAAAAAGAACGGAGACTCCCCAGTTGACTGATGGGGGGTGGTGTTATAAGAGAACAGGACCTGAGGCAAGCAGGAACTCCAGTCCCTCTTCCGAGACACTGGCAGAGTGCGCAACAAGTTATGGAGCGTTCTATTGAACCGTTCGCATTGGCCATTCCCGGCCGGATGGTATGGCGTGGTGCGAGACTTTTCAATGCCATAAAGGCCACACAGCTGTTGAATAAGGGAACTCTCAAAGTTGCGGCCCTGATCAGAGTGGATACGGGCAGGAACACCAAACTTGGAGAACCACTCTACCACCAAAGCTTGGGCCACAGTGGGGGCCCGTTGGTCAGAGGTGGGAACAGCAAGTGTGTATTTGCTAAAGACATCAGTCATGACCAGTACATTTTCTAAACCACTCTGGGTGGGTTCTAACACTGTATAGTCAATGGCTACAATCTCATTAGGCCGTGAGGCCAACAGGTGCCCCATAAAACTAGAACTAGGACGTTGAGAGTCCTTACCAACTTGACACCTCTCACAGGCCTGACACCACTTGGACAAGTCTGCGGTCATACCCGGCCAATAACAGCGCTGGCGTAGGAGCTCCAATGTCCTTTCTGTGCCCTGATGGCCATGCTCCTGGTGGACCTTAGTAAACACCTCTTCCTTAAAGGAAGCAGGCACCACCACCTGCAAGACTACTTCCGCGCCGTCGGGGCGAAACACCCGGTGATACAGGGCACCACTCCTCTCAACCAGCCTGTCCCACTGTTGAAGTAACGTCAATGCAGGCCGGGACGCCCTTTGACGCTCTTCAAAGTTGGGACGCTGCTCACGTCTCCAAAACACTAAGACCTCCTGAATAACCGGATCAGCCTGCTGGAGGGTACAGATATCAGAAGTGGTGAGATGAGGCAGGGCCATGACAGCAGATTCAATTGCTTCAGGTTCCCGAAGAGCCTGCCGCAGAGGCTTCGGGAGTGATGTACCAGGAAGCATAGCTTCCATATCTGCTGGGACCGGAGGATACTGGCGGGATAGAGCATCCGCATTCTTGTTATTTCTACCCGATCGATACTTTACCTCGAAATCAAAGGACGCAAGCTGGGCTGCCCAGCGTTGTTCAGTTGCACCAAGTTTAGCCGATGACAAATGGCAAAGCGGATTATTGTCAGTGAATACCACACATTTATGGCCCAGCAGATACTCCCGAAATTTCTCCGTCATGGCCCACTTGAGTGCAACAAATTCCAATTTCATAGAGCTGTAGTTCACCATGTTGCGCTCAGTGGGCCTTAAACCCTGACTAGCGTAGGCTACGGGCCTAACCTTACCATATTGCTCTTGTGATAACACGGCACCAAGGCCACCATGACTTGCGTCTACCTCCAAAATGAATGGAAGTGAGAAGTCGGCATACGCAAGCACCGGAGCACTGGTGAGCCTAGCTTTCAGTGCTTCAAAGCTGCTATGGCACTCTTCTGTCCAGTTTTCAATGACAGCTCGCTCTGCCCTTCTCTTAGACTTGGTGGCACCCAAATGTGCCACAAGCTTGTGTAACGGGGCCGCCAGCTTCGCAAAACCCTCCACAAAGCGGCGGTAATAACTGGCGAACCCAAGAAATGACCGCAGCTCTGAAACAGTAGCAGGAGACCGCCAGTTGGATACCACCTCTACCTTGCTTGGGTCCGTGCCAACCCCCTTACTGGAGATCACATGCCCCAGATAACGCACCTCTTTCTGGAAAAAGGCACATTTGGTGAGCTTTGCCTTTAGATTTTCCCGTTGAAGACGGCCCAGCACTACTTCCAATCTCTCCAAGTGCTGCTGGATTGTGGAGGAGAAAACCACAATGTCGTCAAGGTAAAGCAACAAGGACTGATTTTGTTGGTCACCGAACAGCCGTTGCATCAATCTTTTGAAAGGTGCCGGGGTCATTACAAAGCCCAAAGCGCATGCGATTCCATTCGAAACGCCCAAAGGGCGTGCAAAACGCAGTCTTGGGCCGATCTGCCTCAGTAACTGGGACCTGGTTATACCCACTGGCCAGGTCAAGGGTAGAAAACCAGCAAGCACCCGTGAGTGCATCCAAGGATTCCTCGATGCGAGGAAGAGGGAAAGCGTCTTTCCGGGTTTTACAGTTAAGCTGCCTATAGTCAACACACATTCTTAGGGTTCCATCCTTTTTCTTAACAAGGACAATAGGACTGGCATAAGGACTGCTACTCTCCCTAATCACCTGTGCGTCAAGAAGTTGGTGAATGTGCTCTTTAACCAGCTCACAGGAACATTGTCTAAAAGAGGGATGTCATGGCTAATCAGGTTAGTACAACCAAGGTCTCCATCATGAGCAGAAAAGACAGAGCTGTATCTCCCAAGAATGGACTTTGCCGAACCCTGTTCTTCAGCAGACAATGATGAAAGGTCCATGACAGCTATCTGATCCTGTACCGTAGGAGCAGCAATCTGAGATGCCACTGTGGCCACACCTGAAGGTACCTCAGTGACTCCTGTAGGCAGGCTAACAACACAAACATTGTCCAATGTACCTACAACAGTGCGTGGATAAAGCAGCACATCAATAGTACCTACATTCACCACTGGGATGTAAGCAGTACCCCTTACCACCCAAACCAAGGCAGGAGACGCAAGAAGTCCAGCTGGTAGGCCAGAGCTGAGGGGTTCAAACAACACAGTAGTCTCAGAATATTGCGCTGAGCATGTGGTAGTGACTATTTTCATCACACCCCCAGGAATCCGGCAAGCCTTCCTGCCTCGCACTCTTACATTACCAGCTGCATCATCAAGGGAACGAGTGCTGGCCTGCTGACACCCTTGCAACGCCTTCACAACAAATTCTGGACTATTGGCGACCACAGGTAAGTCAAACATGGCCAAGCCATGCCGACTAAAAAGCTCTCTGTAGCATCTGCGAATCACATTCATCCCCAAAATACCAGGGACCTGAGAAGACACACCACCAGGGGGATCCTTAACTACCAGCAACCCACAACGCTGCAATAATTTACCACAAAGCTTAATGTCAAGCTCCAAGTAGCCAAGATAGGGAATGGCCAACCCATTGGCTGCCCTGAGCTGCAGCCATTGAAAAGACTGGAGCCTCTCTTGACCCCATGGCTCGAATTGCTGGAGAAAGAAACTCTCTGTGATTGTAGAAACCATTGAACCGGTGTCTACCAGGCAAGGAACCTCAACCCCACCCATACACACATCTAAATGTGGACAAGATGACATCAGTTTTGAAGTTTTCGCCAAATAATTAAACGCAAATGAACCAGTATCTACCCCCTCCGAACTGTGGCTCTGCAATTCGGTGGGTGCTAGTTTTTCCGACGCCGGAGCAGGGCGAGACTGCCTGTTAAAAGGCCTCTCATTATCTGCTCTTAACTGCTCAACTAAGTCCCTCAACTCCTGTAACTCTCCCTCCATACTTATCCTGCCCAATAAAGGGGAAACTCTACCGTTAGGAGATAGGAAAGCGGAGAAAGAACACCAGCTGCTGTTTTGCCTGTAACACAGAACAAAGAAAGAAAATGTGAACACTCTTGGACAAATCAAAGTGCACCCAGGACCACAAAGGAGCAGAAATAACCAAATGCAACAAAATTGAACACGTCTCGGCATTAAATTGTAAACCCTGCCGACTATACGCCAAATTGTGGCGATACAGAGAGCCAAACAGTACTGAGGAGGTTATAGTCTAAGTGGAACCTGCCCCAAAAACACAGACTAAGCCACCCTGGGAATTTCACCCAGAGAATGATTCTTTATTTCCTAATTGCAATACTATTGATTCACTTAAGGACACACGGGTAAGTAAACAATTCAGCCAGAGACGAGGTTCAATTTTTAAAAGAGATAACAAATTTTATTCAATAATTTAAAACAATTCAGAGCACGTTCATACTTGCTGCTGAGGCTTACAAGCAAGGTTATTTTCGTAAACGAAAACTGAAACTAAGACTAAAACTATTGGTCAAAAAACATTTTCGTAAACTGAAATAAAATTAGAAATTCATAATAAATGATAAACTAAAACTAAACGAAACTAACAACAGTTACTGAAAAACTAACTGAAATAAAATAATAATTAGCAAAAATAAATAATCATTTTCGTATTTAATAAGCTCTTTACTTTGGTGGAAAGTCTGACCTGTGGCTGTTTAGGGAAATGCCTGTAAATGGCGCTTCACACGTGTGAAGTTGCTGAAGCGATTAACCACTGTCCTGTGACGCGCTCAATGAAGGACCAGCGAACACACCGCTAGTCCTGAGCGGCTGTTCATAAAGGATGCTAGTGGAATGGGAAATAATAACTCAAGGTAATGAGACGCAAGTTGAACTTCTTTTAACTTGAGCAAAGCATTTTTAGAATGTCCTTTCATTTGCGAGACTCGGGTCATACCTGTCAACATTTGGGTACCGAAATACAGGAGACCTGGTGGGGGGTTTCAGTTCAACCACATGCGGTTTCATGTCATCTATACATTACACACCCCATCGCCACATCATAGACAAATTCAGTTAAGACAGTTGTATTCATCTTAACAACACACAACAAATCAATATAGCCTACAGACAAACAGATTTCTGGAATAAGGCATAGGCCACACATCTGTGAGTGGGCTACAGTTTTCAAGTCTGAACAGGTGATGTTGTGTAATATTCAGTTACTGTAAGAAACTGCTCCAGCGGCTGGAGTTTACCGGTATTAGCTACTCATCACCTGTGTAGCCTATAGCCTACTCCATTCCCTGGAGCAGATTTTCACTGGAACTGAATACTACATCCACATATTTTTATGTAATCAATCAGCATATTGTTGTGTAACTTCACTATTGGAACAGTATTTCACAATTTTTCACAGGAACTGAATATAACAAACAACTATTGCGAAAGAACGATTTACAAAACAACGATTGTGAAAGCGTGCTCGGATTATGAATTTGTTCTCTGTTACTGTTGTATGTAGTTATTTTTTTTTATTTTATTTTTTTTCCTGTATAGTTCTATTTTGTTAATAAATTTTACATTCTATTTAGGATTTCTCGGGTGTCCCTATTTTTGCTGTGTCCCTTTTGAGCCACGGGGCGAAACGGGTACAGATTGAACAACCAAAGCAACTGTGCGGTTTACAGATCTGAGCTCAGCTGAGACTTCTTCTCTGGTACTTTTGGCGTAGGATATTTATTTCCGTCAAGGCCACCACGCTAGAAAAACATGTACACACTCACACACACTCACACACTGCATAGATAATGCATTATTTAATCACACTGGCTTCACAGCAGGTTGTAAGATTAATTTAGCTGTTTTATTGTTGTATGTACCAGTGTCACTCTGAAAAAAGTAAACTATGTTTAACAAGATTTCATCTTTAATATGAATTAGTTTATCGGTATTTTCCATCGTTTTTTTCTTGTATACTTTTAAGTCCCATTTATTTGGTGCTTTGTTCAATCTCAAACCATTATTTTTATTTTAATTATTAAGATGTCTGCACAAGAGTAAACTGTAATCTCGGCAAACATTAAACTTTGCTGAAATTATGCGTCTCGCTTTGGTCTAGCCTGGAAGTGTTCTGTTTGCTCTGCTAAACTATAATTACTAAAACTAAAACTGAAACTAAATAAAATAAAAACTAAATAGAAATGTGTTTGCAAAATAAAAACTAAACTAAAACTAACAAAACCATTAATGAAACTAACTAAAACTAAACTTAAATTTAAAGCAAAATTGAAAATGATATTAAAATAAAAACTAATTTAAAAAAGCAAAACTATAATAACCTTGCTTACAAGTGGAGGAGAAAGGAGTCACAAGGCACGAAGGAATCCCAGGAAAGGTCACCACGTGAACACAAACACTGAAAAACACAGTGAACACAGCAAAGAAAACGGGGTAGACAACACAGCACGCAGGAGGGGGATACCACCACCCAGACACCAACACCACCACCTTCGGCTCTCAGCAACTGAAACAGACACACACTATCAAGGGGGATTCACTCAACAGAAAGAGAAAAGTCAATATAATATTTAAATAAAAAAAACAAAATGAAATAATCTTAATCGCAAAATAGCCAAACTGCCAGAACCAACAATGGTTTCAGAAGGCAGTCCACAAAAAAATAGGATATCAATTCTAAGACACTTCTCAAACAAAGAAAAACAAAATAAACATGGATTAAAGTACAATGAAACCTTGGCCAAGGAAAACGAATTCAGTAATGAGACAGAAGAAAACAAAATATAAATAAATCTATTAACTGGACTAGTTTATCTAACGAGATAAACTAAAATCACTGATAAAGAAACAAAATCACTGATAAAGAAACAAACTAGAAGCACAAATTAACTAAATTGAAAACAAAGTAATAGAAAAGAAATATAAACACTTAACTCAAATTATAACTGTAAAGAGCCAACCCCTTCAACTGCACTCAAACAGTTAAAACACTGGCCCAAGTCAACCTAGAGGCTCGCACAGTCAAACGTACGGCCGTGAGTGTCCAGTGGCCGTGATTGCCCAGTGGCCGTGAAGGCAGAACGGGCGGGCAGCGATCGAGTAGAGTTGATGATGCAATGTTCAAAATCTACATTAAAGAGACAGCTGTACAGTGATCGAGTGACGCTAGAGTTGCTGGTACGTAATGTTCAAAACACACAAGGAAACAGCTGTCCAGGACGAGCAGGTAGCGCGATCGAATAAGATTGCTGGTATGAATGTTCAAACGTACACATTAACAGCTGTCCAGGGCAGGCATGCAGCGATCGAGTAGAGTTGATGATACAATGTTCAAAATCTACATTAAAGAGACAGCTGTACAGTGATCGAGTGACGTTAGAGTTGCTGGTACGTAATGTTCAAAACACACAAGGAAACAGCTGTCCAGGACGAGCAGGTAGCGCGATCGAGTAAAATTGCTGATACAATGTTCAAAATATACACATTAAGCAAGCAACACTCCAGGACGGACGTGCAGAAATCAGATGACGTTAAGGTTGATTGTACAATATTCAAAATGTGCGTTAAACAAACAGCAATCCAGGCAAAACAGCAGCTAGTGAATGAATGCTCTGCAAGTCGATCTCCCATTGAACCAGCCCGGTTCCTGTTATTTATTAAAAAAAAATTAATTAACCCCAAATCAAACAAATAAATCCTACACTATATATCCTACATACCAATCAAGCAGCGTTTTGTATCACCCAGGAGGAGGCAGCTCAAAGGGTACAAACAGTACAGGCAGCTTTCAGTAACATCCGCTTTTGAATGCGTTGAACGACGGAGTGAAGGACTGGCCCGCCAACCGGAGATCTATGAACGTTCAATGCATAGTAAACATAACAGCGGCCGATACCAAATAGAATGAGGGCAGAGACAGCAGAGCCGCTACTTTACCTGTAGAAACGCAGCAGCAAAACACGGAGCGAGTGACCTGGAAGTATGACGCACTTCCGTCACCAGCGAGCAAGAGGCAGTCAGTAGGGCAACTACCTGTATTTATAGGGGGCTGTGGCAGCGATTGGCCAATAGAATGCAGAGTAGTTACGAGTTAAACTCATACTGCTACAATTACATTCAAATTCACCAATCGGAATGAATTCAGTTAGATTGAAACAAAAGGTGTGCATGTAAACAAGGAATAGCGACCGCAGAAAGCAAAAGCTGAATCCCGTACATTTTGAACAATCTCGCCCGCCGGACAAGTCCGGGAAAAGGAGGATGGTTACTTACTCAGCTTTCTCCTACTATTCAGCTTTCTCCACAGAACAAGAGCCTGCTAGCTTAGCTTCCAAAGAAAGACGGCTGACACTGTGTACATTCTGAGTGAGATCCCACCTCCTATGGGCGGGCTGAAAACATGCGGAACAACGCCATCTACTGGCTGTAGTCTTTAGCCTCTGGCCAGAAAATCCTCCGATGACGCAAAATGACGATTTTTGCGTCATCGGAGGATTTTTTCCAGACAAAAAATACATAAATCTCTTGTCTCAGGGGGATATGAGGGTGGAAAGCATGGTAATTCGAAAATACTACAGGTTTTCTACTAATACAAAGCTTAATGCTAAATCCTGAAGTAACCCTTTAATAAATTGGTTTTGCTTACTGAACTCCTTGGCACTGGTCTTTGGAATTCTTGCAATTAGATTTGATATCCAATGCGGGAAAAAATGTGTAATGTTTCAATGGTAGTGTTTTTTTATTCTTTCTAGTTTCAAACATAATGAGCTGATTGTTTTTAAAATGTGTATTCAGTTATGTATCAATGACTATTATGCATGAATTGGATATATCAAAATGTATTTGACAGGAAGACAAAGGAGCCTACACTTCTTGTCTGCTAAGATAGAGTGTAAAGGGAATGCTGAAGGGAAACGTCTTAAGTGAGAGATAGACTTCGATTTTTGGATTCACTGAACATGTAAAGTATGAAACTTTTTGTTAAAACCATTTGACTGTTCGAAGTGTTAAAGTGAATTTGTGGTTTTAGTGTTCATTAGTTCTTTTGAAATGGTAACATGACATGTTTTTGTGTTTGCCATTATGTGTTAACACTCTGAACTACATGGCTTTATTGCACCATTAAAAACAATGTACTGCAGGATCATTGTAGGAGGAGTGGGCAGGTAATGGGGGATTGTGCAAATCTTTCTTTAGAAGGAGTCTCATGGTCAGATTCCAGGAAAGGGGGAGTGAACCTGGACCTGCTCCAGCACAGCACACTGTATGTAAGAGCAGTGGATCACCTGAGCCTGACCCACAGCCAGCCTGACGCCGAGACGACAGAGAAAACCAACACACACCTCCAACAGAGAACCAGGTGAGCTGTGTTCATTCTCGGGTAGAGTGGGAGGAATTAATAGACTGACAAACTGAATTCATTGGTTTTAAATACAGACATATTTCTGTGTAATGTTTTACTCCCAAAACACGTTGTGCCTCATTTACTGAACAAAGGTAAAATGCTAAAATGACTAGGTGGTATAGGGAAGACACTTTACTTATTTGTACTTTTTTCCCATTCAAACTTATCTGCATCCACATTGTGAACGGCTGTTTGTTTTGGAAGGTAGGGGTTATGCAGCTCTGTGGAGAAGAGACATTCATTTAAAATGCGTTGATACATTCCCAGTTACTGACCTTGAACAAAGAACTGGCTACCATCTGAAAGGAGATCCTCCACAGTATATCCAATGCAATTATACCTCTTATAACTGACTCCCCTTTTTTGCCTCATTTCACATATTGGAAAATATGACACACGTGGACTACCACTTAACCCTCTGGGGACCAAAAACGCGCCGGCGCGTTTTGCTCGTTTTTTTTTTTAGCAATGAAAAATAAACACAAAATGCTCTGTTAATTTTGATCTTTAATTTTCGTGTTATACATCAATCGATCCTGTTCAGTTTCTATTTTTTTTTTCAGGATACTCACAATAAAAATAAAGTGTTTTGCTTTTTGACAAATAAAGAAACTTTAACATGTTTCGATGTCTGCCTTCTGTCTGTCAGAAAACTCCAATTTGAAACGCGTTCGAAAATGATCTATAACTCCGCGAAAATTCAGTCAAACAGGCAAACAGACCCACGGGCATAAAGCTTGAGATCGCATGTGTTAAATGAAGTCATTTATATAAAAAACAAATATTATCAGCTTCTGTAATCTGTATAAAAAGAGAGCGATTCCAGTCGAGCTAATTACGAGCTCATTGACTTTAATTCGTTCACGCCTACTCACGGAGCGCGCTATTCACAAGACAATGTGCTAAGCCCTCTATGCAAAACAGGTAAACGCCCCCAAGCAAATGCATTAAACGCTTTAAGTTTCATCATTTTGTCACCTGCGCGTTGGGAAGATGACACGGTACACCGGTGCGGAAGCCCTTCAGTTCGTCCTGGATACTAGCGACGAAGAGTCCAGATTTTCATCAGAAGAGGAGCGCGACTACTCTGATGACGACCGTTTGTATTTTGAAGAGCGACTTGATGCAGCCGTGGATAGAATTTCGGATGAGTAAGTATTTATTCTTACTTGCATTAGTTGACAAGCTATTCAAAACATGAGCTTACATATTATACTGGGTGGACTTGCCATCCAGAGTATTGACATTTGATATCTACCTATATTCAACACGATCTAATGAAAGTGCATATCTATACCATGAATTTAATACCTTGTACCATTTCAATGTCAAAAATGTTTTTTTGGGGTTTTTTTTTTGTGTATGCTACACCCCTTGGTTAGGAAATTTGTATGTGTATGTGTAGCCTAAATGATATGTTTAGATCATGTTTAGATACCTGCCTTTTACTTTTGTTTATTTATAGCTCACAATTGCTTTGTTTATAGCCGACTGATTATTTATTTTGGTCACATTTGATTTGCTTAGAGCCCGCATCAACGGGGCATAAGCATTTACTGTGAGATACCTGCCTTTACTTTTGTTTTTACAAAATTACAATAAAACAGATTGAAAAACAAAACATTTGAATCTCCTCATTCTTTGTTCAGGCTGCCTCACTCGATGGCCCATTAGCACTTGAGGGAGCGTCTATGTCACACCCCTGGTCTGAATCTCATTAATATTGATGGCCCATTACCACTCCCACGCATAAACCTCTTCTGACAAAAAAACTGTTTTACAATGTTTAAATCAATGTAGTGTTTTATGTGAACAATTATGTAGGATGATTTTCACATAATTTTGAAGCTAGAACTTAAAGAGACAACATAAATTAGTCAAAAGTCTTGTTGACACATATTTAATATGTGTTTTGTGTTCTTAAATCAGCAACTTTCATTTTATTTTTTTCCAATAACCACGCATAAACATTATTCTCTTAAAAATACAAACATCTACATACACGTTGCTCGCATATTATGGTAGCCCTGTTTGTGCTATATTGAGTGAATTTACACCTTTGCCATTAACATGTTTATAAATAACTGAAAAAAGCATGAATGCATGAATAAGACTTTTGACTAATGGATGTTCTTCCTTCGAGTTCTGGCTTCAAAATTATGTGAAAATAGTCTTGCTTTATCATTCACATAAAACAATACATTGATTTAAATTGATGTAAAACAGGTTTTGCTTGGAAAGCCAATATGCGAGTGGGCATGAATGAGGAGTGGTTTACACCTTAGGATACAATGTCCCACCCACTCTGCATAATGAGCCATGCATTCAGGTGTGACACTGACTGAGCCACAATGCAAGGACAAAATATATATTTAGAAGAAGACTTATATTGACCATTTAAGATTTTGCTTGCATCTATCTTGTAAATATGTTTTGCTATTTTATTAAAAAGGTTACAATTACAACAATAACTAGAAAAAAAAGTTTGTTGAGACAAACTTTAAGTTGGCTTGAGAAAGCCGGACCAGATAGTTTGAAGAAGTTTAAAGTAGTTTGATGTTTAAAGTAGGTTAAAGTTTGATAGATAGATAGTTTGTAAGAAAGAAAGAATAGTTAGAAAAAAAGAAACAGATTAGTTAGAAAGAAAAAGAAAGATTAGTTTGATAGATAGATAGAAAACATTTGAAGATAGATAGATAGATAGATAGATAGATAGATAAAGAAAGAAAGAAAGAAAGAGTTGATTAGTTAGAAAGAAAGAAAGAGAGAAAGATTGATTAGTTAGAAAGAAAGAAAGATTAGTTGGAAAGATTAGTTAGAAAGAAAGAAAGATTAGTTAGAAAGTAATATCCGTTAGAAAGGAAGAAAGAAAATTTAGTTAGAAAGAAAGAAAGATTGATTAGTTAGAAAGAAAGAAAGATTAGTTGGAAAGATTAGTTGGAAAGATTAGTTAGAAAGAAAGAAAGAAAGAAAGAAAGAAAGAAAGAAAGAAAGAAAGAAAGAAAAAAGAAAGAAGGATTAGTTAGAAAGAAATGATTAGTTAGAAAGAAAGAAAGAAAGAAAGAAAGAAAGAAAGAAAGATTAGTTAGAAAGAAAGAAAGAAAGATTAGTTAGGAAGAAAGAAAGAAAGATTAGTTAGAAAGAAAGAAAAGAAAGAAAGAAAGAAAGAAAGAAAGAAAGAAAGAAAGAAAGAAAGATTAGGTAGAAAGAAATAATGAAAGAAAAAATAAAGAAATATTAGGTAGAAAGAAAGAAAAGAAAGAAAGACAGAAGGATTAGTTAGAAAGAAAGAAAGAAAGAAAGAAAGAAAGAAAGAAAGAAAGAAAGAAAGAATAAAGAAAGATTAGGTAGAAAGAAAGAAAAGAAAGGAAGAAAGAAGGATTAGTTAGAAAGAAAGAAGGATTAGTAAGAAAGAAAGAAAGAAAGAAGGATTAGTTAGAAAGAAAGAAAGCATTAGTTAGAAAGAAAGAAAGAAAGAAAGAAAGAAAGAAAGAAAGAAAGAAAGAAAGAAAGAAAAAGAAAGAAAGTAAGAAAGATTAGTTAAAAAGAAAGAAAGAAAATAATGGAAGAAAGAAGGATTAGTTAGAAAGAAAGAAGGATTAGATAGAAAGAAAGAAAGAAAGAAAGAAAGAAAGAAAGAAAGAAAGAAGGATTAGTTAGAAAGAAAGATTAGAAACAAAGAAAGAAAGATTGATTAGTTAGAAAGAAAGATTAATTAGTTAGAAAGAAAGAGAGAAAGATTAGTTAGAAAGATAGATTTATTAGTTAGAATTAAAGAAAGATAGATTAGTTAGTTAGAAAGAAAGATAGATTTGTTAGATAGAAACATAGATAAGTTAGTTAGAAAGATAGATAGATTAGTTAGAAAGAAAGAAAGATAAGTTAGATAGATAGATAGATAGATAGATAGATAGATAGATAGATCAGTAAGAAAGAAAGATAGATAGATTAGTTAAAAAGAAAGAAAGATAGATAAGTTAGTTAAAAAGAAAGAGAGATAGATAAGTTAGATTAGTTAAAAAGAAAGAAAGATAGATAAGTTTGTTTTTTAGTTAGAAAGATAGATAGATTAGTTAGAAAGAAAGAAAGATAAGTTAGTTAGAAAGATAGATAGATAGATTAGTTAGAAATAAAGAAAGATAGATAGTTAGATAGATAGATAGATAGATAGATAGATAGATAGATAGATAGATAGATCAGTAAGAAAGAAAGATAGATTAGTAAGAAAGAAAGATAGATAGATTAGTTAAAAAGAAAGAAAGATAGATAAGTTAGTTAAAAAGAAAGAGAGATAGATAAGTTAGATTAGTTAAAAAGAAAGAAAGATAGATAAGTTTGTTTTTTAGTTAGAAAGATAGATAGATTAGTTAGAAAGAAAGAAAGATAAGTTAGTTAGAAAGATAGATAGATAGATTAGTTAGAAATAAAGAAAGATAGATAGATAGATAGATAGATAGATAGATAGATAGATAGATAGATCAGTAAGAAAGAAAGATAGATTAGTAAGAAAGAAAGATAGATAGATTAGTTAAAAAGAAAGAAAGATAGATAAGTTAGTTAAAAAGAAAGAAAGAGAGATAGATAAGTTAGATTAGTTAAAAAGAAAGAAAGATAGATAAGTTCGTTTTTTAGTTAGAAAGATAGATAGATTAGTAAGAAAGAAAGAAAGATAAGTTAGTTAGAAAGATAGATAGATAGATTAGTTAAAAGAAAGAAAGATAGATAAGTTAGTTAGAAAGATAGATTATTTAAAAGAAAGAAAGAAAGAAAGATAAGTTAGTTAGAAAGATAGATTAGTTAAAAAGAAGGAAAGAAAGATAGATAAGTTAGTTTTAAGTTAGAAAGATAGATAGATTAGTAAGAAAGAAAGAAAGATAAGTAAGTTAGAAAGATAGATAGATTAGTTAGAAAGAAAGAAAGAAAGAAAGAAAGAAAGAAAGAAAGAAAGAAAGAAAGAAGGATGGATGGATGGATGGATGGATGGATGGATGGATGGATGGATGGATAGATAGATAAGTTAGTTAGAAAGATGGATAGATTAGTTAAAAAATATATATAGTTAGAAAGATAGATCGATTAGTAAGAATGAAAGAAAGATAAGTTAGAAAGCAAGAAAGATAGATAAGTTAGTTAGAAAGATGGATAGATTAGTTAAAAAAGATAGATAAGTTAGAAAGATAGATAGAATAGTTACAAAGAAAGAAAGAAAGAAAGAAAGATAAGTTAGTTAGTTAGAAAGATAGATAGATAGATAAAGAAAGAAAGATAGATAAGTTAGTTAGAAAGATTGATAGATTAGTAAGAAAGAAAGATAGATAGATTAGCTAGTTAGTTAGAAAGATAGATAGATTAGTTAGAAAGAAAGATAGATAGATAGATAGATAAGTTAGTTAGAAAGATAGATAGATTAGTTATAAAGAAAGATAGATATATTAGTTAGAAAGATAGATAGATTAGTTATAAAGATAGATATATTAGTTAGAAAGAAAGATATATAAGTTAGTTAAAAAGAAAGATAGATATATTAGTTAGAAATAAAGATAGATAGTTAGAAAGATAGATAGATTAGTAAGAAAGAAAGAAAGAAAGAAAGAAAGAAAGATAAGTTAGTTAGAAAGATAGATTAGTTAAAAAGAAAGAAAGATAGCAAAGTTAGTTAGAAAGATAGATAGATTAGTTAGAAAGATAGATAAGTTAGTTAGAAAGATAGATAGATTAGTTAAAAAGAAAGAAAATGAAAGATAGATAAGTTAGTTTTTTAGTTAGAAAGATAGATAGATTAGTAAGAAAGAAAGATAAGTTAGTTAGAAAGATAGATAGATAGATTAGTAAGAAAGAAAGAAAGATAAGTTAGTTAGAAAGATAGATATATTAGTTAAAAGAAAGAAAGATAGATAAGTTAGTTAGAAAGATAGATTAGTTAAAAAGAAAGAAAGATAGATAAGTTAGTTAGAAAGATAGATTATTTAAAAGAAAGAAAGAAAGATAAGTTAGTTAGAAAGATAGATTAGTTAAAAAGAAAGAAAGAAAGATAGATAAGTTAGTTTTAAGTTAGAAAGATAGATAGATTAGTAAGAAAGAAAGAAAGAAAGAAAGATAAGTAAGTTAGAAAGATAGATAGATAGATAGATAGATAGATAGATAGATAGATAGATAGATAGATAGATAGATTAGTTAGAAAGAAAGATAGATAAGTTAGTTAGAAAGATGGATAGATTAGTTAAAAAAGATATATAGTTAGAAAGATAGATCGATTAGTAAGAAAGAAAGAAAGATAGATAAGTTAGAAAGAAAGATAGATTAGTAAGAAATAAAGAAAGATAGATCATTTAGAAAGATAGATAGATTAGTTAAAAAAGAAAGATAGATAAGTTAGTTAGAAAGATAGGTAGATAAAGAAAGAAAGAAAGATAAGTTAGATAAAGTAAGTTAGAATGATAGATAGATTAGTTAAAAAGAAAGAAAGATTTATAAGTTAGTTAGAAAGATAGATAGATTAGTAATAAATAAATAAATATAAGTTAGTTAGAAAGATAGATAGATTAGTAAGAAAGAATGATAGATAAGTTTGATAGATAGATAGATAGATAGATAGATAGATAGATAGATAGATAGATAGATAGATAGATAGATAGATAGATAGATAAGTAAGTTAGAAAGATAGATAGATTAGTTAAAAAGAAAGAAAGATAGATAAGTTAGTTAGAAAGATAGATAGATTAGTAATAAATAAATAAATATAAGTTAGTTAGTTAGAAAGATAGATAGATAGATTAGTAATAAATAAATAAATATAAGTTAGTTAGTTAGTTAGAAAGATAGATAGATTATTAAGAAAGAATGATAGATAGATAGATAGATAGATAGATAGATAGATAGATAGATAGATAAGTAAGTTAGAAAGATAGATTAGTTGAAAAGAAAGAAAGAAATATAGATAAGTTAGAAATATAGATTAGTTAAAAAGAAAGAAAGAAAGATAGATAAGTTGGAAAGATAGATAGATTAGTTAAAAAAGAAAGATAGATAAGTTAGTTAGAAAGATAGGTAGATAAAGAAAGAAAGAAAGAAAGAAAGAAAGAAAGAAAGAAAGAAAGAAAGAAAGAAAGAAAGATAAGTTAGACAGACAGACAGACAGACAGACAGACAGACAGATAGATAGATAGATAGATAGATAGATAGATAGATAGATAGATAGATAGATAGATAGATAGATAGATTAGTTAAAAAGAAAGAAAGAAAAAAGATAGATAGATAGATAGATAGATAGATAGATAGATAGATTAGTTAAAAAGAAAGAAAGAAAAAAGATAGATAGATAGATAGATAGATAGATAGATAGATAGATAGATAGATAGATAGATAGATAGATAGATAGATAGATTGATTGATTGATTGATTGATTGATTGATTTAGAATGGTAGTTTAATTGAGCCTAATGCTTCAGAGAGTTTAGATTTGAGTTTTTGGCTTGTACACTAATGGGCCACCGTAGTCTTGGCTCAATTTGAACAGTCTGCAATGCAAGTCAATGGGATTTTTATGGTTTTTAATATTAATTTTTAAGAAAACTGAAAGTCAAATCAGTCTGAAAAGATATAGCAACTCGAGTCAGAACAGTCTGAAGGTCTGACCCGAGTTTGGAGTTTGTAGAGTTAAAGCTCTAGGGGGAGTTAGAGTTGTAAATTTAGGGTCAGAAGAATAATAATAATATTAAGTTTAAATAGGATTTCAGTAAGTTGGCTTTCTCAAGCCAACTTAATTAAAATTTCAACAATATTTCAAGTGTACTCTTTCTTTGTAAAAAAAAAATTATTATAGGCCTACATTTTATCTATGTATTCATTAGTTTGAATATAGCCAACATTGGAACAGCTAACATCTTAGTTGATGACTTTATTTTTGACAAAAAAAGAATTTTATATATATATATAAAAATTGCTAAACAAAAGCTTATTTGATGTGGCAGTATATTCTACAGTAAAAACTGTACTCAAATTTAGTCAACAAAATGTTGTCTTTCATATTTCGCCTGACTGTAACGTTTTTATGAAATATTAGGGCATATAAATGTTAATTTGCAGTTTAATACGTATTGCTTATACAAATAGCCTACATTTTATTTCAACATATTTCAGTCGATTTCTACTCATCTCAGTATAGTAATACAGTTTGCTAAAACATCATCATTCATTCACACACGCGATTTAAATTTAAACTGTCTTTTTGCGAGCTGTGGTAAACAGCGCGCATCTCTGCCGTTCATTCATTCATAAACAGAAACCCGATTCACGTGAGAAGAAAAAAAAAACTTACAGTATTCCTCAGCTCGCTCCTCGATATACCCGCACTTCTGAGGTACTTTTTCCATTATTGTTATTCATCACAGCGCTGCGAGACGGTGTAAACAAGTAATGATCTAAACTTGTGTTTTCTCGAGCTGATATGTGGGCGTTCACAGGTTTGCGTGGATTGCCTCATTCATTTGCGTTTGAATAGCATGCGCTCTCCGTAGGCAGAGTCACATTACATTTGAATGAGCTGTAATGAGCTCGACTGGAATCGCTCTCTTTTAATACAGATTTCACAAGATGAGAATATTTGTTTTTTATATATATTACTTCATTTAAAAGAAGAGAATTCAAGCTTCATGCCTGTGTGTCTGTATGCCTGTTTGACTGAGTATTCGCTGAGTTATTGTTCATTTTCGGACGCGTTTCAGAATGGACTACACTGACAGAGAGAAGGCAGAACTCGCATCATGTTTATTTTTCTTTATTTGGCGAAAAGCACAACACTTTGTTTTTATTGTGAGTATACACAAAAATAATACACATTTAACAGAATCGATTGATGTATGAAACTCCTATGGAAAATCAAAGTCAACAGAGTATTTATGAGTTTCTTTTACACTAATAAAAAAAAAAAAAGCGACCTGGTATCGCCGGCGATACCGCCCACCTCAGGGGGTTAATGTGCACCACCTCTTATCTTCATTTTCTTTTCAAATCCAGGTCCTCACTCAGAATGTCTTGGAGTGACTTATTCTTTCCAGGCAACCCCGGGCGGCGTGAGGAGGTGATCCGTCTGAGTCAACAGCTGTTGTCCTGCATGACTCAAAACTTCAATGCCACCAACCGGCTTTCCAAGCTTCTCAACACAGAGTTCAAGTGCTCTTTGCCACACATCACTCTTAACAACCAAGCCAGCATCAGAGAAAACTGTGATACCCTAATCGGTGCCATCAGCGAGATCCAAAAGGAGCTGACCCACATTGATGAGAAGCTGAAGGCAAAACTGGACCCAGAGTTGTACAAAAAGCTCCGCGATATATCTACGCCTAATTCTGACAGGATTGAAATAGCTTCTCGGGCTCTAACTACCACAATGGGCATCGTGACAATGGCTGCTTCTGTTGCTGTGGTTGAATTAATTAACAAAGGGGTAATCTTTAGTCGAATCGTCTCAACCCTGGGCAGGATCAGTACCTGCGCTGTGGCTATGATTGGTATAGGGGTGTTAGGGTTTGCCATCGATGCGATTGCCAGTGCGATCCTTGGGGCCATCGAAAAATCCAACCTTGAGACAGTTATTCAGGAATACAAAGATGCAGTGGAGAAAGTCACACCGAGCTCTGAGGAGTACCAGGATAGCATTATATATGTCATTGTTAAACTGGAGGTCATGCAGGAAAAATAAAAATTAGGGCATGGTGTTTTTTTCCTCGAGGGGCAGCTGTAACATGCTAAATACAAGCCTTTCTTCATTAATTACATTTTACATTTTTCTATATCATCTGCTTCTGCTCTGCTTGGATTTTTGAAAATGATACTTTTTTATGTTATGCAGAATTGACATAAATTCTTATTAGAATTGCTTACAAATATCATTAGGGACAAAAATCATACAGAGAGATGAAATTATTTTACAGACATTTAACAGTGAACAATATTCATATTGGGTTAGACTGGGGAGGCTGCAAAATGAACAAGTATCTCCAAAAAACACATGTGAAGGTTCAAGTTTGACAGTTTAAGAGTTCTTGCACTTTAACATGAGACAATATATGGCATTCCTATTATGGTGCCACCTATAGGCCATTTGCCACCAAATAAGACTATTGAGAAAAGCATGTTTCCATTATCCACAATGTCCTATTTTTAGGCACTTTTTTCACATAACACTTTAAAAATAAGGAAATTGAGTGGTTGCTGGTGGCCATCTTTGTTTTTTTTTTTGTGGTAAACTTAACCCTCTCAGTGCCACGGGTGACTATAGTCAAATTTGAAATGTCAGGAATCTCCCTGTATCACTCCTCCTCTAGTCACGCCTCACTCACTCTGGAGCTGCGCGCCCCTCCTTCCAGAATGAAATCACTCCTGCTTTTCCCCCGGAGTCATTTCAAAATATGTGCTTCCCTGCCGTCAGTGCGTGACAAGGTTCTCTTTTAAATCGAGAGGATTATTTTCAGGTTGAGTCAATATGTGGTGTAAGGAAGTCTGCG
Source organism: Squalius cephalus (assembly GCF_949319135.1). Classification (NCBI taxonomy): domain Eukaryota; kingdom Metazoa; phylum Chordata; class Actinopteri; order Cypriniformes; family Leuciscidae; genus Squalius; species Squalius cephalus. The sequence continues at coordinate 773,027 of NC_137128.1, read as the reverse complement.
TTGTGTTATTCACTTTCTGTTTTCTGGGTTGTGCATATTGTATTTAAACAGTTAAAGTTGAATAGCCTATAGAGTTAATATTCATCTTAGAGTCTCTGCTAAAAAATAAAGCAAACGATTTGTAACTGGTTAATTGGTCTTGTGTTGTTTATATTTATGTATGTAACATGTCCCGTTCAAATCGACACATTTCAATTGAACGCATTTACAATAGGTAGGTTTCTGCTGTTGTCAGGTGTTACCTCATCTCATTTAACCTTTTTAAATGTTATGCTCGTGTTTTTAGAGAAAACCTTAAAGGGTAATTACTATATAAAATTATTGGAATTATAGTTCAGTCTGGTAGTATGGAGTAGTGGTTTAAGCTTAGAACTTATCTATCGGCGATCGAGAATTGTTTAGCTAAACCGCCCTAAACCATTTCCCATTCATTCTCTATGGTAGTGCTAAACCACTACGGATGTAATACTGCTGCTGCTGCTACACGGTTCTGGCGCTGTTGTGCAGCTCTGTGCCTAAACCAGAGATCCCGCCAGGGTTTCCCCTGGGTTCTAGATTTTTGTAGTCACTAGTGACTAATACTTTATAAAAACATTAGTCACTCCAGATATTCAGTAGTCACTACTGGCGCACAGCTCAAGTTTTCAAGGGTGTTATGAGTCCTGTTTTTATTTTATACCTTAAATCACTGTATTGACCAAAACAATTATTTCATTAAACCATTTTAATAATGCTCTACAGTTTAAATAAATTGGTAACTTACAGCTGTAAAGTTTTAGAACATTAAAACTCAAGAACCAGATTTATTTGCCCTGAAAAGCTACATACAGACACAGAATGCATTGTGAATTACTTATGCCGTGTATGTCTTTTTACAATAAAAAGAAAAAAATAACATTGTTAAAATATTATATAAAACCCATGGAAGCAGAGTTTTGCAATAATGCTGAAACTTTGCTGCTTGTTTTCTTTTTCTGTTATCTGATGCATGACTTCGTCATACTCATATTCTAGTCAGAATGTGAGTCTGAGACTGCTCCACAGATATTTGATTATGGGGCGTGTCTCAACCGAACCAGGAAAAAAAAAACTCTGCACTCAATTGGCAGTGGTTCCCAAAGTGGGTGCCGTGACAACTGGCTAGGGGTGCCGCAGAATCTCAGCTTTATTTTCCAATTTAAACAGCCTAAAATAACTATCGTACCATATAATAACCTTTTACAGCCAAGGTTATAATCGTTAACGAAAACGAACGAAAAAACGAAAACTAGGTGGGAAAAAACACTATTTAAAACACGCAGCGTGTTCGTTCAGCTGCATTTCCTTTCCCTGCTCTCTCTGTCACTCACGCGTCTCTCACATGCGCGCGCCCACAGCCGCACACACACACACACGCTCACAAACACACAGCTCCTCCCCTCCGTGCACACCGCGTCTCCATGAGAACGAGTTTTGTTCGATGTTGAAAGCAAGTTCGCGAAAGGTTGGTCTCTCTATCTCGTGAACACCTTTACACAATCACACATTAAAAAGTGGCATAAAAATATTTTTAATTCTGAATATAATTTTGTCAGTGTGTTATTGTCGACCCGAGAAGCGATTGCGCCTTCTTTAGAAAGTTAACTAGTCGCAAGTTTGAGGAAAAATGCACTTTTTGGTTGTGGTTGTCGATGTCAAAACACTAGATAAGATGTGATTCAAATATTAAATAATGTTATGTCATTATGTCTTTTTGAATCTTGCCCCTGACAAATAACCCAAATTACAAAAGAAAAAAACCTAAAACTAACACTAAAACTAATAAAAACTAAACGAAAACTAAGCATTTTCAAAAAATAAAAAATAAACTAAACAAGCAAACCCACTTTAAAAACTAATTAAAACTAAACTGAATTTGAAAACAAAAAGTCAAAACGAAATAAAAATAAAAACTAATGAAAAATGAAAAACTATAACAGGCTAAAACCCTGTTTACAGCATATTTTAAAATCATATCAAAACCCCAACATATGCAAAAATATTTGGAGTTGTTTATTATTATTTAAAGAGTTAAGTATCTTTAAATCTGTTTTATTCCAATGATTCTCACATACAGTAGCCTACCGTAATTGGTTAAAATCAGTCTGTTGACGTGTGTCCAGTTATTGATGGACTGATGATTCATCTGAAGGGGTTGTTTCGCCTCATATTATGTCTGTTGTAATGCATTCATAATAAATTCATGCTGCTGTTTATGCTTCATTGGTTGTTTGCTCATCTGGATATAATTGTATATACGGTATGTATGTACATATGTTCGTTTAGTTTAATTGGGTTAGGGTGCCGTGGAAAAAAAAAAACTACAAAGGGGTGCCATGCTTTCAAAAAGTTTGGGAACCACTGGGATAGACCTACAACCAATCAGAGCAATGGAGTAAATGACGCATGTTCTTCATTCATATTTTCAACCAACAAAATGTCTCTGCTCTCTGTTCCTCTTTTAAAATGAATGTGCTGTGCATATCTTCTATAACAGACGCGATGGCGGAATCTACACATGATGTTTCATAAACAAAGTTCGGGAGGAGCACGTACAAATAATCAATCCGATATCAACTTGTCATCAAACCATGTCTAACGTTACCCTATATCAGCATGAGGAAGCATATTCACTCTGTCAACTTACCTAACACTCCTTGACAGTTTTTCAGCATCCCTCCACCACCCCGAATCCTCACTCTTGTCTTGTTCTCTCACAACCAGGAACACGGGGGGAGTATGGCTACCGAGCCCACAGCCCTCTCCTCGGACAGCACGTCATATACGCATTTAGTCTATCTGACTTATTTGTGTGAACTCGTGAAATCTTATATACGCATTTATTCTATCTGACTTATTTGTAAATGTGAACTCGTGAAATCTCAATTCTCCAGCTGCAGTCGTCTTTGTTGTAAACTAATTCAAATCAAGCGCTCTTTGGTGACGTGGGTGATTACGTTACCGTTGCTCATCTGTCCATCATCGTATAAAGCCCGCCCTGACAATTTGATTGGTCCGAACAATTTTTGTTCGGGCATAATAGCTCCTCAACGGAGCGAGTCCAGACCGAACTTCCCAACCAAAAAATATTGTGGGCGGGGTTCGGGCTGGCACCCAGGCTACTGATGCATGTGAGCTTTGTTTGTTCTTTTTTTCTGGTGTTCCGAATCCAAGTCTTCATCTTGTTGTTCTGTTTGTTCTATTTCACTTTTGCATGAAAAAACGAGTGGATTTTCTTCTGCAACATTTTACAGTATTGGCTAACAGTTTTGTTTTTTAATTTGCGCGCACAAGTTTACCGCAATCATGTATTTTTATTGATGATAATGTTATAGAAAAGAAGGCAAAGAAAAGTTCACTATCCACGCATCTCTACAGCTGACCTCAATACGAAAAATGATTACTGGCATTTTTAAATTATTGGTGACTAAAACGTACAGTACTGATGCTAATTAAAAAAGAATAAAAAACGCTTACCTAGTATCAGTGTGATGGATGTCCCTGCTTGTTACCACACAAATCACTGATGATGGCAGGGAAATTGGAGAGAGCTTCAGTCGCGAGGCATTTTTGGCGTTTTTAATCTTCATATGGGAGATAGTGAAATTGAAGAAGGCAACTATGAAAAAGACCTAGGAGTTTATGTTGACTCAGAAATGTCTTCATCTAGACAATGTGGGGAATCTATAAAAAAAGAGCAACAAGATGCTCGAATATATAGTGAGAAGTGTTGAATTTAAATCAAGGGAAGTATTGTTAATACTCTACAATGCATTAGTAAGACCTCACCTAGAATATTGTGTTCAGTTCTGGTCACCTCATTACAAAAAGGATATTTCTGCTCTAGAAAGAGTGCAAAGAAGAGCAACCAGAATTATCCCGGGTTTAAAAGGCATGTCGTATGCAGACAGGCTAAAAGAATTGAATCTATTCTTGAACAAAGAAGACTACGCGGCGATCTGATTCAAACATTCAAAATCCTAAAAGGTATAGACAATGTCAACCCAGGGGACTTTTTTGACCTGAAAAAAGAAACAAGGACCAGGGGTCACAAATGGATCATACATCAGATTATTCTCCAGATTATTTTATTGTAACTGAGGTATTGTTCAGTTGAGCGAAAACTGTAAAGGGGTACTCAAGCTGAAAGATCCAGATAGAAGGGGTACAGTTTCAAAAAAAGGTTGAAAACCCCTGACCTACAGTATAAACTATCAGGAATAGATAAGGGAAATATTGACTAATACAATTCAATAGGATTTATTTGAAGTTGTTGAAGGGCACTGGTCTCTTAAACCCAGAAGTTCTGATAAACCCCTATGCCTCACTATATATTGATGGACATTACATAAGCAAATGAGATGTCCTTTTTTTTTGGTATACCATGTTCCTAAATGTTTTCTGGGGAGAGTAAAAAATACATTAACTTTGATTCATGTACTAAGGGTTACTCTTAAAATGAATTAATGGTCCAGTTTATGGTAAACTGTGCATGCATGACTTAGAAACTTGGCTGTCAGCTAAGCAGAATGTCTCAAAAACTGGCCTGAATTCGAAAATGCAGAATTTGGGACGTTATCTAAAAACCAGAGCAGCCCAGAAATTGCGGTGTTGTCAGAGCGGCCCAGAATTTGGGACTTTATCTGCAAACCAAATCGGCCCAGAATTTGGGACGTTATCTGCAAACCAAATCGGCCCAGAATTTGGGACGTTATCTAAAAACCAAAGCGGCCCAGAATTTGGGATGTGAATGAAAACATGGGCAGTCTATCCGTACAACTGTGATTACATTAGAGCTAAACTAATACATACTAATACATTTGATATTAAAATATATCGTGTAAACGATTATAGATAAATGCTAAAAAGTATGCCATTACAGAAAGCCAATTCTTACATTTGTGCGTAACATGATAATTCATATAAAGTAATCACCCATAGTTTGTTATATCATACATGTGATCAAGTCCAAAAACTCGTCCTGTCTCGCCGCCTTCGTGCTGGTGCTGCTGCCCCTGGCTCCTCCTCACCGTGGGCACCCACTACTGAACTCGGCCCTGGTGTGTCCTCAGGGATTGAGGCGATGAGGACAGGGGGGTTGGTGCAATGCCTCTGTCCCAACATCTCATCCATGAGGACACACCAGGGCCAAGTTTCAGCAGTGAGTTTCCCACTCACACCCTCACATGTCCCAGGACACTTGCAATCCTAAAGGCAGAGCAAATGAACCATGGCTTGTTAACAACAACAGGACAATACATTTCAGCAAAGATGTATTACTTTTCTTTTATATATATATATATATATATATATATATATATAGACCCATTTTTTCCTGAATTGTTCTAAAAAAGCAGAAAAGGGTACTTAACACAGAGGAGCTAATCTTGAGTGCATTGTTAACACAGCAAAATATGACACATCAAAACATGCATACAAAATACTTAAGAAATCATATTTCTGTATACTAAAATTTGGTTAAAACCACATAGTTTGCATGACAGCACTACAAAAACACATACAAGTGAAACCCCATTGCCTTATCTACTGCTTTTACTTATTGTTTTACAAGTGATATTTCTTATAATACACAAGTGCAAATATTACAAATAGGTCGTTAAACTAATAACGTTATTCCCACAAGTTTTGCCTAAAACTACCTGATAAATGAAGCCACGCAATGGTGACGAAGGAGTTAAGAATAAGTTTATAAGAAAATTTAACTCTGGTTTCGCTAGCTATTTGAGTAAATGAAAACATAATACTTACATTTAAATGTGAATTTGCTGTCCACCACCGATCTCTAGTCTCGGCCGCCTTTAAAAATAAATAAATAAATGCTGTCGTCAACGGCGCGCAATGACTTATGGGGTAGAATAGGCCGCTAAGTGTCCATTTATGTATCCTTCTTTTCACGGGGAAACGAAGGGTGCATTTGGCGTCGCTTTTGAATCAGGGAAGCCTTCGTCGCGGCGCGATGACGCAACCGGCCTTCGAATACGGCCTTCGAAGGATGGAGAATTGAATTGGGACAGCCTTCATCGAGCCGCGGTGACGCAATCGGCCTTCAAATGCGACCTTCCAAGGATGCAGCTTTTGAATTGGGACGTCCTTCGTCGCGCCGTGGTGACGCAATCGGCCTTCAATTACGGCCATCCGGCCTTCAAATACGGCCTTCGAAGGACGCAGCCTTCACATTGGGACACAGCTAGTGTCGACTCGGCTGCAGAGATGAAGTTGACGATCGCCATCTCTGTAGTGAACGCGCCTATAGAGAGAAATGCACATTATGAATTACATAATCAGAGAGTAGCCTAGCTTTTTTCTTTCGTTTTAAATTATTTTGTTTAAAGACTATTTAAGCTTTGTGTATTGATGTATTTCTCATGTCTGTGTGAGGCATAGGCTGAGTTTCGTTAAGTTAGGATGAGATGCGCTCCAGTTAACGTGCAAGTGACCGCGCGGACGCCTCCATGATTATATTAAAGGCCGTGTTGCAGGTTTTTTTTTTCATCGAATTTGTGCAATTTACTTGTTGGTAATAAACATTTAAACTGTTATCCATTGTATTTTATGTTGTTGGGCATCACAAAGGAATATAATACGAAAAAGTAGCGGTTTGCAACGATTCTCCTTTCCCCCGCAATGCATTGCATTACGTCACGTTGGGGAGAGAATTTACCAAAGCCCGCGGCCCGCATTGAGAGTGACTAGTAGCAGACGAGAGTATTCAGATAACGTTAGCGCAGATTATAGATAAATACATAGATATAGATAGACAGACAGATAAATAGATAGATAGATATAGATAGATAGGCTAGTATAGAGAGAGGTAGGCAGACAGCCAGATAGCATAACGTTAGCATAGATAGCTAGCAGCTAGATAGATAAATATATAGAAATATATAGGTAGATTGACAATGGTGAACTACTGTGTTTGTGCTGGTGTAAAAACTCTGGATGCTGAGTGAGGCACGTCACATCTGGTCGCGGGGTCCAGCGAATAAAACGCACTCACTCCCCTACAGCACAAGCTTTCCAACACAGTTTCCATGGGACGGCACCGCCGGCGCCCACACAAGCACCTGCCAAACACAGCGACAGACACGCGGAGGCTACGTTTGCAACAACATTTTCAACGGAGGAAGAGATAAACGCTTAGAATATAGCTAGCATGATGCCTTCTATTTCTAGATGACAAAGACAAAGTTTACCAGTACTACACTATGACAAAGGTTACCGGTACTTATCTGAACTAACGTCATGATCACTGCCACTAGATATAAAGAAAACGTTGATTTTTCACTCTGTGCTATTCAATGACATTAAAAAAAAAGAAAGAAAAAAGTGGTGTTATTGTGCACTGCTGCTCGTAGACTAGCTCCAGTGCTCATTGCTGCGTTGCTAAATGATAGCAACTCACCAGGACACTTCACCAACTCTCCACCATAGACTGTAAAAAATGCCCTCCACTCATTCTCCTCTGACCATGCATTTAATTATTAAGTATTTACGACATTGTGGTGGCGTTTAATTGCGTTCAACTCGTAAATACGATCTATACGAGATGACTTGAACGCACCATAATACTAGGCTGAGGCTAGCTTTCCTCCACTTCTCCCCAACGTGACGTCATCACCGATTTGCGAAAAAAAAACCGTTAATACCAAAAACGTATAAAACTGGTCTTTAAGGCCATTTTTGGGAAATTTTAAAAATGATATACATATTTTGAGTGATTTATGTACCCATTCATCGACAGTGGTGGTTAACCCTCTGGAGTCTGAGGTGTTTTCTGGGCCCTGGAGGTGTTCTGACATGCTCTGACATTTGTGCTTTTTTCAGTTATTTATAAACATGTTAATGGCAAAGGTGTAAATTCACTCTATATAGCACAAACAGGGCTACCAAAATATGTGATCACCATGCATGTATATTTTTTTATTTTTAAGAGAATAATGCTTATGCGTGGTTATTGAAAAAATAAAAAATGAAAGTTGCTGAAAGAAGACCTCAAAACTCATAATAAATATGCATGAATAAGACTTTTGAGAAATGGATGTTCTTCCTTCGAGTTCTGGCTTCAAAATTATGTGAAAATAGTCTTGCTTTATCGTTCAGATAAAACCATACATTGATTTAAATTGATGTAAAACAGGTTTTGCTTGGAAAGCCATTATGCGAGTGGGCGTGAACGAGGAGTGGTTTACACCTTGGAATACAAAATGTCCCACCCATTATGCATAATTAGCCATTCATTCAGGTGTGACTCTGACTGACTGAGCCACAATGCAAGGACAAAAAATTAGAAGAAGACTTATATTGACCATTTAAGATTTTGCTTACATCTATCTTGTAAATATGTGTTGCTATTTTATTAAAAAGGTTACAATTACAACAATAATTAAAATTTCAACAATATTTCAAGTGTACTCTTTCTTTGTAAAAAAAAAAAAAAAAGATTATAGGCCTACATTTTCGGCCTATTTATGTATTCATTAGTTTGAATATAGCCAAAATTGGAACAGCTAACATCTTAGTTGATGACTTTATTTTATATATATATATAAAAATTGCTAAACAAAAGCTTATTTGATATATATATTCAGTATATTCTACAGTAAAAACTGTACTCAAATCTAGTCAACAAAATGTTGTCTTTCATATTTCGCCTGACTGTAACGTTGTTTTTATGAAATATTAGGGCATATAAATGTTAATTTGCAGTTTAATACGTATTGCTTATACAAATAGCCTACATTTTATTTCAACATATTTCAGTCGATTTTTACTCATCTCAGTATAGTAATACAGTTTGCTAAAACATCATCATTCATTCACACACGCGATTTAAATTTAAACTGTCTTTTTGCGAGCTGTGGTCAACAGCGCGCATCTCTGCCGTTCATTCATCAAAAACAGAAACCCGATTCACGTGAGAAGAAAAAAAAACTTACAGTATTCCTCAGCTCGCTCCTCGATATACCCGCACTTCTGAGGTAGGCTACTTTTTTCATCAAAAGCTTATGTGGCAGTATATTCTACAGTAAACACTGTACTCAAATCTAGTCAACAAAATGTTGTCTTTCATATTTCGCCTGACTGTAACGTTGTTTTTATGAAATATTAGGGCATATAAAATTGCAGTTTAATACGAATACAAATAGCCTACATTTTATTTCAACATATTTCAGTCGATTTTTACTCATAGTAATACAGTTTGCTAAAATATCCTCATTCATTCACACACGCGATTTAAATTTAAACTGTCTTTTTGCGAGCTGTGGTAAACAGCGCGCATCTCTGCCATTCATTCATCAAAAACAGAAACCCGATTCACGTGAGAAGAAAAAAAAACTTACAGTATTCCTCAGCTCGCTCCTCGATATACCCGCACTTCTGAGGTACTTTTTTCATTATTGTTATTGCTCACAGTGCTGCGAGACGGTGTTAAAGTAATGATCTGAATAAACTGATATGTGGGCGTTCACAGGTTTGCTTGGATTGCCTCATTCATTTGCGTTTGAATAGTGCGCGCTCTCCGTAGGCGGAGTCACATTACATTTGAATTAGCTCTAATTAGGTCGACTGGAATCGCTCTCTTTTAATACAGATTTCACAAAATGAGAATATTTGTTTTTTATATAAATTACTTCATTTAAGAGAAGAGAATTCAAGCTTCATGCCTGTGTGTCTGAATGCCTGTTTGACTGAGTATTCGCTGAGTTATTGTTCATTTTCGGACGCGTTTCAGAATGGACGACACTGGCAGATAGAAGGCAGAACTCGCATCACGTATATTTTTCTTTATTTGGCAAAAAGCACAACACTTTGTTTTTATTGTGAGTATACACAAAAATAATACACATTTAACAGAATCGATTGATGTACAAAACAAGCCTAAAAGATAAAAATTAATATTTTTATTTTATTATTTTTTTGCACTCATACGGAAAAAAACGAGCCTATCGCGCCGGCGCGATAGCCGACCTCAGGGGGTTAACCTGCAACATGGCCTTTAACAGGCAATTTGTTGATGAATAAAATTTATTAAAATTAAGATACAATTTATACAAAACGAAATTCACTTTAAAGAAAGGCTTTAAACAGTTGACATTTCCACAAATTTCAGTGTCCTTCCACACCTCCATCCCCAGTTTGCAAGTAAAAGAAACAAGCCCTTGAGCCCACTGTAGCCGTGTGCAGATGTGACGGAGAGGCAGAGACAGTCGGATCCATGTGCAGATATTTATTAAATAAAGGGGCAATCCAAAATCGTAGTCAAACAAGCAATAGTCAGAGGCAGGCAGCAAAGGTTCACAAACGAGTTCAGAGTCCAAGTTCAAATACACGAGATCAAGTATAAATACTGAGTAGTGAGCGAAACAAACTGAGACAGAGGTTTGGTAAAACAAGACCTCACAAATGAGAACAGAACTGAACAGTCCAGATAAAGGGGAGCTGAGGGTGCACAGGTGAAACGGATGAAATCATAATGAGGTGAATTGCAGTCCTAGTAAGCAGGAGAGAGGGACCTAGTGAAACCAGGAGGAGTCGCTGTCGTGCGTTCTGTGACAGAGCCCCCCCCCTGCGAGCGGCTCCGGAAGCGAGGACCTGGCCGACGACGGGGTCTTCCACGGGGTCTTGGAGCAGGTTGGTCTGGGTGGTCCCGGTGAAATGCAGCAGTTAATGTGGGATCCAGGATATCTTGAGACCTGACCCAGGAGCGTTCTTCGGGACCGTAACCTTCCCAGTCAATGAGATATTGCAAAACCCCGCCGCGGCGTCTGGAGTTCAGGATCTCTCGCACCCGGAAAGCCTCCGCGCCGTCCACTTCAATGGGGGGAGTCTGAACAGCAGCGATCTCCTCCCGGCTCCTCTCTCTCCTGGGAGCAACAGCGGGTCTGAAAAGGGACACATGAAAAGTGGGTGAGATTTTGTAATAAGCAGGGAGTGCCAAACGAAAAGAAACGGGTGTTATCTGACAAAGAATCTTGAATGGTCCAATGAAACGAGGAGAGAGCTTCTTGCATGGGAGCTTGAGACGAAGATCTCGAGTGGAAAGCCACACCCACTGGCCGGGTCGGTATCTGGGACCCTCACGCCTCCTTCGATCCGCCTGATGCTGATAACGGCAAACGGCTCGCTGCAAATGGACGTGAGCAGCGTCCCACGTGGCCTCGCTGCGTCGGAGCCAGGCATCTACTGCTGGGAGGTTGGAAGGCTCCCCGGCCCACGGGAAAAGGGGAGGCTGGAAACCTAGAACACATTGAAAGGGCGTTAGACCGGTGGCAGGCTTCCGCAGGGAATTTTGGGCATACTCCGCCCAGGCCAGAAAACGACTCCAGTCCTGTTGATTCTGGTGGCAGTAAGTTCTCAGAAAACGAATCAAGTCCTGGTTAAGGCGTTCAACCTGTCCGTTGGCCTGGGGATGGTAACCAGAAGTTAAACTGACATTGATGTTTAATTTTGCCCACAATTCTCTCCAGACACGGGAGGTAAATTGGGGACCGCGGTCAGTCACAATGTCCTCGGGCAGGCCAAACAGACGGAAAACCTGGTTGAATAAAGCCTCTGCAGTTTGTAAGGCCGTGGGCAGACCGGTCAGAGGAATGAAACGGCAGGACTTAGAGAAACGATCCACCACGGAGAGGATGGTAGTGAATCCTTGAGATGGAGGTAGAGATGGAGGTTCACAGTATTACAGACAGAGCATAGATGGACAAACTTGATAACGTCAGACTGAAGAGAAGCCCACCAAAAGCGGTTTGAGACTAACTGAATGGTGGCTGCAATACCTGGATGACCTGCGCTGGGAGTGCAGTGAACCCATTGAAGCACACGGTGGCGGAGATCTGGTGGAACGAAGAGGCGGTTAGCGGGGCATTCTGGTGGAGCGGGATGTTTACTCAGTGAAGTGGTGATTTCAGAGATGATGTCCCATTGAACGGGAGCCACGATGAGAGCAGTGGGGATAATGGGTTCAGGCTTGGATTCTTCGCCTGGATCATCGAACTGGCGGGAAAGGGCGTCAGCTTTGCCATTCTGGGAACCCGGTCTGTAAGTAATCTTGAAATCAAATCTTGAGGAAAACAGAGACCAGCGAGCCTGGCGAGAATTCAAACGTTTAGCAGACCTGATATACTCCAAATTCCTATGATCAGTGAGCACTGTAAACGGTTGACGGGCTCCCTCCAGCCAGTGCCTCCACTCCTCAAAGGCGGTCTTCATGGCCAGAAGCTCGCGATCACCCACGTCATAATTTCTTTCAGCAGAATTGAGTTTGCAAGAATAGAAGGCACAAGGAAAAATCTTAGCTGGATTACCATGACGCTGTGATAATACTGCCCCCACACCTGTGTTAGATGCATCCACTTCCACGATGAATTCCTTCTCTGGATCTGGGTGATGGAGAATAGGAGCAGAGGTAAACTTCTCCTTGAGTTGAGCAAAGGCCGTAGTACAATCCGCTGTCCACCTGAAACATTTACCTGCTCCTCGAAGCAGAGATGTGAGAGGAGCTGCAATCACACTGAAGTTGCGGATAAATCTGCGGTAAAAATTAGCAAAGCCCAGAAAGCGCTGCAGCTCTTTAACAGAAGATGGTTGGGGCCAGTTAACCACAGCTTTGACCTTACCGTCATCCATAAGGACTCCGTCCGCACTGATGACATAGCCCAGGAAGGAGATGCATGTCTGATGAAATTCGCACTTGGAAAGCTTGGCATAGAGTTGGTTTTCAATCAGGCGTTTGAGAACTGCACGAACATCTTGGACATGTTCTTCAAGGGAATCAGAAAAAATCTGAATGTCATCAATATAAACAATAACTTTCAAATGCAACATGTCCCGGAAAATCTCATTAACAAAAGCCTGGAAAACGGAAGGACTATTGGACAGGCCGAAAGGCATAACCCTGTATTCATAGTGCCCCGATGTAGTCGAAAATGCAGTTTTCCATTCATCTCCACTCCGTATGCGAATCAAGTTGTATGCGTTCCTTAGATCCAGCTTGGTAAAGCAGCGGGCAGTGCGGGCTGCTGGGACTAGTGGAAGAGGATAGCGATACTTGACTGTTACCTCATTAAGACCACGATAATCTATGCACGGCCGGAGACCCCCGTCCTTCTTCTTGACGAAAAAGAATCCGGCGGAGGCCGGAGATGTAGAAGTGGTAATAAAACCTTTTGCCAGCTGTTCGTCAATGTACGCCTTCATAGCCTCAGTCTCAGGTTGAGACAGCGGATAAACTCTTCCGCGTGGAATTACAGCCCCAGGTAAAAGCTCTATAGCACAGTCGCCAGCACGATGTGCAGGAAGGTGAGAAACCTCAGTTTCGCTGAAAGCCAAAGTGAGATCATGATACTCAGAGGGAATTTTCTGAAAATCCACTCCCTTAAGGGAAGTGTTGTGGAGCTCAGTACCTTGGACAGCTGCCTTGCAATTGAACTGGCAAAATTCAGACCACCGGGAAATTCTCCCCTCAGACCAGGAAATTTGGGGGTTATGTCTCTCCATCCATGGAAGTCCTAAAATTACTGTATGCCCAGGTGAGTGGATTGTGAAGAACTGGATGGTTTCAGAGTGCTGTTTCCCGAAGCTGAGCGTGAGGGGTTGAGTGATGTATTGAACCTCTCCAGACCCTAGGGGGCGCCCATCCAGGGCTTCCACGGTAACACCGGACTCACATGCGAGGAGAGAAACACGATGAGTTTTAGCAAAAGTGAGGTCGATAAAGTTTCCAGCAGCTCCTGAATCAATCAAGGCTTTTATGTCTAAATCCAGTCCATTAAATTTCAGAGATCTTTCCACAGAAAATAGTCTAGAAGAGCGATTAGAACTCACCGTAGCAGAATTCTTGAGAGCTGGATTAACCGGACAGGTGGCCTTCAGATGTCCTGCTTCTCCACAGTACATACAGAGATGATTACGGCGTCTCCTCTCCCGCTCCGCTGTGGAGAGGCGTGTGTAGCCAATCTGCATGGGTTCCGACTCCACGCTGGGGAGAGTATACTCAAGAGGACTAGATCTGAGAGGTGTGTTTTGGGAGCGTAACAAATTGTCAAGGCGGATAGCAAGCTCCATAATTTGATTTAAAGTTTTACCGTCGTCGCGACACGCCAGCTCTCCTTGGAGGTTCGGGTTAAGTCCCTTGGGATAAATGAGCTTAAGAGGTTCCTCCTTCCATCCAGTTTGAGCAGCAAGGGTACGGAAAGAGAGCGTGTAGTCCGCTGCGGTCGAATTTCCCTGGCGTAACATGAGCAGTAGTTCACCTGGATCCTTTCCTCCCGCTGAGTGTTCGAACACCTCTCTAAATTGAGTCAGAAATTCATTATAAGAAGGGAAAGAGAGCTGACCTCCATACCAGAGTGCAGTGGCCCATTCCAGAGCTCGACCAGTGAGTAGGGAACAAATGAAGGACACGCGGCTCTCATCAGTGGAGTAGGACTGTGTCTGCTGATCAAAATACAGACTGCACTGCAACAGAAATCCCTTACAAGCAGACGGTGAGTCATTTGGGTTGAATGGAATTGTTACTCATGACAGGTGGTGCAGAAGCGGGTGGAGCTGGATTTGAAGTTTGATTCTCAGTCATGTTAGGCAACGATAGGGATTGAACAGTTCTTGCGAGCTTCTCTGTGAGAGTGGTTAATTTTACCAGCTGTTGCTGATGGGCAGTGAGTACATTAGCTTGATTAGATACCTCGGAGGCCAGTCGACTGAAATCTGCTGGATCCTGATGTGGTGAAGTCTTCTGTGACGGAGAGGCAGAGACGGTCGGATCCATGTGCAGATATTTATTAAATAAAGGGGCAATCCAAAATCGTAGTCAAACAAGCAATAGTCAGAGGCAGGCAGCAAAGGTTCACAAACGAGTTCAGAGTTCAAGTTCAAATACACGAGATCAAGTATAAATACTGAGTAGTGAGCGAAACAAACTGAGACAGAGGTTTGGTAAAACAAGACTTCACAAATGAGAACAGAACTGAACAGTCCAGATAAAGGGGAGCTGAGGGTGCACAGGTGAAATGGATGAAATCATAATGAGGTGAATTGCAGTCCTAGTAAGCAGGAGAGAGGGACCTAGTGAAACCAGGAGGAGGCGCTGTCGTGCGTTCCGTGACAGCAGCACTCACACATAAGATTTGTGGAATTCTATGTATAATAATCATGGATGTACTGTTTGAAGATTGACAGGGAGAGGATCAGCATACTATTAGGACTGTACTTAGAGGTTAAGCGCCACACTTTTTTTTTTTTTTCTTTCATTAAAAGGTTTGAGTACAATCGGTAAAAAAAAATCAAAAGTTAGGAACAACACAGCACATCACAGCCAAAAGTGGGTATTGAGGATCAACTCCTTCATATTGTACATTTTAAACACAAGGGTTATTTCAAATAATATCTAAAGAGTAGACTACAGCACATTCACAGTTCATTAGCTGTGCGAGAATCACAGTTCATTTTCTTCCTCCAAGCAGAGAAATGTACACTTAATTTATAAAAAAAACAACTTGACAACTACCATCCACAGAGTAAATGTAATCCCATGCTGTCTGGTTTAGATTTCGTTCGTGTGAACATCCATACGCAGCACCAGGGACGGATTGTGACTTGTAAAGGCCCTGGGGCCAGTTATCTCCAAAGCCCTTCAGTGCGATGATAAAGAGGCCACTGACACCAATAGACAAGACAAGGCAGGTTACTTTTGATCAGACGCAGCGTCAGACGATTTTGCCGGGGGCTTCAGCCCCGAATGTATTTTCAAAAGTTGACTGACAAATATGAAACCGGACAATAGCCTATGTAAAGCCCCGAAATCATAAGCTGACTTATTTCTTTTTGTTTTGGCTTTGTTGCTGTCTCTGACTGGTGATTGTTGAAATCTTTCACACAGAGACGCACCACGTGAGTGATTTCAGCCTATCCTAGAATATCTCTAGGATAAACAATCTCACAGCAATAAAAAAATAAAAATAATAATGCAGTCAGCACCGCCGCACATTCCTCTGTCAGATGAGATGTTTTCAGGCTATGTGCAGGGGCGTTTCTAGGTTTTAAAAACATCAGGGGCTGAGCCCGAAATGTCAGCGGCTGGGGTTATAAAATAACATGATTAATTCAGCCCTGGCACTGTAGCCACACCAGCCCACGAAGTTGGTTTCAGCAACTTTTTTCTTTCTTGAGTTAATGGCACTAATCAAAGAAGAAAACAAACTTTTTCTAACTTCTAACTTTTAAAAAGAAAAAAGTTGCTGAAACCAATCTTTAATGCTAATATATAAATTGCTTATTTGCCTCTGGACACAGAAAGATTGCACTAGTGTTTGATTGAAATGTAACATCTATGCAAAATAATCCTTGCCCGATTTCTCATTTAAGGCCATTCCTGTATGGAATATGTGACTGTGTATTGTCAACAATAAGCAGAAACATTCTGCATTTCCATTTTGTACTGTGGATCATTCATTACAACAAACATGGTAATGTGGGCTAGTGTGGCTACAGTGCCAGGGCTGAATTTATGAAGCAGTCTGCCCCCTGCATATGGCCTACAATATTATTCTCTGTATCAAATCATGTTATCTTATAACCCCAGACCCTGACGTTTCGGGCTCAGCCCCTGATGTTTTTAAAACCTAGAAACGCCCCTGCTTTTGATATGAAACATAGTCTCAGCTTTCAAATTATGTCAATTTTATTACGAAATTTAAACAATAAATACCGCTTTGGCGCTCTTTAACCCCCTGAGGTCGGCTATCGCGCCGGCGCGATAGGCTCGTTTTTTTTTCGTATGAGTGCAAAAAAATAATAAAATAAAAATATTAATGTTTATCTTTTAGGCTTGTTTTGTACATCAATCGATTCTGTTAAATGTGTATTATTTTTGTGTATACTCACAATAAAAACAAAGTGTTGTGCTTTTTGCCAAATAAAGAAAAATATACGTGATGCGAGTTCTGCCTTCTATCTGCCAGTGTCGTCCATTCTGAAACGCGTCCGAAAATGAACAATAACTCAGCGAATACTCAGTCAAACAGGCATTCAGACACACAGGCATGAAGCTTGAATTCTCTTCTCTTAAATGAAGTAATTTATATAAAAAACAAATATTCTCATTTTGTGAAATCTGTATTAAAAGAGAGCGATTCCAGTCGACCTCATTACAGCTGATTCAAATGTAATGTAACTCCGCCTACGGAGAGCGCATGCTATTCAAACGCAAATGAATGAGGCAATCCAAGCAAACCTGTGAACGCCCACATATCAGTTTATTCAGATCATTACTTTAACACCGTCTCGCAGCACTGTGAGCAATAACAATAATGAAAAAAGTACCTCAGAAGTGCGGGTATATCGAGGAGCGAGCTGAGGAATACTGTAAGTTTTTTTTTCTTCTCACGTGAATCGGGTTTCTGTTTTTGATGAATGAACGGCAGAGATGCGCGCTGTTTACCACAGCTCGCAAAAAGACAGTTTAAATTTAAATCGCGTGTGTGAATGAATGAGGATGTTTTAGCAAACTGTATTACTATGAGTAAAAATCGACTGAAATATGTTGAAATAAAATGTAGGCTATTTGTATAAGCAATACGTATTAAACTGCAATTTTATATGCCCTAATATTTCATAAAAACAACGTTACAGTCAGGCGAAATATGAAAGACAACATTTTGTTGACTAGATTTGAGTACAGTTTTTACTGTAGAATATACTGCCACATAAGCTTTTGATGAAAAAAGTACCTCAGAAGTGCGGGTATATGGAGGAGCGAGCTGAGGAATACTATAAGTTTTTTTTTTCTTCTCACGTGAATCGGGTTTCTGTTTTTGATGAATGAACGGCAGAGATGCGCGCTGTTTACCACAGCTCGCAAAAAGACAGTTTAAATTTAAATCGCGTGTGTGAATGAATGATGATGTTTTAGCAAACTGTATTACTATACTGAGATGAGTAAAAATCGACTGAAATATGTTGAAATAAAATGTAGGCTATTTGTATAAGCAATACGTATTAAACTGCAAATTAACATTTATATGCCCTAATATTTCATAAAAACAACGTTACAGTCAGGCGAAATATGAAAGACAACATTTTGTTGACTAGATTTGAGTACAGTTTTTACTGTAGAATATACTGAATATATATATCAAATAAGCTTTTGTTTAGCAATTTTTATATATATATAAAATAAAGTCATCAACTAAGATGTTAGCTGTTCCAATTTTGGCTATATTCAAACTAATGAATACATAGATAGGCCTAAAATGTAGGCCTACACTGTAAAAACTAAAGGAGCCTCAAATATCCTGTCGGATACTCAAGGAACTTCAAAATGTAATTTATGTGCCTCAAAGCTCTTTCTCCTATAGTAGGGTTACTGGAGGAGCACTGACAATCTTTGAGGTTCTTGCTGGAACTTATGGGATCCTTTAAGCACTTTGTATTTAGTTCAGAGGTTCTGGAGTCACCTTTTCATTACCATGAGACCTCGAAGTGCTTTGGGGGATAATAGAGGAACTTGAATGCGATAGAAGGGTTATTGGAAGATCTTTTAACATTTAAGTGGTTCCTGGAAGATCTCTTATGTTAAAGCCAGCATCTGGAGGAACCCAATGGTTCTGTGAGGCCAGAATAAGATTATTATTATCCTATTATTATTATTATTATTATTATAGGCTATACTTAAGTTTTATTCAGTAGGTTATAGCCTACATACCCAGGTGAAAAAGACGTACTATTAAATGTATTAAAAATGTACTTGAGTGTGTTTTTAGTAGACCTACAATACAAATATACTTTAATGCATTTAGGCTACATTTAACAGTAGCCTACGTCTTTTTCACTTTCAGCTTACATTTATTTAGTAGGCCTATAGGCCTATTTTATTAAATAATTTAAACCTTAAACAACAACACAAAATAATAATAATATTAATAATATGAAGAAGAAGAACCAGGAGGAAAGGGGTTTTATTCTGTTTTATTTTATTCGAAACTGCTGCTATTCCTCTGCTGTCGTTGCTTCAGTGATGCTCGCGCTGCTCGCGCGCAACAAAGCTCAGCTGATCGACGTCATCGGGTTTGAACTTTGAAAGTAACGGCTCTCCTCATCAAAGCTTCCGCCGTTTGTTCGGCTCTCCATTACAAGGTTTGTAAACTCGCCAAATATATATAAATACAGAGTATACTCACTATATATTCAAACACACATATGTAAACTAAATTTATTATACATTACTACGTTTGTACAGTGTTTACCACTCGTTTATTGCACAGTATCTGGTATGAAGGTTTTAGCCGCGATGTTAACGTTAACTACGTTGATCTAACCTTAATGAACAGATGGAAATTATTGACTTATTGTCTTAGATTGATTTAGTCATTCAGTTCAACATATTCCTTACAATTGTGTCGTCAAATTGCTGATATAGCCTAATTTAGCTGATTCCTGCTGTCATCACTGGCATTTGTTATGAATAACAAAAGCAGGTTTATATTTGGTCTGTTTTTGTTTAGCCTTACTTTAACTTACTACAGGTGTCCTCATTCTCTCAAATACCATTTTAAAGCCATTTATGGTCAATAAATATTTTGCTTTGTTCTTTTGTTTCCCCAGAACAACCAGTACATTTCTAAAATAATCTGAACATTTCAGTGGCAACATTGAATTACAGTAAGTTACCTGCACCACATGCAGTACTTTATTACTATGAACTTTCTCTGTGTGAAATTGTTTGACTGTGTACTTTTGTTTTTTAATCAGTTTTTCTCTGAAAATCTTCCCTCATGCTCTCAAATCTCATTCATGTTACCCAGAAAAATAATATCACGTTTGGTTCACAAATAATGCTATGCATTTTTCCTTATATCTTTATCATTTGCATTTGAATATAGCCTAAGACATTTTAACTCTGAATTATAACTTCAAGTTTGTTCTTTTTCTAAAAAAAAAAAGACAAAACTATTATATGGCTCCAGAAGACTTACAACACAACCCATAACACATGAGTTGTGAACTCATTGATTATTTTTAGGATCTTTTCTGGGACATTTTTGGAGCTTAACCATTTTTATATAAATCGTTGCATTGAATTGAACTAGACAAGTGTACATAAGAATGGTTTCATGAATGATTTACAAATTTTTTCTGCTTGTGTTTAATGCAGTGAAAGGGAATGGTGACTGGGGTTGCATTATGCCTGAGATCTGCTTTTGGGTTCCACAGACAGAAAGTCAAACAGGTTTGGAACATCACAAGGCTGAGGAAATTATTTAAATTTCACAACTATCAGTTTAATAACCTTACTAACAGTACATTTTGTATAGGGGTGCACGATATTGACAAAAAGTGATATTGCGATATCGATAATGAATATTGCGATATCGATATTAATTTCGATATTTTTAAACATATGTAAAACTACAAAAGTTATGGGAAAACGCATCAAAATAGATTCATAACAAATAAAACAAGTTTCCTTACAACATAGGGTTTATTGAGCGCATTCGAGACGGATTTGAATCTGATCGCTGAAACCACTTCTGGGCCGCATTCCAGACGAAACTGGACGAAGTGTAAATGCATCTGGTTGTTGAAACCACATATGTAAAATGTACTCCTCCCAAAAACACAAAAAATAAACGTGTGAGAACGTGCTATAGGCTACATGTCATGTTATGGCCAGATATGACGACGCTACGTCTGCAACACGCATCACCGCATGAGCAGCTGAGCATCTACCGGTCAAGCCAACGCGCAAACTATCGCAAATCAAAGTGAAAGTAAGTTGCAGACGCTTTACACACAAGTATCTTCATTAAAAGTAAAGAAGTGAAATTATCTTACCAGGGCTGTTGCCGTTCTCTATTAGTGCGGTATTTGATTTTGACATTTTAGCTGATGATATAATGCAGCTCATAACTGTGTTCGGTGACGTGAACTCCATTAAATCTGCATATAGCGCGGGAATTGAAGATCGAATTTATATCCGTTTTGCAAAAAACACATTTATGTGAACAGGTGTAAAAGGAATCGTTTTGATAAATTAGATAGCTATCCGATCTGTGATAACGCATGAAGTGGCCAGGTGGCCTGATGTTTATACTTGCGCGCTGGTGTGTGCGTCAAGCTGGCAAGTGTGTGTGTTGTGGGGACTGTGTGGTAGAGCGAGGGAGAAGTGAAACAAAGTGTATCCCCTGTTCTTTCTGACCACTGTTGGAAATCTGTATCATGAAAAGTTAACCCTCTCCTTGATAGAACCAGGAAAAGTAGATAAGTAGAACCAGGAAATCAGTCGGGGGAAATGCAACGGTGCATGTCGGACGGGACGCATCAAAAACAAAATATCGCATAAATATCGCGAGACTTTCGATATGATATCGAGCAACGTTATATCGCGATAACGATATTGATTCGATATATCGTGCACCCCTAATTTTGTACTTTGCAGGGATCTCGGTAAGCTGAAATACAAGTTTGATCAAGAATAAAAATCCTCCTGTAGACCTGAAAATCACTGAAGTGTCTGGACCATCCACCAGAAAAGAGGAAAAACAAACGGAAAACGAATCTGCTGTACCTTTTCACTTTTCTAACTCTTTACCTCACACCAACTTGGTCCCATAGTGACATTTTTTACCACAAACGAAATTGCTGATCGTGTGGATTCTTATTGAAATGACTGAATTCACCAGTGAACATTCACAGAACAACAGATCATTTTACTGCACCTTTAAGACTGTTTCCAGGTCGAAGCCTCTACTTCCTCTATCTTGTTTCATGAGAATACTCAACAACCATTTATGAACACTGTTGATTCAAGTCACACATTTAAGCTTTTCAAAAGCCATAGTGTACATTACAGTCTCCAGTCAAACGGCATCCCAGACTTCAACATTTTATGATTCAAAATAGCTGAATAACTAACCATCTGAGATTTCGGTATAGAGATAAAGGTTAGGATTATAATTTTCAGGAATATTACAGCACAATGAGTGCATATTAGCACTGTTTGTTTTTGGCATCTGATAAAGCTTTTGGACTTGGAAACAGTGATGTCAGACTTATCATCGGACTGAAACACAAATGTTTTAAAGTTAAGTGAAGATGGACATTTTTAATTAGTCAAATGTACTGTATATTTTTTTTTACATTGTTTTATTTCATGGAATATGTGTTTCCATGCATTTTGTTGAGATGTCTTTTCTTGTTTATCTATTGTATGGTTGATTATTCATGTTGCTTATGTATTATATTTTTTGTGTATTCATTGATATTAATTGTTAGCTTTTTTTCCCATGTACATGGAAGTGTATGTATAAAAATGAATATCAAATATTCGTATTATTTTGTATTTGGTTCAATTTGTTTATTATAATAGAAGTCAAAGGTAACCATAGTAACAACATGAAATTAAATATTTAAAAAAAATGAAATTTGGTTCCTGGAGGCACCCAAAGTGGTTCCACACAGTGCCTAATATAAGAGTTCCTCAGGAAACTTGTGTGGTTCCTCAGAGAACCACCCCTTTTTAAAGGGTGCCTAGAGGATCTACAGACGGTTCCGCCGGTGTGGCAAAGTGAAGAACCCCAAAAGGTTCCTCCAGGCACCTTTTATTTTTACAGTGTATAATCTTTTTTTTTTTTTTTTACAAAGAAAGAGTACACTTGAAATATTGTTGAAATTTTAATTATTGTTGTAATTGTAACCTTTTTAATAAAATAGCAAAACATATTTACAAGATAGATGTAAGCAAAATCTTAAATGGTCAATATAAGTCTTCTTCTAATTTTTTGTCCTTGCATTGTGGCTCAGTCAGTCAGAGTCACACCTGAATGAATGGCTAATTATGCATAATGGGTGGGACATTTTGTATTCCAAGGTGTAAACCACTCCTCGTTCACGCCCACTCGCATAATGGCTTTCCAAGCAAAACCTGTTTTACATCAATTTAAATCAATGTATGGTTTTATCTGAACGATAAAGCAAGACTATTTTCACATAATTTTGAAGCCAGAACTCGAAGGAAGAACATCCATTTCTCAAAAGTCTTATTCATGCATATTTATTATGAGTTTTGAGGTCTTCTTTCAGCAACTTTCATTTTTTATTTTTTCAATAACCACGCATAAGCATTATTCTCTTAAAAATAAAAAAAATATACATGCATGGTGATCACATATTTTGGTAGCTCTGTTTGTGCTATATAGAGTGAATTTACACCTTTGCCATTAACATGTTTATAAATAACTGAAAAAAGCACAAATGTCAGAGCATGTCAGAACACCTCCAGGGCCCAGAAAACACCTCAGACTCCAGAGGGTTAATATGACGTGACAGATCGCTGTAGCACCTCGGTTCAAGCGACACGTGAACTGATCTAAAGCTCTTCTTTAGTTAGTAAATAAATTGGAATGAATTACAACTTGCTGAAATGTATCATGTCTCATGTAATCACTCAATCATTGCTTCAACTACAGAAATAGGTCAATAAAACAACTGGAGAATAATGTCACGTAACGTAACATTTACCTCAGAAAAGCCATGACCACAGCATATAGCTAGAAAAATTAACTTGGCCAATAGAAAGGAGTATTTTTGCTAAATATATGTACAATATTACATATCATAATTTTACTCATATCATTAAAAATATTAAAACGTACTCGGTTACTAACGTAACCTCGGTTCTCTCTAGAAGAGGGAACGAGTACTGCGTTTGAAAAACGCTACGGGAAAAGTCTCTTTTCACGAAACACTGAAGCAAAAATTATCCTTTAATTTTCATATATGTAAAACGTGTTGCGGCAGCAGCAGTCAGCTGAAGCGAGACGGCTTGTTCGCTCATTGGCTGCTCTGCGGCAACTGCATAAGCCTATCGAGCGAGGCCTGAGGTGACGTCAGGCCAATGAGGGCGCTTCGCGCCCTCCTTGCCACTTCCCGCCGAAACGGGCGTGGCTTACCTCTATAAAAGGAGCTCGAGAAGGCTGATTCACTTGATTTTGATCGCCGAAGCGAACCAGAGTGAACCAAACGCACGGCAGGGAACGCAGTACTTGTTCCCTCTTCTAGAGAGAACCGAGGTTACGTTAGTAACCGAGTACGTTCTCTTACCAGAGTTCTCTCGTACTGCGTTTGAAAAACGCTACGGGAACCCCTTGCAAAACGCCGTGCGTGCTGGGATCACCGGAAGCTATTTCAGGCATACAGTGCATAATCACCAGAAAGACTCGCACAGAGTCAGGGAATAAGGGGGGGGAAGCCTTAATTCCCTATACTATAGCATCCGCAGACCTAACGTGACCTCACAGGGAGAGTCTAAAGACAGGAGGGGTTTTCCTCCGTCCTTATATAGACATGTCCACAGACGCGAATATGACATCACATAGACAGGGCTGGGAGCCTGCACTAATGTGGGAAACGTGGGTCTTACACAGTACTGCCCAATATAGTCGGTAGCGCATTGCGCCTGTAAATAGATTACACCGACAAAAGCTTAGCCTGTAAGGCGGGAACCTCTAGGTTATAAAACCTGATAAATGTAGACGGTGAGGCCCAGCCTGCTGCCGTACATATATCCTGTAAGGAAATCCCGCTGGACCAAGCCCACGAGGAGGCAACGCCTCTCGTAGAGTGCGCTCTAACTCCCAACGGGCATTGAATGCCCTTGGCAGTATATGCCAGCGCTATGGCGTCAACTATCCATCTGGATAGACTCTGTTTCGAAACGGCCATTCCTTTGGAACGTCCGCTGAACGAGACAAAGAGCTGCTCCGTCTGTCTGAAGGCAGTAGAGCGGGACATATAAGTTCTTAAATCCCTAACAGGGCAAAGAAAACTCGAGTCCCCCTCCTCACTCGATGGCGGCAGGGCAGCCAGGGAAATAACCTGAGCCCGAAAAGGCGTGTTGAGGGATTTTGGCACATAGCCGTGCTTAGGTTTGAGTATGACCTTAGAGTCATTAGGACCAAACTCCAAGCACGTCGGGCTCACGGAGAGCGCGTGCAGATCGCCTATGCGCTTCACTGAAGCGAGAGCCATCAAAAACACTGTTTTGAAAGACAAATGTTTGAGGCTGATAGACTGGATAGGCTCGAAAGGGGCACCTTTCATGGCCGCCAGGACCGTAGAAAGGTCCCACATGGGGACTGAAGGAGGTCTGGGTGGGTTCAGTCTCCTGGCTCCCCTGAGGAAGCGGATGACTAAATCATTCCTTCCCAGTGACTGACCCAGCGTTGAATCGGAGAACGCTGAAATAGCCGCCACATACACTTTGAACGTGGAAGGGGATCTGCCCTTATCCAACAGCTCTTGTAGGAAGGAGAGAACCTCCGTTACCTCACATTCGAGGGGTGAAAAGCTCCGAGCTGTACACCAGCCGGAGAAAACCGACCACTTTGAAGCGTAGAGCCGCCGGGTCGACGGCGCTCTAGCCTGAGTGATGGTATTCATGACTCCCTCTGCGAGACCAACGGGTATCCGTTGAGCGCCCACACATGAAGGGACCACAGTTCCGGGTGTGGGTGCCAAATCGAGCCCCTGGCCTGCGAGAGAAGATCTCTCCTCAACGGCACTGGCCATGGAGCGATGTCTGCTAACTGCATCAGAACTGGGAACCATGCTTGGTTCTCCCAGAACGGTGCTACAAGCAGCACCGGGCATTTTGTTTTCCTGACCCGTTCCAACACCTGTGGCAGGAGGGAGACGGGGGGAAACGTTCGGGACAGCGCGCTGTCTGTCTTTGAAAAGAACGCGGGGCAGTGAGCGGTAAGTTTATGGTAACCGTAGTAACAACATGAAATTAATTTAATACAAATAATAAAAATAATAAAAAAATAGAAATTTGGTTCTTGGAGGCACCCACAGTGGTTCCACACAGTGCTTCATATAAGAGTTCCTCAGGAAACCTGTGTGGTTCCTCAGAGAACCACACCTTTTTAAAGGGTGCCTAGAGGATCTACAGACGGTTCCGCCGGTGTGGCAATGTGAAGAACCCCAAAAGGTTCCTCCAGGCACCTTTAATTTTTACAGTGTTCTCTCAAGAAGAGAAAACAGCCTGTCCATCCTCTCCCTTCTTTCCTGTGCACTCCTCGCCTCTCCCTCCCTCTGTAGTTGCATTTCTTCTCTGATCAAGTCCAAAAACTCGTCCTGTCTCGCCGCCTTCGTGCTGGTGCTGCTGCCCCTGGCTCCTCCTCACCGTGGGCACCCACTACTGAACTCGGCCCTGGTGTGTCCTCAGGGATTGAGGCGATGAGGACAGGGGGGTTGGTGCAATGCCTCTGTCCCAACATCTCATCCATGAGGACACACCAGGGCCAAGTTTCAGCAGTGGGTTTCCCACTCACACCCTCACATGTCCCAGGACACTTGCAATCCTAAAGGCAGAGCAAATGAACCATGGCTTGTTAACAACAACAGGACAATACATTTCAGCAAAGATGTATTACTTTTCTTTTATATATATATATATATATATAGACCAAATTTTTCCTGAAAACACAGAGGAGCTAATCTTAAGTGCATTGTTAACACAGCAAAATATGACACATCAAAACATGCATACAAAATACTTAAGAAATCATATTTCTGTATACTAAAATTTGGTTAAAACCACATAGTTTGCATGACAGCACTACAAAAACACATAAAAGTGAAACCCCATTGCCTTATCTACTGCTTTTCTTATTGTTTTGGGCTTTATTGGGTGAGTGATATTTCTTATAATACACAAGTGCAAATATTACAAATAGGTCGTTAAACTAATAACGTTATTCCCACAAGTTTTGCCTAAAACTACCTGATAAATGAAGCCACGCAATGGTGACGAAGGAGTTAAGAATAAGTTTATAAGAAAATTTAACTCTGGTTTCGCTAGCTATTTGAGTAAATGAAAACATAATACTTACATTTAAATGTGAATTTGCTGTCCACCACCGATCTCTAGTCTCGGCCGCCTTTAAAAATAAATAAATAAATGCTGTCGTCAACGGCGCGCAATGACTTATGGGGTAGAATAGGCCGCTAAGTGTCCATTTATGTATCCTTCTTTTCACGGGGAAACGAAGGGTGCATTTGGCGTCGCTTTTGAATCAGGGAAGCCTTCGTCGCGGCGCGATGACGCAACCGGCCTTCGAATACGGCCTTCGAAGGATGGAGAATTGAATTGGGACAGCCTGCATCGAGCCGCGGTGACGCAATCGGCCTTCAAATACGGCCATCCAAGGATGCAGCTTTTGAATTGGGACAGCCTTCATCGAGCCGCGGTGACGCAATCGGCCTTTAAATGCGACCTTCCAAGGATGCAGCCTTTGATCCCTAAAGGAGCTGTTATGCTTCTAAAGGACTCTGTTAGATCATCGAACACTTTTCCTACTTCTGTAGACCCATTTGAACTCCCAATAGGAAAATTGTGCTTTTTGTCAAATCCTTTATCACGTAATAATAGAATTAGATCTCTCTTTCAAAAGAAGCTAGTAACAATTCCATATGTGGCCTCGTATTGGGTGAATTTGTTTGATCATATTGATTGGAAAAAAGTATGGACTCTGCCTTTGAAATACATAATAACTAACAAGGTTAGAGAAGTTTCATTTAAATTATTACACACAATTTACCCTGCTAAAGCTTTTTTGAAAAGGTTTAAATCAGATATAAACACAAGTTGCTCTTTTTGTGGTGCCCCTGATGAAACTGCTCTTCATATCTTCTGGGATTGTCCTCACACACAGTTATTTTGGGTTGAATTTTCTAATTTTATTAAGTGCAGTGTGCTTCCGGATTTCTCTTTGCTTTTTAAGGATGTACTGTTTGGTTTCTTTAATATACAAAAAGCTAAATTTAATGAGTATTTTATTATTAATCTATTATTGTTCCTTGCAAAATTTCACATTCACCGCAGTAAATTCACTCAGCAGAATCCCTTATTCATTATTTTTAGAAGAGAGGTCCAACAATACATCCAAAGCATTTCGTCATCTAAGAATCTTAAAGCTCTTAAGACAATAAAATTGTTTCAACTTTTTAATTTATTTCATTAAAGCTTTCTGTTCTGTTTTTTATTTTATTTTTATGAGTATATGTACAGGCTATATGTATGTATATATATATATATATATATATGCTGCTTTGCTTTTTTTATTCCGTTGTATGTAATTTGTACATTTTTGCTATGTAAGTTATTTTGTTGAAACCTTGGCATTAATAAAAAAAAAAAAAAAAGGATGCAGCCTTTGAATTGGGACGTCCTTCGTCGCGCCGCTGTGACGCAATCGGCCTTCAAATACGGCCATCCGGTCTTCAAATACGGACTTCGGAGAATGCAGCCTTCACATTGGGACACATCTACTGATTCAAAAGCCTTGTTCAAGTGAAGGACTTCCCCTCCCATTGGATCACTCCAGCAAATAACAGAGTGTAAGAACTGATTTTCCTGCTAAAACAAAACGCACCCTGCAATAAAACCATAAAATTCACCCTGGACAGCAGATAGCAAAGACAGAGCACAGAACCTTGTTCTGCCCAAACTTATCTCCTTGTCCCCTTTTTTGACTTCAACTCATCCCCCCTCTCCTCCCTCAAGGCACTGAAAGTTCATTAAGAATGTCTATATAACACATATGGTGTATCTTGTGAATATGTTGTTTTTCCTTTTCATGTTTGGTGTCATTTTAATGGTCGCAGTGCGATTGGTAAAATGGTCTTAATTTCACTGCAGTCATTGGTTTAATGAGAAAGATTGAGAACTTAGAAGAATCCTGTATCTCCTCTCTGGCTGATATCTCTTTACGATATCTCCTGAAACCAGGTGCTACCCCCCTGGGGTACATGGATTGGCCCAAACAACTCTAAACAACATTTGTATAACCCCTGTTGTTCTGGTCTGGTATTTAAGGTGAGGGGACAGAGCAATCTTTGGGACTCTTTACCAGGATCATCCCCCATAGTGATGTTTCAGTGCTTTCCTGTGGGAAAGCCCTGACACATTACTGTGTCTTTGTCAGGAGAACATTACTTACTTTTAGAGTCATCTTTGAGTAAATGATGTCATGTATTTTCTGAATTGGCTTTTAATCATTTACTTCTGTAATTGGCATGATACATTTTTACCTGACAAATAAATGTTACATCTTGAATTATTCTGAAGTTTTAGAAATCATTCATTTTAGTAGATTAATGTGTAGTCTGGTGTTTCCGCAAATCTTTGTCCAGGATAGATCAAACTGAAGGCACTTTGAATGGACCATGGGGCACATCTTAGAAAAACCTTCTGATTTCTGACTATCTCCTGACTTAGCATGTTGTACGCTGCAAATATTATAAAGAATTACACCTATGGGTCTGCAGTGTGCGACCGCATAGGGTAAAATACTTGCACTGCACCCTCTGACTATTTCAGGACTGGCTGGTTTGTGATCGTGAGCGCGCAGTCGCGACGTGACGTCTCAAAGCGACACTAGGTCCGTAATGAACGAATATTGAAAGTATGGGATAATCAGAATAATCAAAGATCTAAATTAATTCATAATCAATATTTATGAGTATTTTCTAATCAGAAATACGATCTAAATTTGATTATCATTTGAAATTGGAGTCAGATTACGCATAGAGCTAAAGTAATACTAAAACTAAGTTCCAATAAATTAAGTGAACTTCACTGGATCGCTGAAAAGACATACACGCTTTAAACCTTCGCCAGGCCGTTGGATTCCGTCGTTGGGCCAATGGATGGTCCTTACAAGAGATAAACGCAGAGTTGCCTTGTGCCACCCAGAAGGAAGAATTGTTTTGTTTGTTTTTCTTCTTCAGTGTTTCCAGTTGATTTACGCTTTAAAGTTGGCATACCCAATTGTCTTCTCATTGCATTATTTTCTTAAAGGGATTGTGATTACCATTTCATGAAAATATAATTATCAGTACTAACCACTCCATTTCATTATTGGTGTTAAGATCATGTACCGTTTTTATTGTGTGTGTTTGCATTCTGGAGCTCAAATTTAAAGATTAAAAAATATGAAAATGCCCAGCGCCTGGAGAGCTCATTCAAGTCTCCCATGCCAGGCTTCTCGAGTGACGTCACGGTACCAGAAGCTCAAGAAGCTGCTACCACAAACGCAATGCACTGTTTCCCGGGGTGCTTTGTAAAAGTTCGTCATCCGAGTAGATGGAGCAATAGTTGAAAAGCTCCAAGCGGTCGCTTCAGTCTTAGCAGTATACATTTGTATGTTTTAATCTTTAAATTTGAGCTCCAGAACAAACAGTACAGGGTCTTAATGCTACTAAGGAAATAAAGTGGTAAATATTAATATTTTTAGTTTGATTATCCAGTGCTTATTATCCCTTTTAAGAAACTGTAGGTTTATCTTAAATTGAAAAAAATCTGTCGCTATGAATGTTTTTAAATATGTAATACCGTAAATGTGCAAAAGCAAACTGATTATTGATCCAACTGTGCTCACTGGGATATCCAAACACTTGGATATTATTTTGTACCCTTTCCCTAATCTATGCATTTGTATTACTTTATCTCAAACTTCTGTAGAATGCTCTTTCGTCTTCATTTTCCTTCAGAGTCACAGCCTGACCAATGATCCTTCAACAGTGGGGTTTTTTTATCTAGAAAATGTGACAGCAACTTTATTGGTTCACAGGTGGAGGCCAATGGTAAGGTAAATGTGTCCTTGTTATGGCAATTTCTTTCATCAGTGTAAACTGGACGCTTCCACAGCACAGGGGTTGAATACTTATGCAAGCAAGATATTTCTTTTTTTTTAATTTTTCTTAAAAATATTTCCCAACATAAAACCAATGTCACCTTACAATAATTGATTTTGAGTTTCAGTGTTTTAAAATAAAATATCAAACAGAAAGAAATTTCAATGTACCATTTGTAATTCAGTAATCTGAGAGAATTGGTCAGGGGTCTGAATACTTTTGCAAGGCACTGCGTGTACACCTATACACACCCATACACACACCCATACACACATACACACTCTGAGTGTACAAAACATTAGGAACACCATCCTAATATTGAGCTGCACCCTTTTTGCCCTCAGAACAGCCTCAGTTCGTTGGGGCATGGACTCTACAAGGCGTTGAAAGCGTTCCACAGGGATGCTGGCCCATGTTGACTCCAATGCTTCCCACAGTTGTGTCAAGTTGGCTGGTAGTGGATCTCTACTCCAAATAGCTCATTCCATCTCATCCCACAGATGCTCAATTGGATTGAGATCTGGTGACTGGGCAGGCCACTGCAGTAAGCTGAATTCACTGTCATGTTTGTGGAACCATTCCTGGACAATCCTAGCCTTGTGGCATGCATGGGGCATTATCCTGCTGAAAAAATCCATTAGCAGATGGATACACCGCTGCCATGAAGGGATGCACCTGATTGGCAATGATGTTCAGATATCCTGTGGGTTCCCGCAGATCCTTAAAAAGTCTTAAATTAGTTTTTCAATTTTAAGGCCTGAAAGGTCTTAAATATGACCTATTTTCAGTTGAAAGTCTTAAAAGGTCTTAAATTATTTTTTCCTATAAAAATAAAAAACACGATACCAGAGATCAACTTCTGAAAACTGCCATGCGTACCCGAGTATTAAACAAGAAACTGTCCGTACCCTAAGCAATGATCGCTAGCAAACGTGATTGTAAGTAAATGAAAACATACAACAAATAAACTTGAAAATATCACCACGAACAAGGCACAGTAAATGTTCAAGATTTATATTTTGACTATAAACCAACTACACTTTTCATCACTGACTTCTATTAATTTACCGAACCAAAGAAGTATTATCAGTGCACACTCGTCACACAAAGTATTCGGTCAATGAAGTGAAATGTAGTAAGCACATACACCAATGCAGATCATCAGAAAGTCTATGTACTACTAGAACTTGTCTAAAACTTTAGGCATTTGAATTTTTATTTTGAACGGTATTGTAAAGATGTTGCCGTCTCCTCGAGTTGATACTACGACTAGTGAGCTCAATTGTGTTGTGGGGATTTGGGTTTTATGTATTAAAAAATGAATACATTATTTTTCCCATTTAAAAAATACGTAGCCCGGTGATTGACACCTCCGAGGCAGGGCAGCATTTTTATCCCGAAAAATAAAAAAGAAATGCTGTGCCCCGCAAGGTGTGGAGCCTCAAAATTGAGGAAAGGATAGTGGAGATGTCGCAGAAACACCCGTGTGTCTTTGACATAAGTGACATTTCCTATCATGATCACTCATTGAAGGAGCAGATGGAGGGAAATTCCTTTGGCCCTTCAGGTACCTAAGTAAATAATTGTTATAACTTGTTAACGCCGAAGCAGATGGGCCTACTGTGTGTGGGAGTGTGTCCTCTCATTAGAATAAATTTCTACAGTCACTCGTATTCGATATCCCTTTCAAACCCCTACTGTATGCTTGTATTGCTAATTTAATCAAATAAGAGGAGGAGGGGTGCGTGTCTGTGAGTGTGAGAAATAGAGAGAATGTAGATTACATTGCCTATTTAACCCTATAACACAATATTCTAGATGAGGTCTTACTAATGCATTGTAGAGTTTTAACATTACTTCCCTTGATTTAAATTCAACACTTCTCACTATATATCCGAGCATCTTGTTGGCCTATAGCTTCCCCACATTGTCTAGATGAAGACATTTCTGAGTCAACATAAACTCCTAGGTCTTTTTCATAGTTCCCCCCTACAATTTCACTATCTCCCATATGATATTTATAAGCACATTTGTATTGCCTGCGTGCAGTACCTTACACTTTTCTCTATTAAATGTCATTTGCCATGTGTCTGCCTAGTCCTGAATGCTGTCCAGATCATTTTGAATGACCTTTGCTGGTAGAAAGAAATTGTGTAATATATACAAAGTTTGGTAATAAAAATTTTGTACATATTTTTTTATTTATCATTTATTGAAATATTTGTTCAATTATGGATACATATGGTTACTTTTATTTCAGTTTGCCCTATAGAAGACATTTTCCACATTTACAACATTTTTGCACAAAGATTGGACATTTTGCTGGGCAACACATTTAGTTAAATACAGAAACCTACAGCGTTTGTTTAAACATTGCCTCAATGGGGAATATGCCTTGTATCTGTGACCTTCTTGAGCGTTGTTGGAGTACTTTCGGTGTTGCTGTCGGTAGATTTCATTTCCTTACGTTCCCAACCGCTAACGATGAAACGGAACGAATGTTTACAGTGCTGATGATGTCATCAAAACGAGACGGATTTTGTTCTTGAACAACTATACAGCCATGCATAAATTGCTTGCCGAGAGTCGTCTGTCTGCACAGATCATTTCATGAATAGCAGTACAGACGACTTCTGTTCGTTATAAACTGAATGGGATTAAATATGACACTCGGCAAGTACTTTTATGGCAGACCCCTGGGACCCTTGTCTCTCCCACATACATTGCTGTTGTTTTTTAGCTGACCCTGCTGCTTCACTTGCTTTTATTTTTGTCTCATTGAAATTGCCTGGCAGGGAGCTCTCCCAGTGCTGTTAAAGGGATACTTCACCTCTGGGAAGATGAATGTGTATTTAAAATAGGCAAGGCAAGGCAAGTTTATTTATATAGCACATTTCATACACAATGGCAATTCAAAGTGCTTTACATAGAAGAAATTAAAATAATTAAAAGAAATAAGAATAATTAAAACAGTTTAGAAAAATAAAAAATAAAATACAGTACAGATAGTCGGACGAGCATTGGCACAGTGCTCATTCAGTAAATGCATAGCTAAACAGATGTGTTTTGAGTCTGGATTTGAAAGTGACTACAGTAGGAGCACATCTGATCTTCTCTGGAAGCTGGTTCCAGCTGCGGCTGGCATAATAGCTAAAAGCAGACTCGCCATGCTTTGAGTGAACCCTTGGTATTTCTAGCTGATATGATCCTAGTGATCTGAGTGATCTGTTGGGTTTATATTCAGTGAGCATATCTGCAATGTATTGAGGTCCAAGGCCATTGAATGATTTATATACTAGTAATAATACTTTAAAATCAATCCTAAATTTAACTGGGAGCCAGTGTAAAGACTTGAGGACTGGTGTGATGTGTTCATATTTTCTGGTTCTGCTCAGAATCCTGGCGGCAGCGTTCTGTATGAGCTGCAACTGTCTTATGGTCTTTTTGGGAAGGCCAGTGAGGAGTCCATTACAATAATCCACCCTGCTGGTGATGAAAGCAGTTGTGAACTTAGAATCGAACGACCAGGAGACTTGGTTTTATCTTCAGCAGGATTCTTTATTGAGAACACGAGCTGTCGGTAGCTGCAGTCACCAAAGTCTGACGTGAAATGTTCTCTTACAGTTTATATACATTTAGGGGCAGGAACCAAAAAGACAGGTTTAGGAACCGGTTCTAGACTGAAAGCGTTGCCCACCCTAATGCACTCAGCATATCTATTCAAACACTGAGACCTGAGTACAGGACTGGCTGGACTTTCTTGCTAAAACACAAACTCCAAGAGTTTCAGTAAAACAGGACTGACCAGAGTCTTTTGCTCAAACTCTGATAATCATAATTTATACCTAACCTTAACATGCTAAATTCAATGTAAACCTAAATTAAACATTTTAATAAATCTGGTTTCCTTCACTTGCCCCTTTGAGAGTCTAAAAAAAACTCTCACAAAATACAAATTTAGACACTTAAAAGTTCATTCTTGTAACTTGTGATCGTCACAGGCACATATAACTTATTCTGTGTTGTGTCCTTGATTTACATCAGTGTCATAGTTCTTCTCAAAACCATAACTGTTGACACATACGACGCAGGGTGTAAAATGTCGTATAAACTACATGATTACACAGAAAACCATGTAGCATAAGAGTGGAAGTCTTGAAAGTCCATGGCGCCTGAATAGCTGTGAAGTCTTTTTCCTGTAGAGTCCATTTGTCACGTAGAGTCGCTCTGATGACTCGTCCCTCATGAGGTTTGTTCATGGAAATCTGAGGTGATGTTTTATACCAGGATGCTGCTTGTGAAGACATCATGGCATACACACATACCTGTAACAAAATAAAACAAAGAAACGGCCGAC
The DNA here is from genome assembly GCF_949319135.1 of Squalius cephalus. Taxonomy (NCBI): domain Eukaryota; kingdom Metazoa; phylum Chordata; class Actinopteri; order Cypriniformes; family Leuciscidae; genus Squalius; species Squalius cephalus. Next base: position 737,938 of record NC_137128.1, on the reverse strand, counting down.
CAGCAGTATTCATTCATGGACTTTCTTCCATAAGTCGCACATGTTCTGTGTTGATTTTCTGTAATTGCATGTTGACACAGAAACGAACATGCGATTAGGGTCGTGAATTTTCTGCGTTGTGTATTTTTCATTTTCTTTTGTGATAGTTCGTTCAGCAGTGGGTCTGGTTGTCTTCTTGAGGTTGTGGCTTCATATGCAGGTGAGACGTCGTTGCATATGGATTTTTGGAACAGCCATCAAGTGTTTATCTGCACAGAGGAAGAAAGAAAACAAAAGACGACAGAGCAGTATTTGTCCAAACACTAGGGTTGTAGCAGTATTTGTTTAAACACTAGGGCTGTAGCGTCTGCTGCGGTTGTTTCATTCTATCCCTATTTCTTAATTGATTTGACACCTATGGACCAGTGAGGTGGGGATAAGAGGGGGGATGAGGAAATCTTCACCAAATGGCTGACCCCCGAGGCCTGTTGCACATCGGTTCTTCCATTGGCTTCGCCCTGGTCTGTGTGTCCTATTCTGTCCCTGTTGTGTGCACACTGTACAGTGTTTGAGAAAAATTGGCACATTTCCATTCTCCAGTGAAACATCAGTCCTAATAAACATCATTAACAGAGGATGGTTGTCTAACTGCAATATTCTGTGATAACATTTTAAGGCTGTGAGTATACTGAATGTCCCTCAAACAAAGGCTGTGACAGTCAATAAGTCTTTCATCTTTGTTGTAAATTGGGGAGATTAAGTAATCACAGCCTAAATGGTTAACACCTTATCAGGTTGCCCCCCGAGTCCAATGAGGAGGGGAGGGGTTGCTTCAAAGTAGCAAACAAATGTAGTAAAAGCTGCATAACATTGTTAACTTGTCTTAAGTTATTCTTGTTTTTTCTACATTCTTTTCCAAAATGTCCAGGCTTGCCACAGTAAGAACAACTGGCTTCTCTAGGACTTTTGTGTTTCTTTGGCTTCTCTGAGTTAACCTTAAAGGATGCTGCTGCAATTTTTACTCTTGCTTTGACATGAAAGTCTCTTTCCCACATAGCTAAACTGTCCAAGTTGTCTTGCAGGGTTCTATTTGACCATGTAAGATCTAAGAAAGGCAATGCATTTCTATGTTCTGACAAAAGACCATCGGACCATGCGCGAACTAGAGGACCATTATGACCTAACACTTTCTCTGGAGTGTCGGCAATCCCGCTGTAAGCGGCAGCGGTCTGACAAAATCTTTCTGTGTACTCACAAACAGTTTCATCCTTCTTCTGTACACAACTAGTGAGCTTTGACCAGTCCACTTTCGGTCCAACAATGTTTTTTAACACTTTAACAACTTCCTCTCTCAATTCATCTTTACTGGCCTGTTGCAGTTCAGAATTATTTACAGCACTTTCAAAATCATTGAATTCTGACTCAGTCAAGATCTGTGATATTAGCTGGGTGACTTCAGCTAGAGTCATATCATAGAGCCGCATTTTGCTGATCAATGCTCTTCTAAACTCAGAAAAATTTCTTTGCACTGATGGCAAACTTTCAGCAATTCTCTCAATATCTTTAGGACCTAAAGATGTTTTGACTGCTTGTATGGGGGTTGCCGATGGATGAACCTCTTTTTCCCTATTCTGAGCCTTTTGTCTTGCTCCACACACTTCAACTGCATTTACATCTTTCCTCAATCCAGCATTGACATTGTCCTCTATTCTATCAAAAGACTGTAAATCAGGATAGCTTTCATCTGACTGTTTGTCTTCTGAATCACATTTGGTTGAGGCCTTGAGGCCCACCGTTTTCGTGAAACAGGACACTTGAGTAAGCAATTGTTTGTTCTGTTCTTTCAACTTATCAATACAACGAGCTTGTTCTTGTACAATGGATAAGCTAAATTCTCTGTGACAGAAGATAATGCCTTTGACATTTTTCTTCCTGATGCACGCACCCAACACTTTCTTGCAATCTTCAATTGACCACACTTCGTCTGCCTTAATGCCAAATTTCTTTGTTAAATTCAATCTGACTTGCTCAGTCACTATTGTGTCCATGTGTTCTGATAACAAAGACTTAAACTCATTGTCTGTCCATAACGGGGTAATCTCTCTAGTACTTTTCCTAAACATTTTGTGAATTTCTGTTACCACAAACACACACTAAAAAACTTCTCTCTACTGTCTTGCAAACAGAAGGTACAATCTTATTAGCACATGAGGCTAAATCTTCTCTAGCTTACAAAGGTACAAACAAATATTAACATGTAACTGTTAATCTTCCCTGCCAACAACAGAGGATCAATTTCATCTCTAAAGAAACTTTTTAGAGGCTTATCTTTAGTTAACCAAACTCTACAGCTGTTTGTTAACTACTTCTCTGAACGGCGCAGAGGAAAACATTTGTACTGGTCTGCATTGGTTCTTTTAATGGAGTGAAACTCACCAAGTCTTTCATTTGTAGAGAAAGATTCCGTCTGGAAAAATTCAGTCTTTGAGATCTTTTTGGAGCTTGAAGTTTTCAATCTGGATTCAGAAGATTCAGTCTGGAACTCAGTCAGCTTTGTTGAGATCTTTGAGCTTGAAGTTTCAAGATGCAGTTTTTTGAGCTTAAAATTCTTTGAGTTTCCTTCATCTCCATCCGGGTCACAAGGCACCATCTGTTGTGAACTTAGAATCGAACGACCAGGAGACTTGGTTTTATCTTCAGCAGGATTCTTTATTGAGAACACGAGCTGTCGGTAGCTGCAGTCACCAAAGTCTGACGTGAAATGTTCTCTTACAGTTTATATACATTTAGGGGCAGGAACCAAAAAGACAGGTTTAGGAACCGGTTCTAGACTGAAAGCGTTGCCCACCCTAATGCACTCAGCATATCTATTCAAACACTGAGACCTGAGTACAGGACTGGCTGGACTTTCTTGCTAAAACACAAACTCCAAGAGTTTCAGTAAAACAGGACTGACCAGAGTCTTTTGCTCAAACTCTGATAATCATAATTTATACCTAACCTTAACATGCTAAATTCAATGTAAACCTAAATTAAACATTTTAATAAATCTGGTTTCCTTCAGCATGCACTAGTTTCTCTAAGTCTTGTCTGGAAACAAAGCATCTAATTCTTGCAATATTTTTCAGATGATAGTATGCTGATTTAGTTATTGTTTTGACATGACTACTGAAACTAAGGTCTGACTCTAGTGTCACACCAAGATTCCTGACTTGATTTTTAGTTGTTTGACCCCTAGAGTGAAGGTATGCGTTCACCTTCAGAACTTCATCTTTGTTTCCAAACGCAATGACTTCAGTTTTGTCTTTGTTTAACTGAAGAAAGTTTTGACACATCCAACTGTTGACTTCATCAATGCATTGGCACAGGGAGTCAATGGGGCTGTAATCGTTAGGTGATAGGGCTAAGTAGAGCTGTGTGTCGCCTGCATAGCTGTGGTAAGCAATTTGGTTCTTTCTCATTATTTGGCTCATTGGGAGCATATACAGGTTGAACAGGAGTGGCGCAAGAATTGAGCCTTGAGGGACTCCGCATGTCATGGATGTCCACTCAGACTTATGGTCTCCTATACTCACATAATAACCTCTCCCATCTAAGTATGACCTGAACCATTTTAGGACTATCCCAGAAAGCCCCACCCAGTTTTCCAGCCTGTCAAGAAGTATGTCATGATCGACAGTGTCAAATGCAGCACTGAGGTCGAGTAGTACCAGCACCGATAATTTGCCTGAATCAGTATTTAAGCGAATATCGTTTATTATCTTTATGAGCGCTGTCTCTGTGCTGTGATGCGGTCGGAAACCAGATTGAAAATTGTCAAAGTACCCATTCGAGCATAGGAATTTGTTCAGCTGATTGAAGACAACTTTTTCAATGATCTTGCCTATGAAAGGAAGATTTGAGATCGGTCTATAGTTGCTTAATATGGTCTTATCCAGATTGCTCTTTTTCAGGAGGGGCTTGACAACTGCAGTTTTCAGGGAGTTTGGAAAACTCCCAGAAAGAAGTGAGGCATTTACCACTTCTAGAAGATCTGCTTCTAAACTGTTTAACACACTTTTGAAAAATGATGTGGGAAGTGTGTCAAGAGTGCAGGTTGATGTTTTAAGGTGCTGTACTGTTTCTTCCAAAATTTTGCCATCAATTTCTTTGAAATCAGACATAGTAACTACTTTCTCAGGCAGTTTGATCTGTCTGACCCCAGGGCAACTCAAGGATGTGCTGATCACCTTTCTGATATTATTGATTTTCTCAGAGAAGAAAGAAGCAAACTCACTACACTTGTTGTCTGAGAGCAAAATAGGTCATTTAAGTAGAAGAAATGTGAAGAAAGTTTTGAATTTGGAGCTTTCTAGACTGAGAAAAGCCAGAAAATGTATTTTTGGCCTATGTGGATGAAAGACAACAACTCCCAGAATGCACTTGCTTCGCTGCCTCAGGAGGCCACGCCTACCGGTAAGAGTGCGCAGTTGAAAACAACAAAGCTAGCCTTAGTAGCCTACGTGATGAGTTTGCGAGGGATTTAGAGATCGTCCAAAATGTCCGGGATTCGGCTTTTGCGTTCTACAGTCGCCATTCATTCATCATGTTTACTGTGGCGAGCAGGACGAGGCTGACGGCCGCGGGAGAACAGCGCGAGGCCGGTGGCGTGATTACTGAGACGCGCCGAGTCTCCCATCTCTCACGGAGGAGCGGGAATTTTTCTTAGCAATGGTAAAACGCACATCAACTGATCACTTGTTTAGCGTTCATGTAAACACTACATTCAAATTCACCAATCGGAATGAATTCAGTTAGATTGAAACAAAAGGTGTGCATGTAAACAAGGAATAGCGACCGCAGAAAGCAAAAGCTGAATCCCGTACATTTTGAACGATCTCGCCCGCCGGACAAGTCCGGGAAAAGGAGGATGGTTACTTACTCAGCTTTCTCCTACTATTCAGCTTTCTCCACAGAACAAGAGCCTGCTAGCTTAGCTTCCAAAGTAAGACGGCTGACACTGTGTACATTCTGAGTGAGATCCCACCTCCTATGGGCGGGCTGAAAACATGCAGAACAACGCCATCTACTGGCTGTAGTCTTTAGCCTCCGGCCAGAAAATCCTCCGATTATGCAAAATGACGATTTTTGCGTCATCGGAGGATTTTTTCCAGACAAAAAATACATAAATCTCTTGTCTCAGGGGGATATGAGGGTGGAAAGCATGGTAATTCGAAAATGGACACAGGGCCAAGAGGGTCAGCAGCATTGTCCGCTGCCACTACCGGTCTTGGCAGGTGATAGACATTGGAATGCTGGCCAGCCGTTGACCGTGCTGTCCGACGTATGGCCACTTCACTAACTGCTGGAACAAACGGAGACAAAGGGGGTGAAGAGGGAGTAGGTCCTTCTGGTGCCCTGGTAGAAATAGGCACTAAAGGGGCTCGCCCAGTAGGTGCCAAGGCAGCTGGTAGAAGCTGCAACCGAGGGGTGGGTTGAGTAACAGACACTTGAGTGGGGGTTACCAAAGGAGCCTCATGCCTCAACACTAATAGATCATCCCCTGACAACTCGTCCTCTGACTGAGGCAGGTCAGCAAGGCAGCCTCACTTGGAGGATGGGCTTCAACCACAGCCTTCAGCAGTGCACGGTTGACCTGCCTGGCTTTGGTCGGTTCGTCCACTGGTGCAATTGTGTACACAGACCCTCCCTCTCTGGGCACTTTGAGGACTCTGTACTGTACAGGACCATAAAGGTCACGGAGCTTATGACGCCCCCGTGCAGCAAAATCACGAAACCACACTAGCTGGCCCAATTTAAGAGGCAAAGCTCATGGCGATCATGGTGATTCTTACGACGCTCTGGAGCAACCCGCAACCTCTCTGTAGCACCTTCGAAAGCCAACTGCAAGCGGGTCTGGTGCTCCTGAATCCACTCATGGACGTTTCCACCCACGGGATCCTGAACTCCACCTAACAGGAAGTTGACTGGTAGTCTAGGCTCCTGTCCGAACATTAAAAAGAACGGAGACTCCCCAGTTGACTGATGGGGGGTGGTGTTATAAGAGAACAGGACCTGAGGCAAGCAGGAACTCCAGTCCCTCTTCCGAGACACTGGCAGAGTGCGCAACAAGTTATGGAGCTTTCTATTGAACCGTTCGCATTGGCCATTCCCGGCCGGATGGTATGGCGTGGTGCGAGACTTTTCAGTGCCATAAAGGCCACACAGCTGTTGAATAAGGGAACTCTCAAAGTTGCGGCCCTGATCAGAGTGGATACGGGCAGGAACACCAAACTTGGAGAACCACTCTACCACCAAAGCTTGGGCCACAGTGGGGGCCCGTTGGTCAGAGGTGGGAACAGCAAGTGTGTATTTGCTAAAGACATCAGTCATGACCAGTACATTTTCTAAACCACTCTGGGTGGGTTCTAACACTGTATAGTCAATGGCTACAATCTCATCAGGCCGTGAGGCCAACAGGTGCCCCATAAAACTAGAACTAGGACGTTGAGAGTCCTTACCAACTTGACACCTCTCACAGGCCTGACACCACTTGTACAAGTCTGCGGTCATACCCGGCCAATAACAGCGCTGGCGTAGGAGCTCCAATGTCCTTTCTGTGCCCTGATGGCCATGCTCCTGGTGGACCTTAGTAAGCACCTCTTCCTTAAAGGAAGCAGGCACCACCACCTGCAAGACTACTTCCGCGCCGTCGGGGCGAAACACCCGGCGATACAGGGCACCACTCCTCTCAACCAGCCTGTCCCACTGTTGAAGTAACGTCAATGCAGGCCGGGACGCCCTTTGACGCTCTTCAAAGTTGGGACGCTGCTCACGTCTCCAAAACACTAAGACCTCCTGAATAACCGGATCAGCCTGCTGGAGGGTACAGATTTCAGAAGTGGTGAGATGAGGCAGGGCCATGACAGCAGATTGAATTGCTTCAGGTTCCCAAAGAGCCTGCCGCAGAGGCTTCGGGAGTGATGTACCAGGAAGCATAGCTTCCATATCTGCTGGGACCGGAGGATACTGGCGGGATAGAGCATCCGCATTCTTGTTATTTCTACCCGATCGATACTTTACCTCGAAATCAAAGGACGCAAGCTGGGCTGCCCAGCGTTGTTCAGTTGCACCAAGTTTAGCCGATGACAAATGGCTAAGCGGATTATTGTCAGTGAAGACCACACATTTATGGCCCAGCAGATACTCCCGAAATTTCTCCGTCATGGCCCACTTGAGTGCAACAAATTCCAATTTCATAGAGCTGTAGTTCACCATGTTGCGCTCAGTGGGCCTTAAACCCTGACTAGCGTAGGCTACGGGCCTAACCTTACCATATTGCTCTTGTGATAACACGGCACCAAGGCCACCATGACTTGCGTCTACCTCCAAAATGAATGGAAGTGAGAAGTCGGCATACGCAAGCACCGGAGCACTGGTGAGCCTAGCTTTCAGTGCTTCAAAGCTGCTATAGCACTCTTCTGTCCAGTTTTCAATGACAGCTCGCTCTGCCCTTCTCTTAGACTTGGTGGCACCCAAATGTGCCACAAGCTTGTGTAACGGGGCCGCCAGCTTCGCAAAACCCTCCACAAAGCGGCGGTAATAACTGGCGAACCCAAGAAATGACCGCAGCTCTGAAACAGTAGCAGGAGACCGCCAGTTGGATACCACCTCTACCTTGCTTGGGTCCGTGCCAACCCCCTTACTGGAGATCACATGCCCCAGATAACGCACCTCTTTCTGGAAAAAGGCACATTTGGTGAGCTTTGCCTTTAGATTTTCCCGTTGAAGACGGCCCAGCACTACTTCCAATCTCTCCAAGTGCTGCTGGATTGTGGAGGAGAAAACCACAATGTCGTCAAGGTAAAGCAACAAGGACTGATTTTGTTGGTCACCGAACAGCCGTTGCATCAATCTTTGAAAGGTGCCGGGGGCATTACAAAGCCCAAAGGGCATGCGATTCCATTCGAAACGCCCAAAGGGCGTGCAAAACGCAGTCTTGGGCCGATCTGCCTCAGTAACTGGGACCTGGTTATACCCACTGGCCAGGTCAAGGGTAGAAAACCAGCAAGCACCCGTGAGTGCATCCAAGGATTCCTCGATGCGAGGAAGAGGGAAAGCGTCTTTCCGGGTTTTACAGTTAAGCTGCCTATAGTCAACACACATTCTTAGGGTTCCATCCTTTTTCTTAACAAGGACAATAGGACTGGCATAAGGACTGCTACTCTCCCTAATCACCTGTGCGTCAAGAAGTTGGTGAATGTGCTCTTTAACCAGCTCACAGGAACATTGTCAAAAAAAGAGGGATGTCATGGCTAATCAGGTTAGTACAACCAAGGTCTCCATCATGAGCAGAAAAGACAGAGCTGTATCTCCCAAGAAGGGACTTTACCGAACCCTGTTCTTCAGCAGACAATGATGAAAGGTCCATGACAGCTATCTGATCCTGTACCGTAGGAGCAGCAATCTGAGATGCCACTGTGGCCACACCTGAAGGTACCTCAGTGACTCCTGTAGGCAGGCTAACAACACAAACATTGTCCAATGTACCTACAACAGTGCGTGGATAAAGCAGCACATCAATAGTACCTACATTCACCACTGGGATGTAAGCAGTACCCCTTGCCACCCGAACCAAGGCAGGAGACGCAAGAAGTCCAGCTGGTAGGCCAGATCTGAGGGGTTCAAACAACACAGTAGTCTCAGAATATTGCGCTGAGCATGTGGTAGTGACTATTTTCATCACACCCCCAGGAATCCGGCAAGCCTTCCTGCCTCGCACTCTTACATTACCAGCTGCATCATCAAGGGAACGGGTGCTGGCCTGCTGACACCCTTGCAACGCCTTCACAACAAATTCTGGACTATTGGCGACCACAGGTAAGTCAAACATGGCCAAGCCATGCCGACTAAAAAGCTCTCTGTAGCATCTGTGAATCACTTTCATCCCCAAAATACCAGGGACCTGAGAAGACACACCACCAGGGGGATCCTTAACTACCAGCAACCCACACCGCTGCAATAATTTACCACAAAGCTTAATGTCAAGCTCCAAGTAGCCAAGATAGGGAATGGCCAACCCATTGGCTGCCCTGAGCTGCAGCCAGTGACAAGACTGGAGCCTCTCTTGACCCCATGGCTCGAATTGCTGGAGAAAGAAACTCTCTGTGATTGTAGAAACCATTGAACCGGTGTCTACCAGGCAAGGAACCTCAACCCCACCCATACACACATCTAAATGTGGACAAGATGACATCAGTTTTGAAGTTTCCGCCAAATAATTAAACTTAAATGAACCAGTATCTGCCCCCTCCGAACTGTGGCTCTGCAATTCGGTGGGTGCTAGTTTTCCGACGCCGGAGCAGGGCGAGACTGCCTGTTAACCCTCTGGAGTCTGAGCGGTTTTCTGGGCCCTTGAGATGTTCTGACATGCCCTGACATTTGTGCTTTTTTCAGTTGCTTATAAACATATTAATGGCAAAGGTGTAAATTCACTCTATAAAGCACAAACAGGGCTACCATAATATGTGAGCCACGTGTATGTACATGTTTTCATTTTTGAGAGAATAATGTTTATGCGTGGATATTGAAAAAACTAAAAACTAAAATTTCTGAAATAAGGCCACAAAACACATAGTAAATATGTGTCAATAAGACTTTTGACCAATGGATGTCCTCGCCCAGTGTTTTTTCTTCAAAATTATGTGAAAATAGTCTTGCTTTATCGTTCAAATAAAACCATACATTGATTTAAATTGATGTAAAACAGGTTTTGCTTGGAAAGCCAATATGCGAGGGGGCGTGAACGAGGAGTGGTTTACACCTGAATTACCACCCACTCTGCATAATGAGCCATTCACACAGGTGTGAAACTGGCTGAGCCACAATGCAAGGACAAAAGAAATTTAGAAGAAGACTTATATTGACCATTTAAGATTTTGCTTACATCTATCTTGTACATATGTTTTGCTATTTTATTAAAAAGGTTACAATTACAACAATAATTACAATTTCAACAATATTTCAAGTGTACTCTTTCTTTGTAAATTAACATTTTATCTATGTATTCATTACTTTGAATATAGCCAACATTGGAACAGCTAACATCTTAGTTGATGACTTTATTTTTGACAAAAATATTAGGCTATTTTATATATAGAAATTGCTAAACAAAAGCTTATTTGACGAGGCAGTATATTCTACAGTAAAAACTGTACCCAAATATACTAAACAAAATGTTGTCTTTCATATTTCGCCTGACTGTAACGTTGTTTTCATGAAATATTAGGGCATATAAATGTTAATTTGCAGTTTACGTTGCTTATACAAATAGCCTACATTTTATTTCAACATATTTCAGTTGATTTTTACCCATCTCAGTATAGCAATACGGTTTGCTAAAAAAATCATCATTCGTTGACGATAGGCTTTTGACTCGCGATCTTTGCAGTAGGCTAGTGAACGCACCGGATAAATGCACATTTATTAGGCTATAGTTTTTTTTTTTTTGGATGGTTTTGTTTAGAAACAGCTTTCTGTAAATATATTTCACATTTTTTAGACATGTGAGGCGAGTAGGCTCATGATTCATGATGATCTCCAGTTCAAGCACCTTATGTTGTGATTGCTAGCCCATGATATTTACTTTAAATCCAGGAAATTTGTTAATGAAAAAATGATTAAAATTAAGATACAATTGATACAAAACGAAATTCGTTTTAAAGAAAGAATTTGTACTTTCTGTTTTGAGGTCTCTGTGAAAGTTTTAGAGCGCTCGCGTCCATAATGGAGAACTGTGGTAAACAGCGCGCATCTATGCCGTTCATTCATTCATAAACAGAAACCCGAGAGGGAAAAACTTACTAGTATTCCTCAGCTCGTATTCCTCGTATTCCTCATTATTCCTCACAGCGCTGTGTTGTAAACAAGTAATGTTCTGAATAAACTTGTGTTTTGGTTTTCTCGAGCTGATACAGGGGGCGTTCACAGGATTGCGCGGATTACCTCAGCCATTTGCGTTTGAATAGCACGCGCTCTCCGTGGGCGGAGTCACATTACATTTGAATTAGCTCTAATGAGGTCGACTGGAATCGCTCTCTTTTAATACAGATTTCACAAGATGAGAATATTTGTTTTTTATATAAATTACTTCATTAAAAAGAAGAGAATTCAAGGTTCATGCCTGTGTGTCTGAATGCCTGTTTGACTGAGTATTCGCTGAGTTATTGTTCATTTTCGGACGCGTTTCAGAATGGACTACACTGGCAGATAGAAGGCAGAACTCGCATCACGCTTATTTTTCTTTATTTGGCAAAAAGCACAACACTTTGTTTTTATTGTGAGTATACACAAAAATAATACACATTTAACAGAATCGATTGATGTATGAAACTTGCTTGTAATATCAAAGTCCACAGAGCAAAATTAATTTCTTTTGAACTGAACTGAAAAAAAGCGAGCTGGTATCGCCGGCGATACCACCGACCTCAGGGGGTTAAAAGGTGGAGGGCCAGGCAAAGGAAAGGGTGCACGAGCAGGGACACGTTCTCCTTCACACTCCCTGGCAAAATGGCCAGGCTGCTGGCACCGCCTACATATTATGGGGCCATTATGAGATGAACGACCACGCTGGCTAGAGCTCTGCATGCAGGCAATGCTTTGAGTAAGCTGGTTGAGCTGTCCTTGCTGCAGCTTTAGCATCTCTCGCATTTCACTCAACTCAGATACTTGGGGTGAGTTAACAACCGACCGAGGATCACTCTGAACGCCAAACTGAAAACCAAGTGCTGAAGGGACAGAATGACTCCGTCCCCTAACGCCCCCTGGCAAACCCTCTCGCTCCCACCGGATCGCTTCTGCCCTCACTTCTAGCAGGGTAGCGGCTGGCTGTCTACGCACACACTGTTTCAACTCACGACGGAGGGTGCCATCAAGTACATGCTCAACAAATTGATCGCGTAACAAAACTTCGGCATTTGGTACATCGCCGGGTGCGCGTTGTTTTACCGACGTCATAAGACTCATCAGCGAGAGGGAGAACTCTTGCAGGGTTTCCCCCTCCCGTTGCCGACGGGAGAAAAACGCTTCCTGCAAAGCTACGTAGGACTCACAACAACCATAAAGCTCCTGTAAAACGGCAATTATCTTAGCTGGATCCTCACGTTCCGCATTAGGACGAAATTTTACTTCATCGCGAGCCTCTCCCTCCAGGTGATCAAACAAAAAGAATGCCTGATCGGATGTTGACAAATGGCGCGCCCTCATACAAGCTTGCACTTCCTCAATCCATTCTGTTAACCCTATGCCTGATCTTCCCCTAAACATGGGACATTTTCGGTCACGGGGCACAAAAACCAATCTCTCAGTTGTAGGGGTTCTAGTCATGGGTAAAGCAGTAGGTAACACATTAGGGGGTGCGGAACTAGGTCCAGGCACGGCCGCAGCCCGTTCTAGGCGCAGCCTCTCATTATCTGCTCTTAACTGCTCAACTAAGTCCCTCAACTCCTGTAACTCTCCCTCCATACTTATCCTGCCCAATAAAGGGGAAACTCTACCGTTAGGAGATAGGAAAGCGGAGAAAGAACACCAGCTGCTGTTTTGCCTTTAACACAGAACAAAGAAAATGTGAACACTCTTGGACAAATCAAAATGCACCCAGGACCACAAAGGAGCAGAAATAACCAAATGCAACAAAATTGAACACGTCTCGGCTTTAAATTGTAAACCCTGCCGACTATGCGCCAAATTGTGGCGATACAGAGAGCCAAACAGTACTGAGGAGGTTATAGTCTAAGTGGAACCTGCCCCAAAAACACCGACTACGCCACCCTGGGAATTTCACCCAGAGAATGATTCTTTATTTCCTAATTGCAATACTATTGATTCACTTAAGGACACACAGGTAATTAAACAATTCAGCCAGAGACGAGGTTCAATTTTTAAAAGAGATAACAAATTTTATTCAATAATTTAAAACAATTCAGAACACGTTCATACTTGCTGCTGAGGCTTACAAGTGGAGGAGAAAGGAGTCACAAGGCACGAAGGAATCCCAGGAAAGGTCACCACGTGAACACAAACACTGAAAAACACAGTGAACACAGCAAAGAAAACGGGGTAGACAACACAGCACGCAGGAGGGGGATACCACCACCCAGACACCAACACCACCACCTTCGGCTCTCAGCAACTGAAACAGACACACACTATCAAGGGGGATTCACTCAACAGAAAGAGAAAAGTCAATATAATATTTAAATAAAAAAAACTAAATGAAATAATCTTAATCACAAAATAGCCAAACTGCCAGAACCAACAATGGTTCCAGAAGGCAGTCCACAAAAAAATAGGATATCAATTCTAAGACACTTCTCAAACAAAGAAAAACAAAATAAACATGGATTAAAGTACAATGAAACCTTGGCCAAGGAAAACGAATTCAGTAATGAGACAGAAGAAAACAAAATATAAATAAATCTATTAACTGGACTAGTTTATCTAACGAGATAAACTAAAATCACTGATAAAGAAACAAAATCACTGATAAAGAAACAAACTAGAAGCACAAATTAACTAAATTGAAAACAAAGTAATAGAAAAGAAATATAAACACTTAACTCAAATTATAACTGTAAAGAGCCAACCCCTTCAACTGCACTCAAACAGTTAAAACACTGGCCCAAGTCAACCTAGAGGCTCGCACAGTCAAACGTATGGCCGTGAGTGTCCAGTGGCCGTGATTGCCCAGTGGCCGTGAAGGCAGAACGGGCGGGCAGCGATCGAGTAGAGTTGATGATGCAATGTTCAAAATCTACATTAAAGAGACAGCTGTACAGTGATCGAGTGACGTTAGAGTTGCTGGTACATAATGTTCAAAACACACAAGGAAACAGCTGTCCAGGACGAGCAGGTAGCGCGATCGAATAAGATTGCTGATACAATGTTCAAAATATACACATTAAGCAAGCAACACTCCAGGACGGACGTGCAGAAATCAGATGACATTAAGGTTGATTGTACAATATTCAAAATGTGCGTTAAACAAACAGCAATCCAGGCAAAACAGCAGCTAGTGAATGAATGCTCTGCAAGTCGATCTCCCATTGAACCAGCCCGGTTCCTGTTATTTATTAAAAAAAAATGAATTAAAACCAAATCAAACAAATAAATCCTACACTATATATCCTACATACCAATCAAGCAGCGTTTTGTATCACCCAGGAGGAGGCAGCTCAAAGGGTACAAACAGTACAGGCAGCTTTCAGTAACATCCGCTTTTGAATGCGTTGAACGACGGAGTGAAGGACTGGCCCGCCAACCGGAGATCTATGAACGTTCAATGCATAGTAAACATAACAGCGGCCGATACCAAATAGAATGAGGGCAGAGACAGCAGAGCCGCTACTTTACCTGTAGAAACGCAGCAGCAAAACACGGAGCGAGTGACCTGGAAGTATGACGCACTTCCGTCACCAGCGAGCAAGAGGCAGTCAGTAGGGCAACTACCTGTATTTATAGGGGGCTGTGGCAGCGATTGGCCAATAGAATGCAGAGTAGTTACGAGTTAAACTCATACTGCTACAACTACATTCAAATTCACCAATCGGAATGAATTCAGTTAGATTGAAACAAAAGGTGTGCATGTAAACAAGGAATAGCGTCCGCAGAAAGCAAAAGCTGAATCCCGTACATTTTGAACGATCTCGCCCGCCGGACAAGTCCGGGAAAAGGAGGATGGTTACTTACTCAGCTTTCTCCTACTATTCAGCTTTCTCCATAGAACAAGAGCCTGCTAGCTTAGCTTCCAAAGAAAGACGGCTGACACTGTGTACATTCTGAGTGAGATCCCACCTCCTATGGGCGGGCTGAAAACATGCAGAACAACGCCATCTACTGGCTGTAGTCTTTAGCCTCTGGCCAGAAAATCCTCCGATGACGCAAAATGACGATTTTTGCGTCATCGGAGGATTTTTTCCAGACAAAAAATACATAAATATCTTGTCTCAGGGGGATATGAGGGTGGAAATCATGGTAATTCGAAAATACTACAGGTTTTCTACTAATACAAAGCTTAATGCTAAATCCTGAAGTAACCCTTTAATAAATTGGTTTTGCTTACTGAACTCCTTGGCACTGGTCTTTGGAATTCTTGCAATTAGATTTGATATCCAATGCAGGAAAAAATGTGTAATGTTTCAATGGTAGTGTTTTTTTATTCTTTCTAGTTTCAAACATAATGAGCTGATTGTTTTTAAAATGTGTATTCAGTTATGTATCAATGACTATTATGCATGAATTGGATATATCAAAATATATTTGACAGGAAGACAAAGGAGCCTACACTTCTTGTCTGCTAAGATAGAGTGTAAAGGGAATGCTGAAGGGAAACGTCTTAAGTGAGAGATGGACTTCGATTTTTGGAT
This sequence comes from Squalius cephalus, assembly GCF_949319135.1. NCBI lineage: Eukaryota > Metazoa > Chordata > Actinopteri > Cypriniformes > Leuciscidae > Squalius > Squalius cephalus. The sequence goes on along the minus strand of NC_137128.1, from coordinate 722,558 downwards.
TCACTGAACATGTAAAGTTTGAAACCATTTGTTAAAACCATTTGACTGTTTGAAGTGTTAAAGTGAATTTGTGGTTTTAGTGTTCATTAGTTGTTTTGAAATGGTAACATGACATGTTTTTGTGTTTGCCATTATGTGTTAACACTCTGAACTACATGGCTTTATTGCACCATTAAAAACAATGTATTGCAGGATCATTGTAGGAGGAGTGGGCAGGAAATGGGGGATTGTGCAAATCTTTCTTTAGAAGGAGCCTCATGCTCAGATTCCAGGAAAGGAGAGTGAACCTGGACCTGCTCCAGCACAGCACCCTGTGTGTACCAAGGTTATTTTCGTAAACGAAAACTGAAACTAAGACTAAAACTATTGGTCAAAAAACATTTTCGTAAACTGAAATAAAATTAGAAATTCATAATAAATGATAAACTAAAACTAAACGAAACTAACAACAGTTACTGAAAAACTAACTGAAATAAAATAATAATTAGCAAAAATAAATAATCATTTTCGTATTTAATAAGCTCTTTACTTTGGTGGAAAGTCTGACCTGTGGCTGTTTAGGGAAATGCCTGTAAATGGCGCTTCACACGCGTGAAGTTGCTGAGGCGATTAACCACTGTCCTGTGACGCGCTCAATGAAGGACCAGCGAACACACCGCTAGTCATGAGCGGCTGTTGACAGAGAAGATTTCAGAATTAGAAACACGCATCCAAACTTTAATTGAGGATAGTAAGAGTGCTAGTGCTTTAGATGTTTTGGATGCGCATAGTATAGTGAACACTTTACATGGCGCGGTTCCGGCTGAAGTAGAGCCCGTGCAGCCGGGCAAATGGGTGAAAACCATCTAAAAACCACTCTTCCGTTCCGATTACCATAACAAATCGATTTGCCCCGCTCAGTGAAACACCCACTGAGAATGATTGTGCCCTAGTTATTGGCGATTCTATCACACGGAACGTGAAAATAGAGACACCAACCACCATAGTCACATGTTTGCCGGGAGCCAGAGCGCCTGACATCAAAGCAAATTTAAAAGTGCTGGCTAATGCTAATCGTAAATTCTCTAAGATCATTATTCATGTCGGCACTAATGATGTTCGACTCCGCCAGTCGGAGATCACCAAAATTAATATTAAAGAGGTGTGTGAACTTGCAAGTACGATGTCAAGGACTGTAATTTGCTCTGGCCCCCTTCCTGTTCGCAGGAGTGATGAGATAGTTAGTAGATTGTGTTCGCTTAACGGTTGGCTGTCGAAGTGGTGTCCGCTTAATAATATAGAATTCATAGACAATTGGAAAAGTTTTTGGGGCAAACCTGACCTGTTGAAAAGAGATGGTATTCATCCCTCCTGGGATGGTGCTGCTCTTCTCTCTAGTAATATGGCACATAGTCTTAGAGCTCAAACATGACAATCTGGGGCTCAGGTCAGGAAGCAGACAGACTGGCTAAACCGACCGTCTGCTAGCGGCCTCACGTCACCAAGGTCAGATAAATCCCATCACATAGAGCCTCTTTCACCTAGATATCATCATATAGAGACTGTGTCTGTTCCCCGAATTTGGAAATCCAAAAAACGTTTAAACCCATCTAAGGTTAAAAATTTAATTGATGTTCAACAAATAAAAAACAGCTATATTACAGATGAGCAAATGCTAAAGCTTGGGTTGCTGAATATTCGATCGCTTACTTCAAAAGCACTCTTTGTTAACGATATGATTTCAGATAATAACCTAGATGTGCTGTGTTTGACAGAAACCTGGCTAAAACCAAACGATTACATTACTTTAAATGAATCAACGCCGCAAGATTACTGTTATAAACATGAGCCTCGTCTGAAACGCAAAGGGGGTGGTGTTGCTGTAATTTATAGTAATAGTTTCAAAACCACTAAGAAATCAAGTTTTAAATATAATTCTTTTGAAGCATTGGTGCTTAATGTAAAAATATATAGTGTAAACGATAAATCACGTTTGAGATTTGTGCTGGCTACTGTATACAGGCCACCAGGGCACCATACAGACTTTATCAAAGAATTTGCGGACTTTCTATCAGAATTAATATTGACTGCAGATAAAGTACTAATTGTTGGTGACTTTAATATACACATCGATAATGAAAAAGATGCATTGGGATTGGCATTTAAAGACATTGTAAATTCAATCGGAGTTAGACAACACGTGTCAGGACCTACTCATCGTCGTAATCATACTCTAGATCTAATATTATCACACGGAATAGATGTGGATGCCGTTGAAATTCTGCAGCAGAGCGATGACATCTCAGATCATTACCTAGTCTCATGTAATTTGCATTTAGCCAAGGCTGCAAAGCCGACTCCGTGTTACAAATATGTGAGACCTATCACTTCTGCTACTAAAGATTGCTTTATCAATAATCTTCCCGATCAGTTTCATCATCTCAGCATCTCAGATAGCTTAGAAGAACTAGATATTACAACAGAAATGTTTAACTCTCTCTTTTCCAGCACTTTAGACACAGTTGCTCCGTTGCGCTTAAAGAAGATTAAAGAAAATAGTCCAACGCCGTGGTACAACGAGCACACTCGGGCCCTTAAGAGAGCAGCCAGAAAAATGGAGAGCAACTGGAAGAAAACAAAACTAGAGGTATTTCGGATTTCATGGAAAGATTGAGCTCGATTGCTTACAGAGAGGCTTTAAAAGCTGCTAGATCTGCTTATTTTTCAACCCTATTAGAAGAAAATAAACATAATCCTAGGTATTTATTTGAAACGGTGGCTAAACTAACGAAAAATAAAGCTTCAAGCACCGAAGTTTCCAAGCAACACAGCAGTAATGACTTTATGAACTTCTTCACTTATAAGATTGATAATATCAGGGACAAAATTATAACTATGCAACCGTCTGCTACAGTATCGCATCAGGCAGTGCATTGTAGTCTCCCTGAGGAAAAATTTGATTCATTCGTTGCTATAGGAGAGGAAGAATTTACTAAACTCATTAAATCATCTAAATCTACAACATGTATGTTAGACCCTATACCAACTAAGCTACTGAAAGAAATACTTCCAGAGGTCACAGATCCTCTTCTTAATATCATTAATTCATCTTTGTCTCTAGGATACGTACCAAAAAACTTTAAGCTGGCTATGATTAAACCGCTTGTGAAAAAAACGCAACTTGATCCTACAGAATTAGTCAATTACAGGCCGATCTCGAATCTACCTTTTCTGTCAAAGATACTAGAAAAAGCAGTATCTTCACAACTGTGTTCCTTTCTTGAAAGAAATGATATCTGTGAGGATTTTCAGTCCGGATTTAGACCGTACCATAGTACCGAGACAGCTCTCGTTAGAGTCACAAATGATCTGCTCTTATCATCCGATCGTGGTTGTGTCTCGCTATTAGTGTTACTCGATCTTAGTGCTGCATTTGACACCATTGACCACAACGTTCTTTTAAATAGATTAGAACATTATGTTGGCATTACGGGAAATGCACTAGCATGGTTTAAATCATACTTATCTGACCGTTATCAGTTTGTTGCAGTAAATGATGAGATGTCTCATCGATCACAAGTTCAGTATGGCGTACCACAAGGCTCAGTACTAGGACCGCTGCTGTTCACTCTGTACATGCTACCATTAGGAGATATCATTAGGAAACATGGCATTAGCTTTCACTGTTATGCTGACGATACTCAGCTCTATATTTCTTCAAAACCTAACGAAACTTATCAATTCACAAAATTAACGGAATGCATAGCGGATATAAAAAATTGGATGACTCGTAATTTCCTACTTCTAAATTCTGAAAAAACAGAGTTTCTAATTATTGGACAAAAAACTTCCTCACGTAATAACCTAGAATACTGTCTAACGCTTGATGGCTGCTCTGTTAAGTCTTCGTCGTCAGTTAGGAACCTGGGTGTGCTCTTTGATACCAATCTTTCATTTGAAAGTCACGTGTCTAGTATCTGTAAAACCGCATTTTTCCATCTTAAAAATATATCTAAATTACGCCATATGCTCTCATTGACAAATGCGGAACAATTAGTTCATGCGTTCATGACCTCAAGGCTAGATTATTGTAATGCCCTACTGGGTGGTTGCCCTGCACGCTTAATAAACAAACTACAGCTAGTTCAAAACGCAGCAGCTCGAGTTCTTACCAGAACCAGGAAGTATGACCATATTAGCCCGGTTCTGTCAAAACTGCACTGGCTCCCTATTAAACATCGCATAAATTTTAAAATATTGCTGATCACTTACAAAGCACTAAATGGTTTAGCTCCGCAGTACTTGAGCGAGCTCTTAACGCATTATAGTCCGTCACGTCTATTGCGATCTCAAAATTCCGGCCAGTTACTAATACCTAGAATATCAAAATCGACTGCTGGCGGTAGATCCTTCTCCTATTTAGCACCAAAACTCTGGAACAGTCTTCCTACCATTGTCCGGGAAGCAGACACACTCTGTCAGTTCAAAGTTAGTTTAAAGACACATCTCTTTGACCTAGCATTCACATAATACATTATAGACTTCTATAATTTAATGTTAGGCTGCATAGATCAGGTCAGCCGGAACCGGGAACACTTCCCATAAATCCTGATGTACTAGTTACATCATGAGAAGAATGGCATCTACGCTAATTTTAGTGTCTGTGTTTATCCCGAGGTTTTCCCGCAGCCTGCCGGATCCAGGCCGTATCCAGATCTGACGAAGGACCTTCGCCTGGGCCGATGACAACGCAGTGCTGAAGTGCCAACTAGTCTCTCCCTATGGAGGATCCCTTTACCACTCTACAGATAAGGCGTTGTCGGGAAAATTCGTTTCACGTTCCTACCCCAAAGCAACAAAATAAAATAAAATTCTTTATCAAAATCTATAAGGAAAGACAAGTACTTTGTTTAGGCTTGGCTTGTAGGGAATTCCAAACCTGCGTATATTCAAATGCACATAACTATAGAACCCATTCTAAATGCGCATGTGAACGCCATCAGCATTTCTCACAGGTTCGCGTTTAAAGTCTGTGTAGAGGGAATGGTGTCGTCTTAGCGGCCCCTAATTTAATAACAAATGATCGTTGCGACGGAAGCAAATCAATCAAAACTAACTTTAGATTGAAAATAACTTAACTCTGCTATAAAGCCAAAACAATCTCTGTTACCTTACATTATACGCTTATCTCTGTAAAGCTGCTTTGAAACAATCTACATTGTTAAAAGCGCTATATAAATGAAGATGACTTGACTTGACTGTTCATAAAGGATGCTAGTGGAATGGGAAATAATAACTCAAGGTAATGAGACGCAAGTTGAACTTCTTTTAACTTGAGCAAAGCATTTTTAGAATGTCCTTTCATTTGCGAGACTCGGGTCATACCTGTCAACATTTGGGTACCGAAATACAGGAGACCTGGTGGGGGGTTTCAGTTCAACCACATGCGGTTTCATGTCATCTATACATTACACACCCCATCGCCACATCATAGACAAATTCAGTTAAGACAGTTGTATTCATCTTAACAACACACAACAAATCAATATAGCCTACAGACAAACAGATTTCTGGAATAAGGCATAGGCCACACATCTGTGAGTGGGCTACAGTTTTCAAGTCTGAACAGGTGATGTTGTGTAATATTCAGTTACTGTAAGAAACTGCTCCAGCGGCTGGAGTTTACCGGTATTAGCTACTCATCACCTGTGTAGCCTATAGCCTACTCCATTCCCTGGAGCAGATTTTCACTGGAACTGAATACTACATCCACATATTTTTATGTAATCAATCAGCATATTGTTGTGTAACTTCACTATTGGAACAGTATTTCACAATTTTTCACAGGAACTGAATATTACAAACAACTATTGCGAAAGAACGATTTACAAAACAACGATTGCGAAAGCGTGCTCGGATTATGAATTTGTTCACTGTTACTGTTGTATGTAGTTATTATTTTATTTTTTATTTTTTTTCCTGTATAGTTCTATTTTGTTAATAAATTTTACATTCTATTTAGGATTTCTCGGGTGTCCCTATTTTTGCTGTGTCCCTTTTGAGCCACGGGGCGAAACGGGTATGGATTGAACAACCAAAGCAACTGTACGTTTTACAGATCTGAGCTCAGCTGAGACTTCTTCTCTGGTACTTTTGGCGTAGGATATTTATTTCCGTCAAGGCCACCACGCTAGAAAAACATGTACACACTCACACACTGCATAGATACTTCATTATTTAATCACACTGGCTTCACAGCAGGTTGTAAGATTAATTTAGCTGTTTTTTGTTGTATGTACCAGTGTCACTCTGAAAAAAGTAAACTATGTTTAACAAGATTTCATCTTTAATATGAATTAGTTTGTCGGTATTTTCCATCGTTTTTTTCTTGTATACTTTTAAGTCCCATTTATTTGGTGCTTTGTTCAATCTCAAACCATTATTTTTATTTTAATTATTAAGATGTCTGCACAAGAGTAAACTGTAATCTCGGCAAACATTAAACTTTGCTGAAATTATGCGTCTCGCTTTGGTCTAGCCTGGAAGTGTTCTGTTTGCTCTGCTAAACTATAATTACTAAAGCTAAAACTGAAACTAAATAAAATAAAAACTAAATAGAAATGTGTTTGCAAAATAAAAACTAAACTAAAACTAACAAAACCATTAATGAAACTAACTAAAACTAAACTTAAATTTAAAGCAAAATTGAAAATGATATTAAAATAAAAACTAATTTAAAAAAGCAAAACTATAATAACCTTGGTGTGTACTGTACTTACTTCTCCATCACCGATTTCTGATTACTGCAGAAAGAGGAAGCAGGTAATGGGGGATTGTGCCAGCAGGAGTAGGAGGAGTCTCATGGTCAGATTCCAGGAAAGGGGGAGTGAACCTGGACCTGCTCCAGCACAGCACACTGTATGTAAGAGCAGTGGATCACCTGAGCCTGACCCACAGCCAGCCTGACGCCGAGACGACAACCGACACACACCTCCAACAGAGAACCAGGTGAGCTGTGCTCATTTAAAGACTGGGTGGCAGGAATTGTTAGAATGACAAACTGAATCGGTCAGTCTTATATTTGTGTAGTTTTTTTTATTCCCAAAACAAGCTGTGCCTCATTTACTGAACAGTGATAAAATGCTAGAATGACTTGCTGGAATAGGAAAGACACATTACTTTTTAAAATGTTTTTTGAATGCACGTGTTTGTGCTTCCACACTGCAAACTGCTCTATGTTTTGGAAAGTGGGGGTTAGTGTAAGTGAACAATCTTGCACTTTTATTCAAAGTTTTCAAAAATCAGCAGAACATGTGCGTAGACCCCCCCACAATGATACTGGTTAATTTTTGGTATTTCTAACTCCACCATAAAATGTCTTTAATATGGCGGCTTATGGACAGCACTTTGGTGCAGCAGTGGTCACGTGGTCTCACGCAAGAAATGCTTCATGTCAATCAAGTGACTCGAGTGGAACTCATCTGAAGAGTAATTAAATAATTAGCACACCAGCTATTGGGTACTTATCATAACCATCTTAACAAGTCACATTTACTGACATATTTAACTACTTTTGTATTTCTGCGTACTTCAATAAGCTTTTCAATCCACAGTAACAAATTGAAAATTTAAGAAAGAGAGCATCCCTTTTCCATCCTATAGTGACACAGCTTAAGATACTGTAGAAAACAGTCACCTGACAAAAAATGTCACTATTTTGTTGGGTTTCTTCAGTTATTCATGAGTGTTTGAGTTAACTCCTCTAACCAGGAAAAAAAATGAACGTGTAGCATTTTGCTAAATTTAATATTGTTGCTTATACCCTGTGCAGCAATAATAACAATAATAGTGTATTCCCTTTATTTTATTTTCATATGTAACAGTCATCTTCAAGCAAACAAAACCAGCTGCCTGCAAATGCAAAACTAGAAAATGCGTTCTGTGCAACATTATTAAATTGGATGCAGTATAATTTACCAAACATTTGTAAAATGTCTATAAAATCTAATGTCTAATTGAAATATATTATTTTAAAATTGTATTTTAATTCAAAGCATCTATTTAACTAAACTCAACTATCTGTAACTTAAAGGGTTAGTTCACCCAAAAATGAAAATTCTGTCAGTAATTACTCACCCTCATGTTGTTCCAACCGCGTAAGACCTTCGTTCATCTTCGGAACACAAATTAAGATATTTTTGATGAAATCTGAGAGCTGATCACTCCTATGTGACCGAAACGTGCTGGCCCAGAAAAGTTATTAAAGAGATCGTTAATATAGTCCAAGTGACTCCAGTGGCTCAATCTTAAGTATATAAAGCGACGAGAATACTTTTTGTGCGCAAAAACAAACAAAAATAACGACTTTATTCCACTTATAATTTCCTTCTCTCTGGACCTCTAGTTGGTTCGCGTAGTGTTTTTGCGCAGCGCGTCTGTGTACACGTCACCACGTAGGCTCACTATTGGCCGACGCGCATCATGTGTGTGATGCGTGATGACGTGCAACACAGACGCGCAGCGCAAAAACACTACGCGAACCAACTAGAGGTCCAGAGAGAAGGAAATGAATAGTGGAATAAAGTCGTTATTTTTGTTTGTTTTTGCGCACAAAAAGTATTCTCGTCGCTTTATAAACTTAAGATTGAGCCACTGGAGTCACTTGGACTATATTAACGATCTCTTTAATAACTTTTCTGGGCCAGCACGTTTCGGTCACATAGCAGCCTACGGAGGAGTGATCAGCTCTCAGATTTCATCAAAAATATCTTAATTTGTGTTCCGAAGATGAACGAAGGTCTTATGGGGTTGGAACAACATGAGGGTGAGTAATTACTGACAGAATTTTCATTTTTGGGTGAACTAACCCTTTAACCTAATTAACTTTACAATAATTAAGTGTAAATACTGTACAACATCAAATAATCGCCTGTCTGCATTAAAAGCCGGGTCGGCTCGCAAATATTGTAAATAATTGCCTGGTCTCTAATAAACGCAATAAGTAATAATATAATGCGCGTGATACTGGATGTTTCCGTGATGTCAAACATCTGAAGTTGATCTGTATCATTTATTTCTGTAATAATATATCAAACAAATAGTTTGTGTTCAATACGTTTACTTCTCCTTTAACCCTCTGAGGCCTAAGGGTATTTTGGGCCCTGGAGAAGTTTTGACAGGCCTTGACATCTCTGCTTTTTTCAGTTGCTTTAAAACGTAATGATGGCTAATCTCTGATTACACTGTATTCAGCACAAACAGGGAAGGGCTCCAATAATATGTGAGCAGCATGTATGAACATGTTTGTATTTATTAGAAAATAATGTTTATGCCCTAAATGTTAAGTCACTGAAATAAAGCCATATGACACACAGTAAACATTTGTTCCCAAGACTTTTCAGAACTGCATCTTGTAGCCTTGAGTTTTTTCTTCAAAATGATGTAAAAATTATCCTGAGCACTCACTCATACAAAACAATATAGTCATTTAACTTTTGTAAGATACTTTGTGTCAGAATGGCGTGAAACATCATTAATAATGCAGTGATTCACACCTGAAGAGACAAAGACCCTCCCCTGTGAATATCAATGAGGAATGTGACAGAGGGAACTATAGAGAATGAATGTGAGGGGACTTAATGATTTAATGTATTGTTTGTAGTTTATTCACAAAATTAAGATTAAGATAAAAGTAGTAATCTGACAATACATTTCCTTTGCATAAAAACTTTACATTCAAAAGTTTTAGATCTGGACATTTTTGTTAGATCTGACAGGAAGTCTCTTCTGTTCTACATGGCTGCATTTATTTACAAAAGACAGTTCAAAAGAAACATTCGGACCAAAAGTGCAAACAGAGACAGGGCAAGATGAAATAAAAATAATTTAATAAGTGTTTAGTGCGCACAGTTTGTAAAATGCGTAACATACTCGCTCATAGTTCTTACACTCGCTTGGCAGCTGCTCATGCAAGGAAAATGTTCAAGATGGAGGAGAGAGAGGGACACCGATGATTTTGCAGCCTGATGGTTAGTGGAAGGTGGTCAGCAGAGCACACACATCTGAACACGGTCACACATCTTTATGCCACTCTTGAAAACAGTTCCTGTTTAACTGAAGACATAGGTGAACATTGCATGCCTGGCATTTCCATGGTGTTAAATTCCTTTTACTACGCACTGCTGTGCAATGCACACAATTGCGGCGACCAACTGTGGCAGCATCCCTGTCATTTGATGTCAGCTCAGCTTTGTAATTTCACACAAGAATAGGTAGGCTACTTGTATATTATGACGATGTAAACACAATTAGGCTACATTTCATCAGTAAAATATTACTGTGCACTTACACAGTATGATTCTCGATCGCACCAAGAACTGAACGACACCTGCGTCTGCCTCTGCGAGGTGCTGGAGCCACATTCCTAAAAAAAAATATATATATAAAAAAAACTGTTAGCATACATTAATACATTATCCAAAGTAAACTGATGGGCAATTAATAAGTATGGACACACAATGTATGTATATATCTGTTGATGGGCCATAGGAGAAATAGGCTATCTATTGATGGAACATAGGCCGCGTCACCGCGAGTATCTGTTGATACACACAATGAATGGATCGTTCGCGAATGACACACCACTACATTTCAAACATTTACACCTGTATTCACAAATTCGACATGCAGTGTCATATGCTAACCAAAACCGAATATAAAACAATATAACCAAAATATATCATGTAGGCCTATTTAGACAGCCTATCACTTATTTTACCAGAGGCTGAAATATATTTGCACAACATCACATTATATCTACACAGTGTAATGCCAAACCAGCAGAGGGAGCCCTCGCCTGAGTACTGACTGTGTTCCACTCCCTCTGCTTCTTCTGCACTCATTTCCTGTTTGACTGCTATTTAACCAGAGACCATTCTTGTACTCATTGCGAAGTATTGCCAGTTATCTGCCTTACCGAGCGTTGTTTTCCTGTTTATCCTGCCTGTCTACTGTGTATGATTCTGCCTGGTCCTCTGTTTATCGATTTTCTGGATTATCCCCTTTGTTTTGGTTGCCTGATCGGACTGATGTTTTTGCTTGGACCTATTGCCTGCCTACTCACTCTTGCCTTTTGGAATTCCCCTTTGTACGTTGAAAGATCTGACTGCTACCTTGGTTTTGACCCTCTGCCTGCCTCATCGTATTTGTCTGTGGAAACTTTCTTTAATAAACTTCTGCACATGGATTCCCACTCAGCCTCAGCGTCCTCGTTACAGAATACTTCGCCTCCCCTGAATCCAGCAGAAGTTTCGAACCTGCAAGCAGCATTCGCTTATCAAAGCAATATGTTAAAGGAATACCAGGAACAATTAACCAAGCTCCAATCAGTCAACGAACATCTAACGCACTACATCCAATCACTTCCACAACCCACGCCAAGAACGGTAAGCTTTGCCCTTCCTGAAAAGTTTGATGGTACTGCTGAACAATGTAAAGGCTTCGTTCGTCAGATCAGACTGTACTTTGATCATCAAGGGGATAAATTTGAGTCAGAGGAAAAGAAATGTGCGTTCTTAATGACGCTGTTAACGGGGAGAGCTATCGACTGGGCTGCAGCAGTTTGGGACTCTGATTCACGGTTCAGATATTCAGTGGATTATTTCATCCAGCAACTCCGTGAAGTGTTTGAATACCCCGCCGGAGGCAAAGATGTGTCTACACAAATCATTAACATCACACAAGGTAACCGCACCGCTGCTGAATATGCTATTGAATTCAGAACACTTGCTGCACAGAGTGGTTGGAATGATATCGCTTTAAAAGCCATGTTTCAACGTAGTCTCAACACTGAACTGCAAACTGAACTAGCTTGTAAAGGAGAGAATTCCTCCTTTTCTGAATTTGTCACTCTTGCCATTAAAATTGATAACCTCATGAGACAGGCTCCGAAACGTAAGGGCAACAGGGGAAATCAGAGCAGTTCACAGATTCCAGTCACGATCGATGCACGCCCTCACGACGAACCTATGCAACTCAACGTCTCCCGACTTTCTGAAGGGGAAAGGGAGAGGCGTCGACAACATCAGTTATGCTTTTACTGTGGTAAAGCAGGCCATCGCAGTCTAGGATGTCCACACAAATCCCAAGCTGTTCCCAGGGTAAATATTGAACATTTCTCCTTACTCAGTAACAAATCATTTACTTTACCTATTACTCTCAGGATTGACACATTGTCTCTTGAATTAACAGCGATGATTGACTCTGGAGCCGCTCTGAACCTGATTAATAAGGACATTGTCACAAAGTATAACATCCCCATTCAACCATGCACCCCACCTATCAAAATCAAGGCCATCGATGACACACTTATTGGAGAGGGGATCACTCATCAAACAAAAACTCTCACACTTAATGTCGGTTTGCTGCATCAAGAGTCTATCACACTGTATATTGTTGACTCTCCCAAATTCGAGATCATCCTGGGACATCCCTGGCTATCTATTCACGACCCTGACATTTCCTGGTATCATGGTGAGTTGACTCATTGGTCCACATTTTGTCTAGATCACTGCCTTCCCACTAAACCCCAACCATGTCTCACAACCAGCATTGAAAGTCCAGATACCCTCAAGACTGTGAACATCCCCGCCTATTACTACAATCTTTCTGAAGTCTTTAGCAAAACCAAGGCCGCACAGCTACCACCACACCGACCCTGGGACTGTGCTATCGATCTGCTTCCCAATGCCATGCCTCCCAAGAGTAAAGTTTATCCTCTCTCCCAAACCGAAAGTCAAGCAATGGAGGAGTATATTGAAGAGGCTCTGAACTCAGGTTTTATTCGTCCATCTACATCACCAGCAGCTGCAGGATTCTTCTTTGTTGAAAAGAAGGATGGAGGACTAAGACCCTGCATCGATTACAGAGGACTAAATAATGTGACTGTCAAATTTCGTTATCCCCTTCCTTTAGTACCCTCTGCCCTAGAACAGCTGCGGGAAGCCACCATTTTCACTAAACTGGACTTAAGAAGTGCCTACAACTTAATTAGAATAAAGGAAGGTGATGAGTGGAAAACTGCTTTTCTGACCACCAGGGGGCACTATGAGTACCAAGTTATGCCATATGGGATGGCCAACTCACCTGCCATCTTCCAATCATTCATCAATGAAATCTTCAAGGACCTTCTCAACCAGTTTGTGGTAGCCTATATTGATGACATTCTCATCTACTCTAAGTCTGAGGCAGAGCATATCAACCATGTTAAAGTAGTCCTCTCTCGACTACTCGAAAATCAACTCTACGTCAAAGCAGAAAAATGTGAATTCCATGTTAATCAAACCTCGTTTCTAGGCTACCACATAAGTCACCATGGAGTAAAGATGGATGATTTAAAGGTTCAAGCAGTCACCGAATGGCCCCAACCCACAACAGTCAAGGAATTACAAAGATTCTTAGGCTTCGCAAACTTCTACAGACGCTTCATCCGCAACTACAGCACCATAGCGTCCCCCCTAACATCACTTCTAAAAGGTAAACCCACAAAACTCAGCTGGAATAATGAAGCCACCAATGCCTTTATCACCCTGAAGGAAAGATTCACGTCTGCCCCCATTCTGAAACACCCAGACCCCAGTTTACCTTTTATAGTAGAAGTGGATGCCTCTGACTGTGGTATCGGGGCAGTACTCTCACAGAGACATGGTCAACCAGGCAAACTACATCCATGCGCGTTCTTTTCAAGGAAACTAACTGCCGCTGAACGGAATTATGATGTGGGGAACAAGGAACTGCTATCCATGAAGGCAGCCATGGAGGAGTGGCGACATTGGTTGGAGGGAGCGGTCCACCCATTTCAAATCATCACAGATCACAAAAATTTGGAGTATATCAAAAGCGCAAAACGTCTTAACCCACGTCAAGCTCGTTGGGCTCTATTCTTCACTCGCTTCCAGTTTACAGTAACCTATCGGCCCGGCAGTAAGAACTGTAAAGCAGATGCCCTCTCCAGACGATACGACCTTCCCACAAAACATCTCACTCCAGAACCCATCCTTCCTTACTCTGTCATCCTCGCTCCAGTTTCCTGGGACATCATGGAGGAATTACAAGAAGAGCAACAACGTGAACCACCACCTGCTCACTGCCCTCATGACAAACAGTACGTACCACTATGTCTACGTCAACGCATCATGCAATGGATTCATACTTCCATTAGTGCAGGCCACCCCGGTATTTCTCGTACTATTCATCTGCTACAAAATTCATTTTGGTGGCCTGCAATGGCCAAAGAGGTCACCGCTTATGTAAAGTCTTGTCAAGTCTGTGCCCAGTCTAAAACCCCTAAAGAATTACCCTCCGGTCTCCTACAACCACTACCCATCCCACAACGCCCCTGGTCCCACCTATCCATAGACTTTGTCACTGATCTACCTCCCTCCGACAATTGTACCACTATCCTAGTCATTATAGACCGTTTCTCAAAATCCTGTCGCCTAATCCCATTAAAGGGACTACCTACCGCCATGGAAACAGCCCAAGCCCTGTTCCACCATGTCTTCAGAGTATATGGTCTCCCAGAAGATATTGTCAGCGATCGGGGCACACAATTCACTTCCCAGGTCTGGAGAGCTTTCTGCAAACAACTGGATATTAACGTTAGTCTCACGTCAGGATATCATCCTCAAGCCAACGGCCAAGTTGAACGCCTCAATCAAGAAATCGGCAGATACCTACGAACCTACTGCAGTCGAGAGCAACACCGATGGTCTGAGTTTCTACCTTGGGCAGAATATGCTCAGAACTCTCTCACACACACATCCACTGGCCTGACCCCCTTTCAGTGCGTCCTGGGGTTCCAACCTCCCTTGTTCCCGTGGTCTGGCGAACCTTCCTCAGTCCCAGCGGTGGACGACTGGATTCAACGTAGCGAGAGGGTGTGGGACAGTGCACACGTCCGTCTCCAGCGGGCCGTGAGAACACAGGAGTTCCAGGCCAACAGACGACGTCGCCCACATCCTCCCTACCAACCAGGACAACGGGTCTGGCTCTCGACAAAGAACATCAAGTTACGGCTGCCAAGCAGGAAGCTCAGTCCAAGGTATGTTGGCCCTTTTAAGATTCTTAAGAGAATTAATGAGGTCACTTACCAATTGGAGCTTCCTGATAACTACCGAATCTCTCCCTCCTTCCATGTCTCCCTCCTCAAACCGGTCCACCTGAATGCTGACCCTGGCCATGAGACCCCAGAACCACCACCTCCATTGGACATTGATGGAACTCCTGCTTATCAAGTGAATGAGTTACTAGACTCACGACGAAGAGAGGGTCAGCTCCAATATCTGGTGGACTGGGAGGGCTATGGACCTGAGGAGAGATCGTGGGTAGCTGCCCGGGACATTTTGGATCCATCTCTCATCGAGGAATTTCATCGAGCCAGACCCGACCGACCAGCGCCACGACCACGGGGACGCCCACGTCGAGCTCCAGGAGTCGCTCCTAGAGGAGGGGGTTCTGTAATGCCAAACCAGCAGAGGGAGCCCTCGCCTGAGTACTGACTGTGTTCCACTCCCTCTGCTTCTTCTGCACTCATTTCCTGTTTGACTGCTATTTAACCAGAGACCATTCTTGTACTCATTGCGAAGTATTGCCAGTTATCTGCCTTACCGAGCGTTGTTTTCCTGTTTATCCTGCCTGTCTACTGTGTATGATTCTGCCTGGTCCTCTGTTTATCGATTTTCTGGATTATCCCCTTTGTTTTGGTTGCCTGATCGGACTGATGTTTTTGCTTGGACCTATTGCCTGCCTACTCACTCTTGCCTTTTGGAATTCCCCTTTGTACGTTGAAAGATCTGACTGCTACCTTGGTTTTGACCCTCTGCCTGCCTCATCGTATTTGTCTGTGGAAACTTTCTTTAATAAACTTCTGCACATGGATTCCCACTCAGCCTCAGCGTCCTCGTTACACACAGATATTCGCAAACAAGCTACATTACGCATAAGGCAGCATTTTAGTATGATAACCTGTGTCATAGACTAATCAAAACTGAGTGAAATATATTTATTATACAAATATGTTAAGAGAGTAGCCTAATATTACATTAAAAAAGTTTACACTTGAGCATACACGAATGTTAGGGATATTGTAAGGCAATCGTTTCTGTAAGATGTCAAAAGCAAGCCAAAACTAGTGAAAATATAGTCCGAAAATTCATATGAGTTCTATATTATCAGAAAAGGAATTATATAACACTAAACAACTTACTCTGAACTTGTATCCTCGCTCGGCGGGATCTATTCGCTCTTCATAATGCAGCCGTTCTTCGTCTGGGTTGCAATCTACTTCCTCTGAAGAAAAGGTGAATTCTTCCTCGCTGTCCAAAATCATCTGAAGTGCGTCTTGACCAGAGAAGCGTGCCATCCTTAACCCTCTGAGGTCGAGAAACGCGCCGGCGCGTTTTGCTGGATTTTTTTCACATAGCAGCAACATAAACTTAAAAAAATCCGTAATTTGTGGTCATAAAAATAAAATAAATACATGATTATAAACTATAGAGTGTCTTCTTTTTTTGTGTACACTCACATTAACATCAAAACCTTGTTTTTATTTTTAAATAAATAAAATAAACAGGGTGCGCTTTCAGCTCACTCTGTCTCCGCAAAAATCTTTCTGAAACAAGTCTGGAAAATGAACTGAAACTCAGCTAATACTTATCACACAACCATGAAACATGTGTCTAAAGAAAGCTTTAACCCTCAGAGGTCGGAGATCACGCCGGCGTGATCTGCTCGATTTTTTTCCTTATGAGTTGATTGAGACCCGAAATTCTCTTTTGACTTTGATTTTACAAAACAAGTTTCATACATCAATCGATTCTGTTAAATGTGTATTATTTTTGTGTATACTCACAATAAAAACAAAGTGTTGTGCTTTTTGCCAAATGAAGAAAAATAAACACGAAGCGAGTTCTGCCTTCTCTGTGTCCGTGTAGTCCATTCTAAAACGCGTCCGAAAATGAGCTGTAGCTCAGTGAATACTCAGTCAAACAGGCATTCAGACACACAGGAATGAACCTTGAATTCTCTTCTTTTTAATGAAGTAATTTATATAAAAAACAAATATTCTCATCTTGTGAAATCTGTATTAAAAGAGAGCGATTCCAGTCGACCTAATTAGAGCTAATTCAAATGTAATGTGACTCCGCCCACGGAGAGCGCGCGCTATTCAAACGCAAATGGCTGAGGTAATCCGCGCAATCCTGTGAACGCCCCCTGTATCAGCTCGAGAAAACCAAAACACAAGTTTATTCAGAACATTACTTGTTTACAACACAGCGCTGTGAGGAATAATGAGGAATACGAGGAATACGAGCTGAGGAATACTAGTAAGTTTTTCCTTCTCGGGTTTCTGTTTATGAATGAATGAACGGCATAGATGCGCGCTGTTTACCACAGCTGGCAAAAAACAACATTACGTTCTCCATTATGGACGCGAGCGCTCTAAAACTTTCACAGAGACCTCAAAACAGAAAGTACAAATCCTTTCTTTAAAACGAATTTCGTTTTGTATCAATTGTATC